>NC_059178.1:48587385-49279206 GCF_019923935.1 Bubalus bubalis | reverse complement strand
TAAACAACCAATAATGACTGAAGAATTCAAAGAGGAAATTAAAAACAAAAACTAAAGACAAATGAAAATGAAAGCATGTTGATTCGAAACCTATGTGATGAAAGAAAAGTAGTTTTAAGAGGAAAGTCCAGAGCAATAAAATCTTACCTCAGGAAGCAAGAAAAATCTTGAATAAACAACTTAACCTTACCCCTAAAGCAATCAGAGAAAGAAGAACAAACAAAACCTAAAGTTCAGTTCAGTTCAGTCTCTCAGTCGTGTCCGACTCTTTGCAACCCCATGAATCGCAGCACGCCAGGCCTCCCTGTCCATCACCAACTCCCGGAGTTCACCCAGACTCACGTCCATCGAGTCAGTGATGCCATCCAGCCATCTCATCCTCTGTCGTCCCCTTCTCCTCCTGCCCCCAATCTCTCCCAGCATCAGAGTCTTTTCCAGTGAGTCAACTCTTCACATGAGGTGGCCACAGTACTGGAGTTTCAGTTTTAGCATCATTCCTTCCAAAGAAATCCCATCATTCCTTCCAAAGAAGGGCTGATGTCCTTCAGAATGGACTGGTTGGATCTCCTTGCAGTCTAAGGGACTCTCAAGAGTCTTCTCCAACACCACAGTTTAAAAGCATCAATTCTTCAGTGCTCAGCCTTCTTCACAGTCCAACTCTCACATCCATATGTGACTACAGGAAAAACCATAGCCTTGACTAGGCGGACCTTTGTTGGCAAAGTAATGTCTCTGCTTTTGAATATGCTATCTAGGTTGGTCATAACTTTCCTTCCAAGGAGTAAGCGTCTTTTAATTTCATGGCTGCAGTCACCATCTGCAGTGATTTTGGAGCCCAGAAAAATACAGTCTGACACTGTTTCCACTGTTTCCCCATCTATTTCCCATGAAGTGGTGGGACTGGATGCCATGATCTTCGTTTTCTGCATGTTGAGCTTTAAGCCCACTTTTTCACTCTCCACTTTCACTTTCATCAAGAGGCTTTTGAGTTCCTCTTTACTTTCTGCCATAAGGGTAGTGTCATCTGCATATCTGAGGTTATTGGTATTTCTCCCAGCAATCTTGATTCCAGCTTGTGTTTCTTCCAGTCCAGCATTTCTCATGATGTACTCTGCATATAAGTTAAATAAGCAGGATGACAATATACTGCCTTGACGAACTCCTTTTCCAATTTGGAACCAGTCTGTTGTTCCATGTCCAGTTCTAACTGTTGCTTCCTGAACCGCATATAGATTTCTCAAGAGGCAGATCAGGTGGTCTGGTATTCCCATCTCTTTCAGAATTTTCCACAGTTTATTGTGATCCATACAGTAGAAGGAAAATCCTAAAGAAAAGAGGAGAAATAAATGAAACAGAGGAAAAAACAAACAAACAAAGAACCCTGAAGATCATCGAAACTAAAAGTTCTTTGAAAAGACAAACAAAAATGATAAACCTTTAGTGAAACTCATCAGGAAAAAAAAGGGAGAGAACACAAATTGATAAAATTAGAAATGAAAAACTAGAAGTTACAATAGACATCACAGAAATACAAAGGGTCATAAGTGACTACTACAAACAACTGCATGCCAATAAAATGGACAACTTGAGGGGAAAAAAGACAAATTCTTAGAAAGGTGCAGTATCACCAGCTGAACCAGGAAGAAATAGAAAACATGATCACAAGTACTGAAATTGAAATTGTGATTTGAAAACTCCCAATGAGCAAAAGTCCCGGACCTGATGGCTTCACAGGTGGATTTTATCAAACATTTAGAGAAGAGCTAACATCTATCCTTCTGAAACTCCTCCAAAAAATTTCAGTGGAAATAAAACCCCCAAACTCAGTCTATGAGGCCACCATCACTCTGATAACAAAACCAAACTAAGATACCACAAGAAAGAAAATTACAGGTCAATATCACTGATGAACATAGGTGTAGATTCCTCAGTAAAATGCTATCAATCTGAATTCAACAATACACTAAAAGCATTACGTACCATGGTCAAATGGGATTTATCCCAGACATATGAGGATTTTTCAAGATCTGTAAAACAATCAGTGTGATAGACCACATTAAAAAAAAAAAAACTGAAGAATAAAAGTCATATGATCATCTAAATAGATGCAGAAGAAACTTTTGACAAAATCAGTACTCATTTGCAGTAAAAACATTTCCAGAAAGTGAATATAGAGGGAGCATACCTGAACATAATAAAGGCCATATATGACAAAACTATAGCTAACATCATACTCAGTAGTGAAAAGGTAAAAGCATTTCCTCTAAGATCAGAAATAAGACAAAGATGTCTACTATTGCCATTGTTATTCAACATAGTTTATTGAATAACTACGTTATTCAACATAGTTTTGAAACCCTAGCTATCAGAGAAGAAAAAGAAATAAAATTAATCCAAGCTGGGAAAAAACTCAAACTCTCATTGTGTGCAGATGACACTATACTATGCATAGAGGACTAAAAGTTACTACCAGAAAACTGCTAGAGTTCATCAATGAATTTGGCAAAGTTGGAGGTTGAAAAATTAACATGCTGACATCCATTTCTATACACTAGAAATAAAAGATTAGAAGGAGAAATTCAAGAAACAATTTCATTTAACATTGCATCAAAAAGAACAAAATACCTAGGAATATATGAATCATGGAAAAAGCAAGAGCGTTCCAGAAAACCATCTATTTCTGCTTTGACTATGCCAAAGCCTTTGACTGTGTGGATCACAATAAACTGTGGAAAATTCTGAAAGAGATGGGAATACCAGACCACCTGATCTGCCTTTTGAGAAATTTGTATGCAGGTCAGGAAGCAACAGTTAGAACTGGATGTGGAACAACAGACTGGTTCCAAATAGGAAAAGGAGTTCGTCAAGGCTGTATATTGTCATCCTGCTTATTTAACTTATATGCAGAGTACATCATGAGAAATGCTGGACTGGAAGAAACACAAGCTGGAATCAAGATTGCCAGGAGAAATATCAATAACCTCAGATATGCAGATGACACCACCCTTATGGCAGAAAGTGAAGAGGAACTCAAAAGCCTTTGATGAAAGTGAAAGTGGAGAGTGAAAAAGTGGGCTTAAAGCTCAACATGCAGAAAACGAAGATCATGGCATCCAGTCCCACCACTTCATGGGAAATAGATGGGGAAACAGTGGAAACAGTGTCAGACTGTATTTTTCTGGGCTCCAAAATCACTGCAGATGGTGACTGCAGCCATGAAATTAAAAGACGCTTACTCCTTGGACGGAAAGTTATGACCAACCTAGATAACATATTCAAAAGCAGAGACATTACTTTGCCAACAAAGGTCCGCCTAGTCAAGGCTATGGTTTTTCCTGTAGTCACATATGGATGTGAGAGTTGGACTGTGAAGAAGGCTGAGTGCTGAAGAATTGATGCTTTTGAACTGTGGTGTTGGAGAAGACTCTTGAGAGTCCCTTGGACTGCAAGGAGATCCAACCAGTCCATTCTGAAGGAGATCAGCCCTGGGATTTCTTTGGAAGGAATGATGCTAAAGCTGAAACTCCAGTACTTTGGCCACCTCATGTGAAGAGTTGACTCATTGGAAAAGACTCTGATGCTGGGAGGGATTGGGGGCAGGAGGAGAAGGGGACGACAGAGGATGAGATGGCTGGATGGCATCACTGACTCGATGGACGTGAGTCTGGGTGAACTCCGGGAGTTGGTGATGGACAGGGAGGCCTGGCGTGCTGCGATTCATGGGGTCGTGGGGAGTCGGACACGACTGAGTGACTGATCTGATCTGATCTGATCCCTACTTAAGTAGACAAAAGACCTGTACCTTGAAATCTAAAAGATGCTCGCGAAAGAAATTGAAGGTGACACACCCTGATGGAAAGATAAACCATGTTCATTCATTGGAAGAATCAATATTGTCAAAAATGACTGTTTTACCCAAGGCAATCTACAAATTCAATGAAATCCCTGTCAAATTACCAATTTCACAGAAATAGAACAAAAAATTATTGAAATTTATATGGATACAAAAATAACGTGAATAGCCAAAACAATATTCAGAGAGAAAAATGGAGCCGGAATAACCATGTTCCCTGACTTCAGACTATACTACAAAGCTACTGTTATAAAAACGGGAGGTACTGGCAAACAAAACAAAACACAAAAAAACAACCAGACACATAGATCAATGCAACAGGATAGAAAACCCAGAAATAAATGCACACACCTATGGTCACTTAATCTACAACAAAGAAGACAACATTGCACCATGTTGAAAACAGTCCTTTCCACAAATGGAGTTCGCAAAACTAGAGAGCTACACATAAAATAAATAAATAAATAAATAAGTTTAGATCATTCTTTAACGTCATACACAAAAACAAACTCAAAATAGATTAAAGATCTAAATGTGAGATTGGCCACCATAAAATTCCTAGAGGAAAACTTAGGCAGAACATGCTCTAAAATACATTGCAGCAGTATCATTTCTGATTCACCTCCCAAAATAATGGAAACTGAAACAAAAATAAATACATGATACCTAATCAATCTCAAAAACTTTTGCATAGTAATGGAAATAAAATAAAATGAAAAGAAAACCCACAGACAAGGAATTAGTCTCCAAAATTTACAAACAGCTCATGAGGCTTAATATCATCAGAAAAAACAACCCAATAAAAAATGGGCAGAAGACTTAAATAGATGTCTCTACATCCTGGTGGCCAAGAGGTATGTTGCTAATTATTCAGTTCAGTTCAATCACTCAGTCGTGTCTGACTCTTTGCAACCTCATGGACTGCAGCATGCCAGGCCTCCTTGTCCATCACCAATTCCCAGAGGTTACTCAAACTCATGTCCATTGAGTCAGTGATGCCATCCAACCATCTCATCCTCTGTCGTCCCATTCTCCTCCTGACTTCAATCTTTCCCAGCATCAGAGTCTTTTCAAATAAGTCAGCTCTTCACATCAGGTGGCCAAAGTATAGGGGTTTCAGCTTCAACATCATTCCTTCCAATGAACATTCAGGACTGATTGCCTTTAGGATGGACTGGTTGGATATCCTTGCAGTCCAAGGGACTCTCAAGAGTCTTCTCCAACACCACAATTGAAAAGCATCAACTCTTCAGCGCTCAGCTTTCTTTAAAGTCCAACTCTCACATCCATACATGACTACTGGAAAAGCCATAGCCTTGTCTAGACGGACCTTTGTTTGCAATTTTGTTGCTAATTATTAGAGAAATGTAGATCAAAACTACAATGAGATATCACCTCACACAAGTCAAAATGGCTAGCTTCAAAATAATCTGCAAGCAAGTCATGCTGAAGAAGGTGTGGAGAGAATGGAACACTCCTACACTGTTGGTGGAAATGAAAATTGGTCAAGCCACTATTGAGAACACTATGCAAGTTCTTTAAAAAACTAAATATAGAGCTACCATATGACCCTGAAATCACACTCTTGGCATATATCCAGAGAAAAACAACATCCAAAAGGATGCATACACCCCAATGTTCATTGAAGTGCAGTTTACAATAGCCAAGAAATGGAAGCAACCTAAATTTCCATCGCCAGAGAGATGAATAAAGAAGTTGTGGTGCATACATACAATGGAACTTTGTTTAGTTGCTCAGTCATGTCTGATTCTCTGAGACCCCCTTGGGTGGCAGCATGCCAGGTTTTCCTGTCCTTACCATGTCCTGGAGTTTGTTCAAACTCATGTCATTGAGTTAGTGATGCCATCCAACCATTTCATCTGCTTTCATCTCTTTCACTTCCTGCCTTCAAACTATCCCAACATCAGGGTCTTTTCTAATGAGTTGAATCGTCACATCAGGTGGCCAAAGTTATTGGAGCTTCAGCTTCAGCATCAGTCCTTCCAATGAATATTCAGTGTTGTTTTCCTTTAGGATTGATGGTTTGATCTTCTTGCAGCCCAAGAAACTCTCAGGAGTCTTCTACATAACATTTCAAAAGCTTCAATTCTTTGGTACTCAATCTATTTATGGTGTATCACATCCGTATGTGGACTAATGGAAAAACCATAGCTTTGACTATATAGAACTTTGTTGGCAAAGTAATGTCTCTGATTTTTAATATGCTGTCTAGGTTTGTCATAGCTTTTCTTCCAAGGAGCAAGCGTCTTTTAATTCCATATCTACAGTCACCAGAAATGATTTTGGAGCCCCCCCAAAACAAAGTCTTTCACTGTTTCCATTGTTTTCCCATCTATTTGCCATGAAATGATGGGACTGGATACCATGATCTGAATCATTTGAATATTGGCTTTTGTTGTTGTTGTTGTTGTTGTTTTGTTCTAAAAGTTTTATTTATTTATTTTTGATTTTTAAAAAATTTTATTTTATTTTTAAACTTTACAATATTGTATTAGTTTTGCCAAATATCAAAATGAATCCACCACAGGTATACATGTGTTCCCCATCCTGAACCCTCCTCCCTCCTCCCTCCCCATACCATCCCTCATGAGGTGGATGAAACTGGAGCCTATTATACAGAGTGAAGTAAGCCAGAAAGAAAAACACCAATACAGTATACTAACGCATATATATGGAATTTAGAAAGATGGTAACAATAACCCTGTGTACGAGATAACAAAAGAGACACTGATGTATAGATCAGTATTATGGACTCTGTGGGAGAGGGAGAGGGTGGGGAGATTTGGGAGAATGGCATTGAAACATGTATAATATCATGTATGAAACGAGTCGCCAGTCCAGGTTCAATGCACGATACTTGATGCTTGGGGCTGGTGCACTGAATATTGGCTTTTAATTCACCTATCACTCTTCTCTTTCACCTTCATCAAGATGCTCTTTAGTTCCTCTTTGTTTTCTGCCATAACAGTGGTATCATCTGCATATCTGAGGTTATTGATATTTCTCCCTGCAATATTGATTCCAGCTTGTACTTCATCCAGTCTGGCATTTCACGTGACGTACTATGCATATAAATTAAATAACCAGGTGACTATATATAGCCTTGCCGTACTCCTTTCCCAGTTTGGAGCCAGTCAGTTATTCCATATCTGGTTCTATATGTTGCTTCTTGACCTATATACAGATTTTTCAGGAGGAAGGTCCGCTGGTCTGGTATTCCCATCTCTTGAAGAATTTTCTACTATTATCTGTGATCCACATAGTCAAAGGTTTTAGCATAGTCAACGAAGCAGAAATAGATGTTTTTCTGGAATTCTCTTGTTTTTTTTTTTTCTATGATCTAACAGATATTGGCAATTTAATCTCTGGTTCCTCTGTCTTTTCTAAGTCCAGTTTAAACATCTGGAAATTCTTGGCTCACATACTGATGAAGCCTGGCTTGGAGAATTTTGAGCATATTTTGCTAACATGTGAAATGACTGCAATTGTGCAGTAGTTTGAATACTCTTTGGTGCTGCATTTCTTTGCAACTGGAGTGAAAACTGATCTTTTCCAGTCCTGTGGCCCCTGCTGAGTCTTCCAGATTTGCTGGTATATTGACTGCAACACTTTCCCAGCACCATATTTTAGGATTTGAAATAGCTTATCTCGAATTTCATCACCCCCACTAGCTTTTTAAATAGATATACTTCCTAAGGCCCACTTGGCTTCACACTCCAGCATGTCTGGCTCTAGGTGAGTGATCACACCATCGTGGCTTTCTGGGTCATTAAGATCATTTTTGTGGAATTCTTTTGTGTATCCTTGCCACCTCCTCTTAAAATATCCTGCTTCTGTTAGGTCAATACCATTTCTGTCTTTTTTTGTGCCCATCTTGCATGAAATGTTCCCTTGGTGTCTCTGATTTTCTTGAAGAGATATCTAGTCTTTCCCATTCTATTGTTTTCCTCTATTTTTTTGCACTGATCACTTAGGAAGGGTTTCTTACTCTCCTTGATATTCTTTAGAACTCTGCATTCAGATGGGCATACCTTTCATTGTCTCCTTTGCCTTTCACTTTTCTTTTGTCAGCTATTTGTAAGGCTTTCTCAGACATCCATTTTGCCTTTGCATTATGTTCTCCTTGGAAATGGATTTGACCACTGTCTCCTGTACAATTCTATTAGCATTTGTCCATAGTTCTTCAGGCACTGTCCTCAGATCTAATCCCTTGAATCTATTTGTCACTTCCACTGTGTAGCTGTAAAGGATTTGATTTACATCATATCTGAATGGTTTAGTGGATTTCCCTACTTTCTTCAATTTAATTCTGAATTTTGCAATAAGGACTTCATGATCAAAGCCACAGTCAGTTCCTGGTCTTGTTTTTGCTGACTGTATAGTGCTTCCCTATCTTCATCTGCAAAGAAGGTAATCAATCTGATTTTGATATTGACCATTTGGTGATGTCCATGTGTAGAGTCATATCTTATGTTCCTGGCAGAAGGTGTTGAAAGGTTGTTGCTGAGCCATGAAAGATGCTGGGATTCTTGGCCTCTGGAGGAGAGGAATTCAATCTATGGCCAGTGATGAGGCTTGATAGCTCAGAGCTTTTGTGTGTTAAGGTTTTATTAAAGTATAAAAGAGACAAAACTTCTGACATAGACATCAGAAGGGGGAAAAAAGAGTGCCCCCCACCGTTAGGCTTTAGAATTATGTTACATACCTATCAGCAAGCTGTTAATTATGGAAATGAAATGTCACAAAACTCAGAGTGACACCAGGCCCCTCATCCACAATATGCATTTTGAAATAAGATTGGCACAAGGTGAGTCATCCCAGGCCATAAAACGATTGACATGAATCTTGAAGAAAAATAGGTTTCCAAGTAAATATATAGTTTCCTTAACATAAATTAGGAGAACAATGTCTGAGTAAAACATATTGGTTTGTTGAATCCTTGTTGGTTAAGACTCTGCACTTCCATTGCGGTATGCATGGGCTTGATTTTTGCTCAGGGAACTAAGACTCTTCTATCATACAAGAAGACACAGCCAAAAAAAAAAAAAAAAAAAAAAAAAAAAAACACACACACACACACAAAAAACCCACAGACAAAGAAGCAAAAAACACCAAAAACAAAACCACAAGGGGAAAAAAAAAAAAAAAAATATATATATATATATATATATATATATATATATAAAGAAACAAATAAGTTTGATAGTAGGGATTTCTGGGAGGCAGTTTTGGGGTGGAGGCTTTCACATACTCTTAAGTCACATTGTTCATGGATATTCTCTTACTAAGCAAAAGTCTGATTTCCATGGGTGTTTGCTAGGGTAAATCTTTTTACTTGAGAACTATTGATTTTTACTTATTTCTCAATATTGTATAC
Source organism: Bubalus bubalis (assembly GCF_019923935.1). Taxonomy (NCBI): domain Eukaryota; kingdom Metazoa; phylum Chordata; class Mammalia; order Artiodactyla; family Bovidae; genus Bubalus; species Bubalus bubalis. The sequence continues at coordinate 49,269,955 of NC_059178.1, read as the reverse complement.
TTATGTGCATAAAAATGTTTATTTTCTGGGACTTCCCTGATGGTTCAATGGTTAAGAATCTCCCTTCCAATGTAGAGAATGCAGGGTCAATCCCTGGTTTGGAAGCTAGGATTTCACATGCTGTGGGGTGAACTAAGTCCAAGTGCCAGAACTACTCTGGAGTCTGTGTAAAACAGATAGTGAGAAGCCCACACACCACAACTGTAAAGCCTGTGAGCCATAGTAAAGATCCTACATGACAAAACTAAGACCTGAAGCAGTCAAATAAATAATTAAACATATTTTTAAAAACTTAAATTTGGAAAGGAGACATAGAACTTAATTTTCATTAGATTATTGAAACCAATGACTTGATATTATAAAGTCAATACAATTGTGTGTGTGTGTGTGTTAGTCACTCAGTCATGTCCAACTCTTTGTGACCCCATGGACTATAACCCACCAGGTTCCTATGTCCATGAGATTCTCCAGGCAAGAACACTGGAATGGATTGCCATTTCCTTCTCCAATACAATTGAAATCTATGAAAAGATAGGAGAAGCTGTTTATTGTGTTTCTCACAGAATGGTTCTTCAACAAAATAAATAGACTCTCAAAAGTCTAAGAAAGTAAAGTTGGACATCATAAAATATATGAAATCTAAACTTTTGTAAAAATTAATAGGAATTTAGCAGATTTCTTATCTCTATTAGTTTAATGAGTATTCAGGGGAGATTAAAAAAAATTGTTTATCATGTTATCTTTGCAAAGGAAAATGGCTCCTTAATGTCCCATCAGATATCCACTTGGTAAAATGCAAAATATGTGAGTGAAAGTCGCTCAGTCATGTCCGACTTTTTGTGATCCCACGGACTGTACAGTCTATGGTATTCTCCAGGCCAGACTATTGAAGTGGGTAGCCTTTTCTGTCTCCAGGGGATCTTACCAACCCAGGGGTAAAACCCAGTTCTCCCTCATTGCAGGTGAATTATTTACCAGCTGAGCCACAAGGGAAGCCTAAGAATACTGGAGTAGGTAGCCTGCCCCTTTTCCAGTGGCTCTTTCTGATCCAGGAATCAGACCTGGGTCTCCTGCATTGCAGGTGGATTCTTCACCAACTAAGCTACTAGGAAAAATGCAAAATAAATGTTCACAAAACAGTCTTTCTAATTATTTTTTAAGTTCTGGACAAAAGCTGAGCTGTCTCTCTCTTCTTTGGTCCCATCTCAGTGGTATGTCAGAGGGTTTGAGAATTGGAGGGCTTTTATCAATTATGCAATAAGCAACAGGTTTTCAATAAAGCACAAATTCCATCATCTAAATATATACTAGCTTTTTTAAAATATATAAATAAGTGCAATAGGTAAATATTTGATCAATTCACTTCTGACACTGGTCCTGTGATTCTCAAGTCTAGAATCAAGGATAATATATCAGTTCTTAAAATAATTATGTATCTTTCCTTAAGTTTTATTATATATCTTTTCTCAGTCTTCAAAATTCTCTCCAAAATGTATAGTAATTAGCTTAACCCATAAGCATATACATTATTTTCACATGTGCTTAGTCACTCAGTTATGTCCAACTCTGTAATGCCATGCACTGTATGTAACCCACCAGGCTCTTCTGTCCATAGGGATTCTCCAGGCAAGAATACTGGAGTGGGTTGATTCCCTCCTCCAGGGAATCTTCCCAACCCAGGTATGTAACCCAGGTTTCCCATATCACAGGCAGATTCTTAACCACCTGAGCCACCAGAGAAGGCTTCCCCCTCCCCCCTCCCCAACATACTGGCACCTAGTAGATGAAGAGTTTAAATATTTTGATTGAAAATTATAACATTGACTCTATTGTGTACTAGTTAGCACTCTGGAGTCAAGTGGAAACATGGATCATTATCAACATTGCTAAAGAGGAGAGCTGGACAGTAATTAAAGCAGTAAAATAGATTATATTCAGGAACTAGTGTAATAGGAGAGAGAGAATTCATCATAGTATTGGGCTCAGTTTCAAATACAGAAAGAACAATTAGGAATGTACAGTAAATGAGCAAAGTCAGATGGAAAAACTGCTAAGAGGCTAGGGAGAATTCTGGTTAAAAAAAACTCAATAGCATTCTTCTTGAAAGCAGTGTAAGATAATTAGATATCACCTGAAGGATGACGGTGGTGAATGATGAATTTGATCAGATATCAAGGGCGGTCAGATAATAATTGTGGGGAATTCTCTCTAAACTGACTTTGCAAAATTTTTGCTAAACCTGGGCAATGCACAGAAAAACATGGTACCTTAAAAGTCAGGGCCTAGTTTAGAGGAGGGTTCAGAGGAGCCTGACTAAAAATTGGCCAAGGAAATATTTGTTGGTATGATATTAAAATGAAGGAGAAGGTGAAGGCCATACTACAGCATGGCATAAAGGCATGCTCATAAATGGAAAATAATTTAGTAAGTCTGACAAGACAGAGCAGCTGTTTGGACTACTACAACTGTAGTTGTATAAATTGGGGCTGAAAATGTGTGACGTGGAATATGAAAGACTACATATGCTATTATATTGTGTTAACAACTATATTTTTAATTTTAATAGTTGAGGACTTATGCATGATATTTTTCAAATGATAATTGTATCATTGTGGATGTTCTAATGCAAGGGCAAGAAAATAGCTGCAAAGAAATCAGTTTTGAATATATTGTAAGAGATTTTCAAGACAAACATAAGATTCTGAACTAGAGTAATATGAGAAAAAATCTAGACATATTTGAATGATATTTTGAAGGTAAAAACAAAAATTTATGGTGACTGGATGGAACATATGAAAGATAAAATGTCAAAAGACATTTTCAAGATTTTAGCCTAAATACTTAACTAATGGATGTTGAGACTGTCACATAGGTGCATATCTCTTTGCTTTCAGTGAGGTGGAGTGGGTCTGTTCATTTTGTTTTAATTTTTCCTGAGTCTGAACTACCTTTCAGTGTAGTTTGATTGACTAAGTCAATCATTCATTATGAGGCCAGGTCTTTGACTGCTGTGTTCTACTTGAAACTAAACTGGTCAAAGGCTAAGAGATAGAGGATAGTGCTATTTTAAAATTCATGAAAAACATTTTCCAAAGTCTCAACATCCACTTAATAAACATTGTTTTCAATTTGCTTATCTGAAATATTCTAACTCCTAAAGCTATCTATAAGGACTGTTGATTTGCATTTCAACCATTTGCCCTAAACTTCAAATTAAGTAATCAGTTCAGTTCAGTTCAGTCGCTCAGTCATGTCTGACTCTTTGTGACCCCATGAATCACAGCACACCAGGCCTCCCTGTACATCACCAACTCCCGGAGTTCACCCAGGCTCACGGTTCATCGAGTCAGTGATGCCATCCAGCCATTTCATACTCTGTCGTCCCCTTCTCCTCCTGCCCCCAATCCCTCCCAGCATCAGAGTCTTTTCCAATGAGTCAACTCTTCTCATGAGGTGGCCAAAGTACTGGAATTTCAGCTTTAGCATCATTCCTTCCAAAGAAATCCCAGGGCTGATCTCCTCAGAATGGACTGGTTGGATCTCCTTGCAGTCTAAGGGACTCTCAAGAGTCTTCTCCAACACCACAGTTCAAAAGCATCAATTCTTCGGTGCTCAGCCTTCTTCAAAGTCCAACTCTCACATCCATACATGACCACTGGAAAAACCATAGCCTTGACTATACGGACCTTTGTTGGCAAAGTAATGTCTCTGCTTTTGAATATGCTATCTAGGTTGGTCATAACTTTCCTTCCAAGGAGTGAGCGTCTTTTAATTTCATGGCTGCAGTCACCATCTGCAGTGATTTTGGAGCCCCCCCAAAATAAGTCTGACACTGTTTCCACTGTTTCCCCATCTATTTCCCATGAAGTGATGGGTCCAGATGCCATGATCTTAGTTTTCTGAATGTTGAGCTTTAAGCCAACTTTTTCACTCTCCTCTTTCACCTTCATCAAGAGGATTTTAGTTCCTCTTCACTTTCTGCCATAAGGGTGGTGTCATCTGCATATCTGAGGTTATTGATATTTCTCCCGGCAATCTTGATTTCAGCTTGTGCTTCTTCCAGCCAAGGGTTTCTCATGATGCACTCTGCATATAAGTTAAATAAGCAGGGTAACAATATACAGCCTTGATGTACTCCTTTTCCTATTTGGAACCAGTCTGTTTTTCCATGTTTAGTTCTAACTGTTGCTTCCTGACCTTAAATTACTTAATTTATTACTTAAATTAAGTAATACTTTCAGGAAAAAGAAGTAATGCTTTTTTTTTTTTTTTCTTTTTTCCTTTGTTAATGGAGAGGAGGTAAACACTATCAACGTGTAAACAGATTTTTTTTTTTTTTTTTTTTTACTGTGTTAGAGTCTATTTCTTGGTGTTTTTTTGATTCTATTTGTTTGCATTTTTCAGCTAATGCCTTTTACATATTTGTTGAATCTGACTGAGCCTTCCTGCTCTGAACATTTTATAAAGTATGTACATTGTTAAAAGGATCCAGAGCCAGAATGTAAAATGGCAAAAACATATTTTACTCAGGAACTAGGGATAAAGAGATCTCATTATAGAGCTGGACTTAATTCTAAATAAAAGAAAAAATGGGATTTTAGTGGAAGGGATGTTCAGTGGGAGGGAACATGGGTAAACCTATGGCTGATTCATGTTGATGTTTGGTAGAAACCAATACAATACTGTAAAGCAATTATCCTTCAATTAAAAACAAAGAGACTGGCAACTCGATTCATACATGATATTTTACATGTTTCAATGCCATTCTCCCAAATCTTCCCACTGAACGACCCAGAGGGATGGTATGGGGAGGGAGGAGGGAGGAGGGTTCAGGATGGGGAACACATGTATACCTGTGGCAGATTCATTTTGATATTTGGCAAAACTAATACAATTATGTAAAGTTTAAAAATAAAATAAAATTAAAAACAAAAAAAATAAATAAAAAATAAAAACAAAGAGACTTAAAACAGAAATAAAAATGAAATTTTATAGGCATGAGAGGGGAAAATGGGAGGAAGCATTGGTGGATTAAAAAAAAAATGATTAAGAAGAGACATTAATGGTAGGAGAATTCTTGCTAAACAGATTTAAAGGATTCTTACTGAAGACAGGTCAGGGTGACAGATATCAAGGGTAGGAGAATTTCTCAACAGTGATTTAGCAGGATTATTGATATAACTGGGCTGTAAGCCTAGCAAGTACTGGGTCCAAGGTCAAGGCCTAGCTGAAAAGAGGACTTAGAAAAACATGACTACAGTTGGTCAAAGACAGAGTCTTCATAAACACACACAAACATAGACATGCACACAAAATAAAGGAAGAGAAGACCTATTTGTACCAATTTTTCCCCAAGTGTTTTGTTTGATTGGGAGACTTCATTGTCTGCTAATAAGGGAAATTTATATGAAGACAGAAACACTAGAAATGTTTTAAACTTATAGATTTGAAAATAATATAGAAAATTCAAAGGAGCAACCAAGAAAAAAGAGTAATACAAATTAATAGGGTTTTAAATAATATGAGTTAGAGAAAACATCAGTGACAAATAATTTTAGCTGTGAGAAATTGAGGATAAAAACTCATGTAAATAAATTTATATTAAAAAAACTCATGTAATCATGTAACTTAATAACTAATAGAAACTTTAGAGATTATTTATTTATTTTAAAGATGAGAAAGTCACAGAAATTATAAAGGACCTTTAGTAAATGATTTTTCCTACCAATACCAAATGTTTTACCAGAGCAGGCCAAGAAGGATTCTTTAGCTCCTTTACATTCTTATTGTCAACAGCCTTCTTATTTTTACTTCAATGCAATTTTTATTGAAATACACCTAAATTGGGGCAAATTTATTCCATAGAAATATACAAACATATCTTTTCCATTTAGATTATAATTTGTGGTTCATGTTGTGTAATTAAATTAGCCACTGAAAAATAAATTGCTTACTGCTGTTGTTGTTCAGTCACTAAGACATGTCTGATTCTTTGTGACCCCATGGAATACAGTGCACCCGACTCTCCTGTTCTCCACTATCTCTCAGAGGTTGCTCAAATTCATGCCCATTGAGTCGGTGATGCTATCTAAAAATCTCATCCTCTGTCATTTTCTTCTTTTGCTTTCAATCTTTCCCAGCATCAGGGTCTTTTCCAGAGTTGGTTCTTCCCCTCAGGTGGCCAAATTATTGGAGTTTCAGCTTCAGCATCAGTCCTTCCAATGAATATTAAGGATTGGTTTCTTTTAGGAGTTGACTGATTTGATATTCATGCAGTTTAAGGAACTCTCAAGAGTCTTCTCTAACACCACAATTCTAAAAAAAAAAAATAAATTCTTTGGTGTTCAGCCTTCTTTAGCGTCCAACTATCACATCCATACATGACCACTGGAAAAACCATAGCTTTGACTATATGAACTGTTGTCAGCAAATTTATGTCTTTGCTTTTTAATGTGTTTCTTCCCAGGTGATGCAATGGTGAGCAATCTGCCTGCTAATGCAGGAGATGCAAGAGACACAGGTTTGATCCCTATATAGGGAAGATCCTCTGGAGGAGGAAATGGCAACCTACTCCAGTATTTTTGCCTGGAAAGTCTAATGGACAGAGGAGTCTGGTGGGCTGCAGCCCATGGGGTCACAAACATTTTCATATGACTGATCATGCATGCACTAGGTTTGTCGTAACTTTCCTTCCAAAGAGCAAGTATCTTTTAATTTCATTACTGCAGTCACCATCTGCACTGATTTTGGAGCCCAGGAAAATAAAATATGTCACTGCTTCCACATTTTCCCTTTCTATTTGCCATGAAGTGATTGGACTGGATGCCATGATCTTAGTTCTTTTAGTGATGAATTTCTAACCAGCATTTTTGCTCTCCTCTTTTAGCCTCATCAAGAGGCTCTTCAGTTCCTATTCACTTTCTGTCATTAGAGAGATATCATCTGCATATCTGAAGTTGATATTTCTTCTGGTAATCTTGATTCAAGCTTGTGATTCATCCAGCACATCCTTTCTCATGATGTACTCTGCATAGAAGTTAAATAAGCAGAGTGATAATATACAGGCTTGTCATGCTCCTTTCCCCATTTTGAACCTTTCCATTATTCCATATCCAGTTCTAACTGTGGTTTCTTGACCAGCATACAAATTTCTCTAGCAAAGTGTTCTGGTACCTCGTCTCTTTAAGTATTTTTCACAGTTTGTTGTGAGTCACACAGTCAAAACTTTAATGTGTCTATGAAGCAGAAAGATATGTTTTTTTTGGAATTCCCTTGTTTTCTGCATGATCCAATGAATGTTGTCTTTTTGATCTCTGGTTCTTCTGCCTGTTCAAATTCCAGCTTGTACGTCTGGAATTACTTACTAGAACCTCTTAGAATAGTAAAAAGTTACATTGGTTAATAATTTATTTTTGTAACTCACCAATATTATTGATACCTATGGGGAATGTGAAATATATTTTACTTTATACACAGTACACATATACATGTATGATATGTAGGCTACCAAAAGTTTCAAGAAACAATATTTGTCCTTATTTCTTGCCATGCACTCTTGTATTATCCTTTAGATTATGTTTCTTTCTGATAAATGATGATGGAATACATTAAGTTTATTTCAGTACCCACTAATGGCTATCTACCTTTATATGAAAAACTGTGTTCTGGAAAATATAATTGATACATTGCATATTTATTTGGTCATTTGGTTACTTCACAGTCTCTAAACTTTTTATTGCAGAATTATTTAAAAATGTTATGGATGGTTTTGTAAAGGATGTCAGGTACATCAATTTGTTGTTATTTAGCCATTAAGTTGTGTCTGACTCTTTTCCAGGCTACCCCATGGACTGTAGCCTATCAGACTCTTCTGTCCATGAGATTTCCCAGGCAAGACTACTAGAATAAGTTGTCATTTCCTTCTACAGGGGATCTTCCTAACCCAGGGATTGAAACCACGTCTCCTGCACTGGCAGGAAGATTCTTTACCACAGTGCTACCAAGGAAACCCAGCTATATCAATAGATATAGATATAATTTTGTTCACCATCTTCATCTTGAAGATGAGGAAATTAAGATGCAAAGGATCAAAATATTGCCAGAGCCGAACCTCTAGCTATGTGTAATTCTTCCCACCAAATTTTCTTTCTATCATAATATACTGCAGGAAAATTTCACTTGAGAGCAAATTTTCTCCCTCAGTTAAATCAGAAAAGATGTCTCAAACGCTGCTTTACTCAAAGAACCACTTCAAATGATCTGTTGAAGAATTCCAAGTAGATTTTGCCAGAGCATTCTCTGTCTAGAAACACATTGGCATTGAAACCACATGAAGAATTATTTTTGGTAGAGGAAAACATGGCGTTTGAACCCCTCATGGCTGGCTGCTTGCCTAGACTGTGAGTTCTTTTGATTATACCTCATCAGTTAACGTTCTACTCCCTCAGTCTAAATACCTCCTGTTCTCAGACTCATTAAGTAAGATCCTCTTACTTATTTTACTCACCATGCAATTTTAATTCAAAATCCTACTGTATATATAAGCTGTTATCATACACATAATTCGCTTGTATACGTTGCTGCAAATACATCAGGATATTTGCTTAAATTAGTATGTAACTTAATAGTTTGCTAAAATAAATAAAATGCACTCATTTTAAAATATTACAAAATTCAACAAGATATCTTTATTAATTGAAATGAATTAGCAGGCTTTAAGTATAGGCAGTCTGTATGTTGTTAAGCAGTGTTTCCTCAAAAAGCTGTTTTTGAAGAGAAAATAACACTTTGTAAACATATAAAACAGTTTGGTACAACCTTTTCTTGGTCTTCTGTTAACAAATTAATTTTCTAAATATCTTGATCATGGAATTTTCTTCTTTTTTAAATATTTACTTATTTGGCTGTGTCCAGTCTTAGTTGTGGCACGTGGGACCTCATGCAGGGTCAGTAGTTGTGCCACGGGAGTTTAGTTGTTCCATGACATGTGGGATCTTAGTTCAGCAATGAGGGATCAAACCTGCATACTTTGCATTACAAGGGTTCTTTTACCACTAGACCACCAGGGAAGTCCCTGTAATGTTGGTAACTTTGCATAATCCCATTATAAGTTACAGAGGGAAGAAATCTCCAGGCAAAAGTTCTGAATCTTTTATCTTGTTGGAAAATTCAACAATATATCATCTAGAAAATAATAAATTCATTATACTGTGTATTATTTTCATCATTTTTTAAGCTTTATAAGATCTGGCATTTCAAACACCTAACTTTACTGTCTAGCTTCTGGTGTCTAATGGCTTGAATAAGTCAATATGTGTGAATAAATTATAAATGGTTCCTTTAGGAGGAAGAAATGAGAATGTGATGATGACTCAATGAGGAACATGCATCATCTGAGGTTAAGCTAACTGGACATTCTGTACTAACAGATAGGTGAAATCTTACATTTTTCTGGTTATAAATAAAATAGATTTAGAGGAAAAAGTTTTAAAGCACAGAGAATTGACTACTTTCAATTCAATTTTTTTTATCATTTAATTTCCTGACTTCTCCAATGGGGATATTGGTTAATGACTTTTCACTGGTATTCTCCTAGAGGAAGGTGAAAGTCCCAAATAATTTCCTTTTCACCTGTTCAAGTCACATAATTATAAGTCAGTCTGGCCCACTCAAGAGAAGTTCATATTAAGGTAAAAATTGTTAGGCAGTTAGTGTATGAACTCTGAGACCTTGGCCTATTTCAATAAACATCCCGCTCCATTAATCTGAAATTATACCCTTTGTCCCAAACTCCTGGCTCTCAGAGGAATGTGCCCTTGGTCTGATAAATTATCACCACTCAGATCCAGGAAAGCATAGCAATTAATTTCTGTTTACATATGCCTGTGGGAAAAATAACTGGTGATCATTAATCTTTAGCCTATACATCTAGTCCATTATAAAATGGCTGGGATCATGAGAAAAAGTCCTTGTAAGGCGACTTGTGAGAGAAGTTGCTCAGTTGCATCCCACTCTTTGCAACCCCATGAACTGTATGTAGCCTACAAGTCTCCTCAATCCATGGGATTTTCCAGGCAAGAGTACTGGAGCGGATTGCCATTTTCTTCTCCAGAGGATCTTCCCCACCCAGGGATGGAACCCAGGATCTCCCATATTGTAGGCAGACGCTTTACTGTCTGAGCCACCAAGTATGGCGACTTAATGTCTAAGAAAACTAAGAATCCCAGGAACAAAAGAAGCCATAAAGATGTCAAGTTAAACATTGTGACCTTTAAGCTGATTGGTTAGAAATGACATATGCTAAAAGTAAGAACCAGTGAAAAGTACAAATCAATACTAGTAAGGATAAAAACTGCTGTATGTCCCACCTTTTGGGGCACTTCACCCATCTCAACACCTACGCTGAGAGCTTTGTATTTTCTCCCTCTCTCAAATAAATCCTGTTTGCTTGTGACCATAAGTGTCTGCATGTTTGCAAAGTTCGTTCTTTGGCTCCACAAACAAAAATTCAGATTCCCATTTCCATATCAGTGCATTTAGAAAATCACACAACTAGAGGAGAATACACTTATCAATTCTATTTGTTTAGCAATTTATATAGGAAATAGGTATTTTTCAGTCCCTGTTCAAATTTATTTGTCCTCCTACTAATGGAAGGTTTGGAATAGTTCAAAATATTTAGAGAATTTGTTCAGTTTTATTTTCTCCCTTATATTCAGTTTAGAATTATTTTTCTTTCAAGTCTACAACAATTATGAAATTTCAGGTTTCTTTTATCATTGATAAGTTTAGGGATATTATCTGCTACCGATGCTCTTCCCAAAGAAGTAATTGTTCTCCTTATTAATTGGCAACATTATCAAAGTCAATAACCAATGGGTCTATGGCAGGAAGAAGTCAATTCTGACTCCATGTTGGAAACTGTTTCTTTGACTTGCTTTTTGTTACTTTTGTTATAATTATACTTAATAGCTTGCCTCAGAGGACCCTGCCTGACTGTAAACTAAGTGCCTTTGTTCAGCTCATAAAGAGATAATCTGACCCTGGTCACCAGTGAATAGAAGTGATTCACACACCCCTTCCAAAGGCTGGTGGCTTAGATGGTAAAGCATCTGTCTACGATGCAGGTGACCCAGGTTCAGTCCCTGGGACAGGAAGATCCCCTGGAGAAGGAAATGGCAATCCACTCCAGAACTATTGCCTGGAAAATCCCATGGAGAGAGGAGCCTGGTAGGCTACAGTCCATGGGGTCACAAAGAGTCGGACACAACTGAGCGACTTCACTCACTTTACTTCCAAAGGCTGGACTTGCCTTGGAGATGTTTTGTAAGACTGAAGACCTATTCACTTTACATCCCCATTGCCTCTCCCTCTCTGTTCTGACTTTTGACTTTAGTTCCTCATTGCTTCTTTCTCTCTGACTCTGCAAAAGAAGCTAGCATCTAGACCCTGACATGATTGTAATTCTGAGGTGCTAGACTGCCATCTTTTCAGTCAGCTGACTCCCTAAATAAGGTACATTCCTTGTCTTAATGCCTCATCTTTGGATTTATTGGGCTATCATGTGGCAAGCAGAGTGAAGTTGGACTCGGTAACAGGTTTTGTGTGCACAAATCCACAGAAGATACCTATGAAAAAGATATTGAGAGTATTGATTCTACTCTTCCTTGTGAAAAGACCACTCCCCAAATTTTTTAATAAATTAAACTTCCAATAAAGGTGTCTAATGTGGACTCATTGGAAAAGACTCTGATGCTGGGAGAGATTGGGGGCAGGAGGAGAAGGGGACGACAGAGGATGAGATGGATGGATAGCATCACTGACTCAATGGACGTGAGTTTGGGTGAACTCCGGGAATTGGTAATGGACAGGGAGGCCTGGTGTGCTGCGATTCATGGGGTTGCAAAGAGTCGGACATGACTGAGTGACTGAACTGAACTGAATGTGGATAAATTCATTTTAATTTAATTTTTAAAATAGAGTATCTCTAAGTATTAGACATTGTGTTAAGTACAGTTTGATTTTTCCACAGTAAAATAATTATGTGAATAATAAGAAACATTTTGACCAAAGGCCTACCATTCAACAATTTATTGCCAAAATCACATGTATGGCATTTTAAAATAAGAATTAATCATTAGAGATAACCATTGTACAAAATCCAATTGGCACACACACACACACACACATATAACAAATAAAGCAAAAAAAAAAAAAAAAAAAAAAAAGCCAAACATTTAAATGCTATTTGCAAAACAATATTTTTGTCCTCTCAAAAAAAAAGATAAAGAAAAAAATAAACATATCTGTTCAAGACTTTGATGAATTTCAATTCAATAAGAGGAATTAAGACAAGTGCAAAAACATTTATAATATCTTTGAAGTCAATTATTATTATAAGGAAGAAGCAAAATGTAAGGAATTTTGAGAGGCAATTAAATGAATCCCCCTTAAGCTGTATTCACTGTGATATAAGATCACAACTTCTTCTGTTTAAAATACCAAATATCCTACTATTCATGGAATTCAAGATTCTCTAAGGACGTTTTTCAGAGAAGTCTGCATTTCTCAAACAATTTTGTGAAAATAACCTAAGATAATTCGTTTCACTTATCTTTTTAATTTCATTATAGTTGCTTAAAATTTTAAATCTTATTGTATATAATTCTAATTTGATATTGAAACCACATAGAACCCTGTGGGGCTCTTGAGCCCAAAAGATTTTCTGTGCCCCAATCTCTTGTTTGTAGGAAATAAGCTTCATTCAGCATTCATGACCTCCTCTGAGTTCCAAAGGGTAATTTCAGTTACAAATCAGAGAAGAGATATAGAGACAAGGAAGGAGCAGTGAGAAACAATATTGCAGGCTTAGACATGGTCCTGGTTCCTTTTCAAAGGTCATACATAACAATATCTTTGAGTTCTTCAGAACTAAAACTCCCACCAAATGGAAGATGTTAACAACCTAATGAAACACTCTTCATTCCAGAGAGAAGGCCACACAGTTCACCCATCATGAGACACTCCTGACACCAGAAGGACTCTAGATTGAAGGAATGGAGACCCTGTAGGTACCCTGATACTGATCAGAAAGCCCTTCCCTTGACTATAAGACTCCTCACAAATCACCCCAGGTTGGGACACACAGTTTTGAGGACATTAGCCTCTTGTGGACCCTTTTACTTAGCAGAGCTATTCTCTTCTACTTCACCCAAAACTATAGCTGCAAGATTTGATTCAGCACTTCTCACTAACAGAGAGGCTAGAGTTTTGGTAAAATAACCAAAATATAAATATCCAGTTCTCATTTTTAGACTGTATATTTAATTCAAATTATTGTTTATTAAAACCTTCATATTGTTGCCAGAATGTTGGCTCTCTGCACACCAATGCCAAACAGAAATACAGAGACAGAGTTATACAGGAGAAGGAAATAGTGGCTTTATTACTGTGCCAGGCAAAGGGGGAACACAGTGGGGAACACAGTTCATACTTATTATGAACAGAAGGCAAATGAAGGCAAACGTGTGAGCACAGAAAACCAGGTCACTTCATTTGGCAAATGAATACAGATAGAAACAAGATATAATCTCAAATAGCTTGCTCTGAATAAGATTTGATACTAGATAGAAAATTCCAAACCCTGAAGGCTTTGTGTTCCTTTTTAAACTACAAAGTGGCGGGGGTGGGGGGTGCTAAGATGGTGGAGGAATAGGACAGGGAGACCACTTTCTCCCCCACAAATTCATCAAAAGAACATTTGAATGCTGAGTAAATTCCATAAAACAACTTCTGAATGCTGGCAAGAGGTCATCAGGCACCCAGAAAAGCAGCCCATTATATTTGAAAGGAGGTAGGAAAAAATATAAAAGATAAAAAGAGAGACAAAAAGAGGTAGGGACAGAGATCCATCCCAGGAAGTGAGTCTTAAAAAAGACAGAAGTTTCCAAACACCAGGAAACACTCTCACTGCTGAGTCTGTGGTGAGCTTTGGAACCACAGAAGGCAACATAACCGGGAGGAAAAATAAATAAATAATTACAACCCACAGATTATGTGCCCAACGGTAACTCCCCCAGCAGAGAAATAGCACAGATGCCTGCATCTGCCACTAGCAAGCGGGGGCTGGGCAGGGAGGCTGGGGCTGCATCCCTTAGAGTAAGGACCAGGCCTGAATGCCCTGAGGGCAATCTGAGGGAACTAACTTGGGATAGCAAACCAGACTATGGGATAGCTACCACACAAAAAACCCTAACCTAAGATGCCGACAGGCCTGCTCACAGAACAAAGGACTGAGCAGAGCTGGCCGGCTGCAGACGGGCCCATTCCCCTCCAATGACAGGCAGGTGAAGGCAGCCAGAGCTGGAAGGGGGCAATCGCAGCCCCAGAGAGGCATTATCTACCAAACTGCAAGCAGGCTTCGTTGCTAACCAAGACTTCTTGGAATTCTTGATGGTCAACAACTGCCTGAGAAGGTGCGCTGGTTGTACACCCAGAAAACTGAGCGGCAGGGACGAGGGAGGTGATAAGTCGCAGCGACGGTGCTCACCAAATACCTGGTCACCTGAGCTGCTCGGACCTGGCAAGGGCACAAAACACAGGCCCAACCGAGTCTCTGCCTCTGAGGACTACCTGAGAACCTGAACCTGAGTGGCTTAGACCTGGGGGTGCATGCAGCCCAGGGCCAGCCTAGGACGGTTCCTGGCAGAGCAACCTAGAGCCTAATCAGTTTAGACAGGGAAAGCACACATGCAGTGAGCGGGGGCAAACCCAGTGTGGCCAGGACCACGCCAGTATTATTTGTTTGCAGCTTCCCTCCCTCCCCACAGCATGACTGAACAAGTGAGCCTAAAAAAGTGTCCACCACCGCCACCTTGTGTCAGGGCAGAAATTAGACACTGAAGAGACCAGCAAACAGAAGACGCTAAGCCAGAGGGAACCTCCTTGGAAGTGACAGGAGCAATAGATTAAAATCCTGTAGTTAGTACCGAATACATAGGAAGGGGCCTATAGATCTTGAGAAATATAAGCCAGATCAAGGAACTCTCCGAACATGAACTGACCCCACACTGCCCACAACAACACCAGAGAAAGTCCTAGATAGATTTTTACTATCATTCTTTCATTTAAAATTTTTTTTCTATTTTTAAATCCTCTATTACTCCTTTAATTTTCATTTTTTATAACATACTATTACTTTGCAAAAGAAAAAGAGAGACTCTATTTTTTAAAGCAAACTTCATATATATATTCTATAATTTTTATGCCTTTTTTTTTTCTTTAAT
Organism: Bubalus bubalis; assembly: GCF_019923935.1. NCBI lineage: Eukaryota > Metazoa > Chordata > Mammalia > Artiodactyla > Bovidae > Bubalus > Bubalus bubalis. Next base: position 49,254,671 of record NC_059178.1, on the reverse strand, counting down.
ATTGTATTTTTGAAAATCCAACCTCTGCTCTAGATTTTTAATCTTTGCTTTTTGGTATTAGTTATCAATTTTGTACCTTTAAGAACCCAATCATCAGTACCCATTTTTACTTGGGAGCGAGATTGCTGGCTTGACTGCTCTCTCCACCTTTATACTCTCCTTTTTCTCTGCCAGGTCACCTCTATCTCCTCCCTCCCCCTTCTCTCCTCTACCCAACTCTGTGAATCTCTTTGTGTGTTCTGGACTGTGGAGAACACTTAGGAAACTGATTACTGGCTGATCTGTCTCTCTCCTTTTGATTCCCCCTTTATCCTCCTGGCCACCTCTGTCTCCTTCCTCCCTCTTCTCTTCTCTGTATAACTCCGTGAACATCTCTGAGCAGTCCAGACTGTGGAGCGCACATAAGGAAATGATTACTGGCTAGCTCTCTGTCTCCCTCCTCCCTCTTCTCTTCTCCATGTAACTCTGTGAACATCTCTGGGTGTCCCTCACTGTGGAGAAACTTTTCATCTTTAACCTAGATGTTTTGTCAATGGTGCTGTGTAGATGGGGAAGTCTTGAGGCTACTATAAAAATAAGACTGAAAACCAGAAGCAGGAGGCTTAAATCCAAATCCTGAGAACACCAGAGAACTCCTGACTCTAGGGAATATTAATCAACAGGAGCTCATCAAACGCCTCCATACCTACACTGAAACCAAGCACCACCCAAGGGCCAACAAATTCCAGAGCAAGACATACCATGCAAATTCTCCAGCAACACAGGAACATAGCCCTGAGCTTCAATATACAGGCTGCTCAAAGTCACTCCAAATCCACTGACATCTCACAACTCATTACTGGACACTTCATTGCACTCCAGAGAGAAGAAATCCAGCCCCACCAACCAGAACACCAGCACAAGCTTCCCTAACCAGGAACCTTGGCAAGCTACGCGTACAACCCCACCCACAGTGAGGAAACTCCACAATAAAGAGAACTCCACAAACTGCCAGAATACAGAAAGGCCACCACAAACATGGCAATATAAACAAGATGGAGAGACAGAGGAATACCCAGCAGGTAAAGGAACAGGATAAATGCCCACCAAACCAAACAAAAGAGGAAGAGATAGGGAATCTACTTGATAAAGAATTTCAAATAATGATAGTGAAAATGATCCAAAATCTTGAAAACAAAATGGAATCACAAATAAATAGCCTGTAGACAAGGACTGAGAAGATTCAAGAAAGGTTTAACAAGGACCTAGAAGAAATTAAAAAAAGAGTCAATATATAATGAATAATGCAATAAATGATATAAAAAAACACTCTGGAGGGAACAAATAGTAGAATAATGGAGGCAGAAGATAGGATTAGTGAGGTAGAAGATAGAATAGTAGAAATAAATGAATCAGAGAGGAAAAAAGAAAAACGAATTAAAAGAAATGAGGACAGTCTCAGACACCTCTGGGACAATGTTAAACACCCCAATGTTCGAATCATAGAGGTCCCAGGAGAAGAAGACAAAAAAAAAAAAAAAAGACCATAAGAAAATACTTGAGGAGATCATAGTTGAGAACTTCCCTAAAATGGGGAGGGAAATAATCACATAAGTCCAAGAAACCCAGAGTCCCAAACAGGATAAACCCAAGGTGAAACACCCCAAGACGCATATTAATCAAAATAACAAAGATCAAGCACAAAGAACAAATATTAAAAGCAGCAAGGGAAAAACAACAAATAACATACAAGGGGATTCCCATAAGGATAACAGCTAATCTTTCAATAGAAACTTCAGGCCAGGAGGGAATGGCAAGACATACTTAAAGTGATGAAAGAAAATAACCTACAGCCCAGATTACTGTACCCAGCAAGGATCTCATTCAAATATTAAAGAGAAGTCAAAAGCTTGTCTGCTTTACAGACAAGCAAAAGCTGAGAGAATTCAGCAGCACAAAACCAGCTCAACAAATGCAAAAGGATCCTCCCTAGACAGGAAACAAAAAATAAAGGTGTATAAACTCGAACCCAAAACAATTAAGTAAATGGCAATGGGATCATATTTATCAATAATTACTTTAAATGTAAATGGGTTGAATGCCTCAACCAAAAAACAAAGACTGGCCGAATGGATACAAACACAAGACCCATATATATGTTGTCTACAAGAGACCCACCTCAAAACAAGGACACATACAGACTGAAAGTGAAGAGTTGGAAAAAGATATTCCACACAAATACACATGAAAAGAAAGCAGGAGTAGCAATACTCATATCAGATAAAATAGATTTTAAAACAAAGGCTGTGAAAAGAGACAAAGAAGGGCACTACATAATGATCAAAGGATCAATCCAAGAAGAAGATATAACAATTATAAATATATATGCACCCAACATAGGAGCACCACGGTATGTAAGACAAATGCTAACAAGTATGAAAGGGGAAATTAACAATAACACAATAATAGTGGGAGACTTTAATACCTATGGATAGATCAACTAAACAGAAAATTAGCAAGGAAATACAAACTTTAAATGATGCAATAGACCAGTTAGACCTAATTGATATCTATAGGACATTTCACCCCAAAACAATGAATTTCACCTTTTTCTCAAGTGCACACGGAACCTTCTCCAGGATAGATCACATCCTGGGCCATAAATCTAGCCTTGGTAAATTCAAAACAATTGAAATCATTCCAAGCATCTTTTCTGACCACAATGAAGTAAGATTAGATCTCAATTACAGGAGAAAAATAATTTAAAATTCCAACATATGGAGGCCAAACAACACGCTGCTGAATAACCAACAAATCACAGAAGAAATCAAATATGCATAGAAACGATGAAAATGAAACCACAACAACCCAAAACCTGTGGGACACCATAAAAGCAATGCTAAGGGGAAGGTTCATAGCAATACAGGCATACAAGAAACAAGAAAAAAGTCAAATGAATAACCTAACTCTCCACTAGCAACTAGAAAAGGAAGAAATTAAGAACCTCAGGGTTAGTAGAATGAAAGAAATCTTAAAAATTAGGGCAGAAATAAATGCTAAAGAAAGAGACCATAGCAAAAATAAACAAAGCCAAAAGCTGGTTCTTTGAGAGGATAAATAAACTCAAAATGGATTAAAGATCTAAATGTAAGACCAGAAACTATAAAACTCTTACAGAAGAACATAGGCAAAACACTCTCCGACATACATCACAGCAGGATCCTCTATGACCCACCTCCCAGAATATTGGAAATAAAAGCAAAACAAACAAACAAACAACAACAACAAAAAAACACAGGACCTAATTAAAATTAAAAGCTTCTGCATAACAAAGAAAACTATCAGATCAGATCAGATCAGATCAGTCGTGTCCAACTCTCTGCGAACCCATGAATCGCAGCACGCCAGGCCTCCCTGTCCATCACCAAATCCCAGAGTTCACTGAGACCCACGTCCATCCAGTCAGTGATGCCATCCAGCCATCTCATCCTCTGTCATCCCCTTCTCCTCCTGCCCCCAATCCCACCCAGCATCAGAGTCTTTTCCAATGAGTCAACTCTTCTCATGAGGTGGCCAAAGTATTGGAGTTTCAGCTTTAGCATCATTCCTTCCAAAGAAATCCCAGGGCTGATCTTCAGAATGGACTGGTTGGATCTCCTTGCAGTCCAAGGGATTCTCAAGAGTCTTCTCCAACACCACAGTTCAAAAGTAGCAATTCTTCGGCGCTCAGCCTTCTTCACAGTCCAACTCTCACATCCATACATGACCATAGGAAAAACCATAGCCTTAGACGAACCTTTGTTGGCATAGTAATGTCTCTGCTTTTGAATATGCTATCTAGGTTGGTCATAACTTTCCTCCCAAGGAGTAAGCGTCTTTTAATTTCATGGCTGCAGTCACCATCTGCAGTGATTTTGGAGCCCAGAAAAATAAAGTCTGACACTGTTTCCAATGGTTCCCCATCTATTTCCCATGAAGTGATGGGACCACATGCCATGATCTTCGTTTTCTGAATGTTGTGCTTTAAGCAAACTTTTTCACTCTCCACTTTCACCTTCATCAAGAGGCTTTTTAGTTCCTCTTCACTTTCTGCCATAAGGGTGGTGTCATCTGCATATCTGAGGTTATTGATATTTCTCCTGGCAATCTTGATTCCAGCTTGTGTTTCTTCCAGTCCAGCGTTTCTCATGATGTGCTCTGCATATAAGTTAAATAAACAGGGTGACAACATACAGCCTTGACGAACTCCTTTTCCTATTTGGAACCAGTCTGTTGTTCCATGTCCAGTTCTAACTGTTGCTTCCTGACCTGCATATAGATTTCTCAAGAGGCAGATCAGGTGGTCTGGTATTCCCATCTCTTTCAGAATTTTCCACAGTTTATTGTGATCCACACAGTCAAAGGCTTTGACATAGTCAATAAAGCAGAAATAGATGGTTTTCTGGAACTCTCTTGCTTTTTCCATGATCCAGCAGATGTTGGCAATTTGATCTCCTGTTCCTCTGCCTTTTCTAAAAGCAGCTCGAACAGTAGGAAGTTCACGGTTCACATATTGCTGAAGCCTGGCTTGCAGAATTTTGAGCATTACTTTACTAGAGTGTGAGATGAGTGCAATTGTGCAGTAGTTTGAGCATTCTTTGGCATTGCCTTTTTTTGGGATTGCAATTCAAACTGACCTTTTCCAGTCCTGTGGCCACTGCTGAGTTTTCCAAATTTGTTGACATACTGAGTGCAGCACTTTCACAGCATCATCTTTCAGGATTTGGAATAGCTCAACTGGAATTCCATCACCTCTACTAGCTTTGTTCGTAGTGATGCTTTCTAAGGCCCACTTGACTTCACATTCCAGGATGTCTGGCTCTAGGTCAGTAATCACACCATCGTGATTATCTGAGTCATGAAGATCTTTTTTGTACAGTTCTTCTGTGTATTCTTGCCATCTCTTCTTAATATCTTCTGCTTCTGTTAGGTCTATACCATTTCTGTCCTTTATAGAGCCCATCTTTGCACGAAATGTTCTTTTGGTATCTCTAATTTTCTTGAAGAGATCTCTAGTCTTTCCCATTCTGTTGTTTTCCTCTATTTCTTTGCATTGATCTCTAAGGAAGGCTTTCTTTTCTCTTCTTGCTATTCTTTGGACCTCTGCATTCAGATGTTTATATCTTTCCTTTTCTCCTTTCCTTTTTGCTTCTCTTCCTTTCACAGCTATTTGTAAGGCCTCCCCAGACAGCCATTTTGCTTTTTTGCATTTCTTTTCCATGGGTGCGGCCGAGAGGAGCCACCCCACATCCAAGGTCAGGGGCAGAAGCCGGGAGGACCCCATGCCCAAAGGGCAGTGGCCAAGAGGAGGTACTCCATGTCCGAGGTCAGAGGCAATGGCCGAGAGTATCACACTGCGACAGCGCGGGAACGGCTGAGAGGAGCTACCCTGGGTCTGAGGTCCGGGGGGCGCGGGGGGCAGCCGAGTGGAGATACCCAGTGTTCGAGGTCAGGGACGGCGGGTGGGAGGAGCTACCCCATGCCCCTAAGCCCGAGGCCAGGTGCAGCAGGCGGGAGGAGTGACCCCATGCCCGAGGCCAGGGGCAGTGGTTGGGAGGACCAACCCCACATCCAAGGAGCCATGGCTGCGTGAGCACAGGAGGGCCTAGAGGAGCTATCCCACATTGAAGGTCAGGAAGGGCAGCGGTGAGGAGATATCCCTCATCCAAGGTAAGGAGCAATGGCTGTGCTTTGCTGCCCAAGGTAAGAGAAACCCAAGTAAGATGGCAGGTGTTACAAGAGAGCATCAGAGGGCAAACACACTGAAACCATACTCACAGAAAACCAGTCAATCTAATCACACTAGGACCACAGCCTTGTCTAACTTAATGAAGAAAACTATAAGCAAGGTGAAAAGATAGCCTTCAAAATGGGAGAAAATAATAGCAAATGAAAAAACCGACAAAGAATTAATCTCAAAAGCAACTCCTGCAGCTCAATTCCAGAAAAATAAAAAAACCAATCAAAAAACAGGCCAAAGAACTAAACAGACATTTCTCAAAAGAAGACATACAGATGTCTAACAAACACATGAAAAGATGCTCAACATCACTCATTATCAGAGAAATGCAAATCAAAACCACAATGAGGTACCATTTCACGCCAGTCAGAATGGCTGCGATCCAAAAGTCTACAAGCAATAAATGCTGGAGAGGGTGTGGAGAAAAAGCAATCCTCTTACACTGTTGGTGGGAATGCAAACTAGTACAGCCACTATGGAGAACAGTGTGGAGATTCCTTAAAAAACTGGAAATAGAACTGCCTTATGACCCATCAATCTCACTGCTGGGCATACACACTGAAGAAACCAGAATCGAAAGAGACACGTGTACCCCAATGTTCATCGCAGCACTGTTTAAAATAGCCAGGATATGGAAGCAACCTAGATATCCATCAGCAGATGAATGGATAAGAAAGCTGTGGTACATATACACAATGGAGTATTACTCAGCCATTAAAAAGAATACATTTGAATCAGTTCTAATGAGATAGGTGAAACTGGAGCCTATTATACAGAGTGAAGTAAGCCAGAAAGAAAAACAGCAATACAAACGCATATATATGGAATTTAGAAAGATCGTAATGATAACCCTGTATGCGAGACAGCAAAAGAGACACAGATGTATAGAATAGTCTTTTGGACTCTGTGGGAGAGGGCGAGGGTGGGATGATTTGGGAGAATGGCATTGAAACATGTATAATATCATATGTGAAACGAATCGCCAGTCCAGGTTCAATGCATGATACAGGATGCTTGGGGCTGGTGCATTGGGATGACCCAGAGGGATGGTATGGGGAGGGAAGTGGAAGGGGGTTTCAGGATGGGGAACACGTGTACACCCATGGCAGATTCATGTTGATGTATGGCAAAACCAGTACAATATTGTAAAGTAATTAACCTCCAATTAAAATAAATAAATTTATATTAAAAAAAATTACAAAGTGAGACAGGAAGGGGACAGAGCTCAATCTTTAAAAGAATGACACAGCAGAGCAAACTTGATTTTCAAGTATACAAGAAGCCTCATTATTGTACTCATGTTAATACATTGGCAGGCTAAATTACACACCCACAGGCTCCATGACATTTTCAAAGAGCCATAAAAGCCAAAATGTTGGCAGTGACTGAATTCCTGGAAATCTTTACTCCTTCCCCAAAATATTAGAATACTCCTCCCACTCAGTCATCTAGGAAAGGACCCAGCTAATTAAAGCTAATCACCCCATATTTCAGGATCTCTTACCTAGTGAGATGGCCTATACTCTCTGTATTTATCTGAATAAATCTTCCTTCAGTTTACTGTAGTTCACTCTTGATTTCTTTCCTGCAAGAAGCCAAGAACTCACACTTGGCAGCCTGTCCCAGGGTCTTGCCTGGGGCATGGAACAAGACTATCCTCTCACACTTCATCATCTTTTTCTCTTACTACATCTTCTTGTGCTCAAAGTGAGGTCTCAAAGGGCATGGATAATCTTGATCCATCTTTTGTGCTATGGCTCTGGTGGCTGAGACTCCTCCAGACCTATGTAGACATAGGTGGTCCATTGAAAAAACTGTTAGTCACTCACTCGTGTCCAAGTCTTTGCAATACCATGGGCCTGCCAGGCTCTTCTTTCAGTGAAATTCTCCAGGAAAGAATAATGGAGGGGGTTGCCATTCCCCTCTCCAAGGGATCTTCTCAACCCAGGGATCAACTGGGGTCTCCTGCATTGCAGGTAGATTCATTATCATCTGAGCAACTAGTAATACCTTAGATGGTGGTGCACCAGGGCCTGGGAGTGTTGTGGGAGACCCCACAACGGTTCAGGGGTCTCCAGCAGAGGCATTCATGGACAGTTGCTTGCTGTGTGGCCAGGGGCACTGAATACCACAGCCCTGGAAGCTGCAGCATGCTGGCATAAGTCCTTTTGAAGGAGGTCACCTTTACCGCCATTACCCCTACCATAGTTTGTCCTAAGGACAAATAATAGGAAGGGAACACAGTCCCAACAGAAAATTGGATTAAAGATTTACTAGGCATTGCCCCATACATTCAGAGGAAGACACAGATTCCCCCACAGCCAGTCCCTACCATCAGGAAGATTCATAAGCCTCTGATCCTTATCCACCAGAGGGCACAAAGAATGAAAACCACAATCACAGAAAACTAAGCAAACTGATCACATGGAATACAGCCTTGTCTAATTCAGTGAAACTATGAGCCATGCTGTGTAGGTCCACCCAAGATGTGTGGGTAACGGAAGAGACTTCTGACAAAATGTCATCCACTGGACAAGGTAATGGCAAACTATTTCAGTATTCTTGCCTTGAGAATCCCATAAAAAGTATGAAAAGGGAAAAAGCTATGACACTGAAAGGTGAACTCCCCAGGTCGGCAGATGCCCAATATGCTACTGGAGAAAAGTGGAGAAATATCTCGAGAAAGAATGAAGAGCCTGAGCCAAAGAGAAAACAATGCCCAGTTTTGGAAGGGACTGGTAATGGAAGTAAAGTCCGATGCTGTAAGGAGCAATATCGCACAGGGATGTTAGGTTCATGTATCAAGGTAAATTGCAAGTGGTCGAACAGGAGATGGCAAAAGTGAACATTGGCATTTTAGGAATCAGTGAACTAAAATGGACATAAATGGACAAAGTTAATTCATATGATCCTTATGTCTATTACTTGGGGCAAGTATCCCATAGAAGAAATGGAATAGCCCTCATAGTCAACTAAAGAGTCTATAATGAAGTACTTTAGGTGCAATCTCAAAAGTGACGGAAGGATCTCTGTTCATTTTCAAGCAAAGCATTCAATATCACAGTAATCCAAGTCTCTGCCCCAACAAATAATGCCAAAGAAGCTGAAGCGGAACGTATCTATGATGACCTACAAGATCTTCTAACACCAAAAAAGGTTGCTCTTTTCATCATAGAGGCTTCCCTGGTGGCTCAGATGGTAAAGCATCTTCCTGCAAGACCCGGGTTTGATCTCTGAGTCAGAAAGATCTCCAGAGAAGGAAATGGCAACCGACTCCAGTACTCTTGCCTGTAAAATCCCATGGACAGAGGAGCCCAGTAGGTTATAGTCCATAGGGTCACAAAGAATCGGACAAGACTGAGTGACTTCACATGGTTTCATCATAGGGGACTGGAATGCAAAAGTAGGAAATCAACAGATACCTGGAATAACAGGCAAGTTTGGCCTGGAGTACAAAATGAAGTATGGCAAAGGCTAACAGAGTTTTGCCAAGAGAATGCACTGGCCATAGCAAACATCCCCTTCCAACAACACAAGAGACAATTCTACATATGAATATCAGCAGATCATCAATACTTAAACCAGATTGATTATATTCAATGCAGCTGAAGATGGAGAAGATATATAAAGTCAGCAAAAACAAGACCAGGAGCTGACTGTGGCTCAGATCATGAACTCCTTATTGGCAAAATCAGATTTAACTGGAAGAAAGTAGGGAAAACCACTAGCACACTTGGGAATGACCTAAATCATATCACTTATGATTATACAGTTAAATTCAGTTCCTCAGTCATGTCTGACACTTTGTGACCCCATGGACTGCAGAACACTAAGCTTCCCTGTCTATCACCAACTCCCAGAGCTTGCTCAAAGTCCTGTCCATTGAGTCAGTGATGCCATCCAACCATCTCATCCTCTGTCATCCCCTTCTCCTCCTGCCTTCAAATTTTCCAGAATCAGGGTCTTTTCAAATGAGTCAGTTCTTCACATCAGGTGGCCAAAGTATTGGAGTTTCAGCTTCAACATCAGTCCTTCCAATGAACACCCAGGACTGATCTCTTTTAGGATGGACTGGTTGGATCTCCTTGCAGTCCAAGGGACTCTCAAGAGTCTTCTCCAACACCACAGTTCAAAAGCATCAATTCTTCAGCACTCAGCTTTCTTTATAGTCAAACTCTCACATTCATGCATGACTACTGGAAAAAAATCATAGCTTTGATGAGATGGATCTTTGTTGGCAAAGTAATGTCTCTGCTTTTTAATATACTGTCTAGGTTAGTCATAGCTTTTCTTCAAAGGAGTAATCATCTTTTAATTTAATGGCTGCAGTGATTTTGGAGCCCAAAACAATAAACTCTGTCACTGTTTCCATTGTTTCCCCATCGATTTGCCGTGAATTGATGGGGCCTGATGCCATGAACTTAGTTTTCTGAATGTTGAATTTTAAGTCAACTGTTCCACTCTCCTCTTTCACTTTCACTTAGTTCTTCATTTTAGTTCTTCTTCACTTTCTGCCATAACTGTTGTGTCATCTGTATATCTGCAGTTCTTGATATTTCTCCTGGCAATCTTGATTCCAGCTTGTGCTTCATCCAGTCCAACATTTCTCATGATGTACTCTGCATAGAAGTTAAATAAGCAGGGTGACAATATACAGCCTTGACGTTCTCCTTTCACGATTTAGAACCAGTCTGTTGTTCCATGTCTAGTCCTAACTGTTGCTTCTTGACCTGAAAACAGATTTCTCAGGAGGCAGGTCAGGTGTTATGGTATCCCCATCTCTTTAAGAATTTTCCACAGTTTGTTGTGATCCACACAGTCAAAGGCTTTGTAATAGTCAATAAAGCAGAAGTAGATGTTTTTCTGGAACTCTCTGGCTTTTTCAATGATCCAACGAATGCTGGCAATTTGATCTCTGGTTCCTCTGCCTTTTCTAAATCCAGATTGAACGTCTGGAATCTCACAGTTCACATACTGTTGAAGCCTGGCTTGAAGAATTATGAGCATTACTTTGCTAGCATGTGAGATGAGTGCAACTGTGCAGTAGTTTGAACATTATTTGGCATTGCCTTTTTTTGGATTGGAAACTGATCTTTTGTGGTCCTGTGGCCATTGCTTAGTTTTCCAAATTTGCTTTCATATTGAGTGCAGCACTTTCATAGCATCATCTTTTAGGATTTGAAATAGCTCAGCTAGAATTCCATCACCTCTACTAGCTTTGTTCATAGTGATGCTTCCTAAGGCCCACTTGAATTTCATTCCAGGATGTCTGGCTCTAGGTGAGTGATCACACCATCATGGTTATATGGGTCATGAAGATTTTTTTTGTATAGTTCTTCAGTGCATTATTGCCACCTCTTCTTAATATGTTATCCTTCTGTTAGGTCCCTACTATTTCTGTCCTTTATTGTGCTCATCTTTGCATGAAATGTTCCCTTGGTATCTCTAATTTTTTTGAAGAGATCTCCAGTCCTTCTCATTCTGTTGTTTTCCTCTAGTTCTTTGCATTGATCACTGAGGAAGGCTTTCTTCTCTCTCCTTGCTATCCTTTGGAACTCTGCATTCAAATAGCTGTATCTTTTCTTTTCTCCTTTGCCTTTTCCTTCTCTTCTTTTCTCAGCTATTTGTAAGGCCTCCTCAGTCAACCATTTTGCCTTTTTGTGTTTCTTTTTCTTGGGGATGGTCTTGATCACTGCTTCCTGCTCAGTGTCATGAATCTCCATCCATAGTTCTTCAGACATTCTATCAGATCTAATCCCTTGAATCTATTTGTCACTTCCATTGCATAGTCATAAGGGATTTGATTTAGGTCATACCTGAATGGTTTAGTTGTTTTCCCTACTTTCTTCAATTTAAGTCTGATGCCTTCTCTTGGCAAAACTCTATTAGCTTTTGCCCTGCTTCATTCTGTACTCCAAGGCCAAATTTTCCTGTTACTCCAGGTATTTCTTGACTTTCTATTTTTTGCATTCCAGTCCCCTATAATGAAGAGGACATATTTTTTGGGTGCTAATTCTAGAAGGTCATGTAGGTCTTCATAGAACCATTCAACATCAGCTTCTTCAGCATTACTGGTTGGGGCATAGACTTGGATTACTGTGATATTGAATGGTTTGCCCTGGAAATGAACAGAGATCATTCTGCCATTTTTGAGATAGCATCAAAGTACTGCATTTAGGACTCCTCTGTTGACTATGATTATACAGTAGAAGTGACAAATAGATTCAATGTACTAGACCACATAGAGTGCCTGAAGAACTATGGATGGAGGTTCATAACATTGTACAGGATATGGTGATCAAATCCATTCAGAAGGAAAATAAATACAGAAAGGTAGAAAGGTTGTCTGATGAGGGATTATAAATAGCTTAGAAAAGAAGAGAAGTCAAAGGAAAAGGAGAAAAGGAAAGATATATCCATCTGAATGCAGAGTTCCAAAGAAGAGCAAAGAGACATAAGAAAGCCTTTTTCAGTGATCAGTGCAAATAAATAGAGGGAAACAGTAGAATAGGAAAGACGAGATCTTTTCAAAAAAATGGATATAACAAGTGAATGTTTTATGCATAGATCAGCAAAATTAAGGACAGAAACAGTATGGTCTTAACAGAAGCATAAGATATTAAGAAGAGGGGGAAAGAATATACAGAAAAACTGTACATAAAAGGATTTAAAATAGCTCAACTGAAATTCCATCACCTCCACTAGCTTTGCTTGTACTGATGCTGCCTAAGGCCCACTTGACTTCACCTTTCAGGCTGTCTGTCTCTAGGTGAGCGATTACACTATCATGGTTATCTGGGGCATTAAGATCTTTTTTGTATGCCAGCAAATTTGGAAAACTCAGCAGTGGCCACAGGACTTGAAAACATAAATTTTCATTCTAATACCCAAAAAAGGGAATGCAAAAAAGTTCAAACTACCGCATAAGTGTACTCATCTCACACACTAGCAAAGTAACGCTCAAAATTCTCCAAGTGATGGTTCAACAGTACATGAACGGAGAACTCCCAGATGTTCAAGCTGGATTTAGAAAAGGCAGAGGAACCAGAGGCCAAATTGCCAACATCCTTTGGATCATCAAAAAAGCAATGGAGTTCCAGAAAAACATCTGCTTCTGCTTCATTGACTACACCAAAAGCTTTGACTGTGTGAATTCATAATAAACTGAGGAAAATTCTTAAGAAGATGGGAATACCAGACCTCCCTATCTGTCTCCTGAGAAATCTGTATGCAGGTGAAGAAGCAACAGTTATAACTGGACACGGAAGAAAAAATTGGTTCCAAATTGGGAAAGGAGTATATCAAAGCTGTATAGTTTCACCCTCCTTATTTAACATATATGTAGAGTACATCATGCAAAATGCCAGGCTGGATGAAACCCAAGCTGGAATCAAGATTGCCGGAGAAATACCAATAACTTCAAATATGCAGATTACACCATCCTTATGGCAGAAAGCTAAGAGGAACTAAAGAGTGTCTTGATGAAAGTGAAAGAGGAAAGTGGAAAAACTGGCTTAAAACTCAACATTCAAAAAGCTAAGATCATGGCATCTGGTCCCATCACTTCATGGCATATAGATAAGGAAATAATGGAAACAGTGACAGACTTTATTTTCTTGGGCTCCAAAATCACTTCAGATTGTGACTATAGCCATGAAATTATGACACTTGCTCCTTAGAGGAAAAGCTATGACTACCCTAGACAGCATATTAAAAAACAGAGACCTTACTTTGCTGACAGGTCCATCTAGTCAAAGCTTTTTGAATGCAAAAAAATTGATGCTTTTGAACTGTGGTGTTGGAGAAGACTCTTGAGAGTCCCTTGGACTGCAAGAAGATCAAACTAGTCAATCCTAAAGGAAATCAGTCCTGAATATTCATTGAAAGGACTGATGCAGAAGCTGAAGATCCAATAAACTTTAACCACCCGATGGAAAGAAGTGACTCTTTGGAAAAAATCCTGATGCTGGGAAATATTGCATGCAAGAAGAGAAGGGGACAACAGAGGACGAGATGGTTGTATGGCATCACCGACTCAATGGGCATGAGTTTGAGCAAGCTCTGAGTGTTGGTGATGGACAGGGAAGCCTGGCATGCTTCAGTCCAGGGGGTTGCAGAGTCACAGATGACTGAGAGACTGAACTGAAGTGAACTGAACAGCCCTTGCAAGATCTAATAGAGACCAATTGTCTGGCTATGAAGAAGACCCTTGAGGCCAAGTATTTTCTGCCGTGAATCTTTCTTATTCTCCTATTTCTTGATCTCTTTGGACTCAAGAAGATACACCAAGACAATCTCTGGACATCCAAATTACCCCTTGGGGCAAGTCATTGCCAATTTGATCATGTGGGTTATCCTTCTGTGGTTCCTTGAGCTCAATTCCCACTACTTACTTGTTCTTAATCCTTGTCTGGTTTTGGGGTGTGGGGACTGCTTTAGGGGCCCACATTGGGGGGCTTTGAATCCTTTTCTAGATTTTCAGCCTGGCCTTGTCTGAGTGCACTTGGGACTTACAATCTCTTGTATCCTTCAATGGATGTTGTGGATGAACACTTCCTTCAAGAGAGTCACAGTCTTTTCCAACCTCAGGAAGTGTCACAGCTGTGAACCGTCCTAATCCCACTCAGTCATCCTCCATATTTTAATCCCCTTGTCAACTGTGAAACTTAGCCAGGAGTCATGCTCTCTGTTAAGGGTCACATCTTGTGAGGATCCCAGACACTCCTGAGTGGACATTCTGAGCCAGTACTTCCCATGTAGGGGTGGCCAGAGAACTTGATCACCCTCTGAATGGAGGTACTGTTTAAGCACTCTTTTCAGTGGGCTTATAAATCTCTGGTCCAGGAATTGTCATGATTGTACATCTTTCTTCCTATCCTGGATTTCTCTTGTATACTCCTTCTCTCCTAACTTCTTGGACAATCTATTGACCCTTGAGTCTTTATCCCAGCTTTGCCAGCAAGTTGGATATTGCCTCTTTTACTTCTGCAGAGAGGTGGTTGTGGTGGTTTAGTCACTCAGTCGTGTCCAACTCTTGTGACCCCATGGACTGTAGCTCATCAAGCTCTTCTGTCCATGGGATTTCTGAGGCAAGAATAGAGGAGTGAGTTGCTATTGCCTTCTCCAAGGAGATAGTCCTCCTCAATATCACAAGGGCCATATCCTGAGGGAAGTTTTTAGCTTGTATTGGTATCACTGCCTTGTGGTGCTGCAGCTCTACCTTTTGGATCTATTTATTTCTCTTTTGTGTCAGTGATAAAGCTATTCCACTTAGTTTGCTCAAGGTATATGTTCCTCCCTGGCCTTTCTGAAGAATTTAGGCCCTAGGATTCTGGTTTCTATTATTTTTTTCTCCCATTGGCTCTTGTTCCTTCCCTTGACTAACCCAAGGGACCTCCTCAGGCTCACTGACCAGGCAAATTTTGGGTGCTCATTGTTGACAGTGAGAAATACCAGGACAAATAACTAACATTTGCCCAGTATCCATCAGACCCCTATCTTGTTAATACATCTTAATTAAACAAATGGAGGTGACTACAATCCTCATGAAGGACTCCACACTAAGATGCATATAAACTAATTGGGAAAAATTTAGACCCAAAGGCTTAAGGAAAAAAAGGAAATTAATTTTCTTTTGCAATTCTGCATGGCACCAATACAGTTTTGCCAGGTGGCGCTAGTGGTTAAGAACTTCCTGTCAATGCAAGAGACGTGGGTTTAATCCCCTGGAGGAGGGCATGGGAACCTACTCCAATATTCTTGCCTGGAGAATCCCATTGACAGATGATCCTGGTGGGCTACCATCCATGGATCATAGAGTCTGACACAACTGAAGTGACTTAGCGTGGCCCCAAAACAAACTAGGGAGCCAAGAGATCTGGCCAGAAAATGGGTCTTGATTTACAATACCATCTTGCAGCTGGGCTTATTTTATAAAAGGAAAGGTAAATGAGGGGAAGTCCTATACATCTAAATGTTCATAACTCTATTCCAAAATCCAGGTCTAAAGAACTCCTGATGGGAGCACCTGACTCACATCCTTTTAAGTGCCTTCATCCCTGACAGGAGCCTGATGATTTTGATGATTCCCTTATGAGCCCATCTCCCTGAGGTCCACAACTGGAAACTCTTACCTCTCCCAGTTATGAGTGGGGAGGGGCAGATTTCTGGATCATTTCCCCTTGATGCTCCATCTGGGCAGATGGAGAATCCAGACCTCCATAAATCAACTCATGAACTGGCCTTTGGATTATTAACAATTGAGATAAGATTGAAGAGGCAAAAAGGATTCAGAGATAATAGCAAAAGCATAGTTACTGGTGGCATCCCTAACTTCTGTACCACCTCAAGTTTACCTTCCCTTGTGAAGATCCATGGTGAGGACAGGATCCAGGAAGCCTGAATCAGAGTCACTGTGTTGCCAAGAAATAATCTAAGTGTGGCCAAGAGGGCTGCTGGAAAGATGAATGGTCCTTGTATGGAAAAAGTCCACAGGACCTGTCAGTACACAAACAAGAAGGTCACTGGAAGCTGGAATCCTCCCAGTCTTAAAGTTGATTCAGGGCTCCCAAACCAATGATGGCTAAGAGGACTGGAGACTGACAGGGCCTGGGACCCTCCCTGGCTTCCAAAGACACCTAGTCATTTCTCTTAAGGAGCTATTCGTAATTTTGATGTGTCAAGGGAAGGTATTTTCTTATTATATATGTGGACCGCCTAGTCTGTGGTGACTGATTTTCCTGGGCCCTGGACACTTGTCCTCATCATCCTGTGTAATAACGGGGACTGATGGAAAGCCCAAAACTAAAATACCCACCCTTCTCCTCAATAGCTTGCTAGGAAATATTTACCTTTACACATCAGTTTCTGTTCATGCTAGAGTGCCCCATTCTCTTTTTGGGAAGGGAATTGCTTACTAAATTCCAGACAATAGTGCATGCTGGAGACCCTTATGGAAAAGACACTCCCCAAGAAAAATAATTGCTCTTGGCTGGAAGAGTCTACCTCAGTCCCAGGCAAGAGGAGGTCTCCATTCCACCCCATTGGCATTTCTAAACCATGGGCTGTTAAACTGGTTCACAGTGCTAGAACTAAAGCTTTCTTTCTTCTGTTCAAATACAAATGCTCAGGGGAGAGGTAAAGCCCAGAGTCATTAGGAATCCTCTGTACACTAGCATGGGCTTCCCTGGTGGCTCAGACAGTAATGAATCTGCCTGCAATGCAGGAGACCCAGGTTCAATACCTGGGTTGGGAAGATCCCCTGGAGAAGGGAATGGCTACCCATTCCAGTATTCTTGCCTGGAGAATTCCATGCACAGAGGATCCTGGTGGGCTACAGTCACAGAATCAGACATGACTGAGTGACTAACTTACACTTTTTTATTTTCACATACATTAGCATAGATTAATATATTCAATTATTTTAGTGAACAAATCATGAAGCAAAGGTCTGCAGAGTAGCTATGAAGAGATAATATGAGATTTGGAGAAGGGAGGGCATTACTACCAAATATAATCAGTACTATAGTATAATTCCTGAAGAAAGGCAAAGCTTTATAAACTGAAATTGAAGAATTAATTCTTTAGCAACTCTGGAATGCCAAATATGGTAGAATAGAAAGGAAATTCATAAAAAATCAAATTAGAAATCAAGCTCTGCTTTCATGCTGTCATCAGATTTTCTTTTCTGACTCATGCCATATCACCCTTTTTTTTTCTGTGCTTCAGACACAGCAGTCTTCCTTCAATATGACTGAAAAAGCTCCTATTTGACTTTCAACTTTTGCCAATCTGCTATTGTCTTCCTTGGAGAAGGCAATGGCAACCCACTCCAGTACTCTTGCCTGGAAAATCCCATGGGCAAGGAGCCTGGTAGGCTGCAGTCCATGGGATCGCTAAGAGTCGAACATGACTGAATGACTTCACTTTCACTTTGCACTTTCATGCATTGGAGAAGGAAATGGCAACCCACTCCAGTGTTCTTGCCTAAAGAATCCCAGGGACAGGGGAGCCTGGTGGGCTGCCGTCTATGGGATTGGACAGAGTTGGACATGACTGAAGCGACTTACCAGCCGCAGCAGCACTGTCTTCCTTAAAGATCTCCCTTCCAGTTTTCAAAGTTCCCTTCCATCCATTAGATCTCAGTTTGCTTGCACATCACCTTCTCAGGGAGGTCTTCTTTTACCACATTATGTAAATTAACTGCTCAAAACATAAATGCAAACAGAAGCATGAGTAGCATACAGATAAATTATCAACATCAATGTGTGGCTTGTGCTCTTAATAATGTTTATCAAATTCAGCCCTGAAAATTGTGTTATTTTTTTGTCTGATGCTGAAGCTCCAATACTTTGGCCACCTGATGCAAACAGCTGACAGTTTGCAAGGACACTGCTGCTGTGAAAGATTGAAGGCAGAAGGAGTAGAGGGTGACAGAGGATCAGATGGTTGGATGACATTACCAATTCAATGGACATGAACTTGGGCAATCTGCAGGAGATGTTAAGGGACAGGGAAATCTAGCGTGCTGCAGTCCATAAGGTTGCAAAGGGTAGGACATGACTTGGCAACTGAACAACAACATTTTTAATCTATATCCCCATGTGGGAGAAAAAGGCTCTGGGATGGCAGAAACCATGTCTGTCTTAAGCACTGTGCTTCACACAGAACCGGGCATATTGCTTGTTTTACAACAAATGTTCAAAATATTTGTTTATTAGAAGAGTGCATGAATGACTTTGGGATCCTCTTCTTCACTTTTACTTAAATTATATTCCATTATCACATAACTTCAGATTCCTTAGACCTCTCTTGTTTGAGGTAATAAGCTAAGCACTCACCCAGATTAAATCCAAAATTTTGTTCTGAAGCTGCTTGGGGACAGCTGAACAACCATGGTGTCTGGTCTCACTTTAATGTATTACCATGTATCGCAAATGTGCTTTGAATGATGCCTGGCAAGCTCATTTAGGACAGAGATTACTCACTCTCTCCTCTAAAACCAGCAACTTATACTATCTTCACAGTCTCCCTAATTACCTTTTTTTTTTTTTTTTTTTTTTTTTTTGCTACTTTACTTAGTAAAACTGAAAGTGAAAGTTTCTCAGTCATGAACTCTTTGTGACTCCATGGACTATACAGTCCATGGAATTCTCCAGACCAGACTACTATAGTAGGTAGCCTTTCCCTTCTTCAGGGGATCTTCCCAACCCAGGGATCAAACACAGGTCTCCTGCATTACAGGAGGATTCTTTACCAGCAAAGCCACAAAGGAAGCCCAATAATACTGGAGTAGGAAGTCTATCCCTTCTCCAGGAGATCTTCCCAACCCATGAATCAAACGGGGTCTCCTGTATCGCAGGCAAATTCTGAGCTATGAAAGCTGATATTAAATTTCCAAAGACTTTTGTTCAGAAGATAATTCCAAAGCTACCTACCATTCTGCACTCATACTAACTTTATTACTTTTATGAACTTTCTATGCTCCTATGTAAAACCAGTACTGTACTTTCTGTTCAGTAGAATAGAAAGTAATATATATGTAATGTAGATTACATCTCCATATGTTGGTTAAGGATCTTGCACAAACATATTTTCTCTTTTACAGAGAATTTCCTATCATAAAAACATGCTGTTAAATCTTGCATAATAAAAGACAGTATTATTATTGCATAACTAAAATAAATACAAAGAAAAATTATTTTTGATTCTACTTCCTCCACCAGTTCCTGCCCTATTTTTTCACTGTCTTTGCTGTAAACTACTCAAAATGTTGTTTGTGCCACTACTTCTGCTTCCCTCTTTGCTACTTTCTTCAGTCTAATCAGGTTTTCAATTCCATCACTCCATTGAAATTGCTTTTGTCAAGGTTATTTTAACTCTCTAGTCAATTTTAATTACATCCATTTTATCTACTAGCAGTATTTGTTATGTCTACTACTCTTAAATTTTCACTTGGCACTCAGGATGCTATACTCTTGTGTTTTTCTCTAATCTCTATAACAATTTCTCTGACTCTTGGCCTGGCTCTTCGTTTTCTCTTGAATAGCTAAGTGCCACTAAGACTCAGTACTTAGTCTTCTTATTGTCTCTGTCCACATTTCCTGCTTTAGTACTTTCCTTCAGAGTCCTGGCCTTCAGTGTCATTTATATGATACTGTTCTAAATTTATATGATACTGATCTCAAACTTCTTTCATCTCAAACTTCTTTCTTGAATTCCAGACTTGTATATTTAACTTTCTACTCAACTTTTCCGTTTGAATGTCTATTAGACATCCTAAATTCCCCTGACCAAACTGATATCTGATTCTTTCCACAATTTTTTTTTTCCTTCTATAGAATTTGTCAGTTCTATGGCAATCCCATTTTTCAGGTGCTCATGCCTAAAATTCTGAATCTCTGCTTAAGACAACCTGTCCCTCAGGAAATCCTGTTGGCTTTACTCATTAAGTATATTCAAAAATACTGATTTCTCACTGCTTCTACTACAACCATTTGGTATTAGCCATCAGAATCACCAAGCTAGATTACTACTCTGGTTTCCAAGAGGTATCCCTGATTCCACTCTTACCCTACTTTCCAGTCTATCTTCAGCACAGCAGACAGAGTGATCTTTTTAAAAATAGTCTAGATTATGTCACTCTGTTCAAAACCCTCCAGTAACTCTCTGTTTTACTCAAAGTAAAAGCTAATATATTGACACAGGCCTATAATGGACTTAAGAATAACACTTCTTGCCCTTCTGACTTCATTTATTTCCATTTCTTACCATTCTCCCTGATTCTTCTAATTTCAACCCTACAAAGCTCTTTGCTGTTTCTGGAGCAAATCCATCTTGGCCTGTTTGTATTTGATTTGCCCTTTTTTGAAATACTCTCCTCCTGGGTACTGAGAGAGTTAAACTCATTACCTTCTTCAAGGCTTTACTTTGGATTCAGATGCCTCTTCTCAATCAGGATTATTGTGAGCACACACAAAAAATCCTGATTATATTCACTCTCTTCTATTTTTCTCATAATATATATTATGTTCTTATTTATTATACAGTTACATCCATCTCCCTTTGCTAGAACATAGACCATGCTTTGCTCACTGAAGTCTCCCAAGAAACTGCTGCTGCTGCTGCTAAGTCACTTCAGTCGTGCCCAACTCTGTGCGACCCCACAGATGGCAGCCCACCAGGCTCCACTGTCCCTGGGATTCTCCAGGCAAGAACACTGGAATGGGTTGCCATTTCCTCCTCCAAGGCACGAAAGTGAAAAGTGAAAGTGAAGTCACTCAGTCGTGTCCGACTAGTAGCGATCCCATGGTCTGCAGCCCACCAGGCTCCTCCGTTCATGGGATTTTCCAGGCAAGAGTACTGGAGTGGGGTGCCATTGCCTTCTCCTCCCAAGAAACTAGATTATGCCTAATCCATAGAAGATTATCAATATTTGGATAAGTGAATGTCCAAAGTACTTACTGGCCATTGGAATGAATGGATTAGCATAAATTGCTAATATTTTCTCATCTATAAAAATGAGGTGTTAACATTTTTTCTCGTAATTGTTCTGTGAGCTAATGCAGATATGACTGGCTTACACTCTGTTCATGAGAAAATGAATACTATCATTTCATTAGTAGAAGTAGGTTGAACTGAAAGATAAAAATGGTAACAAAGATAGCTCTCAGGAAAAGACTATGTAGATTTTGTGCTCTCTTTTTGAAGGCATAGGAAATCCATCCAGAGAAAATGGCAACATCAGAATGACAGTTTATTAGCTTATAATGACGTTACTATTCCTGTAACTGGAATTACTCAAATCATTTATGACTATGATAATTTTTTTTCTTGTAACTAAACTGTTTAATTATAAATCCCTCATTCGATTTACCGTGTGAAGTCTTTATCAAAAAAACTGAGTATGAACAGCATATCATCTTTATAATGGCTGTGTTACTTTTGGGGGCATTGAATGAGTCCATGGGAGTTAATAGAACTGAAAATTTAATGATATCAAGCTAAGGATGTGGGGCATATCTATCAGGACTGCATTGGTCTTGCATAAAATTCTACAATACCTTATTTTTAGCTCCAAAATAGATTATGAATTAGATCATTCCTGGAAATAATTGAAATAAGCTTGCTGTTTTCTCAACATTCATGACAAACCAACCTCCTCCTGAATGAGACATTCGTTGTTGATATATGCTAACATAATCTATTTTGTTGAGTTCTGTGGGTCCAGGGTAACTCTGACTTTTTCCAAGTTGCTTTGACTACCAATTATCTGGCTTATGTCCATTCATTGTTTAATAATTAAAAATCACTAAATCTGTGCTGGATACTTTTGTGTTTTTGTTTTCTTAAAATTTTCATTTTATATATGAGTATAGCCAATTAACAATGTTGTGACAGTTTTGATGGACAACAAAGGGACTCAGCCATGCATACACATGCATCCATTCTCCCCTAAACTCCCTTTCCATTCAAGCTGCCACATAATATAAGAAGTCAGAGTGAAAGGAGACAGTGGTCTGAACAAAAATGTTACATTGAAAACTTTTATAAAACTATTTGATCTTGAACTCATTTTGTTAGAGAATCTTCGGTCAGCTTAACAAAAATAGTCACAGCCTAAAAACCGAGAGTTATGTTTTATTTGGTAGGAATTTTTAGGACTTAAGCTCTGGAGATAGCATCTCAAGTAACCCTTAATGAATTGTTCTGAAAAGTAGGGGAAAGGAGTCAGGTTATATAGAAGGTGCATGTAGTCTGAATATCAAAAGATTATTATTAATTAAGGAAAACTAGATATCTAAAGTTCAGGAATTTAGCTCTTTTCTTTCTATGGGAAGATGCAAGAGTTTGGGCTTACTGAAATGATTCCTTTCATATGCATCTTAGCTAACTGGAGCTAGCATCCTGATTTGATTTTTTCACATCCTTAGTTCCTTGCTCACCATAGGGAGCAGTGGGAGCCTGATAGGTGCAAGATCACTAGTATTGTTTTTCCTGAAAACACTCCAGGCTCAACAATTCACTTTTGGAGGGCCAGAATCACTGATAGCTGTGATATCCTTGTTTGTTGATATGGCAGGAGATACTCCATTTCTTAGTCCCTCCCAGTTGTAAGAAATTTGACCAATATTAGGAAGATATTTCATGACCAATTTTTGTCTCACAGAGCTGGGAGGTTCCTCCCAGATAAGGCAAATTTTCATTGATACGTCACTCCAGGTGTTTATTTCCAGAATAGGACCATTGATTGATGATAAAAGATTCCCTGGATTGTGTGTCTTCTAACCTATTAGGATTAAGGAGATATATCTCGTATTGTTTTTCCCCATACCTAGAATCACACTATTGCAATTATTGATGGCATACAGAACTACATTTTTGATCAATTGCTTCAAGTCGCCTTGCCACCATTACATTTTTTGGTGACATTGTATGAGACAGTGATTTAAAAAAAATAGATATAATAACATAGTAGTAACACTGATGGAATCATAGTATAGCAGAGAGACAAGGGCATCAGGTAGGATGAGGTAGAGAGAAAGTGATAAATGTTTCATCTTTGTTTATAAATGCATACTTTATTAAATTGTGGTAGGCCATAGCATAAGAGAAAAAGGTTTAGTGGAAAACAGATTAAAATGAGTATATTTTTCAAAGTCAAGGTTATAAATCATATTTTTCAGTTCATTCAGTCCCGTGTAATTGATTACTGTTGATTCACATCAAATAATCAGACTTTCCATTAGAGTTTGTCATTTGTTACCCAGTTTCAGTGGTATTACTTATAGGCTATCGGAAACACATTTGTTTAAAAGTTCTTTTTACTGGTCTTGAAAATCTTCATTTTGTAAAAGCAGGATAGAATTATAATACTCTAAAAAGGACAAAACTCAAAATAGCATGGCTAAAGATTTGAGTACAAGGTAATTAGGAAGAAACATGGATATTTCTGCAACATATAATATTTTAGGATAATCACTAAAATTATAACTGATAACATTATATCAGGACATATCAGATATTAGGGATTCCATATAAAATTTGGGGCTATCTGTAATCTACACATTACAACCTAAACTTACCTTCAGTCATTTGACAGTGTTTTTGAATTAAAAATATCAAAGACATTTTGTTTAACATTCCTTTCTGAGATGTCTCAGAGATGTTTCTTTGAAGAATCCCAGAGTCAGCTGGAGACTAAAAGAGCTTTAATTACATTTTGATATTTGGGAAGTTTGTTAGAAATATCAAAAAGGTTTTAAAACACAGCAGGATCATAGGTCACTAAAATAATACTTATTCATTTAACCAAAGTCAAAAAACAATGAAAAGAAAACAAATATAGATCATTTAAGGGCACAGAAACTCATGGAATTTGTTATCAAAAAGAAACACTTCTAACAGAAAGAGAAATTAAATTTTAGTCTTGCATTAGCTTATTTAGCAAAATCCATTTGTTTAACTTAAGTCTAAATTTAGTTAATCCTGTCTGTGTATTAATATAAAACTTTTTCCTCGTGTTTCCTTTCCACAATCTCTCATCATTTTCTATATCCAGCCTTTCTTTCATTTCCATCCAAATAAAACCAACCAGTTCTTTTATTTTCTTTTTCATAAATAAAATGTAATCCTATGTCTCATAACTTCTTTACTGAAAACACACATTCTATTTTTTACTGTATCCTAAAATGTTAATGGATTATTCTTAATAGCTTTAACTACATGCTTAAATTAGAATCCTCAATTCTTAAAACCTTAATTTTTTTGCAAAGCTATGAGGTAAGCAGTGGTGAACTGTCTTTTATACTGGAATTCTATAGATTGATATGCATAAACACCAGCAATAATTACTAGAAACACTTGTATTTTCATAGGGGACATCCCAGGGTGACACCAAATGTGTTCATTAATAGTCTTAACTATCTTTAATTTCTCATTTTAGTAACTGATATCACTATCTTTTTAGGTATTTGATAAACTTTCATCATTTAAATTAACACATACAACTTAAAGTTACCAAATAGCTGGAAAGATAATTTTAAGTAGACATTTCTAAAATATAATTATTTTAACGAGTTTATCCCAAAGTTCTTATCTCATTTACATTCACTTAAAAGTTTCATCATATCAAGTTACTTTTCTTGAAACAGATCTAGTGTCTTACTTATTAAACCCATGTACAACAAAGTAATAAGTAAGACCACACTAGATCTGTTTCAAGAAAAGTAACTTGATATGATGAAACTTTTAAGTGAATGTAAATGAGATAAGAACTTTGGGATAAACTCTTTAAAATAATTATATTTTAGAAATGTCTACTTAAAACAACAAAGTATTATACTTGATATTTGCTGACTCTTGTTGATATGTCTATATTAATTAGATGAACAAACTCAAGCTTTAATACCATATATCAACTTAGTAATTAATATTCCCCAGGTCATATGAACCTGAAAGTCATTTTGTCCAGTTTATTTAAATGTAGTACTTTCTGTTAAAATTAAATAGAGTTCTTCATAAATTTAATTTTGATAGTACTTTTTAAGCTGTGGATCACAACA
Organism: Bubalus bubalis; assembly: GCF_019923935.1. NCBI lineage: Eukaryota > Metazoa > Chordata > Mammalia > Artiodactyla > Bovidae > Bubalus > Bubalus bubalis. The sequence goes on along the minus strand of NC_059178.1, from coordinate 49,229,351 downwards.
AACTGTGGAAAATTCTTAAAGAGATGGGAATACAAGACCAATTTACCTGCCTCCTGAGAAATCTGTATGCAGATTAAGAAGCAAAGAACTGGACATGGAACAACAGACTGGTTCCAAATTGACAAAGGAGTATGTCAAGGCTGTATATTGTCACCCTGTTTATTTAACTTATATGCAGAGTTTATCATGCAGAATATCAGGCTGGATGAAGCACAAGCTGAAATCGAGATTGCTAGGAGAAATATCAGTAACCTCAGATATGCAGATGACGCCATCCTTATGGCAGGAACAAGAAGAATTAAAAAGCCTCTTGATGAAAGTGAAAGAGAGTGAAAAAGCTTGTTTAAAACTCAACATTCAAATAACTAAAATCATGGCATCTGGTCCCATCATTTCATGTCAAATAGAAGGGGGAAAATTGAAAACCATAAGAGATTTTATGTTCTTGAGCTCCAAAAATCACTGAGGATAGTGACTGCAGTCATGAAATTAAAAGATATTTGCTCCTTGGAAGAAAAGCTATGATAAACCTAGACAGCATATTAAAAAGCAAAGACATACTTTGCTAACAAAATTCTATCTAGTCAAAGCTATGGTTTTTCCAGTAGTCATGTATGGATGTGAGAGTTGGACCATAAAGAAGGCAGAGTACTGAACTGTGGTTTTGGAGAAGACTATTGATAATCCCTTCAACAGCAAGGAGATCAAACCAGTCAATCCTAAAAGAAATCAGTCCTGAATATTCATTTGAGGGACTGATGATGAAACTGAAGCTCCAATACTTTGGCCACCTGATGTAAAGAAGTGACTCAGAAAAGACCTTGATGCTGGGAAATATTGCAGGCAGGAGGAGAAAGGGATGACAGAGGATGAGATGGTTGGATGGCATCACCAACTCAACGAACATGAGTTTGAGCAAGCTCCAGGAGATGGTGAAGGACGGGAAGCCTGGCGTGCTGCAGTCCATGGGGTCACAAGAGTTGGACACAACTGAGCAACTGAACAACAGAAACTTGTTAGAATTAGGGATATCTCATATGTACAATGTGTACACAAACATAAACAGGAAAATTAGAGATCTCATGGCTTTACTAAAAGCTTTGCTATGAATCAGGTATTGTAATGTAAACTTACTAGTTTACCAACAGAGTACATTAAGATTGTCTGATCAGAAGACTAAGGCTTGCTATTTGTAATTTGACTGAAGAAGCATTCCCAGCAGTTTGAATTTTAAAACTGTCACTTTTTTCCCCATCGGTTTCAGATTTTCTGCTTGAGCTAATTTAGGTTCTTGTGGCCTGGATTTGCGTTTCTGCTTTTTAGACATTTTCAAGAAAATGACAATTGCTTTTAGTCTCCCAAAAAACATTTCTGTCACCTAAAGATATTAAAACCAGTGACAAGTTTTCTATCTAAACTGACATTTAGTTTATGAGTGTTATGTTCCAGAGCTTAACATCACATTTTCAAAGGTTTATATAAGACATTCAGCAAAGACCTTTCTAAGTTTACCAGTTTTATACACTTTCATCTCAATTTTGTCAACTTTTAAACTTTAAAATTTAGTTTTAAGTAGGATCCCATCAACAATCATTGATATTAGAGGAATAATTTTAGAAATTTTCTTCTTTTTGTTCCCTGCCCATTTTATCTATTTTTATATAAAATGCTCTTGGATCTTCAGAGTAGGGTTGAACTGAGGAGGTCAGGCCCTTTGACCTACTTTGTCCCAAATAATTGCTGGTTAGAAATCTCACTATAAAATTTCCTAGCCCCTTAAATATATATTTTAAAACTTAGATAAATAAAACAGACTGGCACAGCTTTTTTTTTTTTTTTGAATTTATAATACCTTTTATTTTACTTTAATACTGTTGAAGAACATTTGTTTTGAATAGCAAAGTGTTAGAGGCTTAAAGAAAATTTAAAATATTCCTGTGAAATACAGCTTTTAAAGTTGGGCACTACTAGGGGGCCCCTTTTGGACCATTTAGATAGTGTAGTAATATCAAAAGTTTTTTCCATCACATAAATTTCCATTTTATTTATCCCATTTTAAGTAACTATCCAAAGGGTTCTTTATACATTTGAGATAATTTCCTTAAAAAAAAATCTATCTTGTTGGAAATTATAATCAAGCTTCCCTTACAAGTTTTTCCTGTTGACATTATAATTATTTTAATGCTTTTATTAGTGTTTGTTAAATCCATTGAGGGATGGAAGTGAAGTTCCACTGAAGCTCCAAGTGAAGCTTCCCAAACCAGTTTTTCTTACTTATTTTAAATAATCTACAGAAGTCCTAAGGCTAATTATCAGATATTTTTCGCATCTTTGACTTTGACTTTTGTTTTATAGGCACTGATAAAACAGCTGTTTATGAGAACTTAGAGGGGGCTCTAAATTCACCAATGTTTTAGTTTCTCCAATTTTAAAAGGATCCATCATTTGGCCTCCAATAAAATATAACTTAACAGATTCAGACCATTAAGATGCAGAAGACCTCCCCATAAGAGTGTGGGGAAGGGTGTAACCTAAATTTGGAGAGGTTGTTTTCAAGGCCAAGTTTTTAAAAATGCAAACAAACAAAACACACAAACACAGAATAACTTAGGAAGATCAGGTAGAATATTTACATCTCAAAGACACAGAAAAATGTGTAATGAAAGAGACCCCTCAATATCCAGAGTGAGATTATCTCCAACTTCTGATTAAGTAAGCAACTTGCAAGTTTAGTATGTATATTTACCCAGCTGGGATACTGGTAATCTGTCATTACTTTTTCTTTTCTTTTGAAATGTTTATTTCCCATTTAAGTCAATTTGTCAAGAAAAAATTGCTAATGATGATCATGTGTTGGGCCAGCATGTGTTGCTTGGGAGCTTAACTTCTCTGGTTTGTCCCAGAGTTGTTTCAGTTCCATTTTATGTGTCTTGGGTCTCCCAGTGGAGTATAAGACTTCCACAGGTGCTCAGATTGTGGAATGGTCAATTTGTATGTGTGTTCCCAATTGAACAGTTTGTTATTTACATGAGTGAATTTCCCTACAAGGACAAGCTGTGCAGTATGAGGTCTTAACTCTACCACTCCTGCTAGTTTCTCAATCACCTGAGAAAGCCATTGTCTGGCAGGAAGAGAGAATCCCTTCTTTGGAGCGCAAAAGCAATCATAAGATTTTGGTTTTATTGCAATAAACTTTATTAAGGTAACCAATTCAAGGAAAAATGACAGGCTAGCCTTCCCCTAACAACTCACCCCCACCTTACCCAGTATTTAACTGAGCAAAGTCTTCCCAGTCTCTAAACTGAGGCTAACCACTCAGTATCCAAACTGAGTCTTCCCAGTGCCTTAGCACTGAGCATATCCTGACCATTGTCTAACATGAACAACCCAGGTACCTCTTCTTGAAACCAAGCTTTGAGGATAACCTTTCCCCCTACCAAATAAAACTCAGAATCATCAGCCAATATGGGAGATCCAAAACCAGGAGACTCATTCAAATCCATCTGGATATCCCGAGTAGGTGGATGGGCACAAGGGGCCTCTGCTGGTACCAAGGCTCTGGATCCTCATATAGTTCAGATGGAGGAGAGGAATCTGCTCTGGGTCCATTCATGGTGGTCACCAAAACTGTTGATTTAAAAATATAGTCACAGCCTAAAAATTGAGAGCTGTTCTTTTTGATAGGAATTTTTAGGACTTCAAGCCCAGAAGACAGCATCTCAAGTAACCCTTAGAGAAGTGTTCCCAGGAGGCTGGAAGAGGAGTCAGGTTATATAGAAGTTTGTGACAAGGGACAGATGGTCTGAACATCAAAGTGAAGTCACTCAGTCATGTCCAACTCTCTGTGACCCCATGGACTATAGCCTGCCAGGCTCCTCTATCCATGGGATTTTCCAGGCAAGAATATTGGAATGGGTTGCATTTCCTTCTCCAGGGGATCTTCCTGACCTAGGTATCTAACCTGGGTCTCCTGCATTTCAGGCAGATTTTTTTGCTGTCTAAGCTACCAGGGAATCCCCTGAACATCAAAAGATTATTGTTAATTAAGGAAAACCAGATATCTCAAGTTAAGGAATTTAGCTCTTTTCTATGCAGGGGAAGATGAAAGATTTTGGGCTTCCTGAAATAATTTCCTTTGTTTCAGCAAGGCGGGACCCCTTCCAGGGTCCGAGAGTGGGCTCTTTTCAAACACTCAGAAATGAATTTCCTGAGGACATACACATGCTGACAAAGCAAGAGACTTTATTGGAAAGGGGTGCCCGGGTGGAGAGCAATAGGGTAAGGGAACCCAGGAGAGCTTCTCTGCCATGCAGCTCATAGTCTCAGGTTTTATGATGATAGGGTTAGTTTACAGGTTGTCTTTGGCCAATCATTCTGACTCAGAGTCCTTCCCAGTGGCACATGATTGCTTAGCCAGAATGGATGCCAGTGAGAAGGATTCTGGGAGATAGTTGGGCACATGGTGTTTCCTTTTGACTTTTCCCAAACTCTTCCATTTAGTGGTGGCTTGTTATTTCCATGTTCCTTACTAGGACCTCCTGTCATAAAACAGTTTATGCAAGTGGTTACTATGGTGCCTGGCCAGGGTGAGTGGTTTCAGTCAATATGCTTCCATTAACACTTTCACATTCATCTCAGCTATCTGGAGGCCAGCATCCTGTGATGTGATTTTTCACATCATTATCTTCTCTCTCACTATAGGGAGTGGTGGCAGCCCAATAACTGCTGGATCACAGGTATTATTTTTCCTGGACAACTTCTGGGCTCAGAAATTCACATTTGGAGGGTCAGAATTGCTGTGGCTGTGACATCTTTCTTTGTTGATATGGCAGGAAATACTCCATTTCTTACTTCCTATAAAACTTTCAAGAGATTAAAATAAAAGAAGAGAGTTTGCATTCATATCAGTATAGTAACATAACAGTTCTGGTATTTACTGTTGTTTTAGTCTTGCATTGTGTGTTTGTGTATGAAGTTGCAAAGAGAATTGTCTTCCTATAATCATCCAATTTAATAATATTATTAATTCATTATAAATAACATGAACTTTATACAACCAAATGCCAGTCTTTTTCTGCCTCACAGGTGGAACTCTAATAGCTCTGACTTTAAATATCATATGATTCCTAGCTGTGTGACCAAGGGGAGGTGCTTACAGTCCCACATCTGATTTATTAAACTTAATTTCTTCTCCTAAAAATGTGAAATAATTTTTGTTCCTATCATATAAAGCTTCTATAAAGGTTAGTTGAGATAACAGATGTGAAGTGTTTAGCACAGAACCTAGCTTACTGTAAACATCCCTGAAATCTAAGTACTGTTAGTATTTGCATAAATAAATCTTAGTACTAAGTATTACTGTTGGAAGAGGTCATCAAGATGACTGCTGGTTGGCCATGAGCTGGGCGAGGGCAATAAGAGGTTCCAAGATTAGAGAAACACATACAATTTTTCACTACTCTACTATCTTTGGGGTGAATAGAAAAGGTAGGAGAGCAGAATAATAAACTGAAGACATTAATATGCCATTTGCAAAGCTGGGAGGACACGAGCTGTTGAAGATTAAGGTCCAAGTCTTGGTGACAAGTCCTGATGGATACACTGAGAGGTGGGATCAGTGGAAATGAGAAGAGATAAGGGGAGAAGACTATGGTAATTGATAATGAAACAAGTACCTTATTTCATTTCACAGAGTACCTTTCACAGAGTACCTTATTTCATTTCACACCTAACACAAAAGCAAATTTTAAGTAGTAATCAACCACTGAATCAATCAATCACTGAATAATACCCCAAACTGCTGAGTGGGAAACAAACAAACAAACAAAAAAACCCTAAACCTTGAAATCTTTCTTTGTTCCTTGAAGATGTGAATCTTATATCTTAGAAATATAAACACCCCAAAGGTTTGAAAAAAAAAAAGGAGAGGCTAAAGATTTTTTTTTTTTTTTTTTTTAAGTACAGATTGCTACAAGACACACAGGACGCATACTGGGGCTTGTGGTTTGTATCAGCCTCACCCCATTCCCAAACACATCACAGCCAGCCAAACTGGGACACATCCCTGCCTACCAGGGCACTGGAAACCACTCCATGAAGCAGTTCCTAAAGCCAATTGGGGTAGGGACCAGCCCAACCTACAAACTCACTCAAAGTAGTTAGTCTGCCACAAGGGCTCATGCAGCCTACAAAGGAAATATCCCTCGAAAGGATGGATAGGAATGCCATTTATTTAAGAAGTGGAAGACATAACTAACCTACATAATATATAGAGACAAACACAGATAATTAGGTAAAATGAGGAGATAGAGGAATGTGTTCCAAAGGAGGGAATAACACAAAACCCCAGAAGAAGCAATAAATGAAATGGAGATAAACAGTCTATTTGACAAAGAGTTCACAATAACGATTATAAAGGTAATCAACAAATTCAGGAGAAAAAATGATAAAAACAGGAAATTTTCAACAGAGAGTTAGAAACAAGATCCAAATAGTGCTGAATATTAACACCACAAAAATTAAAAATACACTAGAAGAGATAAACAGTAGATAATATGATATAGATGAATGGGTCAGCAAACTGAAAAAGAAAATAGTGTAAATTACCAAAGTTGAACAACAACAACAACAAAAAAGGAAAATATATGTTTAAATGAGGATGATTTAAAAAGGCTCTGGGACATTAACCTCATTAACATTCACATTATAGAGGTTTCAGAAGAAGAAATGAGAGACAAAGGGGCAGAGAACTTATTTGAGGAAGAAATAGCTGAAAACTTCTCTCACTTGGAGAAGGAAACAGACATTCAGGTCCAGAAAGCACAGAGAGTCTCAAACAGGATGAGACCAAAGAGGGCCATGCCAAGACACATTCTACTTAAAATGGCAACAAAATAAAACAAAAGCAAAAAGATGAAAGAATCTTAAAAACAGAAAGAGAAAATCATTTAATTACATTCAAGGAAGCCCATAAAGCAATTAACATTGTTATGCACAGATTTCTCAGGACAGAAAGGAGTGGTGTGTTATATCAAAGTGATGGGGAAAAAACCTACAACCAAGAATACTTCGCCTGGCATGGTTATCATTTATAGTTGAAACAGATAAAGAATTTTACACACAAGCAAAGAGTTGAGCACCATGAAATCAGCTTTACAAGAAATGTTAAAGCGAAGAAAAGAATGGTCACACTTGAAACATAAAAGTTACAACAGAAAAAAAAATGCTATTAGTAAAAGCAAACATACAGTAAAGCTATTATAAAGTCAGGAAGAAGGTTAAAGGACAGGAGTAGTAAAATAATCTACACACAATACATAGTTAAGGGATAAACAAAGCAAAAATATATACATTATGATATCAAGAGATTAAATGTGGAAAAGTGTGTAAAATGTGAGGTTGTTTGAATGCCTTCAAGCTTTAGATATCATCAATATAAACTAATCACACTGACAAAAGTTATTATATATGAACACCAGGGTAACCAACAACCAAAAATCAATAATAGGTATACACAAATAAGAGACAGAAAACCAAGCATGAAAATATAGTCATCAAATCAAAAGGGAAGAGAAGAAAAGTATAAAAATCAACTACAAAGCAGCACAAAAATAATGAACTAAATTACAATAAGTCCATTCATTTTATTAATTAATTTAAATGTAAATGCTCTGATCAGAAGACATAGAGTGGCTGGGTGGATGTAAAAACAATAGACTACAAGAGACTCACTTCCAAGCTAAAGACAAAAAGACTGAAAGTCAAGGGATGAAGAAATGTATCCCATGCAAATATAAATCAAAAAAAAGCTGAGGTAGCAAAATAAACTTCAAAACTTTAATCAGACAAAATAAACTTTAAAACAAAGACTGTGACAAGAGACAAGAATATCATATAAAGGGATCAATCCAATGAGAATACATAACAATTGTAAATATAATGCAATCAACATAAGAGAACCTAAATGCATAAAACAAATAGTAACAAACACAAAGAGGAAATTGATAATAACACAGTAGTAGGAGGAAATTTAAAACTCTCACTTACATCAATGGACACACCATCCACCCAGATAATCAATAAGGAGTACTGATATTAAGTGACAAGTTAGAATGGAAATAACAGATGTATGCAGGATATTTCATTCAAAAAACCAGCAGAATAAACATTCTTTTTACATGCACATGAAAATAGATCACATGAAAGGCACAAAACAAGTCTATGTTTAATAAGATTAAAATCACATCAGGTGACATTTCTAAGAATGATATGAGACTAGAAATCAATTTTAAGAAAAAAAATGCAAAATCACAAACATACAGGGGCTAATCAACATACTAACAAGCTATGGGTCAGTGAAGAAATCAAAGAAGAAAAAAAAAAAACCTGGAGACAAATGAAAATGAACACACTGATCCAAATTTTGTGGATCATAACAAAAGCAGTTCTAAGAGGGACATTTATATACGCCTACTTTGGGAAACAAGAACAATCTCAGATAAACATCTAACAACACCAAAATGAACTGCTGCTACTGCTGCTAAGTCGCTTCAGTCATGTCCGACTCTGCATGACCCCATAGATGGCAGCCCACCAGGCTCCCCTATCCCTGGGATTCTTCAGGCAAGAGCACTGGAGAGGGTTGCCATCTCCTTCTCCAATGCATGAAAGTGAAAAGTGAAAGTGAAGTTGCTCAGTCCTGTCTGACTCTTAGCAACCCTATGGACTGCAGCCTACCAGGCTTCTCCATGCATGGGATTTTCCAGGCAAGAGTACTGGAGTGGGGTGCCATTGCCTTCTCTGTCAAAATGAACTAGAAAATGAAAAATAAATAAATCCCAAAGTTAGTGGAAGAAAAGAAATCATAAAAATCAGGCTAGAAATAAATGAAATAGAAACTGAAAAACATTGAATTGTTCAATGAAAATAAAAACTGGCCCTTAAAAAAGATAAAACTGATAATTTTTTGTAAGATTCATCAAGAACAAAAGAGAGCTGGGCAAAAAATAAAATAAAATCAGAAATGAAAAATGGAAAGTTATAATTAACACTACAGGAAAGCAAATGGAAGATCACTATGAGCAATTATATATCAATAAAATGGACAGCCTAAAAGAAATGGAGAAATTCACAGGAATGTACAATATCCAAAGACTGAATTAAGAATAGAAAATATGGGCAAACCAATTATCAGTAATGACTGCTGCTGCTGCTGCTGCTAAGTCGCTTCAGTCATGTCTGACTCTGTGCAACCCCATAGACGGCATCCCACTAGGCTCCCCCATCCCTGGGATTTTCCAGGCAAGAGTACTGTAGTGGGTTGCCATTGCCTTCTCCGCAGTAATGATTAGGATCTCTAATAAAACAATAATAGCAACAATAAAAATCTCACAACAAATTAATCTAGGAAAGGACAGTTTCACAGATGAATTCTAAAAAAACATTTACAGAATTTATATCTATTCTTCTCAACCATTCCAAAAATCAAAGAGTAAGTAGCACTATGGAACTCATTCTACAAGGCCAATATCATTCTCATACAAAAAGCAAAGATATCACACACACACACACACACACACACACATACGTATCAACATCTATGATGAATATAGATTCAGAAATCCTCAACAAAGTATTAGCAAACCAAATTTAATAATACCTAAAAGGAGTGTATACCATAATCAAGCAGGATTCACTCCAAGGATGCAAGGATAGTTCAATATCTGAAAATAAATCAATGTGGCACACCACTCAAAAAGTGACAAATAAAAATCATATAATCATCTCAATGGATACAGCAAAACTCCTGAAAAAACCCAACATCCATTTACTATGAAAACTGTCAACAATGTGTGTACAGAGAGAACATGCCTCAACATGATAAAGTCTATGAATATAGATCATTGTTAACATTATACAGGTGAAAACTTGAAAGTTTTCCATTAAGGTGAAGAATAAGATCAGGATGTTCACTCTTGCTCTTTTTTCCAACATGATATTGGTAGCCTTAGTCACAGCAATTAAACAAGAAAAAGAAAGAAAAGTAATATAATTTGGAAACGATTTAGTAAATGGCATGCTTCTATATATAGGAAACCCTAAAGACACCACGAAAAACCCTGTTAGACCTGAAAAATGATTTCAAACACATTGCTTGATACAAACTTAATTGTATTTCTCTGTAAACTTATGACAAATTATCAGAAAGAGAATTTTAAAAAGCAATTCACTTTACAATTGCATCAAAAATAATAAAATACTTAGAAATAAATTTAACCAAGATTTACTGCACTTGGAAGGCTAAAGATGTTGATAAAATAAATTGAAAATGACAATGGAAATATATACAATGCTTGTAGATTGGAAAAATTATATTTTTAAAATGATCATAATGGCACAAGCAGTAAATCTACTGATTTGACACAATTCCTATTAAAATAACAAAGGCACTTTTCCACAGAACTAAAACCAGTAACACTACAATTTTCATGGAAATACAATAGACCCTGGAGAACCAAAACAATCTTGAGAAAGAATAAAAAGTCTGAAGATATCATGCACCCTGGTTTCAAAGTATATTACAAAACTAGTCATAGATCAATAGAACAGAGTAGAAAACCTAGAAATAAACTCACTTTTTTGATTGTTTGCTTGTTTGTTTTTGATGATGCCAGGTCTTAGTTGTAGCACACAGGAACTTTGACCTGCATTGCAGCATGGAGTATCTTTGATTGTGGCATGTAGGATCTTTTAGCTGTGGCAGGTAGGATCTAGTTTCCAGACCAGGGATCAAACTCAGACGCCACACATTGCTAGTGCAGAGACTTAGCCACTGATCCACCAGGGAAGCCACAATGAACTCACTCTTATATAAACAATTAAGCTATTATGAGGGAGTCAAGAATATACAATGAGGTTTACGATAGCATCTATTGATAAATGATGTTGGAAAAACTGGAAAGCTACATGCTAAAGAATCAAAGTGACTACTTTATCACACTATACAAAAGTAAATTTACAATATATTAAATAATTAAATTAAAAACCTGAACTACAAAATTCCCAGAAAAAAACACAGGCAGTATGCATTTTAACATCTCCTTAGCAGTATTTGTTTGAATCTGTCTCCTCAGGCAAAGGAAGCAAAGGCACAAATAAACAACCTGCCAACATCAAACTGAAAAGTTTTTCCAGATCAAAGGAAAACAACAACAACAACAACAACAACAACTGCCAATGAAATAAAAAGGCAGCCTTCAAAGTGGGAGAAGATATTTGAAAATGATAAATCCAATATGGGATTAATATCCAAAATAATTATACAATTAAGCATCAAAACATAACCAGGTTAAAAAATGAGCAGAAGACCTGAATAGATATTTTTTCCAAAGCCATTCTGAATGGCCAACAGACATGAAAGATGCTCATCATCCTTAATTATCAGGTGAACACAAATCAAAATCTCATTTAGATAACACATCAATCCTGTCAGTATGACTATCATCAGAAAGACAACAAATAACAAGTGTCAATGAAGATCTGGAAAAGAGGAAAGCCTTGTGCACTGTTAGTAGAGATAGAAATTGATGCAGCCACTATGAAAAAATATTATACAGTTTCCCCAAAAAAATTAAAAATAGAACTGCCATATGGTCTATCAATTGATTTCTGGAGATTTACCTGAAGAAAATGACAACACTAATTTGAAAAGATATACACATTCTGATATTCGTTTTCACATTATTTACAATAGCCAAGATATAGAATAAACCTAAGGGTCCATTGATAGACTAACAGATCTTAACAGCAAAAACTAAAGTCTAACCATTTGTGATAATGTGAGTAGATCTAGAGGGTCTTTTACTAAGTGAAGTAAATAAGACTGACAAAGATATATATGATGTAATCTCAAGTATATGTGGAAAAAAAAAAAAAAGTAAAAACAAAAAAACAAGCAGATGAGAACAGGCTGGAAGGAGGATGAGGTACGAGAGGCCCAAGCTGAAAGAAATAAAGATTTGCAGTGCATCACCCTGACAGTAAAGAGCAAAGGAAAAGTGATGTCTGAGAACTGCAATGTGTTCTGCTTGAACAAAAGGGAGTTGGATTGTGGTAATGTAATTCTGAATTCCATGGAATGTTGTGTTTCAGAGAGGCAAGAGATAAAAGACAAAGAAACAATACAGTGCCAAAGCAAGCACTGAGCCTTTGGAGTGGGAGCACTGAATCTAAGACCCTTGATCACCAAAAACCTCCTAATAGGGCCAAGAACAGCTACTCCACATTCAAGGTCAGGAGGGGCGGCCGTGAGGAGATACCCTGTCCAAGGTAAGGAGCAGCAGCTGCACTTTGCTGGAGCAGCCGTGAAGAGATACCCCACGTCCAAGGTAAGAGAAACACAAGTAAGATGGTAGGCATTGTGAAACGACATCAGAGGGCAGATACACTGAAACCATAATCACAGAAAACTACTCAATCTGATCACACGGACCACAGCCATGTCTAACTCAAAGAAACTAAGCCATGCTGTGTGGGGCCACCCAAGGTGGGTGGGTCATGGTGGAGAGGTCTGACAGAATGTGGTCCACTGGAGAAGGGAATGGCAAACCACTTCAGTATTCTTGCCTTGAGAACCCCATGAACAGTATGAAAAGGCAAAATGATAGGATACTGAAAGAGGAACTCCTCAGGTGGGTAGATGCCCAATATGCTACTAGAGATCAGTGGAGAAATAACTCCAGAAAGAATGAAAGGATGGAGCCAAAGCAAAAACAACTCCCAGGTGTGGATGTGACCGGTGATAGAAGCAAAGTCTGATGCTGTAAAGAGCAATATTGCATAGGAACCTGAAATGTTAGGTCCATGAATCAAGGCAAATTGGAAGTGGTCAAATAGGAGATGGCAAGAGTGAACATTGACATTCTAGGAATCAGCAAACTACAATGGACCGGAATGGGTGAATTTAACTCAGATGACCATTATATCTACTACTGTGGGCAGGAATCCCTTAGAAGAAATGGAGTAGCCATCATGGTCAACAAAAGAGTCCGAAATGCAGTACTTGGATGCAATCTCAAAAACGACAGAATGATCTCTGTTTGTTTCCAAGGCAAATCATTCAATATCATAGTAATCCAAGTCTATGCCCCAACCAGTAACACTGAAGAAGCCGAAGTTGAACGGTTCTATGAAAACCTACAAAACCTTTTAGAACTAACACCCCCAAAATATGTCCTTTTCATTATACGGCAATGAAATGCAAAAGTAGAAAGTCAAGAAACACCTGGAGTAACAGGCAAATTTGGCCTTGGAATATGGAAAGAAGCAGGGAAAAGGCTAACAGAGGTTTGCCAAGAAAACGCACTGGTCATAGCAAACACCCTCTTCCAACAACATGAGAGAAAACTCTACACATGGACATCACCAGATGGTCAAAACCGAAATCATATTGATTATATTCTTTGCACCCAAAGATAGAGAAACTCTATACAGTAAGCAAAAACAAGACCGGGAGCTGACTGTGGCTCAGATCATGAACTCCTTATTGCCAAATTCAGAATTAAATTGAAGAAAGAAGGGAAAACCACTAGATCATTCAGGTATGACCTAAATCAAATCCCTTATGATGATACAGTGGAAGTGAGAAATAGATTTAAGGGACTAGATCTGATAGACAGAGTGGCTGATGAACTATGGATGGAGGTCTGTGACATTGTACAGGAGACAGGGATCAAGACCATTCCCATGGAAAACAAATGCAAAAGAGCAAAATGGCTGTCTGTGGAGGCCTTACAAATATCTGTGAAAAGAAGAGAAGCAAAAGGCAAAGGAGAAAAAGAAAGATGTAAGCATCTGAATGCAGAATTCCAAAGAATAGCAAGAAGAGATAAGAAAGCTTTCCTCAGCGATCAATGCAAAGAAGTATAGGAAAACAACAGAATGGGAAAAACTAGAGATCTCTTCAAGAAAATTAGAGATACCAAGGGAACATTTCATTCAAAGATGGGCTCGATAAAGGACATAAATGGTATGAACCTAAGAGAAGCAGAAGATATTAAGAAGAGGTGGCAAGAATACACAGAAGAACTGTACAATAAAGATCTTCACGATGGTGTGATCACTCACCTAGAGCCAGACATCCTGGAATGTGAAGTCAAGTGGGTCTTAGACAGCATCACTATGAACAAAGCTAGTGGAGGTGACGGAATTCCAGTTGAGCTACTTCAAATCCTGAAAGATGACGCTGTGAAAGTGTTGCACTGAATATGCCAGCAAATTTGGAAAACTCAGCAGTGGCCGCAGGACTGGAAAAGGTCAGTTTTCATTCCAATCCCAAAGAAAGGCATTGCCAAAGAATGCTCAAACTACCACACAATTGCACTTATCTCACACACTAGTAAAATAATGCTGAAAATTCTCCAAGCCAGGCTTCAGCAATACGTGAACTGTGAACTTCCAGATGTTCAAGCTGGTTTTAGAAAAGGCAGAGGAACCAGAGATCATGTTGCCAACATCTGCTGGATCATCGAAAAAGCAAGAGAGTTCCAGAAAATCATCTTTTTCTGCTTTATTGACTATGCCAAAGCCTTTGACTGTGTGGATCACAATAAACTGTGGAAAATGCTGAAAGAGATGGGAATACCAGACCACCTGACCTGCCTCTTGAGAAACCTGTATGCAGGTCAGGAAGCAACAGTTAGAACTGGACATGGAACAACAGACTGGTTCCAAATAGGAAAAGGAGTACTTCAAGGCTGTATACTGTCACCCTGTTTATTTAACTTTTATGCAGAGTACATCATGAGAAATGCTGGACTGGAAGAAACACAAGCTGGAATCAAGATTGCCAGGAGAAATATCAATAACCTCAGATATGCAGATGACACCACCGTTATGGCAGAAAGTGAAGAGGAACTTGAAAGCCTCTTGATGAAAGTGAAAGAGGAAGGTGAAAAAGTTGCCTTCAACCTCAACATTCAGAAAACGAAGATCATGGCATCTGGTCCCATCACTTCATGGCAAATAGATGGGGAAACAGTGGAAACAGTGTCAGACTTTATTTTCTTGGGCTCCAAAATCACTGCAGATGGTGATTGCACCCATGAAATTAGAAGATGCTTACTCCTTGGAAGGAAAGTTATGACCAACCTAGATAGCACATTAACAAGCAGAGACATTACTTTGCCAACAAAAGTCCGTCTAATCAAGGCTATGGTTTTTCCAGTGGTCATGTATGGATACGAGTTGGACTGTGAAGAAAGCTGAGTGCCGAAGAATTGATGCTTTTGAACTGTGGTATTGGAGAAAACTCTTGAGAGTCTCTTGGACTGCAAGAAGGTCCAACCAGTCCATTCTAAAGGAGATCGATCCTGGGTGTTCTTTGGAATGAATGATGCTAAAGCTGAAACTCCAGTATTTTGCCCACCTCATGCGAAGAGTTGACTAATTGGAAAAGACTGTGGTGCTTGGAGGATTGTGGGCAGGAGGAAAAGGGGACGACAGGGTATGAGATGGCTGGATGGCATCACCGACTGGATGGACGTGAGTTTGAGTGAACTCCGGGAGTTGGTGATGGGCAGGGAAGCCTGGCGTGCTGCAATTTATGGGGTTCCAAAGGGTCAGACACAACTGAGTAACTGAACTGAACTGATTTGGAATAACTACTTGCAATTTTTGTGTTCTCATGGGAGAAGATGACCATACATCCTTCTACTCCCTCTGAGTGGATATACTAAATTTAACTGTGGTATATGACAGTTCTTAATTTTTATGGTTTCCCAACCCTTAATATTCACATTTTCACTGTTTTGCCGAGTGAATAAAATATTATATATCTATTCTTCTTTATTTAAGGTTTTTTTTGAATATGTAACATGACATACAGAATGTGTGCAAAATGAAAAGAACTTTTCATTAACTCATCACACAATATCCACCCATATAACAACCAAACAGCTAAAATATTATATACTGTCATCATCTCAGAAGCATCCATCATGTCACTAGTAACTGCTTTATCTAGAACCTTAAGTTGTCCTTGCTTTCCTTGTTTTTCTTAGTAGTTTAAAACTAAGTGAACAACCATGCTAAGCATTTAGCTTAGTTTGATCATTGTTAATACTCATATAGATGGAATTGTAAAACATATTATTCTACATATGGCCCTTTTCATTCAATATTACCTCTGTGAAATTCACCCACTTCATCATTTCACATTTCATATTCATCATTTCACATAGCTGTACAAATTGTAAATATTTGGTTCTTTACAATATGGCACTGTACCAATGATCACACATTTTATTGCTATCAATGTTTGTAATTTATATGAGAATTTTTCCATGTATATAGATCAATTTTCTTTTTAATAGATCAGTCTAATTCATTCACATAGCTTTTTAAATTACTGCTGTATTTGAACTCATACCCACTGTCCTGTTTTGTGTTTTCTGTTTACTGTATTTCTCTTTGCCTTTATTCCCATCTTTCCTTCCTCATTCCCACTCTTCTTTAATGCAATGATAGTCTTTTTCTCAGACAAGTTAGGGCATTATTTATTATATTTTTAAAAAATGTTTTGTTTGTTTTTAAATATTTTTATATGTTTGGGTCAGGAGTGATAGCCTCCATTTTAAAATGAAAGTCTCAAAGTGATCTTTGAGACTTCAAATTTGATCATATCTGCACATGTATTTATGTAACAGAAATACACACATATACAAGCACACATGCACATCCTTCTTTCCGTTTACAAATCTTAAATGATTGTCTTGGTATGGAATGCTAGAACTAATGCTAGAACTACAGACTGTTTTGTTTTGTTTTAAATAAGCCTTTATTTCTTACACTTCTGGAGGCTATAAGTCTACAATTGGAGTTCCAGCATGGTTGGTTTCTTGATAAGTACTTTCATCCTGATTTACTAATGATCTTTTCCCCCCTGCTTTGTCCTCATGTCACCGAAAAATAGTTAGGTAGTTCTTTGGCTGCTTCTTGTAAAGGTAATAATCCCATTAATGAGTGCTCCACCCTCATGACTAAATTATCTCCCAAAGGCCTCACCTCTAGATACTATCTTTGGAATCATCACTTCAATATATAAATTTAGGAGTGAGGCACATTCAGCCCATTGCTTTGACTTTCCTTAGAGTTTAGAAGAGAAATTAATGTATCCTGCTAAACTGTACATGGGTTGTGTTTTTCATCCTATTGAACATCATCAGGCACTACTCTGTCCCCTTCTCTCTCTCTGCCATTAAGCAATTCTGTCTTTCATTTTATATTAAGTCAGTGCCTTTTCTTGTCCATAGTGCTCCTTTAAAAATGGTCGATGAGCTTAATTATGACTTGATTCATCTGATTTTCTAACTTAATTTTCTATTTTGCTTAGTTAACATCCATTCTTGACTCAGAATTCATCACAAGTATTACTTCTTCAAGGATATAGTCCTTGACACTCCCCTTCTCCATGAGTTACTATAAATGTAATTCTTTCCATGATCACTTTTGCCTTTGAGATCCCAGAGTCTTGCCAAGTAATGGATCTTTGAAGAAATTAAATTCTATTTGTTAAATGAATTTAGATATTTTATTTACAGTCCTCAAATGAATTTTAATGACTCAATTTTGGGAGTATTTCATAGATTTAGAGTTGATGATCATGAGGAAACCACAAAGGACTTAGTATATGAAATATATTCATAAGAGAGGATCACGAGCCCTTTGTCAAAGTCAATTTACTTTTTTCTTTATCCATCCACAATTTTAACGTGCTTATTTATCTAGTTTCTAAGTCTATAGCATTGTATACTACACATATCAGTGGAATGATATATCATGCAGATAGTCACTCTCAAATCACCACATTAATAGTTCCAAAAGTAAGAGATGATGAGTTGCAAATTTCCAATGTTTTGGGCCTGTAATATGGAGGACAAACCATAGATATTATAGGAATGTTTCAGAAAGTTTTTCAGTGTAAGAAAAATATCTCTGCTCTCTTGGCCCTAGATGATTCCATGTTTTTCTCTTAAAGTTGTATTTTCCTTTTCTGAACTAATGTGCAAAGACCAGGCACAATAAATTAAGTGATAATGAAAGGTCAATATTCTCCCTGCTGGGGATCAGAAACCACAAGAGCAATAATTCTTTGTCCTGGTCCCCAGACACTATAATATTACTAAATATCAATAGAAAAAGTGAAAATTAATAACACATATTTACTTTCATAGCACATATGCACACTACCTAACTGGCTGTCTCATATCTTATATTGAGTTTGTTTTAAAAACAAACAAATCATTGTTGTTGATCATAAAATAGTGTAACAGTTTGTAAACCAAAGTGCAAGATCCAAGTATTTAAATAATATATATTTTTTTCCTTCAGAGGTATTGTTTTGAATAGATATTAATTTCAATGCTGAAAATAGGAATATTATGTAGTGAACCAACATAAATACACAAGAAATGTTCGTTCTTAAAGAATTTGACTTCTGTAAATAAAGGAGAGGAAGTAGGTGCCTGGTTTGGAGAAATGCATCTATTTCACAAAATAATGTGTGCTAATGATTTTTTCTTCTCCTCCTTGTATATAGTCACCTGACTTTGGAGCTTATATGATAGAATTTCTAAAATATTTATAAAACCATTAATAAGATCATATCATAGCATCTTCATGTGATTTATTTTTTCAGAATTATTTGTTTATATCAGATCACTTAACCTTTGAGGATCAGAGTTTCTTCAGATACAAAATGTATTTAATATCTGTCTTATTAAAATGTGGTGTTGTGCTGAGTACTGATTCCAATAGTGTATGTGTCTGACTTTATAAGTTATCAAAAGTCCTTATTTAAAAATTACTGTATGTGCTTCAAGATGGTGGCATAGAAGGACGTGCATGTATCTCCATCAAAAGCACAAAAATCACAGCTAGCTGTTTAACAACCAGTGGCCAAAGGATGCTAGAACCCACAAAAGCAGATGCTCAATGTTCAAAGACAAAGAAGCCACAGCAATATGGTAAGAGGAGTGAAATCACAATAAAATCAAACCTCATACCCACAAACTAGAAAAAAAATACTACCCAAGTAGCTCTCCTACTGTTGTAAAGGTTCATAGTCCCACATCAGGTTTCTCAGCCCGGAAACCTGACAAAGAAAAAGGAAAACCCCAGGGAATCTGACCTTGAAGTTGAGTGGGGTTTGATTGCAGGACTTCCATAGGACTGGGGGAAACAGAGACTCCATTGTTGGACAGCACAAGCAAAGCCTTGAGTGCACCACGACCCGGGAAGAGGGGGAGCAGTGTCCCCACAGGAGACTGGCCCAGACCTACCTGCTAGTGTTGGAGGGTCTCCTGTGGAGGTGTGGGTCAGCAGTGGCTCACCACAAGGACAAGGGCCCTAGCAGCAGCACTCCTGGAAGTTGCCCTTAGGTGTAAGTCCTCTTGGATGTTACCATTAAACATACCATAGAGCCTATAGACCCCAGAGCTTGGTCACCTCAGGCCAAACAACTAATAGGGAGAGAGCACAACCCAAATCATCAATACATAATTGGATTAAAGCTTTACTGAGAGCCCTGACCACCAGAGCAAGACATAGTTTTTCAAATCATCAGACTGCCCCACCAGGAAGCTTGCATGTCTCTTAGCCTCATCCACCAGAAGACATTCAGAAGAAGCCGGGATAATGACAACCCCGCAGCAGCTAGAATGAAAACCACATTATAGAAAGTTAATCAAGATGAAAAAGCAAAGCATTTTGTCCCAGATGAAGGGACAATGTAAAACCCCAGAAAAACAACTAAATGAAATGGAGATAGGAAATCTTCTAGGATGAAAAAAAAAAAAAAAAAAGAAAAAAATCAGACTAATGATAGTAAGCATGATCCAGGATCTCAGAAAAACAGAGAACATGCAAGAAATGTTTACCAAGACTTAGAAGAACTAAAGAACAATCAGAGAGATGGATACTACACTAGAAGGAATTGATACCACAGTAACTGAGGCAGAACAAATAAGTGACCTGAGGACAGAAAGATGGAAAACACTGGTACAGAAGAGAATATAGAAAAAAAAAGAAAGGCGAAAAATGACAGCCTAAGAGACCTCTGGGACAACATGAAATGCACCAATATTTGCATTATAGGGATTCCAGAAGAAGAAGAGAGAAAGAACACAAGAAAATATTTTAAGACACAGTAGATGAAAACTTCCCTAACATGTGAAAGGAAATAGTCAACCAAGTCCTGGAAGTTCAGAGAGTCACAGGCAGGATAAACCCAAGGAGTAACACACATAAACACATAGTAATCAAACTGACCAAAAAAAAAAAAAAGATAAAATATTAAAAGCAACAAGGAAAAAATGACAAATGGAATACAAGGGAACACCTATAAGATTGTCAGCTGATTTTTCAACAAACTCACCAAGCCAGAAGGGAATGGCATGATATATTTAAAGTGATGAAAGGGGGGAACCTACAACCAAGAACACTTGATCCAACAAGACTCTTGTTAAGAGCTGAAGGAGAAATCAAAAGCTTTCCAAACAAATAAGAGTTAAGAGAATTCAACAGCACCAAACAGCTTTACAACAAATACTAAGGAACTTCTTTTGGCAGGAAACAAGAGAAGGGAAAGACCTACACAAAATAAACCCCAAACCCAAAATTAACAAAATAGTAATATTAATAGAATAATACATATTGATAATCATCTTAAATATAATGGATTAAATGCACCGACCAAAGACATAGACTTGATGGGCAGATGAAAAAATGTGCATAAATACACATCTCTTTTTTTTTCTCAGGTATTTGTAAAGCCTCCTCAGACAACCATTTTGACTTTTTGCATTTCTTTTTCTTGGGGGTGGTCTTGATCACTGCCTTCTGTACAATGCAATGGACCTCTCTTCATAGTTCTCCAAGCAATCTGTCTATCAGATCCAACCCTTGGAAACTATTCATCACTTCCACTGTAAAATCATAAGGGATTTGATTTATTTAGGTCATACCTGGATGGTCTAGCAGTTTTCCCTACTTTCTTCATTTTAAATCTAAATTTTGCATTAAGAAGCTCATGATCTGAGCCACAGTCAGCTCCCAGTATTGTTTTTGCTGACTGTATAGAGCTTCTCCATCCTTGACCACAAAGAATATAATCAGTCTGATTTGGGTTTTGACCATCTGGTGATGCCCATATGTAGAGATGTCCCTTGTGTTGTTGGAAGAGGGTGTTTGCTATGACCAATGCGTTCTCTTGGCAAAACTCTGTCTTTGTGCTGCTTCATTTTGCACTCCAAGGCCAAATTTGCCTGTTACTTCAGGTATCTCTTGACTTCTTACTTTGCATTCCAGTCCCCTATAGCACTTTTTTGGGTGTTAATTCTAGAAGGTCCTGTAGATCCTTGTAGAACCATTCAACTTCAGCTTTTTCAGTGTTACTGGTTGGAGCCTAAACTTGGGATTACTATGATATTGAATGGTTTGCTTGGAAATGAACAGAGATCATTGTGTCATTTTTGAGATTGCCTCCAAGTACTGAATTTTGGACTCTTGTTTACTATGAGGGCTATTCCATTTCTTCTAAGGGATTTTTGCCAACAATAGTAGATATAGTGGCCATCAGAGTTATTCATCTATTCATCTGAGTTAAATTCGCCCATTTTAGCTCACTGATTCCCAAAATGTTGATATTTACACTTGACATCTCCTGTTTGACCACTTCCAATTTACCTTGATTCATGGACCTAACATTCCGGGTTCCTATGCAATACTGCTTTTACACCATAGGGCCTTGCTTCTATCACCAGTTACATCCACCACTGGACATTGTTTTTGCTTTGGCTTCATCTCTTCATTCTTTCTAGGATTATTTCTCCACTCTTCTCCAGTAGCATAATGGACACCTACTGACCTGGGAAGTTCATCTTTCAGTGTCATATACTTTTGCCTTTTCATACTCTTCATGGGGTTCTCAAGGCACGAGTACTGAAGTGGCTTGCCATTCCCTTTTCCAATGGACCATGTTTTGCCAGAATTCTTCACCATGATCTGCCCACCTTGGGGGCCCTACATGACATGACTCATAGTTTCATTGCGTTAGACAAGGCTGTGGTCAATGTGATCACTTTGATTAGTTTTCTGTTATTGTGGTTTTCATTGTGTCTGCCTTCTGATAGATAAGGATAAGAGGCTTATGCATGCTTCTGGATGGGAGGCTTAAGGAAGCTTCCTGATGGGAGTTAAATGCAAAGGAGAAAAGGAAAGATATATCCAATTACTAGAAAATTACTATAACTAATCAATGACTATAGTAAAGTTGCAGGATATGAAATCAACACACAGAAATCACTTGCATTCCTATACACTAATAATGAGAAAACAGAAAGAGAAATTAAGGAAACAATTCCATTCACCATTGCAATGGAAAGAATAAAATACTTAGGAATATATCTACCTAAAGAAACTAAAGACCTATATATAGAAAACTATAAAACACTGGTGAAAGAAATCAAAGAGGACACTAATAGATGGAGAAATATACCATGTTCATGGATTGGAAGAATCAATATAGTGAAAATGAGTATACTACCCAAAGCAATTTATAGATTCAATGCAATCCCTATCAAGCTACCAACAGTATTCTTCACAGAGCTAGAACAAATAATTCCACAATTTGTATGGAAATACAAAAAACCTCGAATAGCCAAAGCGATCTTGAGAAAGAAGAATGGAACTGGAGGAATCAACCTACCTGACTTCAGGCTCTACTACAAAGCCACAGTTATCAAGACAGTATGGTACTGGCACAAAGACAGAAATATAGATCAATGGAACAAAATAGAAAGCCCAGAGATAAATCCACGCACATATGGACACCTTGTCTTTGACAAAGGAGGCAAGAATATACAATGGATTAAAGACAATCTCTTTAACAAGTGGTTCTGGGAAATCTGGTCAACCACTTGTAAAAGAATGAAACTAGAACACTTTCTAACACCATACACAAAAGTAAACTCAAAATGGATTAAAGATCTAAATGTAAGACCAGAAACTATAAAACTCCTAGAGGAGAACATAGGCAAAACACTCTCTGACATACATCACAGCAGGATCCTCTATGACCCACCTCCCAGAATATTGGAAATAAAAGCAAAAATAAACAAATGGGACCTAATTAACCTTAAAAGCTTCTGCACATCAAAGGAAACTATTAGCAAGGTGAAAAGACAGCCTTCAGAATGGGAGAAAATAATAGCAAATGAAGCAACTGACAAACAACTAATCTCGAGAATATACAAGCAACTCCTACAGCTCAACTGCAGAAAAATAAATGACCCAATCAAAAATGGGCCAAAGAACTAAATAGACATTTCTCCAAAGAAGACATACAGATGGCTCACAAACACATGAAAAGATGCTCAACATCACTCATTATCAGAGAAATGCAAATCAAAACCACTATGAGGTACCATTTCATACCAGTCAGAATGGCTGCGATCCAAAAGTCTACAAGTAATAAATGCTGGAGAGGGTGTGGAGAAAAGGGAACCCTCTTACACTGTTGGTGGGAATGCAAACTAGTACAGCCACTATGGAGAACAGTGTGGAGATTCCTTAAAAAACTGGAAATAGAACTGCCTTATGATCCAGCAATCCCACTGCTGGGCATACACACTGAGGAAACCAGAAGGGAAAGAGACACGTGCACCCCAATGTTCATCGCAGCACTGTTTATAATAGCCAGGACATGGAAGCAACCTAGATGTCCATCAGCAGATGAATGGATAAGAAAGTGGTGGTACATATACACAATGGAGTATTACTCGCCATTAAAAAGAATACATTTGAATCAGTTCTAATGAGGTGGATGAAACTGGAGCCTGTTATAGAGTGAAGTGAGCCAGAAAGAAAAACACCAATACAGTATACTAACGCATATATATGGAATTTAGAAAGATGGTAACAATAACCTTGTGTACGAGACAGCAAAAGAGACACTGATGTATAGAACAGTCTTATGGACTCCGTGGGAGAGGGTGAGGGTGGGAAGATTTGGGAGAATGGCATTGAAACATGTAAAATACCATGTAAAAAACCATGTATGAAGTTGCCAATCCAGGTTCAATGCACGATACTGGATGCTTGGGGCTAGTGCACTGGGACGACCCAGAGGGATGGTATGGGAAGAGAGGAGGGAGGAGGATTCAGGGTGGGGAACACATGTATACCTGTGGCAGATTCATTTTGATATTTGGCAAAACTAATACAATTATGTAAAGTTTAAAAATAAAATAAAATTAAAAAATAAAAGATATATCCATTTGAATGCAGAGTTTCAAAGAATAGCAAGGAGAGATAAGAAAGTGGTTCTCAGTGATCAATGTGAAGAAATAGGGGGAAGCAATCGAATGGGAAAGACTAGCGATCTCTTCAAGAAAATTAGTAATAGCAAGTGAACATATTTGGAGAACTTTGAGCAAAAATGAGCACAAAAAAGGACAGAAATGGCGTGGACCTAACAGAAGCAGAAGATACTAAGAAGTGGTGGCAAGACTACACAGAAAACCATAGAAAAAGATCTTCATGACCCAGATAACTACAATGGTGTGATCACTCACCTAGAGCTAGACATCCTGGAAAGGTAAATCATGTGGACCTTAGGAAGCATCACTATGAACAGAGCTAGTGGAGGTGATAGAATTCCAGTTGAGCCATTTCTAACCCTAAAAGATGATGTGAAAGTGCTGTTCTCAATAGCCAGCAAATTTGGAAAACTCAGCAGTGGTCACAGGACTGGGAAAGGTCAGATTTCATTCCAAACACAAAGAAAGGCAATGCCAGAGAGTGTTCAGTCTACTACACAATTACACTCATCTCACACCCTAGCAAGTAATGCTTAAAATTCTGCAAGCCAGGCTTCAACAGTATGTGAACCAAGAACTTCCTGGTGTTCAAGCTGGATTTAGAAAAGGCAGAGGAACCAGAGGTCAAACATCCAACATTTGTTGGATCATTAAAAAAGCAAGAGAGTTCCAGAAAAACATATATTTCTCTTTTATTGACTATGCCAAAGCTTTTGACTGTGTGGATCACAACAAACTGTGGAAAATTCTTCAAAAGTTGTGAATTCCAGACAACCTCACCTGCCTCCTAAGAAATCTATATGCAGGATAAGAAGCAACAGTTAGAACTGGACGTGGAACTACAGACTGGTTCCAAATCAGGAAAGGAGTATGTCAAGGCTGTATATTGTCACCCTTCTTATTTAACTTGTATGAAGACTACATCGTGTGAAATGCCAGGCTGGATGAAGCACAAGCTGGTATCAAGATTACCAGGAGAAATATCAGTAACCTCAAATATGTAGATGACACCATCCTTATGGAAGAAAGTGAAGAACTAAAGAGCCTCTTTAGTGAAAGAAAAAAGTGAAAGTGAAAGATATCTTAGTGAAAGAAAAAAGTGAAAGTGAAAGATATCTTAGTGAAAGTGAAAGAGGAAAGTGAAAAGTTGGCTTAAAACTCAACATTCAGAAAACTAAGATCATGGCATCCAGTCCCATCACTCTTTGAATAATAGATAGAGAAAAAATGGAAACAATGGGAGACTTTACTTTTTGGGGATCCAAAATCACTGCAGATGGTGAGTGCAGACATGAAATTAAAAGATTCTTGCTCCTTGGAAGAAAAGCTATGACCATCTTAGACAGCATTATTGAAAAGCAGAGACATTACTTTGCCGGCCAAGATCTGTCTAGTGAAAGCTATGGCTTTTCCAGTAATCATGTATGGATGTAAGAATTGGCCCACAGTTCAAAAGTATTAATTCTTCAGCTGAAGAATTAATGTCAAGGTTGTATATTGTCACCCTTCTTATTTAACTTGTATGAAGACTACATCGTGTGAAATGCCAGGCTGGATGAAGCACAAGCTGGTATCAAGATTACCAGGAGAAATATCAGTAACTTCTTCAGCTGAAGAATTAATACTTTTGAACTGTGGTGTTGAAGAAAACCTTTGAGAGTCCCTTGAACTGCAAGGAAATCCAATCACTCAATCCTAAAGGAAATCAGTTCTGAATATTCATTGGAGGGACTGACGCTGAAGCTGAAACTCCAGTACTTTGGCCACATGATTCAAAGAACTGACTCAGTGGAAAAAACCGTGATGCTGGGAAAGATTGAAGGCAGGAGGAGAAAGGGATGCCAGAAGATGAGACGGTAGGATGGTATTTCTGGCTCAATTCAGTTCAGTCGCTCAGTCATCTCTGACTCTTTGCGACCCCATGAATTGCAGCACGCCAGGCCTCCCTGTCCATCACCAACTCCCGGAGTTCACTGAAACTCACATCCACTGAGTCGGTGATGCCATCCAGCCATCTCATCCTCTGTTGCCCCCTTTTCCTCCTGCCCCCAATCCCTCCCAGCATCAGAGTCTTTTCCAATGAGTCAACTCTTCGCATGAGGTGGCCAAAGTACCGGAGTTTCAGCTTTAGCATCATTCCTTCCAAAGAAGACCCAGGGCTGATCTCCTTTAGGATGGACTGGTTGGATCTCCTTGCAGTTCAAGGGACTCTCAAGAGTCTGCTCCAACACCACAGTTCAAAAGCATCAATTCTTCGGTGGTCAGCCTTCTTCACAGTCCAACTCTCACATCCATACATGACCACAGGAAAAACCATAGCCTTGACTAGACGGACCTTTGTGAATTTGAGCAAGCTCCGGAATTTGGTGATAGATAGGGAAGGCTGGCATGCTGCAGTCCATGTGGTGGCAAAGAGTTGGATATGACTGAGCAACTGAACTGAACTGATATGTACTTACCACATAACTCCACTTAACTCCTGAAAGGGAAAATGAAAATGTTAGTTGATCAATCATGTCCAACTCTGTGATACCATGGACTACAACTGGCCAGGTCCCTCTGTCCATGGAATTCTCCAGAGAAGAATACACGAGTGGGTAGCCATTCCCTTCTCCAGGGGCCCAGGGATCAAAAACCGGTCTCCTGCATTGCAGGCAGGTTCTTTACTGTCTTAGCCACTCCTCAAATTCCATGTAATTATTTTACATTGTTAAGTTTATATTGTGGACATTATGGCATGCGATTTTCAGTTCAATTCATTTCAGTCCCTCAGTCGTGTCTGACTCTGTGACACCATGGACTGCAGCATGCCACCTTCCCTGTCCATCTCCAAGTCCTGGAGCCTCCTCTAACTCATATCCATCGAGTTGGTGATGCCCTCAAACCTTGGCTTGTGATTTTAATCATCTTTTTTTGTCTGGTTATTGATTGTGAAAACTGATAAACATAAATTACTATTGTCATTATTTAATTATTATTCACTTAATTACATGAGTCAAGAGTCTCCAGATGCCCAAGCTGAGTTTAGAAAAGACAGAGGAACCAGATATCAAATTGCCAACATTCATTAGATCTTAGAGAAAGAAGGACATTCTAAAAAAAATTTACCTCTGTTTGGTCAACTAATCTCAGGTGTTAGACTGTGTGGATCATAACAAACTGTGAAGAGCTCTTAAAGATGTGGGAATACCAGATCATTTTACCTGTCTCCTGAGAAACCTGTATGCAGATCAAGAAGCAACAGTTAGAATCCTGTATGAAGTAATGGATTTTTTCAGGATTGAGAAAGGAGTAGGACCAGGTCATCTGTTTTCATTCTGTTTATTTAGCCTATATGCTGAGTACACCATGTGAAATACTGGGCTGGAAGAGTTACAAGCTGGATTCAAGATAGGTGAGAGGAACATCAACAACCTCAGATATGCAGATGATACCACTCTAATGGCAGAAAGTGAAGAGCAATTAAAGAACCTCTTGATGAAGCTGAAGGAAGAGAGTGAAAAAGCCAGCTTAAAACTAAATATTAAAAATAATAATAATAATAATAAGTTCACAGCCTTCAGTCCCATTACTTCACAGCAAATTGAAGTGGAAAACATGGAAGTAGTGACAGATTTCCTCTTCTTGGGCTTTAAAATTTCTGCAGATGGTGACTGAAGTCATGAAATCAGAAGATGAGTGCTTCTTGGAAGGAAGGCTATGACAAACAGACATCACTCTTCTGACAAAGTTCTGTATAGTCTAGGCTAATGGTTTTCCCAGTGGTCACATACAGTTGAGAGAGCTGGACCATAAAGAAGGCAGACTGTCAAAGATTTGATGCCTTTGAATTGTGGTGCTGGAGAAGACCCCTGAGAGTCTCTTGGAGAGCAAGGAGGTCAAACCAGTCAATCTTACAGGAAATCAACCATGAATATGCATTGGAAGAACTGATGCTGAAGCTGAAACTCCAGTCTTTTGGTCACCTGATGCAAACAGTTGAATCATTGGAAAAGTCCCTGATTGTGGGAAAGACTGAGAACAAAAGGAGAAGAGGGCATTAAAGGATGAGTTGGCTAGATGGCATCACTGATACAATAGACATGAACTTGGGCAAAATTCAGGAGATGGTGAGGGACAGAGAGGCCTGGCGTGTTACAGTCCTTGGGGTGGCAAAGAGTCAGACATGATTGCGTGACTGAACAAAATTCACTTAATATTATATTGTATCATGATTGGTCAACAGAAAATAATAGAATTCTAGATCATTAAAACTAACATTTAATAGAAAAATTTATCATTATTTTTTAAATTCCAGATGCATATCAGAATTATCTTGGAAATTTTTGAAACATAGAATTGCCCAGGTATTGCTTTGTATCTCCAAAGCTCCAGATGTGTTTCTAATGAGCTGTTGTATTTTAAAACAACTAAACTATACGATGATCTGTCACTTATCTAGTTTGTTTCACTTTTTTTCTATTTTATATGCAGTGTTCTCATTTCATTTGTTTATGTTTTTCAGTTTCTCTGTCTCTTCTTTTATATTTATTTTTTGGTGTTCTTTCTCAAGTCTTTATCAAGCATATAGAAAAGCTTTTGAATGCACACATGTGTACATTTATATTATATATGATATAATCTATATATTTTAGAAATCTTATAAATTTTTCCCTGGGTAAAAAATTTGATATTTGGTTCCACTTGTTTTACCTAGTATGAATAGAAGGCTATATTTCCTATTTAAAAAATAAATATACAGCAAGCAACAAAGTTTTGCTGTATAGCACAGGGAACTTTAGTCAATATCTTATAACAACCTATAATGGAAAATAATCTGAAAAATAATGTATATATATATGTATAACTGAATCACCTTGCTGTGCAAATGAAACATGTCAAGTATATTTCAATATATATATATATATTAAAAAAATAAAACACCTGTTGAGGAACTCATTTTTTATACTATTGATGTTGTCAGTCACCAAATCATGTCTAACTCTTCACGACCCTATTGACTGCAGCATGCCAGGTTTCCCTGTCCTTCACCATCTTCCAGAGTTTGCCCAAGTTCATGTCCATTGAGTCAGTAATGCCATCCAAGCATCTCATACTCTGCTGCCGTCTTCTTCTGCCTTCAATCTTTCCCAGTATCAGGGTCTTTTCCAATTAGTCGGTTGTTTGCATCAGGTGGCCAAAGTATTGGAGCTTCAGTCCTTCCAAAAAGTATGATTTCCTTTAAGATTGACTGGTTTGATCTCCTGGATTTCCAAGTGACTCTCAAGAATCTGGAGTGACTCTCAAGTGTCTTCTGCAGCACCACAGTTCAAAAGCATCAATTCTTGCATGTCCTGCCTTGTTTATGGTCCAGCTCTCACATTCCTACATGACTACTAGAAAGACCATAGCCTTAACTATATGAACTTTTGTCAGCAAAGTGATATGTCTTTGCTTTTTAACACAGTCTAGGCTTGTCATAGCAGTCCTTTTCTAATTTCCTGGCTGCAGTCACCATCCTCAATGATTTTGGAGCCAAAGAAGAGGAAATCTGTCACTACTTCCACATTTTCCCCTTCTATTAGCCATGAAGTGATGGGACCAAATGCCATGATCTTAGGTTTTTTTTTTTTTTTTTTTAATATTGAGTTTTAAGCTGTTTTTTTTTTTTTTCACTCTCCTCCTCCACCCTCATCAAGAGGCTTTATTGTTTCTCTTTGCTTTCTGCCATTAGAGTGGTATCATATGCATATCTGAGGTTGTTTATATTTCTCCCAGCAATCTTGAGTCAAGCTTGTAACTCATTCAGTCAGACATTTCTCATGATGTGCTCTGCATAAGAGCTAAATAAATAGGGTGGCAATATGCAGCCTTGATGTATGCCTTTCTCAATCCTGAACCAGTCAGCTGTTCCATACAGGATTCTAACTGTTGCTTCTTGACCTCTTGACCTGCAGACAGGTTTCTCAGGAGACGGACAAAATGGTCTGATATTCCCATCTCTTTAAGAGATTTCTATAGTTTGTTAAGATCCATACTCAAAGGCTTTAGCATAGTCAATGAAACAGTAGATATTTTTCTATAATTTCCTTGCTTTCTCTATGATGGATAATGTTGGCAATTTGATTTCTGGTTCTTCTGCCTTTTCTAAACCCAGCTTGAACATCTGGAAGTTCTTGGTTCATGTAATGCTGAAACCTAGCTTGGAAGATTTTGAGCACAATCTTACTAGCATTGGAGATGAATGCAATTGTCTGCTGGTTTGAACATTCTTTATTACTACCCTTCCTGGAAATTGGAACTAGGATTGACCTTTTCCAGTCCTGTGGCCACTGTTGGGTTTTCCAAATTTGCTGACATACTGAGTGCAGCACTTTAATAGCATCTTCATTTAGGATTTTAAATAGCTCTGCTGGAATTCCATCACCTTCACTAGTTTTATTGGCAGGAGTGCTTTTTAAGGCCCCTTGACTTTACACTCCAGAATGTCTGGCTCTGAGTGAGAGATTACACCATTGTGGTTATCCAGGTTATTAAGATCTTTTCTGTACAATTTCTCTGTGTTTTATTTCCATCTCTTCTGCTTCTACTTGGTCTTTACTGTTTCTGTCCTTCATTGTGTCTATCTTTGGATTAAATGCTACATTTGTATCTCTAATTTTCTTGAAGAGATCACTAGTGTTTCCCATTCTATTGTTTTTCTATATTTCTTTGCATTGTTCATTGAAGAAGGCCTTTTTGTGTCTCCTTGCTATTCTCTGGAACTCTGCATTTGGTTGAGTGTACCTTTTCCTTTCTCCTTTTCTTCTTGCTTCTCTTCTTCCCTCAGCTATTTGTAAAGCCTTTTCAGAAAACCTCTTTGCATTCTTGTATATCTTTTCCATTGGGACAATTTGTTCACTGCCTCCTGTACAATATTATGGACCTCTGTCCATAGTTCTTCAGGCACTCATTTTACTTGATCTAATCCTTCGAATCTATTCATCACTTCCACTGTATATTCATGAGGAATATGATTTAAGTTGTATCTGTCTGACCTACTGGTTTTCCCAGCTTTATTTAGCTTAAGCCTGAATTTTGCTATGAGGAACTAATGATCTGAGCCACAGTCAGCTGCAGGTCTTACTTTTGCTTACTGTATACAATTTCTCCACCTTTGGCTACAAAGAATGTAATCAATCTGATTTAGTACTGACCATTTGGTGAGGTCCATGTTTAAAGTCATCTCCTATGCTGTTGAAAAAGTGTATTTGCTGTGACCAGTGTGTTTTCTTGGCAGAATTTTGTTAGTCTCTGTCCTGCTTCATTTTATAATCCAAGGCCAAACTTGCCTC
This sequence comes from Bubalus bubalis, assembly GCF_019923935.1. Lineage (NCBI taxonomy): Eukaryota > Metazoa > Chordata > Mammalia > Artiodactyla > Bovidae > Bubalus > Bubalus bubalis. The sequence goes on along the minus strand of NC_059178.1, from coordinate 49,197,664 downwards.
AAACTCCAAGTATCTCTTAACTTCCTACTTTTGCATTCCAATCTCCTATGATGAATAGGACATCTTTGTGTGTGTGTGTGTGTGTGTGTGTGTGTGTGTGGTAGTGTGCTAGTTCTAGGACGTCTTCTAGGTCTTCATAAAACTGATCAACTTTAGCTCATTCAGCATTGGTGGTTGGGGCATAGATTTGGATTACTGTGATGTTGAATGGTTTGCCTTGGAAATGAATCAAGATCATTCTATCATTTTTAAGGTTGCACTCAAGTACTGAATTTCAGGCTTCCTTGATAGCTCAGTTGGTAAAAAATCCACCTGCAATGCAGGAGACCCCAGTTCCATTCTTGGTTCAGAAAAATCCCCTGGAGAAGGAAAAGGCTAGCCATTCCAGTATTCTTGGTCTTCCCTTGTGACTCAGCTACTAAAATATTCACCTGCAATGCAGGAGACCTGGGTTCAATCACTGGGTTGGGAAGATTCCCTGGAGAAGGGAAAGGCTAGCCACTCCAGTATTCTGGCCTGGAGAATTCCATGGACTGCACAGTCCATTGGGTCGCAAAGAGTCAGACACTTCTGAGCAACTTTCACTTATGGACCTAACATTCCAGGCTCCTAAGCAATACTGTTCTTTACAGCATGGGATTTTACGTTTGTCATGAGACACATCCACAATGGAGTGTCATTTCTGCTTTGGCCCAGTTCCTTCAATTTTTTCTGGAGCTATTAATAGCTGTCCACTCTTCTCCGGTAGCATATTGAACACCTTGCAACCTGAGGGACTAATCTTTCTGTGTCATATGATTTTGCCTTTTTGTACAGTTCATGGGTTTCTCAAAGCTAGTATACTGGAGTGGTTTGCCATTCCCTCCTCCAGTGGATCACATTTTGTCACAACACTCCACTATGACCCATCCATGTTGGATGGCCCTACACAGCATGGCTCATAGCTTCACTGAGCCATACCAGCCCCTTCACCATGAGAAGGCAGTGATCCATGAAGGGGATAATAATATTAGGTAAATGTATAATAAATTTTATGTATATATAAACTGATACATAATAAATATATTTATCTACATATCCTTGGGGAATAGTGTACATAAAAAAAGTAAAACCAACAAAATGAATGTGGATAATACTCAAGTCAGGAGTGGAAAGAATAAAGATAGTACCATTTGTATTTCCATGAATTTAAATGAAATTTGAAAATGTCTTATTTTTCTTTACATCCTCAGAGATATAATATACCAGTCTCCCAGTGTAAACACTCTCTACCTTATTTTAAATAAGACTGCTGTTTTGTACATAAATTTAAATTTAAAATGCATCTCTGAAGAGGTCACATATAAATATTACTTTTCCCACTTGAAAAACACGATGAATTTGATTTGTAGAAGTAAAGAAAAAAAAAAAACAGTATCTGAAGGCAATAAGATATTTTTATATTGCTTAGCAATTCAGTAAATTTTAAGCAAATAGCCTTGAAATTTACACAATAATGCTAAATTCATACTAATTCATGTTTCTTGGTTACATCATATAAAGAAGAGAAATGAGATGAGCACTGAAGAACCTTAAATTTTAACAATTGTGTAGTTCAGTTGAACTTTTCTTAAGTCTGTCCTAAAATATGGACTGAGTTGAGCACAGAAATAGTAAAAATAGACACTATTTATTGGGATGATTTCAGTTCACTTCAGTCGCTCAGTTGTGTTTGACTCTTGCGACCCCATGAATTGCAGCACACCAGGCCTCCCTGTCCATCACCAACTACTGGAGTTTACCCAAACTCACGTCCATCAAGTCGGTGATGCCATCCAGCCATCTCATGCTCTACCATCCCCTTTTCTTCCTGCCCCCAATCCCTACTATCATCAGGGTCTTTTCCAATGAGTCAACTCTTCGCATGAGGTGGCCAAAGTACCGGACTTTCAGCGTCAGCATCAGTACGACCAATGAACACCCAGGACTGATATCCTTTAGGATGGACTGGTTGGATCTCCTTGCAGTCCAAGGGACTCTCAAGAGTCTTCTCCAACACCACAGTTCAAAAGCATCAATTCTTTGGTGCTCAGCTTTCTTCACAGTCCAACTCTCACATCCATACATGACCACTGGAAAAACCATAGCCTTGACTAGATGGACCTTTGTTGCCAAAGTAATGTCTCTGCTTTTGAATATGCTATCTAGGTTGGTCATAACTTTCCTTCCAAGGAGTAAGCATCTTTTAATTTCATGGCTGCAGTCACCATCTGCAGTGATTTTGGAGCCCCCCAAAATAAAGTCTGACACTGTTTCCCCATCTATTTCCCATGAAGTGATGGGACCAGATGCCATGATCTTCGTTTTCTGAATGTTGTGCTTTAAGCCCACTTTTTCACTCTCCTCTTTCACTTTCATCAAGAGGCTTTCCAGTTCCTCTTCACTTTCTGCCATAAGGGTGGTGTTATCTGCATATCTGAGGTTATTGATATTTTTCCCAGCAATCTTGATTCCAGTGTATGCTTCATCCAGCCCAGCGTTTCTCATGATGTACTCTGCATATAAGCTAAATAATCAGGGTGACAATACACAGCCTTGATGTACTCCTTTTCCTATTTGGAACCAGTCTGTTGTTCCATGTCCAGATATAACTGTTGCTTCCTGACCTGCATATAGGTTTCTCAAAAGGCAGGTCAGGTGGTTTGGTATTCCCATCTCTTTCAAAATTTTCCACAGTTTTTTTGTGATCCACATAGTCAAAGGCTTTGACATAGTCAATAAAGCAGAAATAGATGCCTTTCTGGAACTCTCTTGCTTTTTCCATGATCCAATGGATGTTGGCAATTTGATCTCTGGTTCCTCTGGCTTTTCTAAAAGCATCTTGAACATCTGGAAGTTCACGGTTCATGTATTGCTGAAGTCTGGCGTGGAGAGTTTTAAGCATTACTTTACTAGCATGTGCTGCTGCTGCTGCTGCTAAGTCGCATCATTCGTGTCCAACCAACTCTGTGCGACCCCATAGACGGCAGCCCATCAGGCTCCCCCGTCCCTGGGATTCTCCAGGCAAGAACACTGGAGTGGGTTGCCATTTCCTTCTGCAATGCATGAAAGTGAAAAGTGAAAGTGCAGTCGCTCAGTTGTGACCAACCCTCAGCAATCCCATGGACTCCTCCGCCCATGGGATTTTCCAGGCAAGAGTACTGGAGTGGAGTGCCATTACCTTGTCTGACTAGTATGTGAGATGAGTACAATTGGGCAGTAGTTTGAGCATTCTTTGTCATTGCCTTTCTTTGGGACTGGAATGAAAACTGACCTTTTCTAGTCCTGTGGCCACTGCTAAGTTTTCCAAATTTGCTGGCATATTGAATGCAGCACTTTCAGAGCATCATCCTTCAGGATTTGAAATAGCTCAACTGGAATTCCATCACCTCCACTAGCTTTGTTCATAGTGATGCTTTCTAAGGCCCACTTGACTTCACATTCCAGGATATCTAGCTCTAGGTGAGTGATCACACCATCATGATTATCTGGGTCATGAAGATCTTTTTTGTACAGTTCTTCTGTGTATTCTTGCCACTTCTTCTTAATATCTTCTGCTTCTGTTAGGTCCATACCATTTCTGTCCTTTATTGAGCCCGTCTTTGCATGAAATAGTCCCTTGGTGTCTCTAATTTTCTTGAAGAGATCTCTAGTCTTTCCCATTCTGTTGTTTTCCTCTATTTCTTTGCATTGATCACTGAGGAAGGCTTTCTTAACTCTTCTTGCTATTCTTTGGAACTCTGCATTCAGATGCTTATATCTTTCCTTTTCTCCTTTGCTTTTCACTTCTCTTCTTTTCACAGCTATTTGTAAGCCCTCCTCAGACAGCCATTTTACTTTTTTGCATTTCTTTTCCATGGGGATGATCTTGATCCCTGTTTCCTGTACAGTGTCATGAATCTCTGTCCATAGTTCATCAGGCACTGTCTATTAGATCTAGTCCTTTCCCTTAAATCTATTTCTCACTTCCACTGTGTAGTCATAAGGGATTTGATTTAGGTCATACTGGGCTGGAAGAAGCACAAGCTGGAATCAAGATTGCCAGGAGAAATATCAATAACCTCAGATATGCAGATGACACCACCCTTATGGCAGAAAGTGAAGAGGAACTGGAAAGCCTCTTGATGAAAGTGAAAGAGGAAAGTGAAAAAGTTGGTTTAAAGTGCAACATGCAGAAATCAAAGATCATGGCATCTGTTCTCATCACTTCATGGGAAATAGATGGTGAAACAGTGTCAGACTTTATTTTGGGGGGCTCCAAAATCACTGCAGATGGTGATTGCAACCATGAAATTAAAAGACGCTTAGTCCTTGGAAGAAAAGTTATGACCAACCTAGATAGCATATTGAAAAGCAGAGACATTACTTTGGCAACAAAGGTCCATCTAGTCAAGGCTATGGTTTTTCCAGTGGTCATGTATGGATGTGAGAGTTGGACTGTGAAGAAAGCTGAGCGCTGAAGAACTGATGCTTTTGAATTGTGGTGTTGAAGAAGACTCTTGAGAGTCTCTTGGACTGAAGGAGATCCAACCAGTCCATTCTAAAGGAGATCAGCCCTGGGATTTCTTTGAAAGGAATGCTGCTAAAGCTGAAACTCCAGTACTTTGGCCACCTCATGCCAAGAGTTGACTCATTGGAAAAGACTCTGATGCTGGGAGGGATTGGGGGCAGGAAGAAAAGGGGACGACAGAGGATGAGATGGCTGAATGGCATCACTGACTCGATGGACATGAGTCTGAGTGAACTCCGGGAATTTGTGATGGACAGGGAGCCCTGGTGTGCTGTGATTCATGGCGTCACAAAGAGTCTGACACGACTGAGTGACTGAACTGAACTGAACTCAATTTCTAGTGGTTTTCCCTACTGTCTTCAATTTAAGTCTGAATTTGGCAATAAGGAGTTCATGATTGGAGCCACAGTCAGCTCACAGTCTTGTTTTTGCTGACTGTATAGAGCTTCTCCATCTTTGGCTGCAAAGAATATTATCAATCTGATTTCAGTGTTGACCATCTAGTGATGTCCATGTGTAGAGTCTTCTCTTGTGTTGTGGGAAGAGTGTGTTTGCTATGACCAGTGCGTTCTCTTGGCAGAATTCTATTAGCCTTTGCCCTGCTTCATTCTGTATTCCAGGGCCAAATTTTCCTGTTATTTCAAGTGTTTCTTGACTTCCTACTTTTGCATTACAGTCCCCTATAATGAAAAGGACATCTTTATTGGGGGTTACTTCTAAAAGTTCTTGTAGGTTTTCGTAGAACCATTCAATTTCAGGTTCTTCAGCATTACTGGTGATTTAGATACACTATAAAGCTCTTCTGACCCTAAATGTCTGACCATCTATAGCTTATACAATTTTTGATTTAATATGAAAATATTGATGCCATTTATTGAAAAGGAAAAGCTTGTTCTAAAGGTTTTGAAACTTTAACATTAATGGAATACTATAAAGATATTTATAATAATTGTTATAGAATTTCAAAAAGTAAAAATTATTCCTTTAAATTAGAGAAGTCTCAAAAAGCACTAGGAATACATAAAACTGAAGCTGAGTCTGAAGTAATTTTAGGGTTAGCAGAAGGAAAGAAATGGTTATGGGAGTGAATGAGGAATGTATATTTAAAACTCTTAAATTCGTATCAGTGAACTTTAAACGTCTTCAAGTAAGTCTGTGGTAGTTTAGTCTCTAAATCGTGTCAGACTTCTCCAATCCCATGGACTGTAGCCCACCAAGTTCCTCTGCCCATGGGATTCTCCAGTCAAAAATACTAAAGTGTGTTGCCATTTCCTTCTTCAGGGGATCTTCCCTACCCAGGGGTTGAACCTGGTTCTCCTGCATTATACACAGATTCTTTACCACTGAGCCACCTGGGAAGCCCCCTAGTAGGCCTAGGGATAGCTTAATTTCTGGATAAAAACTCCTATATTCCAGATTTAAATTTATCTGTTATTCTTTTCTACCTAAATATTCTTTGATCTAGTTTGTTTGAGATAAAATAAGATGTAGGGAAAGATGATGCAATCTATGCTAGAGATTACAGTTTTCCTGTTCCCCTGCTTCTTCTCTTATAGTCTTCTATCCAGCAACCTGAGGGACTAATATGTCCTTTGCTATGTATTACCCTTAGAGTAACATCTCTACCTGGCAACTTTGGTTGCATTATGAATTTCTACCTATCTCTCTAATCTCATGCTGTATCCTGTCCCACTCTACCTCTTGCCCATTATTCTCTAGTCAGTACCAATTTTATGCTATGTCTTCAACACAACCAAGCTTGATTCTGATTCTGCAAGTTTTACCCAGCAATTGCTTCATCTACCCAAACACTCATCTACCTACCTACATTGGCTGAGTCCTTTTTGTCATTTAATTATCATCTTAAATATCTTCTCTTTAGAATCTATGTCTCTGCCATAACACCTTTATAATTTTTCCTGTATAACACATCAGTATCTTCTATTTTATTGAACATACATTTATTGTTTCATTGTCTATCACAGAAATAGGAACCTTGTTTCTCTACCTAAGTGCTACGTCTTCAGCACTTAGAATTGTAACTTGGGAACAACTATTGTTCCCCTATCTTTTTTACCAAATTATGCAAAGTTGAGCATGTGGAATATTTCCAACCACAACACAATTATCTCTACATTTTTTTTTTTCCTATTTTATCCCTACAAACTTAATCATGGCCTAGAACGCTGGCTCATGTGCATGTGGGTGCATTTTCAAATGAAAGATCTAAAATTTTTCAACTAAACTGGTAGTATATCCACAAATAGTACAGAACCAAGATGCCTGTGAAATGAAAATATCCCCTGCCATATTAATAAATAAAAAATGTCACAACCATCAGCAATTTCTGGTTGCCACATGTGAATGAGGCCTCTCAAAACTGAGATTCAGTGGATGCTATGACCCCCTGCCCCCATGGTGATTGCTGAGGAGCTGGGGGAATGCTAGAAGCTAGGTGAACAAGGAAAAAGGATTTGCCCTAGATAGCTGAGGTGCATATTAAAGGAATGAATCCAGTGAGTCAATTGGCTTGCATTTTCCCATACTTAGACTGCTAAATTCCTTAACTCAATACCTGATCTTTGATGTTCAAACTGTCTGCTCCCTTTGTTGCAAATTTATATATAGCCTGACTTTCCCCCCTGCCTTCTTGGAGCAGTTTTCTCAGAGCTACTGAGATGCTGTCTCTCTGTCTTCAAGTCCTAAGCTTTCCCAACTGATAAAAATAAATCTCTACTTTCAGGTTATGACTATATTTTTTAGTCGATATGCCCAAAGTCTGCTCTTCCTATGTAAAACAGAAATACCCTCTGAGACGTTCATTGAAAATGTAATGATTTAAAAACTATTTTATTTGATTTTCAAGAGGTTGTAAATGTTATTAAAAACTCCAAACATGAGCAAAATTGCTTCAAAGGAAAGGCGATAGATTTTCCTTATGGATTATGCATAATATGAAAAAAAAAATTGTCAAACTGAAATGATGTAAGAGGTGGAAACACAGAATTTAACTTTCAATTTTGATTGAATGTTCAAGGAGTAAAAATCTCCAGAGTTCAATTGAGTTGTAAGAGTGAGAAAGAAGAATAATATATGATGGTGAGAAAATAATAGCAAAACTCTTCAATTTCTACATTGAAAAGTCACTTTTGCATTAACTCTCTTTTGTTATAAGACTGAAGCCTAGTTTATGCTTGACAGTAATAGCTCATTATGAGAATTTCCTACAAACTTGCAGTGCTTTATTCAGAGACTAGCGATGAAGGTTGTGGAGTAAAAGATTGGAGTGTGATAAATAGTGAATAGTTGAAAGATTTGGTTTATGCAGTAAGGGGAAATGTTTGCTGATACACATTTTGACAATTAATTATGCTCACCAATGAAAAATAATTTCTTAACTGCAGTGGATGTGACTGCTTTCTGGAACAGATAAGTGACCATGTTTTACAGTGAGTTGCAATTTGCCATGTTCCAATTAAAGCATGGCATTGACACATCCCAGACCCCAGCATGAAATTTGCATTTTGGCAAAAGCTGGGAATATTAATTCAGTTTGCTGATGGGAATAAGGCAAATATGACAGGGTGAAAAAAACTGGACACTTTCCAGGATGCTCATTACTCACGTGAATAATCTGAAAATAAATGCATCATGAAAATTAGATGTGAAAGTGACTTCTTGGTTTGGAGAGATACCAGCATGTGAAATTGTGTGCATTCTTAACACTACATCATGCTGGGGTCTGGGATGTGTCAATGCTATGCTTTAATTGGAACATGGCAATGGATGGACATGACTTAGCAACTGAATAACACCAGCAATGGGTGGAATATATTTTAGAAATAATATAGGTTTCCATAAGATTTAGTCTTGTTAAAAGGGCATCCAGTTATGCAGAAATGCATATCTGAAATTGTCTTTAATGATTGTATGGAAATATTCAGGCTATTTAAGAAAAAGAACCGGGATACATTGTGAAATATTCCAGCTGCCTGATTTCTTTAAATTCCACCAAAGGCCAACTTTCTGTTGCTTGACACTTCTCTTTTTCTACTCCATTTGAATTTAATGTGAAAATATTTTTTTCATAAAAATAAATTAAAAACATTTTAACAGCTTTAGGAAGTCTGCTTCTTCCTAGCCCTTTAAAGATAGCATGAGAGACCATTATAAAAACTCATTAAGTAGAATTGCCATTTGGACCATTTTGTCTTAAATGACCCATCCATTCAATCAGGATGATCAACTTACTGAAAAATATAGCTGACATCTACTTGCATTTATTGTGTCTTCTTTGAAAGAAGTGACAATATTACATTAAAATATTAAATATTTATGATTGGATAGTATATCTTCAACCAAAAATCATTGCTAGTTAGACATGGAATGTCTTAGATGATGTTTTGATAAATTTGAAATTATTTACATTTGTATTGCTTGATTGGTGTCTAATTCATCTTTGGAACAAACATTAAATATTTAAAAATTTTACCTTTTGAAGATCATTGGGAATATTGAGAGTTTGACACATTTCCTGTTGATAATGCTTTATATTGCTTCTTTTTATACTTCAACTTTATTTTTAATCTGATGCCCACATAACTTGAACACAACAGAGAATCCATGTATTTTTCTAACCAACTAGGAAATTGAACTTCACAGAGACTACATTCTTCAAGTTTATGCAACCAAAAAAATAAGATTTTATGAACTCTTCTTTTTTGGTGTGTACTTGTTATAACTAAAAATACATTGATGCAATTTGTTAAAAATAATAAATTATTTATCAAGATGACTTTTTAAAAACATTTTATTCTAGGATAGAAAGAAATTTATAACAAACTATCCAAACTTCATTTCTCATAGCTCATGAAAATGAAAGATATGTTCAGAAGTTTAATACTGAGTGGTATAATAAGGCTTAGTTCATAATGAAACAAATGGAATTATCAACTTTAGCTTTTTTTTTTACTTTTAATTGAAGATAATGTAAAACATGATACCACTTAATGAGTTATTATGAGAAAAACATCCCTTTAATCTCTTCTTTCACTGATGAAAGAAGATTGAACCTTACCAGTTCCAAGTCACATATGTGTGTGTGTGTGTGTGTATATACATATATACATATATATATATATATATATATATATATATATATATATATATATATGATCTATCTCCCCCATCACTTTTTTTCTAAGCAAGTTACTGCTTTAACAAAACATATAATTGGTCTCTAGTGTTATTAATTTTATAGTTTATTGCATTACTCTCCACTCTAAAGTTTCTACAAATTTGTTGTTGAATCAAGAAGTTTAATCAGATTCAAGTTCAATATTTTCTGGGAAGACAGCTCATATGTGATGTGCATCTTTGATTCAAAAACACATAATACCTAGTTATATTTCTTTGGTGCTATTAATAACCATTGGTATTGAATAATTACATCCTTAACTCAGTAAGTTTTTCAAAATAGTGACTTCCAATTTTATTATTTGTACTTATTGTTTGGATTTTTTTAATCATGTGAAATGTATCATCAAACACTATTTTATTATGCAGTGATTTGACTTGTACAAGAACAGCAAAATATTTCCTTGAGCCTTTTTCATTATTATTAATAATCAAAGCAATAAGTTAATTTTCCAGCATTTTCCAAAAGTGAAAAATTAAATTTTCATAGAATTATCAATTTATAGATTTAAACATTTTATAGGTCATCATTATCCTTAGTGATGTTCATACTGCACCATCTTTTACCAGTGGCAGTTTTCTTGAATTGACTCTTGGATCCTAAAATCTCAATGCTGAAAATCCTGAGTTATTGAAAACTTTCTTTGGGTCGTGTTGCTCATTTCTCACCCCAAAAATGAAATGCAGACATTTCTTTAACAACCTTTGTGTGTGTGTGTGTTTGTGTATGTTCTCAGTTGTTAAGTAATGTCTAACTCGTTGTGACCCCATGGACTATAGCTCACCAGGATTCTCTGTCTATGGGATTTTCCAGGTAAGAATAATAGAGTGGGCAGAGTTCCAAGATGGCAGAGGAGTAGGATGGGGAAGCCACTTTCTCCCCCACAAACACATCAAAAATGTGTGTGATTCGAACACATCATCTGAATGTGGAGCAACTTCCACAAAACAACTTCTGAATGCTGGCAGAGGACACCAGATTACCCAGAAAGCCAACCCAATCTTTTTGAAAGGAGGCAGGACAAAAGATAAAAGACAAAAAGAAAGACAAAGTATTTAGGGATGGAGACCTGTCCGGGGGAGGGAGCCATGAAGGAGGAGAAATTTCCACACCATAGGAAACCTTACAATTTGGGTCAGTAGGGAGCTTTGGAAACTCAGAGAACAACATAACTAAAAAAGAAAAAGAAAAAAAAAAAAAAAACGCCACAGAATTTGTGCTGAACTACAATTACCAGAAGAGAAGTGAATCACACACTAGCATCTGCCCACAGCAAGTGGGCTGCATGGTAGGTCCTTAGGGTAAGGACCATGTTTGAGTGCCCTGAGGACAATCTGAGAGGGCTAATGTGACATAGCAATCCAATCTGTGGGAATGCCAGAGAGACAAAGAAAAACAAAGGACCTTCCTCACAGGAAGGCTCTAATGCTGTATAGTGACCCCTGGCATGCTCACAGAACAAAGGAACCCACCTTAGCAAATACCAAAGAAGAGCAAGCCAGATGGGGTTTATGGCCCTCCCTCCCTGGAGGCAGAGAGACAGGTGTGCAAAGCTAGAGGTGGAAGGCAAGGGGCGGCTGCAATCTCAGCACAAGAGACCACATCTCCTGCCAAGTTGTGAGCTAATCATGTCTTTCTGGGTTCCTGGATGGTTTGCATCAGTCAGGAGAGTCATAGCCTGAGACCAGCTACCCTGAGGAGACACATGACACACCTGGTACCTGTGCCCTCATGGTACACCTGGGGAACAAAGCAGCTAGGACAAGAGAGGTGCATGAGAAGTATGGTCTGTGTGCCTCCGGCACACTAGGAAGCCTGAGCAGTGTGGACCTGGGAAGTACATGTCTCCTTGGACTGTGCCAACCCCAGTATGATTCATCCACTTCAAGCACTCCCAACATTTGCCAGTGGTGTTTGTTGGCAGTGCCCCGCCCTCTCCACAGTATAACTAAGCAACTGAGCCTGAATAAGTGGCCACTTTCACCCCCTTGTGTCAGGGCAGAGATTAGACCCTAAAGAGACTTGTAAACAATGGAAGTCAAAAGAAGTAAAGAAGTGGTAACTGCCCCTAAAGTGACAGGTGCAACAGATTAAAACCCTGCCATTAAGCTAAGACTATGCATTTGAGGCGGAGAAGACAATGGCACCCCACTCCAGTACTCTTGCCTGGAAAATCCCATGGACAGAGGAGCCTGGTGGGCTGCAGTCCATGGGGTCGCTGGGAGTCGGACACGACTGAGTGACTTCACTTTCACTTTTCACTTTCATGCATTGGAGAAGGAAATTGCAACCCACTCCAGTGTTCTTGCCTGGAGAATCCCAGGGACAGGGGAGCCTGATGGGCTGCCGTCTATGGGGTCGCACAGAGTCGGACACGACTGAAGCGACTTAGCAGCAGCAGCATGCATTTGAGGAGCGACTGTAGACGTTGAGAACAAATGCAAGCCAGAAAAATGGACTGACACTGATACTGATCCCACACTGACCTCACAGCTCCAGAGAAATTCCTAGATATATTTTTATTATTATCATTTAAAAAAATAAGTTCTTTATTACTCCTTTAACTTTCATTTCTATAGCCTACAATAAACTTCCTTTAAAAACCCTATTTTTAATAAAATTCCATACAATTTTGTTTTATATTCTTTATATTGTACTTTTAAGAGTCTAATCTCTATTCTGGATTTTTAATCTTTGCTTTTTGATATTTATTAATTTTATACTTTTACAAGTCTAATTTTTAGTATTCATTTTCACTTAGGGATTTGATTACTGGCTTGATTGTTCTCTTCTCTTTTGAGTCTCCCTTTTCTCCTTCTGGTCATCTCATTCTTCCTCCTCCCCCTTCTCAATATAACTCTATGAATCTCTCTGGGTGTTTTTGGCTGTGGAGAGTTGTTTCAACATTAACCTAGGGTTTTTTTCTTCTGTGTTGTGTGGACAGAGAGGTCTTGAGGCTACTGTAATAGGGAGACCAAAACCCAAAGGCAGGAGTCTCAATGCCAGAACTTTAGAACATCACAGAATTCCTGACTCCAAGGAATATTAATAGACAAGAGCCCACCCATACCTACACTGAAATCAGGCTTCACCCAAGAGCCAGAAAGTTCCATTGCAAGACACCCCATGCTAATCATCCAACAAAACAATAACACAACCATGAACATTAAAAGACAGGCTACCCAAAGCCATACCAAACCTATAAACACCCCAAAACTCACTACTGGACACTGCACTGCACTCCAGAGATAAGAGATCCAACTCCATCCACCAGAACACAGACCCAAGTTCCCCCAAACAGAAAACCTTCACAAGCCACTAGTCCAACCCCATCCACAGGTAGCAAACTCCACAATTAAGGGGAACTATGATCCTCCAGCCAGCAGAAATGATACCCCAAACATAGCAATCCAAACAAAATGAAAAGTCAGAGATACACCCAGCAGGTGAAGGAACATGATAAAAACCCACCAAACTAAACAAAAGAGAGGGTACCTGGAAAAGAATTCATAATAATGATAGTAAAGGTGATCCAAAATCTTGAAAACAAAATGGAGTTACAGATAAATAGACTAGAAACATGGATTGAGAAGATGCAAGATATGTATAACAACGACCTAGAAGAAATAATGAAGAGTTAATCAATAATGAATAATGCAATAACTGAGATTAAAAAGACTCTGGAGAGAACTAACTTTAGAGTAACTAAGATGGAAGAAAGGATAAGTGAGTGGGAAGATAGAATGATGGAAATGAGTGAAGCAAGCAGAAAAGAGAATAAAAGAATAAACAGAACTGAGGACAAACTTACCTCTGGGGCAATGTTAAACACCCCAACATTTGAATCATAGGTGTCTCAGAAGAAAAAGACAAAAGGAAAGGGCATGAGAAAATACTTGAGATAATAGTTGAAAAGTTTCCTGAAATGGGGAAGGAGATAAACATCCAAATACAAGAAGCCCAGAGAGTCTCAAACAAGGTAAACTCAAGGCAAAACATGCCAGGACACAAGTTAATCAAATTAACAAAAATTAAACACAGAAAGCAAATATTAAAGCAGCAAGGGAAAAGCAACAAATAACATACAAGGGAGTCCTTATAAGGATAACAGCTGATCTTTAAATAGAAACTCTTCAGGCAGAAGAGAATGGCAGGATATATTTAAAGTGATGAAAGAGAAAGGTCTACAACCAAGATTACTCTACGCAACAAGTATATCATTCAGATTCAAAGGAGAAATCACAAGATTTACAAATAGACAAAAACTGAGAGAATACAGCTGTTCAAAAAATACACCAAACCAGTTCTTCAACAAATGCTAAAAGATCTTTTCTAGACAAGAAACAGAAAAGGTTTATAAAAACAAACCCCAAACAATAAAGCAAATGGTAACGGGATCATACTTGTCAATAATTACCTTAAATGTAAGTGGGTTAAATGCTCCAACCAAAAGACAAAGACTGGCTGAATAGATTAAAAAAAAAAAAAAAATCCCTATATATGCTGTCTGCAAGAGGTCTACCTCAAACCTAGGGACACATACAGACTGAAAGGGAGGGGGTGAAAAAAGATATTTCTTGAAAATGCAGACCAAAAATAAACCTGGATTAGCAATGCTCATATCAGGTTAAATAGATCTTAAATTAAAAATCATTATATGAGACAAAGAAGGACACTACATAATGATCTAGGGATTAATCCTAGAAGAAGATATAGCAATTATAAATATATATGCACACAACATAGGAGCACCTCAGTACATAAGGCAAATGGTAACAAGTATGAAAATGGAAATTAATAGTTACACAATAAGAGTGAAGTACTTTAATACCTCACTCATACCAATGGATCGATCAACCAAATGGAAAAATAACAAGGAAACACAAGGTTTAAATGATACATTGGGCCCGTTAGACCAGTTGATACCCTACAGGGATTTCACCCCAAAAAATGATGAATTTCACCTTTTTCTCAAGGGCACACAGAACATTCTCCAAGATAGATCACATCCTGGGCCATAAATTTGCCCTTGATAAGTTAAAAAAAAAAATTGAAATTGTTTCAAGCATCTTTTTTGATAACAATTCCTTAAAATTATATATCAGCTACTGGAAAAAGCTATAAAAAACACAAGCATGTGGAGGTTAAGAAACATGCTTCTGAATAACCAACAGATCACTGAAGAAATTAAAAAAAAAAAATCAAAATGGGTATAGAAACAAATGATAATGAAAACACTACAACCCAAGACCTATAGGATTCAGTAAAAGCAGTGCTAAGAGGAAAGTTCATACCAATACAGGCCTACCTCTAGACAGAGATCATTCTGTCATTTTTGAGATTGCATCCAAGTACTGCATTTCAGACTCTTGTTGACCATGATGGCTACTCCATTTCTTCTAAGGGATTCCTGCCCACAGTAATAGATATAATGGTCATCTGAGTTAAATTCACCCATTCCAGTCCATCGTAGTTCACTGATTCCTAGAATGTCAACGTTCACTCTTGCCGTCTCCTGTTTGACCATTTCCAATTTGCCTTGATTCATGGACCTAACATTCCAGGTCCCTATGCAATATTGCTCTTTACAACATTGGACCTTGCTTCTATCACCAATCACATCCACACCTGGGAGTTGTTTTTGCTTTGGCTCCATCTCTTCATTCTTTTTTGACTTATTTCTCAACTCTTCTCCAGTAGCATATTGGGCACCTACCGACCTGGGGAGTTCCTCTTTCAGTATCCTAACATTTTCCCTTTTCATACTGTTCATGGGGTTCTCAAAGCAAGAATACTGAAGTGGTTTACCATTCCCTTCTCCAGTGGACCACATTCTGTCAGAACCTTGGGTTACCTCAGGCCAAACAACTAACAGGGAGGGAGCCCAACCCCAACCATCGGTGGAAAATTGGATTAAAGTTTTAATGCATACTATCCACCAGGGCTGCTGCTGCTAAGTCGCTTCAGTTGTGTCCAACTCTGTGCGACCCCATAGTCGGCAGCCCACCAGGCTTCCCCGTCCCTGGGATTCTCCAGGCAAGAACACTGGAGTGGGTTGCCATTTCCTTCTCCAATGTGTGAAAGTGAAAAGTGAAAGTGAAGTTGCTCAGTCATGTCCGACTCTTCACGACCCCACAGACTGTAGCCTACCAGGCTCTTCCATCCATGGGATTTTCCAGGCAAGAATACTGGAGTGGGTTGCCATTTCCTTCTCCACAACGGCAAGACCCAGTTTTTCACACCACTAGCCCGATGTGAGAGTTGGACTGTGAAGAAAGCTGAGCACTGCAGAAATTGATGCTTTTGAACTATGGTGTTGGAGAAGACTCTTGAGAGTCCCCTGGACTGCAAAGGAGATACAACCAGTCCATTCTGAAGGAGATCAGCCCTGGGATTTCTTTGGAAGGAATGATGCTAAAGCTGAACCTCCAGGACTTTGGCCACCTCATGCGAAGAGTTGACTCATTGGAAAAGACTCTGATGCTGGGAGGGATTGGGGGCAGGAGGAAAAGGGGATGACAGAGGATGAGCTAGCTGGATGGCATTACCGACTCGATGGACATGAGTTTGAGTGAACTCTGGGAGTTGGTGATGGACAGGGAGGCCTAGCGTTCTGCGATTCATGGGGTCGCAAAGAGTGGTACACGACTGAGTGAACTGAACTGAACTGATGGAATTTAGAAAGACACTAATGATGATTCTATATGCAGGGCAGCAAAGGAGAAACAGATGCAAAGAACAGACTTTTGAACTCAATGGGAGAAGACAACGGTAGGATGATTTGAGAGAATAGCACTGAAACATGTATATTACCATATGTAAAACAGATGACCAGTGCAAGTTCAATGCATGAAGCCGGGCACCCAAAGCCAGTGCTATGGAACAACCCAGAGGGATAGGGTGGGGGTTTCAGGACGGGGGGACACGTGTATAACTGTGACCTATTCATGTTGGTGTATGATGAAAGCCATCACAATATTGTAAAGTAATTATCCTTCAATTAAAATAAATAATTAAAAACAAAGGAAACAAATAAAAAATAATACTGGAGTGGGTTGTTATTTCCTCTTCCAGGGGATCTTCCCTACCCAGGGATAGAATGTGCAACCCCTGCATTGGCAAGTGGATTCTTTACCACTGAGCCACAACATGGCAATTTGAGATCACAACCGGTGTGCTAGGAATGACCACTGCTATTGGGTTGTCAAAATTTTTAGACATTGTCAGTGGAAAAAGTTGGCTATATAATTACTGAAAGTTAAAGACAAAATTTTCATATAGTGGTCCCATTCTGTTGCCTTTTTTTTTTTAATTGTAGTGTATCTCTATTGCTAAAGCATATAGACATTACTTAAGTTGCCCCACAGTCTTAATTCTACATATAAATATAATACAGAAGTAAAATATATCACCATTTATGTCAATAAATGTCACCAGCTGTGTTAGTCATCTGAAATTGTTTTCTCCAATTATATTTCTCCAAATATATTTCTCAAAATATATTTCTTATATTCTTAAGAAAGGGTTTAGTTTATAAAAGCACCATTCTTAAGTTTTTGCATATTGATGATGCTTTGCATGCTGCCTTTACATTTGGAAGTTAATTTTCAGGATATAAAATTCTTGGCTTTCAGTTTCTTTCATTTAATTACCTGCACTATATGGATCTATGTTTTTTCTAATAAAGATCATGATGGCAAGCTAATTTTCCATTTATTAGTTATTACTTTGTTTTTCCTGGATTCTCCAGGATCTTTCTGTTTTTGTGTTAAGTCCAATGATTTTATGGGATTTTTGTCTAAGTGATGGTGATTCTGAGTTGGTTTTTTGAGGTACACAATCTAATTTTTGATATATTAATATGCTTTTCTTTTTCTAATTTCAGAAAATCATTGTGAATTACATTTTGCTCCATATTTTTTCTTTTCTGTTATTTTGCTCTCCTTTTTTGGAGACTGATACTATTAATATATGGGACTTCTTTATTCTGCCTTATTTGTAAAGCTCTTAAATAATTTTCATGTTAAATTTTCCTTTAATTTTTTTCTATTGTAAGATTCTAAGGTATTACATTTACTTACCTTACTTTCTATCTACTTTAGCCTTTATTTCTGACATGCGTTGCTCTTTCCTAAGTTCTGTAATGTTGCTTGTAATTTCTAATTCTGAATTGTGTTGCTTAATATTGGTATGTTTTTCTTAATGCATTTTAACATGTTAAAAATATATGGTAGCTTTCCCAAATGTCTGTGTTCTATCTTTCTAGCTTGCTTTTCTTGTATATAAGGAGGATATTTTATCCATATATTGCTATTTTTTTTTGTCTCCACTTATAATTCTACAGAAATTGACTTCAATTTTACTATAGACTTTTACATGCATTTAGTTTTCCTGAACTTTCTAAAATTTTGTTTATTTTTAAATGAAACAAAGATGAATATTTTTAATGATAAAAGGTACAATTTACAAAGGAGATAGCCATTATAAGCCATTAGACACCTAACAAAAAAGAAACAAAGATACATAAGGCAACAATCAGAAGAAATATAAGGGAAAAGAAAAAACGACTAAGAACATAATGAGACATATGAATGTTTCTCAGGAACTATTTTAATAAGTGCAGAAAAAAAGTAACAATAGGAGCATCTTGAATGATGTCATTAAGGGCTTAAATAAAATATATATTTATTCATTTATATTAATATTAAATCCTACAGAAATATATTTAAAATTTTATCTCATACTGTTATTACATTTCCATAGGACATTTAGAAAAACTGCAAAAAAAAATCACTAAATTTCAAAAAGCAAAATTATTTTTGTGAGTGATTCAGTTGTACATATATACATACATTATTTTTGAAATTATTTACCATTATACATTATCATATACATTATAGCATTATACATTATCATGATACATATTAAGCTAAAGGCAAAGGAGAAAAGGAAAGATATACCCATGTGAATGCAGGGTTCTAAAGAACTGCACAGAGAGATAAGAAAGCCTTTCTCAGTGATCAATGCAAAGAAATAGAGGAAAACAATAGAATGCAAAAGACCAGAGATATTGTCAAGAAAATTAGAGATACCAAAGGACCATTTCATGCAAAGATGGGAACAATTAAGGACAGAAATGGTATGGACCTAACAGAAGGAGAAGATATTTAGAAGAGGTGGCAAGAATACACAGAACTATACAAAAAGATCTTCATAACCCATATAATCACACTTGTGTGATCACTCATCTATAGACAGACATCCTGGAATGCGAAGTCAAATGGACCTTAGGAAGCATCACCATGAACAAAGCTAGTGGAGGTGATGGAATTCCAGTTGAGCTATTTCAAATCCTAAAAGATGATTATGTGAAAGTGCTCAATATGCCAGCAAATTTGGAAAACTCAGCAGTGGCCACAGGATTGGAAAAGGTCAGTTTTCATTCCAATCACTAAGAAAGGCAATGCCAAAGAATGTTCAGACTGCTGCACAATTGCACTCATCTCAATGATAGCAAAGTAATGCTCAAAATTCTCCAAGCCAGACTTCAACAATATGTGAACCATGAACTTCCAGTTGTTCAAGATGGATTTAGAAAAGGCAGAGGAACCAGAGATCAAGTTGCTAACATCCGTTGAATCATTGAAAATGCAAGAGAATTCCAGAAAAACATCTGCTTTATTGACTATGCCAAAGCCTTTGACTGTGTGGATCACAGTAAACTATGGACAATTCTTAAAGAGATGGGAATATTAGACCACCTGACCTGCCTCCTAAGAAATCTGCATGAAGGTCAAGAAACAACAGTTAGAACTGGACATGGAAAAACAGACTGGTTCCAAATAGGAAAAGGAGTATGTCAAGGTTCTATATTATCACCCTGCTTATTTAACTGATATGCAGAGTACATCATGCAAAATTCAAGGTTGGATGAGGCACAAGATGGAATTAATATTGCCAGGAAAAATATCAATAGCCTCAAATATGCAGATAACACCATCCTTATGCCAGAAAGTGAAGAAGAACTAAAGAGCCTCTTGATGAAAGTGAAAGAGGAGAGTGGGAAAGTTGGCTTAAAGCTCAACATTCAGAAAACTAAGATCATGGCATCTGGTCCCATCACTTCATGGCAAATAGATGGGAAAACAATGGAAACAGTGAGAAGCTTTATTTTGGGGGGCTCCAAAATCACTGTAGATGGTTAGTGCAGCCATGAAATTAAAATATGCTTGCTCCTTGGAAGAAAAGCAATGACCAACCGGGCCACCCTACTGAAAAGCAGAGAAATTACTTTGCTGACAACAGCCCATCTAGTCAAAGCTATGGTTTTTACTATAGGCATATATGGATGTGAGAGTTAGACTATAAAGAAAGCTGACTGCCAAAGAATTGATGCTCTTGAACTGTGGTGTTGGAGAAGACTCTTGAGAGTCCCTTGGACTGAAAGAAGATCAAGCCAGTCCATCCTAAAGAAAATCAGTCTTGAATATTCAT
This sequence comes from Bubalus bubalis, assembly GCF_019923935.1. NCBI lineage: Eukaryota > Metazoa > Chordata > Mammalia > Artiodactyla > Bovidae > Bubalus > Bubalus bubalis. The sequence continues at coordinate 49,177,445 of NC_059178.1, read as the reverse complement.
TGGAAGGATTGATACTGAACCTGAAACTCCAATGCTTGGCCACCTGATGCAAAGAACTGACTCATTGGTAAAGACTGTGATGTTGGGAAAGACTGCAGGCAGGAGGAGAAGGGGATGACAGAGGATGAGATGGTTGGATGGCATCACCGACTTGATGGACATGAGTTTGAGCAAGCTCTGGGAGTTGGTGATGGACAGGGAAGCCTGGTGTGCTGCAATCCATGAGGATACAAAGTGTCAGACATGACTGAGTGACTGTACTGATCTGAACTGAATTTTATATTCACAACTAAATATTTTAAAGTTATTTAAATCAATATGTTTGTTCTATAAAGGCTTTCAGCAAATCATCCACGACACCTTAAGTTTTTTTTTAATTAATTAAAAACATTTTTTTTAATTTTTATGATTATTGCAAAAGAAGAAGGGAGCAGCAGAGAATGAGACAGTTGGATATTATCACCGACTCAATGGATGTGAATCTGAGCAAACTCCTGGAGATGATGAAGAACAAGGGATCCTGGCTTGCTACAATCCTTGGGGTCACAAAGAGTTAGACATGAGTTAGAAACAGAGCAACCACATCTTGCCAAACTCTCTATGATTTACTTCGGAAGAAAGCATTTCTACATGGTTAACTATAAATAGCAAAACTGTTTTAGTTTTAATATAGCTTTATGTTTACTTAAAAAAATTATAGTTTAATTTTCATTGAGTTTGAATAGTGGTTTCTTTCTTTCTTTTTTTTTTTTAAGTACTTTCATATATGCTATTTACTTTTGTTGATCCTTATGGAATTCCTATGGATTGACTAGCTTTTATTATTATCTATGCCTTACAAATAAGGTTATGTGCCTGGTAAATTATATTTTAATATTTAGTGATAGATTTGAGGCTTTAATACAAACCTTTAGTGATTTCCTCTTGTAAAATTCTGCATGAGAGGGAGAGTAAAGAGGACTTTTCCTAAGAGAAGCAATAGTCTCAAATCAGGCATTAGTGTTTTCAAATGACTTTTAAAGTGGTAGCTGCCCCCAAGAATGTGACTCCACTGTGCTTTTCTTTAGAAAAAATACAGCAGGTAGTTGCTACCATTTTGCCTGTCAGAAAGCTTTGTGTATAGTTGGCCTCTTGCTTGGGAAGATAAATGAGCCCACTTCAGGACTGGGTCAATAGAAAAGATTGAAATTTGAGAAAGTGTTTAAAAGAGTATTTCTGTCACTGCATTTCTGTATGAGTGGTCTCAAAAGGAGTGGATAAATGGAAGCAGAAGATTTGCTTATTAGAGGAAGTGAAAGGGATTAGTTTCTATGGAGGCCAGGCAGGTGACTTGCATTCATGATACTAGAATGTGTACTCTGATGGACACCTATTTAAAGAGAGAAAAGAACTTTGTATCGAAGGTCTGGCTTAATTGTTAGACAATTCACATCAAGTCTTTTTGAAAGTGTTTTCTGGTCTCAAGAGAAGCTTTTATTTAATATATCTTTTATGTGCTGGGTTTATGCCACAAAGCAGCTTGTATCTAGGTTACTTAAGCATATGCCTGGTCTCAGCAGGATCTTTTGGGGATCTGTGAATTTTAAATAAACAAATAAGAAATCTGAAAGGTTCAAAGTGATACTCAGGTCATAGAGAACTTTTCAGAGTAACTATTCTTATTTCCCTATGGAATTAGAAAGCAACCATATGTATCTTCAAAATAAAAACAAAACAAAACAAAAATCAAGTAATTTCACAAGATTTCTCTTTTCTGAGAAAAAGATTAATAAAAACACAAAGAACAATGGAATGACAAATTGAGACTGTGGAGTTGGTTGTGCACTGAATACTATAGGAGAGCAAAACTTGCTACCCCAAATCATCTCTTTGGCAGAAGGATTACTTTGAGCTGAAAACAGTCAAGGCCCAAAACACTCAGGAAAAAACTTTGACCTTCCCCTTCACTGCCTAAAAGAATATAAATAAAGAACCTAATCCAAGAAAGAAGCTACTATCATATCTAACTACAGCAAGAACTAGGTAGTACTTTGGCCACCTCATGCGAAGAGTTGACTCATTGGAAAAGACTCTGATGCTGGGAGGGATTGGGGGCAGGAGGAGAAGGGGACGACAGAGGACAAGATGACTGGATGGATAACCGACTCGATGGATGCGAGTTTGAGTGAACTCCGGGTGTTGGTGATGGACAGGGAGGCATGCTGCGATTCATGGAGTCGCAAAGAGTTGGACACGACTGAGCGACTGAACTGAACTGAACTGATACTAAAGGAGGCGAAACCTAGCAAAGGAGTTAAACTTCCTCTCCCTGTCCTGTTATCTCAGAAAGGCCCAGAAAACATTTATTTAGAGTTGCCTTTTATCTCCATGGAAATTGCCTTCCTCCCCTTTGAAATCCCAAACCACTACCGCCAATATCTTCTTTCGTCTGTACCTAAAGATGGTGTTTAAAGTGAGGGTTTCAGTTATTTGGGTTACTCGATTTTGGGAAGAGGGGTGTCTCTCCTTTGTATGTTCTGTGCTGTGTGCTGTGCTGTGTTTAGTCACTCATTCGTGTCCTACTCTTTGCCACCCCATGGATTGTAGCCCAGCAGGCTCCTCTGTCCATGGGGATTCTCCAGCAAGAATACTGGAGTGGATTGTCATGCCCTTCTCCAGGGGATCTTCCCAACCCAGGAATTTAACTCAGGTCTTCTGCATGGCAGGTGGATTCTTTACCATCTGAGCTACCAGGTAAGCCCAAGAATACTGGAGTAGGTAGCCTATTCCTTCTACAGAGGATCTTCCTGACCCAGGAATCAAACTACGGTCTCCTGCATTGCAGGCTGATTCTTTACCAGCTGAGTTACCCTTAGCATGTATACACATTATTAAATTTTTGTTTGATTTCTTCCTACTAATCTATCTCATACCAATTCAATTTCTAGTCCAGTCAAAAGACTCTGGAAGGGTAGGGAAAATTTTCTTCTTCTTCTAAAGCTACTAATTGTGAAAATCAGTCTAGATTGACCTCCTTGCAATGTTTACTTCTCACTGTCAGCTTAAAAATTGCACAATCTGAGAGCTGTGTTAAGTTTTATTTGGGTCAAAATGAGGACTACAACCCCAAGACAGCACCTCAGATAGCTGTGAGAAACTGCTCCAAAAAGGTAGTTGGGGATGGTCAGTATATATGCAATTTTGGTGAAGAGGGGACACATGCAATCAAGCACTTTTTTTTTTTTTTTTGAAGAAGGTTTCTGCTAGTCACAAGGAGTAGTCATCAACATGAAGGATTTAGTGCTTTTCTAAATTTGAGGAGATACAGGAATTAGGATCATAAAATCAGCTCCTGAAAGTACACAACTATCTGAAGATCTGTTCTGCCAGCTTCATGCCCCCCCCAACACAGAGTGTCTCTTCTGCTCTCCACCCTGAACTCCTTTCAGAAAGTGTTGAAAGTCAGCAACTAAAGCAGCACATGATTTAATCCTTGAGTAGGTAGATGGCAAATACCTATGCAAGTGCCAAATTGTAGTTGACACGACAAACTCATTTTCCTTCAACATAGTCATAAGGAATAAGTTTCCTTGAAGGTAGTCTGCATGCCCTATAAAATTTTGGATTTTACCGTCCCATTGCATGTATGTCTACCACCATGATTGCATCGGTTCATTGACAGTAGAGACCATGATTACTACGTGTGGTGTGTGTGCACATGTGTCTTCATATCTCTAGCAGCTAGAAAAAAAAAATAAATTTTATCAATTTTCTCAGTACTATGCATTGAAAAAGTATTGAAAATTGTATTCTGTAGTTGATTATTATTATTTCCTACAAAAATTCTGAAATTAATCTTTTATTTATAGTTCAAAATCAACAGTACAAATAATTTTTGTGCCAAAATTTAAAGTTTTTCTAAATGCTTTTGTAGTGGTCCTATTTGCTCCTTACTTATAAATGGTGGATAAAACAAAATAAAAATTGCTGCCAGGCTCTATGAATTTGTGAGTTTCAATATCAGAAATTTTGACCATTTTACAAATAATGATATATTTGACCAGATGAGATTGTAAGGAATAAGTAAATAAAACATGAAATGGAATAAAACTCTAAAGTCACTTCCCAGAGCTTTAAACCCAGATATTCACTGTTTTCACTTGAGTGATACACAGGTATGTCAAAGTCAACTTTTCCGAAATTGAACTTGTCATCATTCTTCTTTCTTCCCCTCTCAATAAATGTTATAACTACCTGCCCATTTGAAAATTTCAGACACCTGAGAGCTTCTCTTTCTCTCAGGATCCTCCTCCTTTCTTCTCTATTTATTACTAAGTGCTATAGATTAAACCTCTGAACATTTAGCAAATCTGTCAGCTTTCCTGCAACTTAGTGCCATTATCATAGTAAAGGCCATGAACATTTCTCACCTAGATTACTAAATATCTACTTAGTCTTTATGGTTTCCCACCTTAAAATTATTTTAGGACATTTCAGCCTGAAGTAATATCCTCAGATAATGTTATAATAGATTCTGAGTTTCTTAAAAACAATAGCCATGCCATCCAGCTCAGTTCAGTAGCTCAGTAGTGTCTGAATTGTTGCTACCCCATGGACTGCAGCACACCAGGCATCCCTGTCCATCACCAAGTCCCAGAACTTGCTCAAACTCATGTTCATTGAGTTGGTGATGCCATCCAACCACCTTAGCCCTTACTAAACATTTGCTACACACAAAACATCTACTTCTGCTATATTGACTATGTTAAAGCCTTTGACTGTGTAAATCACAACAAATTGTGGAAAATTCTTAAAGAGGATGGAATGGGGAGGGAGGAGGGAGGAGGGTTCAGGATGGGGAACACATGTATACCTGTGGCGGATTAATTTTGATATTTGGCAAATCTAATACAGTTATGTAAAGTTTAAAAATAAAATAAAATTAAAAAAAAAAAAAAAAAAAAGAGATAGGAATAACAGACCACCTTACCTGTCTCCTGAGACACCTATATGAAGGACAAAAAGAAACAGTTAGAACCTGAATTGAAACAATGGTCTGGTTTGAAATTGGGGAAGCAGTACATCAAGGCTGTATTGTCACTCTGTTTATTTAACTTATGTGAAGAATACATCATGCAAAATGTTGGGCTGGATGAGTCACAAGCTGGAATAAAGGTTGCTGGAGAAGGAAATGGCAACCCACTTCAGTGCGCTTGCCTGGAGAATTCTGTGGACAGAGGAGCCTAGTGGGCTGCTATCCATGGCATGGCACAGAATCGAACACAACAAAAGTGATTTAGCATGCATACATGCATTGGAGAAGGAAATGGCAACCCACTCCAGTATTCTTGCCTGGAGAATCCCAGGGACAGAGGAGCCTGTGGGCTGCCATCTATGGGGTAGCACAGAGTCAAACAAGACTGAAGCAACTTAGCAGCAGCAGAGAGAAATATCAATAACCCCAGATATACAGATGATACCACTCTAATGGCAGAAAGCGAAGAGGAACTAAAAAGCCTCTTAATGAAGGTAAAAGAGGGGAGTGAAAAGGGAATGGAGTGGGGAGGGAGGTGAGAGGGGGATTTAGGATGGGGGGACAAATGTGCACCCATGGCTGATTCATGTCAATGTAGGGCAAAAAACACCAAAATATTGTAAAGTAATTATCCTTCAAATAAAATATTTTTTTAAAAGCTCAAAAAGCTAAGATCATGGCATCAGGTCCCATCACTTCATGGCAAATATACAGGGAGAAAAGTGGAAATAGTAACAGATTTTATTTTCTTGGGCCCCAAAATCACTGTGGACAGTAACTGCAGCCACGGAATTAAGACACTTGCTCTTTAGAAGAAAAGTTATGAGAAACCTAGACAATATATTAAAAAGCAGAGACATAACTTTGTCGACAAAGTTTCGTATAATCAAAGCTATGATTTTTCCAGTAGTCATATACGGATGTGAAAGTTGGATTATAAAGAAGACTGAATGCCAGAGAATTGATGGTTTCAAATTGTGGTGCTGGAAAAGACTCTTGAGAGTTCCTTAGACTGCAAGGAGTTCAAACCAGTCAATCCTTCACTAGAAGGACTGATGTTGAAGCTGAAGCCCTGATACTTTGGCCAGCTGATACAAAGAGTCAACTCATTGGAAAAGACTCTGATGCTGGGAAAGATTGAGGGCAGGAGGAGAAGGGGGCAACAGAGGGTGAGGTGGTTGTGTGGTATTGCTGACTCAATGAACATGAGTTTGAGCAAATTCCGAGACAGTGAAAGACAGGGAAGACTGGCATGCTGTAGTTCATAGGGTTGCAAAGAGTCGGACACAAATTATTGACTGAACAACAGCAACAACACACAAGACACTATACTAGATGCCTTCTACACATTGAATAATCTGAAAAATTCCATAAGTTAAATACCAATATTATTATAACTTTTTAAAATAAGTACTGTATATTTTAGAGACATTAAGTATAGTTCCTAAAATCAGAAAGCTATTAGTGTATTTAGCCATGGTCTAAATACAGCCAGTCTGACTTCAGATGCCACACTCAAAACTATAAATCTATTTAATACATACATAAACAAGTCTAATTTATCTTTTAAATTTTGCTTTTCTTTCCTTAACTCTAGGATTTAGCCACAGTAAAATTATCTAAGTTCTTTTTTCATTCTATCATCTTTGCAACATCTGAGATTTTGGTTTCAGTTTCCCTTTCTTTCCTTTATTTATTTATTTATTTCCTAACTTCTAGTTCATTTAGATGCTGTTTCTTACAGGAAGCATTCCTTGACTTACCAAGTATATATAGGAAGTAAGATTGAAATCATTCAAAATATTTTTTTTCCAATCACAATGGAATAAAACTAGTGGCAAAAAGAGAAGAAAAACTGAAATATATACAAATATATATTTACAATATATACAAATATATTTGCAATATATACAAATTTGTAATATACAAATATATATTTACAAATATATGGAAATTAAATAACCAATGAGTGAAAGAAGAAATTAAAGGGTAAATTAGAAAATGCTTACAGAATAATGAACATTAAGAGATAATATTTCAAAACTTATGGAGTGATGCAATAGCAGGGCTAAAATGGAAATTTATAACTCTAAATGCTTGCATTGAAAAGAAGGAACATCTCAAATAAACAAAACTAATTTTAAACCTTAAGGAACTAGAAAAGGAAGAAAAACCTAAACTCAAATGGATAGAAATAATGAAATAATCAGAAATAATAAATAATTAGAAAAGAGGTAAAAATAAAATAAAGAATATAGCACAACAGAGAAAATTAATGATTCAAGGAGTTGATTTTCAAAATGATAAAATTTAGAAATCTCTAGCTAGGTTGACTAAAAAAATTGTCTAATCAAATCACTAAAATCTGAAATTAAAGTAGGAACATCCCTACCAAACTTACAGGAACACAAATGATAATAAGAGAATTGCATGCAAATAAATTAATGTATACTGTTAAAAAAAAAAACTGTAAAAAATATCAACTGCACATGGGTCAGTGACCTAAACACCAGATTGTAAAACTCTTAGGAGAAAACATAGGGTTAAATACTCATATTTTTGAATTTGATCTTTGTTCCCTAGTAATGATGCCAAAATCATGAAAAACAATAGAAAAAATAAATTGGGCTTGCTACAATTAAAACAAAAAAAGTTCTTGTATCAAAAGCCTTTATTAATAAGGAAAAAAGGTCACTTAAAATAGGAAAAAAGATTTGCAAATTATATATCTGGTAACTGTTTATAGTCCAGAATACTCAATAAACTTGTGTAAGTTAATAACTAGTAAACACAGTAAAATCCTATATAGTTTTCGGTGTACAAAGTTATCTCCTTGCAACTCTTTGTATTCAATTTTTTATTTATATCAGCATGGACTCAGGGATGCTTATTTTATTCCATGAGTTATAATGCAAAACTTTTATTATATATCTGGTTGCTTTGAAGTATTTGCTTTCAATGCTATATTAAATGAAATAATTTTCTTACTTTCCTTTTCATGTTGTACTTTGTTAGTGATAGAAATGCAACTGATTTTGTGTGCTTATTTTGAATTGCTCAACTTTGCTGAATTTCTTTAGAAGTTCTAATGTTGTGTGTGAGTATGAGTGTGAGTGTGTGTGTGAGAGAGTTATGGAATCTTTAGAGTTTTCTACATATAAAATCATACTGTCTGCAAACAGATAATTTTACTCCTTTCCCAATTTGTATGCTTGTTTTTCTTGCCTTTTTGCTCTGTCTAGAACTTCTACTACTTTATAAAATAAACATGGTTAAAGCAGGTGTCCTTGTCTTGTTTCTGATATTAGAAGAAAAGCTTTTAGACTTTCACCTTTGAGTGTAACGTTAAGATGAAAATTTGAAGTGCATGATTAAGATCTGATACATTTGTGTCACAGTTCGTTCTCTAGTTAACATGATTGCTGCTGCTGCTGCTAAGTCTCTTCAGTCGTGTTCAACTCTGTGCGTCGCTATAGACGGCAGCCCACCAGGCTCCCCTGTCCTTGGGATTCTCCAGGCAAGAACACTGGAGTGGGCTGCCATTTCCTTCTCCAATGCATGAAAGTGAAAAGTGAAAGTGAAGTCACTCAGTCGTGTCTGACTCTTCATGACCCCATGGAGTGCAGCCTACCAGGCTTCTCCACCCATGGGATTTTCCAACCAAGAGTACTGGAGTGGGTCGCCATTGCCTTCTCTGAGTTAACATGATTAAGGGACCTCAAATCATAATATTCCTCTGATGAGGAAGATATCCACCTGACTTAATTTTAACTAGAAACTCCTTTTCCTCCACTTCCCTGGGTTACTCTATGTATACTCTATCCCCTGTACTCTATGTTATTCTATCCCCTGTACTCTATGTATATTCAGTACAGTATCTGATTCCCTTGATTAGTAACCTAATGAGAAATTCTTCTTTGTTATGAAATTTAAAATTAATCATAACTTTTATGTTGAAATATATTAAGGTAAACTTTCCTGCATTATTTTCAGAAGATGCATATACAACCCAGGATAGGCAATGAGGAGGCTTATTTAGGACATCTGGACACTGCTGATCAAGTAGGCAATTTTCTTAGACCTTTCCAATATCTGAGGCCAGTTTATGCTTTAAACTCAAATTCTTTCACCACAGAGTAGAATATGAATTCATTCAAACAGAAAAACAAATTTATAACAGCAATCAGGAATTAAATAAGATAAGAATTGGCAGGAAATATGACTCCTTCCTGTCAATCAGAATATTTCAACCTTCCTTTAATTTTCTAAATATAAAAGTGAAAGTATAGATGTAATATTGTCAGTGAGATTTTAAATTAATAAAATAGTTTATTATTCTCCTTCAGATGGGCACAAACTCTGTCCTAGATTTTAATCTGGTGACAATTTTTATTAGAAATTTTTAGCTGAATATATATTTTAATTACATTATTTTATTTGTAAATTAAAAATTATATATTAAAATGTTATTTTGGCTGGAGCCACAGCTCCCAAGGTGCAATCCTCATAATGAAGTGTGTTGTCTAGATGTGAGTCAGCACTGTTTATAATAGCCAGGACATGGAAGCAACCTAGATGTCCATCAGCAGATGAATGGATAAGAAAGCTGTGATACATATACACAATGCAGTATTACTCAGCAATCAGTTCTAATGAGGTGGATAAATGGAGCCTATTATACGGAGTGAAATAAGCCAGAAAGAAAAACATCAATACAGTATACTAACGCATATATATGGAATTTAGAAAGATGGTAACGATAACCCTAAATGTGAGACAGCAAAAGAGACACAGATGTATAGAACAGTATTTTGGACTCTGTGGGAGAGGGCGAGGGTGGGATGATTTGGGAGAATGGCATTGAAACACACATATTATCATATATGTAACGAATAGCCAGTCCAGATTTGATGAGTGATACAGGGTGCTCGGGGCTGGTGTACTGGGATGACCCAGAGGGATGGGATGGGGAGGGAGGTGGGAGGGGCATTCAGGATGGAGAACATATGTACATACGTGGTGGATTCATGTCAAGGTATGGCAAAACCACTACAATATTGTAAAGTAATTAGCCTCCAATTAAAATAAATAAATTTAAAAAATAATAAATAATAAAAATAATTTAAAAAATTTAATAAAAAAATAGATTGTCAGGAGAAATAACAACCTCATATATGCAGATGATGTCACCCTAATGGCAGAAAGTGAAGAGGAACTAAAGAGCCTCTTGATGAAGTTGAAAAAGGAGAGTTAAAAAGCTGGCTTAAAGCTCAATATTAAAACAAACAAACAAACAAACAAACTGAGATCATGGCATCCAGTCTCCTTACTTCATGGAAAATAAATGAGGAAAAAACGAAAACTGTGACAGACTTTATTTTCTTGGGCTCCAAAATCTCTAGAGATAGTGACTGCACCCATAAAATTAAAAGACACTTTTTTCTTGTTAGAAAGCTATGGCAAACCTAGACAATTTATTACAAAGCAAAGTCGTCACTTTGCAAACAAAGGTCCTTGTAGTCAAAGCTATGGTTTTTCCATTAGTCATGTACAGATGTGAGAGTTATACCAAAAAGAAGCCTGAGTCCAAATAATTGATACTTTTGAACTATGGTGCTGGATAAGACTCTTGAGTGTCCCTTGAACAGCAAGAAGTTCAAACCAATGAATCCCAAAGGAAATCAACCCTGAATATTCATTGGAAGGATTGATGCAGTAGCTGAAGTTCCAATACTTTGGGCACCTAATGTGATAAGCTGACCCACTGGAAAAGACCCTCATAGGAAAGATTGAGGGCAGGCATCAGCATGAGAATAGCCAGAAGGAAAGAGCTAACCCAGAGTTGAAGGCTGTGGAAGATTTACCCAGATCTTCTCCCATAATGTACATTTTGAGCTCAAAAAAAAAAAAAAAAAAAAAAAAAGCATGTCCTTGAACAAGAGATACTGCTGCCTATGAGGTCTATGTGTCTAAGGCTAAAGAATGTAAAAAAGAAAGAATGTTCACCTTAAAGAGGCCTTAGCCTTGGACTCCTTATTAACCTGCCTAAGTTAATTGTTTCAATCCCTGGGTTAGAAGGTCCCCTGGAGAAGGGCATGGCAACCCACTCCAGTATTCTTGCCTGGAGAATCCCCATGGACAGAGGAGCCTGGTGGGCTACAGTCCACAGGGTCACAGAGAGTCAGACATGACTGAAGCAAATAAGCACACCACAGCACAAACACTCTTAAGATGAGATCAGGCCATTTCAAGTGAATAGCTATCCTGAGTTTATTTGGCAAGCCAATAACCTGGGACATAAAGAAGAAGCAGAATTTTCATTGAGTAGGGAGGGTATGGGGGGTCACATTTTCTGATTTTCTTCCCAGCACTACCTTCCAGGGGGGAGGAAGGCTTTTTTCCTTTGTTTAGCTTTGATCAGAAGTTTCATGGTGTTAGGGTTATGGCATGATGGCTACTTTCTATATGCAAGGCTAATTTTATTGTAATAAGAGCAAACTAAGCAAAATATTACATTTAGACACTGGAGAGTCCTGCTTTTCCCACCTTTCTTTGTCTTCCTGCAGTACATTCATCACCCCAAAATGTGCAGTTTCCTGTCAGCCTTGAGGTTTCTGTTTTTCTTTGCCCATGGAATCCCACTGTTACAAGATGTGTGGTTTTCTGTCATCTGGTCCATGACCCCCTTTCTCTGTTCATACATTTTCTAACTCTGAGACTTTTTAATATATAATTATACATACATTATATATTATATTATATATATTTAATAATATAATATATTATATAATTATATAACATATACACAATAGTATATATAATATAATATATACAATAATATATAATATACTATATATTGTATATATTATATACATAATATAATATAAATATAATATATAATAATATATTTTATATATATATATATATATATTTGTATTTTAGCCAGGACAAAAAATAACTTAGGTATAAGAGATAACCCATTGTCACAGTTCACATACTTCTACCATATTCCTTATCACAATTGGTGCAATTTTTAATTTCATGTATTCTCCCACTGTTCCTAACCTCAAGCATTTTGAGAAGAACAGAGATTCAATTTTGGTCTGTTATGGGTTTTCTTGACTTAGGATAGTATTTGGTACACACTAAAGGATTCCACTAGAGAAGAGAGAAAAGAAAGAGCTCGAGTGGGCCTGTAGATGGGTTCTAGTCATTGAACACTCAATAGTTTGTTGCATGGCCTTTGATAGATTTATTTAACCTCCATGAGCTTTAAGTTTTTCATTTAAAAAATAAGTAATATAGCTTCTTTATGGTATAGACTTGAAACCAATATATGGAAACTAGAGAAAAAGGCCTTCACAGGTGACATAGTGGTAAAGGACCTGCCGGTTAATGCAGGGGACATAAGACATGCAGGTTCAATCCCTGGGTTTGGAAGATCCCCTGGAGGAGGGCATGGCAACACAGTCCAGTATTCTTGCTTGGCAGATCCCATGGACAGAGAATCCTGGCAGGCTACAGTCCATAGAGTTGCATAGAGTCAGACACGACTGAAGCGACTAAGCACACACACACACATACGTAGAGAAGAATATTTCAGCTCATTGTTATGAAACTTTCTAATAATTAACGCTTTCTAAACTTTCTACTTATCTGCTTACAGAAGCACAGTTCCTGATCAACTGAAATGTTCAAACACTTTTAAAAATATGAAGCACTAGAAGAATGGTTAGAGTGAAATCCTTTTCAACCAGAGATTTGGTGATGGGCAGACTTTCTTCCATGGGGTTATTGTGTTACTGCAAAGCTATGTGTATAGCACAGTGAAACATACTGGGACTTGGCCCAAATATAAATATTGTCTCCAAGAGGACAGTCACTTCATTTTTGTACAGCACTTTACTCAAATTCTAGGAGTTAGTAGAAATAATACCTTTCTTGCCTACTTCCTGGATTTGCTGTAAGGATAATAAAATTTCATCAAATGCTGAAAGTAGCAGCAGCAAAAGAAAGCAACACAATAATACTTAAAGTATATTAGTGGTGTTCTGTCCTATCCCCTACAGGGCAATAAGATTTTTTTTTAATCAAATATATAGACTATCTGTTTTATGTGAGTTTTTACTAATGATTTGGAAGGCAACAAGTCACCATCTTCCAAGCCTGATATATTCCTGGTTATGTTTGGCTGCTATTGAAACTAGTTTGGAAAAGTATTTAATAGTATACAGATGTAATAATTCTATTTAATTGTATGTTTGTAAGTTTCTTATTTCCAAAACAAAAAGTCTCAGAGTTAGAAAGCATATGAACAGAGAAGGTGGGAAAAGCAGGACTCTGACATCCTAACTGTTGCTTCTTGATCTGCATGCAGATTTCTCAGGAGGCAGATAAGTTGGTCTTGTATTCCAATCTCTTGAAGAATTTTCCACAGTTTGTTGTGATTCACCCAAAGGCTTTGGCATAGTCAGTAAAGCAGAAGTAGGTGTTTTTCTGGGACTTTCTTGCTTTTTCAATGATCCAATGGATGTTGGAAATTTGATCTCTGGTTTTTCTGCCTTTCCTAAATTCAGCTTAAATGTGTGAAAGTTCACAGTTCATATACTGTTGAAGCCTGGATTGGAGATTTTTCAACATTATTTTGCTAGCATGTGAGATGAATGCAATTGTGTGGTAGTTTGATCATTCTTTGGCATTGCCTTTCTCTGGGATTGGAATGATATCTGACCTTTTTCTTTCCTATGGCCACTTCTAAGTTTTCCAAATTTGCTGGCATATTGAGTGCAGCATTTTCACATAATCATCTTTTAGGATTTGAAATACCTCAGTTGGAATTCCATCACCTCCACCAGCTTTGTTCATAGTGATGCTTCATAAGGCCAACTTGACGATGCATTCCAGGATGTCTGGCTCTAGATGAGTGATCACACCATCATGGGTATCTGGGTCATGATGATCTTTTTTGTATGGTTCTTCTGTGTATTCTTGCCACCTCTTCTTAATCTTTTTTGCTTCTGTTAGATCCATACCCTTTCTTCCCTTTATTGTGCCCATCTTTGCATGAAATGTTCCTTTGGCATCGCTAATTTTTTTAAAGAGATCTCTAGTCTTTCCCGGGAGAAGGCAATGGCATCCCACTCCAGTACTGTTGCCCGGAAAATCCCATGGATGGAGAAGCCTGGTAGGCTGCAGTCCATGGGGTCGCTAAGAGTCAGACATGACTGAGCGACTTCACTTTCACTTTCCACTTTCATGAACTGGAGAAGGAAATGGCAACCCACTCCAGTGTTCTTGCCTTGGAGAATCCCATGGACGGAGAAGCCTGGTAGGCTGCAGTCCATGGGGTCGCACAGAGTTGGACACGACTGAAGCAACTTAGCAGCAGCAGCAGTAGCAGCTAGTCTTTCCCAGTCTATTGTTTTCCTCTATTTCTTTGCATTGATCACTGAAGAGAGCTTTCTTATCTCTCCTTCCTGTTCTTTAGAACTCTGCATTCAGAAGTATATACCTTTCTTTTTTCCTTTGCCTTTCATGTCTTTTCTTTTCTCAGCTATTTGTAAGACCTACTCAGACAACCATTTTGCCCTTTTTCATTTCTTCTTCTTAGGGATGATTTTGATCACTGCCTCTGGTACAATTTTATGAACCTCTTAGTTCCTCAGGCCACTCTATCTTCAGGTCTAGTCCCTTGAATCTATTTGTCACTTCCATTGTATAATCATAAGGGATTTGATTTTGGTCATTCCTGAATGGTCTTGTGGTTTTCCCTATTTTCTTCAATTTAAGTCTTAATTTTGCAATAAGGAGTTCATGATCTGAACCACAGTCAATTCCTGGTCTTTTATTGCTGTTGTATAGAATGCAGAGAATATAATCAATCTGTATTTCGGCATTGACCATCTGGTGATGTCCACGTGTAGAGTTGTCTCTTGTGTTGCTGGAAGAGGGTGTTTGCTATGTCCAGTGTGTTCTCTTGGCAATATTCTGTTAGCCTTGCTCTGCTTCATTTTGTACTCCAAGGCCAAACTTTCCTGCTGCTCCAATTATCTCTTGACTTTCTACGTTTGCATTCCTCTATTATTTCAAGTATATCATTTTTTTGGTGTTATTTCTAGAAGGTCTTGTAAATTTTCATAGACAGATCAACTTGACCTTCTTCAGCATTAGTAGTTGGGACATAGACTTGGATTACTGTGATACTGAATGAACAGAGATCATTCTGTCTTTTCTGAGATTATGCTCAAGTACTGCATTTCAGACTCTTTTGTTGTGTATGAGGGCTACTCTTTTTCTTCTAAAGGATTCTTGTCCACAGTAGTAGATATATCATCTAAATTAAATTCACCCAATCTGGTCCATTTCAGTTCATTCCTAAAATGTTGATGTTCATTCTTGCCATCTCCTGTTTGACCACTTCCAATTTACTTTGATTCAAGGATCTAACATTTCAGATTCCTATGTAATATTGTTCTTTACAGCATCAGACTTTACTTCTACCATCAAATACATCCACAACTAGGCATTGTTTCTGCTTTGGTTCAGCCTCTTCATTCCTTCTGGAACTATTTTTTCTGCTTTTCTCAAGTAATATATTGGGTTTATCATTGAATTGGGTTTATCAATATCATATTATCATTGAAATAAGGATGGGCAAGGTGGTTTCAAAATTTGGCATTAAAAATCTATAATTCGCAACTCATACATTTATAAGAATCTTAAATTCTTGCTCCACTTTAAAGATATAAAAACTTCAAAGTATGTCCTATGCATTATGGATGTTTTGTGCAAAAATATAGCTCCATTTGGCAGGCTTATTTTAAAAAATGGGTGTGTTGGCTTACCATCAAAGATTGAAAGATAAATATATATTTGTATGTTTTAAATGAATATAAATATGCATGGATTTTTAAAAATTATTCCATGTTTTAATTGATGCAAATTAGAACCATGAAGCTAGATTAGATATTTTATGGTCCCTAAATATTCCTGGCCATAGGACAGCCCAGACCCAAATATTCTTTGTTTGTAACATCAGTAAGCATTTTGTCTCTAGATTTTTACTTACCCAAGCTAGGATCTGGCTTCTCTGATTTACAAAGTCTCCATTTGATTTCTTGCCAAACAAACTCATAGCAATCTTGCACTCATACCATCTCTTGCTGCTGCTACTGCTAAGTCACTTCAGTCGTATCCGACTCTGTGCGACCCCATAGACAGCAGCCCACCAGGCTCCCCCATCCCTGGGATTCTCCAGGCAAGAACACTGGAGTGGGTTGTCATTTCCTTCTCCAATGCAGGAAAGTGAAAAGTGAAAGTGAAGTCGCTGAGTCGTGTCTGACTCTTTGCGAACCCATGGACTGCAGCCCACCAGGCTCCTCCATCCATAGTATTTTCCAGGCAAGAGTACTGGAGTGGGGTGCCATTGCCTTCTCCGATACCATCTCTTAGCTGCTATCTACGATATCAGGATCCTACCGCAGTTTCTGACATGTCACGATCACACCTTTCACCTCTGCCTCATACTGGCTAAGTAGTGAGAAACTGTATACCTCTGAAATTTTTGGTTATTTTTCATCTGTTAGGTACCAAGAAAGTAGTAATCAAGACAGGACCAGGTGTAGAGAAATTTTTTATCCTAGAGACTGTTGCCTCCTGTCTGTTAATGGTGCAATTCCTTGGAAAATTTAAGAGGCAATTTGACCACAGATGCATTTCTCTTGTTAATCACCATGTCATTAGTGTTAATAAGATTAATTTGTAATTAGATTTACCATGTCTCAAACCAATGAAACTGAACAGTGAGGAAATAATATGTCTGTAAGTGTTTTATTTATTTCTAACCTTTATTTCTGAATAGTCTGTGTAGGTTACAGATGCCTATCATCATGCCTTGGTGATCAAAAGTTAAGCAGATCAAAGAAATGCAAATTAAAATCACAATGAAACATAACCTTACATTTTTGAGAATGGCTACATCAAAAAGATCACAAATAACAAATCCTGGGGGAGAATGTTGAGAAAAGGGAACTCTCGTGTACTATTGGTGGGGATATAAATTGGTACAGCCACTATGAAAACAGCATGGAGGTGTCTCAAAAAAGTAAAAATAGAATTACCACTAGACCCAGAAAATCCACTCCTGAGTATCTGAAAAACATGAAAACTAATTCAAAAAGATACATGTACCCTAATGTTCACAAAAATATTTACAATTCCCAACATATAGAAGCAAGGTATGATATGTGTCTGTTAACAGATGAATGAGTGAAGAAGATGTGCATACACAATGGCAACCCACTCAGTGTTCTTGCCTGGAGAATCCCAGGGACGGGGTAGACTGGTGGGCTGCCATCTCTGGGGTCACACAGAGTCAGATACAACTGAAGTGATGCAGCAGCAGCAGCAGCAGTTATAAAAACACACATGTATACCTGTGGCGGATTCATTTTGATATTTGGCAAAACTAATACAGTTATGTAAAGTTTAAAAATAAAATAAAATTAAAAAAAAAAAGAATGATATTTTGCCATTTGCAACAACATGTATAAGCTTATAAACTTGAAGGGCCTAAGTGAGAGTATTAGTGAAATAATAAGTCAGGCAGAGAAAGACCAATACTGTATGCTACCACATATATATGGAATCTGAAAAAAAACAAAAAATAAAACTAGTGAAGGTGACAAGAAAAAAAAAAAAAAAAAACCTCACACATAAAGATAAAAAAAACTAGTCTCATTGCCAGGAGAGAAAGGGAAAGGGGAAGTGACACATTAGGGATAAGGAACTAAAAAAAGATACACACTACAATATATAAAATAAATAAACTGAAGTGATGTACAACTCAGGGAATATAGCCAATATTTTATAACTACAAATGAAATAC
Organism: Bubalus bubalis; assembly: GCF_019923935.1. NCBI lineage: Eukaryota > Metazoa > Chordata > Mammalia > Artiodactyla > Bovidae > Bubalus > Bubalus bubalis. Next base: position 49,159,545 of record NC_059178.1, on the reverse strand, counting down.
AACCTTAAAAAACTGTGAATCACTATGTTGTACATCTGAAAATTATATAACATTTTACATCAACTACTCCTCAATAAGTTTTTTTTTAATTTTATTTTATTTTTAAACTTAACATAATTGTATTAGTTTTGCCAAATATCAAAATGAATCCGCCACAGGTATACATGTGTTCCCCATCCTGAACCCTCCTCCCTCCTCCCTCCCCATTCCATCCCTCTGGGTCGTCCCAGTGCACCAGCCCCAAGCATCCAGTATCGTGCATCGAACCTGGACTGGCAACTTGTTTCATACATGATATTTTACATGTTTCAATGCCATTCTCCCAAATCTTCCCACCCTCTCCCTCTCTCACAGAGTCCATAAGACTGTTCTATACATCAGTGTCTCTTTTGCTGTCTCGTACACAGGGTTATTGTTACCATCTTTCTAAATTCCATATATATGCGTTAGTATACTGTATTGGTGTTTTTCTTTCTGGCTTACTTCACTCTGTATAATAGGCTCCAGTTTCATCCACCTCATTAGAACTGCTTCAAATGTATTCTTTTTAATGGCTGAGTAGTACTCCATTGTGTATATGTACCACAGCTTTCTTATCCATTCATCTGCTGATGGACATCTAGGTTGCTCAATAAGTTTTTTAAAAGATGCTAAAAAATTCAGCAGAATGGTGGCAAAATAGGGACACATAGAGAAATAACAAAAACTTTTTTACTGGTCCACGCTTATTCCTGGGACACTGAAATCCAGGGTTGGTAAGATTACTGGGGATCCAGTGTTGGTGGGATTACTGGGGAGATGACCAATTTCTTTAAATCAGTATTGTCCTCCAGCTGGAATGTTGGATGTGGGTAGATCTCTCCCAAATGTCAAGGACTTCATAAAAAACATAAACAAATCTTATATAAATTATGTGAATTATCCTAAACAAGCAAACCCATAGAGACAGAAAGTTGACCAGTGGTTGCTAAGATCTAGGGGTAGGAGGAATAAGACAATACAGCTAATGATTTTGGAATTTCTTTTTGTGGTGATGAAAATGTTCTGGACTTAGTGGCAATGGTGGCATACTTTGTAAATATAGTAAAAAGTGAATTGTGCTCTTTAAAATGCTGAGTTTTATGGTATAATAATTAAATCTCAATTAAATAAACAAAAATTTAAAACCATAGTATGGAAAGAAAATTTGCCATCCCAAAATGTGCCTCTTTGTCATGAAAATTAAGCTTTGTTTTTAAGAAACAAAAACAAAACAGCTGCCTAAAGAATCTAAAGGGCCTATTCCCAGAATAGAGCTAAAACCAGAAATTTCTGCAAGAAATATGATATAGTTTGATGGGAGTAACTAGAAATCAGAGTCCTTTCTGTGTTATACTGTCTCTGTATAACCCAGCAAATTTTTGTCTTTCCATGTGAACTTCTTTCCTACCCTTTGAAATTTCAATTTACTGCATTGTCCTTTGACTTCTGCTAAATATGATATTTGAAGTGAGATTTTAGCCATTTGGTGGGTTACTCAGTTTTTCTAGGTCTAACCCATGTTCACATATTATTAAACTCGTGCTTGATTTTCTCTTGTTGATATGTCTCATCAATTTAATTTTTAGACCAGCCAGAAGAACCTCAAAAGGTAGAAAAAAAATTTCTTCTTCCCCAACATCATAAGATCAGGTTAAAACAGACCAATTACATCAGAACATCTGGGACAGAGACTTAGGCATATAACCAAAGAAAGATCTTGAGCCTCTGCTCTTGCATTGAACAGTCTCACATGGGAAACCATGAAATCATTTTTAAAAAATGAGAAGTGGAAGAATTTTGTGACCCTCATGTTCAAGTCTTAACTTGACAATACCCTCTTAAAAATTTAACTGGAAGAAGTTGGGAGCTACCTTCAACAACAAAGAAAGGTTAGTTCATAATTAAGTCACTATTCTTTATGTGCAATCATGATCAATACCATCCAGTCAACTGGCCTCCTGCCTTCACATCAACCTGGTAACTCCCTTCATTTGTTTGCTTATTAATCTGAATCATCGGGCACTCTGTCCACTACCTTTTTGCATGCACTTTGAGTTTCAGTAGTAGCCATTTCGGGCTGAATTAGGAAATTACTACTGAAAATATTCTGCATCTTGGATAAGAGAAAACATTCTTCATAAGTAGGACTATGAAAAGTGAAAGTGAAAGTCACTCAGTTGTGTCCAACTCTTTGAGACTCCATGGACTATACAATTCATGGAATTCTCCAGGCCACAATAAGTGGGTATCCTTTTCCTTCTCCAGGGGATCTTCCCAACCCAGGGGTCAAACCCAGGTCTCCCGCATTGTGGGCAGATTCCTTACCAGCTGAGCCTCAAGGGACTCCCAAGAATACTGGAGTGGGTAGCCTATACCTTCTTTTGCTGATCTTCCCAACCCAGGAATTGAACTGCTGTCTCCTGCATTGCAGGCGGATTCTTTACCAACTGAGCTATCAGGGAAGCCCAAGAAGGACCATGTACTAGACTAAATATTTATCAATATGGCTTCTTTTGAAAGTCAATACTCTCTGGAAATTTTATTTCCTATATTTTTACAATGCATACTACTGCTATTACTTTTTTTCTTTAGTCTTTTATAAGACTTCCTTCTTGTGATTTAACAAATTTCAAGAATACACGCCATATTTTTTTGCGAGGAAATCTTGTTCAGCAAACGTGTGACCCTTTCTTTCCTAGTCTGAAAGCGAAAGTGAAAGTCGCTCAGTCATGTTCGACTCTTTGCGACCGCATGGACTGCACAGTGCATGGAATTCTCCAGGCCAGAATACTGGACCGGGTAGCCTTTCCCTTCTCCAGGGGATCTTCCCCACCCAGGAATCGAACAGGGGTCTCCTGAATTGCAGGCAGATTCTTTACCAACTGAGCTATCTAGGAAGCCCTTTTCTAGTCTAGAGAGACAGAATTCCTTTGGAAGATAAGGAAACCATGATGTCTGTGATTAGCCTGGAACAGTGTAGTTGGGAGGACTCTAGATATTATCTGGTCTCTATTGTTATTATTTAGCATGTTATTTTTAAAATACCACTCTTTCTGACAGTTCTTTTAAATTTTTACTTATAGAGATATAGTAAAATATTTTTCTATATAGCATTGGTAATGATAATTAAATTTGGAGTACCTGATGCTTTATGGATAGGAAGATTTCCGTGGGGAATATCCCAAACCTTTAAAGCTATTGTTTATAAAGCCTGTCCATGGAACATGTATTGATGACTTCAAAAGAAGCAAATGTCTTAACCAAATCAGACCAAAAGTTCTTTTTAGTGGAAACACACTGACTGAAACTGGCCATCCTGGCCAGGACCCACAGTAACCATTTGCATGAGGGTTTTTTTTTTTTTTTTTTTTTTTCTTTTTATGACAGGAAGTCTTGGTAAGGAACATGGAACTAAAAAGGCACCACCAACAGGGAGAGTTCAGGAAAGGTCAAAAAGTGACATGACATGTCCAAACACCTCCAAGAATCCTTCTCACTGGCATTCATCTTGACTGAGCAAGGCTTGCACCACCAGGAAGGACTAAGTCAGAATAACTGGCTAAAGACAACCCAGAAACAAACCCCATCACGATAAGACTGCAAGCCACATGGACGAGCAATTCTCCTAGGTTCCCTTACCCTACTGCTCTCTGCCTGGGCACCCCTTCACAATAAAATTGCTTGCTTTGTCAGCACATGTGTCTCCTCAGACAATTCATTCTCAAGTGTTAGATAAGAGCCCACTTTTGGACCCTGAAAAGGGTCCCCCTTCCTGCAACAGTCTGATACCCTTTTAAACATTCTTGTCCTTGATAGGCCAGAATCAGAGGATTATGAGAGTCAAACTAGCTGCCTCCCATACTTTGATAATGTACTTTTGTATTTCAAAACCAACCACTGTGTCTGTGTATATCACTCACTTTTAGACAACACATGACTCATCATTCCATAAAATATCTCCTTTTAATCATTGTTCCTTGGACTGTCTTTGTCATGAGTCAATATCATAATAAAGAATGAAACTTTTGGTAATTACATTTAAGTAATGTATCATAGCTTAGCAGTGTCCATGCAAGAGACTAAGCCAGACTTGCCTGTGAGTGTCCAGGAGTCTCCAGCAGAGGCGTGGATCCACAGTGGCCTTCTGCAAGGTCAGGGGCACTGAACACAACAGCTCTTTTGAGCGAGGTCCACATTACCTCTTGGGACCCCATGGAATGTAGCCTACCAGGCTCCTCCATCCATGGGATTCTCCAGGCAAGAGTACTGAAGTGGATTGCCATTTCCTTCTCCAGGGGATCTTCCCAACCCAGGGATCGAACCTGGGAGTCCCACATTCCAGGCAGATGCTTTAATCTCTGAGCCACCAGGGAAGCCTCCATTAACCCTACCTTACCCATTAACCCTACCTCCATTAACCCTCCATTAACAGGGAGGGAACACAGCCCTTCCTATCAACAGAAAACTGGATTAAATATTTACTGAACATGGCTCCAGCCATCTGAACAAGTCCCAGATTCCCCCACAGTCAGTCTCTCCCATCAGGAAGCCTCCAACAGGCCTCTTATTCTTATCTATCAGAGGGCAGAGAAAATGAAAATGACAATCACAGAAAACTAATCAAACTGATTACATGAACCACAAACTTGTCTAACTAATGAAACTATGAACCATACCCTGTAGGGCCACCCAAGATGGACAGGTCAAGTTGGAGAGTTCTAGCAAAATGTGGTCTACAGGAGAAGGGAATGGGAAACCACTTCAATATTCATGCCTTGAAAACACAAAGAACAGTAGGAAAAGTTAAAAAGATATGACAATGAAAGATAAACTCCCCAGGTTGGTGGACGCCCTATATGGTACTGGAGAAGAACGGAGAAAAAACTCCAGAAAAAAGGCAGAGATGGAGCCAAAGCAGAAACAATGCTCAGTTGTGGATGTGACTGGTTACAGAAGTAAAGTCTGATGCTGTAAAAGAACAATATTGCATACAAATCTGGAATGTTAGGTCCATGAATCAAGATAAATTGAAAGTGGTCAAACAGGAGATGGCAAGAATGAACATTGACATTTTAGGAATCAGTGAACTAAAATGGACCAGAATGGGATGATTTAATTCAGATTACCATTATAGCTACTACTGTGGGCAAGAATCCATTAGAAGAAAAGGAGTATCCCTCACATTCAGCAGAAGTCTATAATGCAGTACATGGGTACAATCTCAAAAATAACAGAGTGACCTCTGTGTGCTTCGAAGGCCAACCATTCAATATGACAGTAATCTGAGTCTATGTCCCAACCACTAATGCTGAAGAAGTTGAAGTTGAATGGTTCTATAATGACCTAGAGATCTTCCAGAACTACCATCAAACAACAAAGATGCCTTTTTCGTCATAGGGGACTGGAATGCAAAACTAAGAAGTCAAGAGATACCTAGAGTACCAGGCAAATTTGGCCTTGGGGTACAAAATGAATCAGGGCAAAGGCTAACAGGATTTTGCCATGAGAATCCACTGGTCATAGTAAATATCCTCTTCCAACAACACAAGAGACAACTCTACACATGGACATCACCAGATGGTCAACACCAAAATAAGATTGTTTATATTCCTTGCAGCAAAGATGGAAAAGTTCTATACAGTCAGCAAAAACAGTAACAGGAACTGATTGTGATTCAGATCATGAATTCCTTATTGAAATATTAAGCCTTATATTGAAGAAAGTAGGGGAAAACCACCAGACCATTCAGGTATGAATTAAATCAAATTCCTTACAATTATACAGTGGAAGTCACAAATAGATTCAAGGGATTAGATCCAATAGAGTGCCTGAAGAACTATGGATGGAGGTTCATGACACTGTACAGGAGGTGGTGATCAAGACCATCTTGAAGAAAAAGAAATGCAAAAAGGTAAACTAATTGTCTGAGGAGGCATTACAAATAGCTGAGAAAAGAAGAGAAGCACAAGACTAAGGAGAAAAGGAGAGTGTTTTGCCTATGTTCTCCTCTAGGGAAGGAAAGATATACCAATCTGAAAGCAGACTTTCAAAGAATAGCAAAGAGAGAGAAGAAAGCCTTCCTCAGTGATCAATGCAAAGAAATAGAGGAAAAAAGTAGAATGGGAAAGACTAGAGATCTCTTCAGGAAAATTAAAGATACCAAGGGAACATTTCATGCAAAGATGGGCACAATAAAGGACAGAAACAGTATGGACCTAAAAGAAGCAGGCGATATTATGAAAAGGTGCATATTCACAAAAGATCTTAATGACCCAGATAATCACGATGGTGTGATCATTCACCTTGAGCCAGACATCTTGGACTGTGAAGTCAAGTGGGCCTTAGGAAGCATCACTATGAACAAAGCTAGTGGAGGTGATGGAATTCCAGTTGAGCTATTTCAAATCTTAAAAGATGATGCTGTGAAAGTGCTGCACTCAATATGCCAGCAAATTTGGAAAACTCAGCAGTGACCACAGGACTGGAAAAGGTCAGTTTTCATTCCAATCCCTAAGAAAAGCAGTGTCAAAGAATGTTCAATCTACCACACAATTGCACTCATCTCACATGCTAGCAAAGTAATGTTCAAAATTCTCCAAGCAAGGCTTCAACAGTACATGAACTGTAAACTTCCAGATGTTCAAGCTTGATTTAGAATAGGCAGAGGAGTCAGAGATCAAATTGCCAATATCCATTGGATTATAGAAAAAAAAACCATGAGAATTCCAGAAAAACATCTACTTCAGCTTTATTGACTACACCAAAGTCTTTGTGTGGATCACAACAAACTGTCTTCCCTGGTGGCTCAGTCAGTAAAGAGTCTTCCTGCAATGTGAGAGATATGAGTTTTATCCCTGGGTCAGGGAAAACCCCTTAGAAGGAAATGGTTACCCACTCTAGTATTATTGCCTAGAGAATTCCACCAACAGAGGGCCCTGGTGGGCTACAGTTCATGGGGTCACAAAGATTCAGACACAACTGAATGACTAACACTTTCAACATACTGTGGAAAATTCTTCAAGAGATGAGTATATCAGACCACCTTACCTATCTCCTGAGAAATCCGTGTGCAGATCAAGAAGCAACAGTTAGAACCGGACATAGAACAATGGGCTGGTTCTAAACTGGGAAAGGAGTACATCAAGGCTATATATTGTCACCCTGCTTATTTAACTTCTATGCACAGTACATATGGCTAAATGTCAGGCTGGATGAAGCACAAACTGGAATCACGATTGCCAAGAGAAATATCAGTAACCTCAGATATGCAGATAACACCACCCTTATGCCAGAAAGCAAACAGAAACTAAAGGATCACTTGATCAAAGTTAAAGAGGAGAGTGAAAAAGCTGCCTTAAAGCTCAGCATTCAAAAAACTGAGAGCCTGGCATCCAGTCCCATCACTTCATGTCAAACACATGGGGAAACAAAGGAAATAGAGCCAGGTTTTATTTTCTTGGGCTCCAAAATCACCAGCCATGGCTGGTGACCACAGCCATGAAATTAAAAGACACATCCTCCTTGGAAGAAAAGCTAGGAGAAACCTAGACTTTATATTAAAAATCAGATACATTACTTTTCCAACAAATGTCCATCTAGTGAAAGCTAAGATTTTTCCAGTAGTCACATATGAATATGAGAGTTGGACCATAAAGAAATGTGAGCACTGATGAATTGATGGTTTTGAGCTGTGGTGTTGGAGAAGACTCTTGAGAGTCCCTTTGACTACAAGGAGATCAAACTAGTCAATCATAAAGAAAATCAGTCCTAAATTTTAATTGGAAGCACTGAATCTGAAGCTCGGACAATTTGGGCACCTTATGTAAAGAACTGACTCATTGGAAAAGACCCTGATGCTGGAAAAGATTGGAGTCAGAAGGAGAAGAGGATGGCAGAATATGAGATAATTGGATCGCATCATGAACTCAGTGGACATGAGTTTAAGCAAGCTCTGAGAGTTGGTGATAAACAGGGAAGCCTGGTGTGCTGCAGTCCATGCGGTGGCAAATAGTCGGATACCACTGAGTGACTGAACTGACTGACTGAATTTTGAAATGAACATTGGAGTACATGTTTCTTTTGCAATTGTGGTTTTCTCAGCATACATACCTAATATTGGGATTGCTGGGTCACATGTAGGTTTTATTCCTAGATTTATGCAGAATCTCCATACTGTTCTCCATAGTGTCTATCAATTTACACTTCCACCGACAGTGCAAGAGGGTTTTCATTTACCACACCCTCTCCAAAATTTATTGGTAGTATATATTTTAATGGCCATTTTGACTGATATGAGGTGATACCTCATTGTAGTTTTAATTTGCAGTTCTCTGATAATGAATAGAAGAGATGACTTTACACATCAGAGATCAGTCACTCAGTCATGTCTGACTCTTTGCGACCCCATGAATCGCAGCACGGCCAGGCCTCCCTGTCCATCACCAACTCCCGGAGTTCCCTCAGACTCACGTCCATCGAGTCAGCGATGCCATTCAGCCATCTCATCCTCTGTCGTCCCTTTCTCCTCTTGCCCCCAATCCCTCCCAGCATCAGAATCTTTTCCAATGAGTCAACTCTTCGCATGAGGTGGCCAAAATACTTGAATTTCAGCTTTAGCATCATTCTTTCCAAAGAAATCCCAGGGCTGATCTCCTTTAGAATGGACTGGTTGGATCTCCTTGCAGTCCAAGGGACTCTCAAGAGTCTTCTCCAACACCACAGTTCAAAAGCATCAATTCTTTGGCGCTCAGCCTTCTTCACAGTCCAACTCTCACATCCATACATGACCACAGGAAAAACCATAGCCTTGACTAGACGAACCTTTGTTGGCAAAGTAATGTTTCTGCTTTTGAATATGCTATCTAGGTTGGTCATAACTTTCCTTCCAAGGAGTAAGCATCTTTTAAACATGGACATTACCAAATGGTCAATACAGAAATCAAATTGATTATTCTTTGTATCCAAAATAGAAAAGCTGTATACAATCAGGAAAAACAAGACCTGGAACTTACTGTGGCTCAGATCATCAACTTTGCATAGAAAAATTCAGACTTAAACTAAAGAAAACTGGGAAAAACACTAGGCCAGCCAGGTAAGACTTAACCAAATTGCATATGAATTCGCAGTAGAGGTAACAAATAGATTCAAGAAACTAGATCTAGTTAACAGTGTGCCTGAAGAACTATGATCATAGGTCCATAATATTGTACAGGAGGTGGCAAACAAAACCATCTCAAAGAAAAAGAAAAGTAAAACGGCAAAATGTTCATTTGAAGATGCTTTAAAAATAGTGAAATAATGAAGGGAAGCAAAATCCAAGGGAGAAAGGAAAAGGTATATCCAATTAAATAAAGAGTTAAAAGAATAGCTAGAAGAGACAAGAAAGCCTTCTTCAATGAACAGAGCTTAATAGTAGAAGAAAACAACAAAAAGGGGGAAAAAATAGAGATCCTTTCAGGAAAATTGGAAATATCAAGGGAGTATTCTGTCCAAAGATTGGTACAAAAAAGGATAAAAATTGTAGAGACCCTGCAGACGCTGAAGAAATCAAGAAGAGATGGAAAGAATACATGGGAGAACTGTATAAAATAGATCTTAATGAACTAAATTACTACAGTAGTTTGGTTAGTCACCCAGAGCCAGACATTCTGGAGTTGGAAAGCCAAGTGGGCCTTAAAAATAGTACTGTTAATAATGACTTCCCCATAGCTCAAATGGTAAAGAATCTGCCTGTGATGCAGGAGACCAGGGTTCAATCGCTGGTAGGGAAGATCCTCTGGAAACGTGAATGGCAATCCACTCCATTATCCTTACCTGGAGAATTCCATGGGCAGAAAAATCTGTCAGGCTACAGTTCATGGGTCGCAAAGCGTTAGACACGACTGAGTGACTAACACACACACACTGTTAATAAAGTTAGTGGATGCAATGAAATTCCAGTAGAACTATTCAAATCCCTAAAGGATTATGCCATCAAGGTTTTCCATTCATTATGTCAGCAAATCTGGAAGACCCAGCAGTGGCCACAGGACTGAACAGTTCAATTCAGTACATTTCAGTTCAGTTCAGTCTCTCACTTGTGTCCAACTCTTTGTGATCCCATGGACCATAGCACGCCAGGTCTCCCAGTCAGCACCAACTCCCGGAGTTTACCCAAACTCATGCCCATTGAGTCCATGATGCCATCCAACAATCTCATCCTCTGTCATCCCTTTCTCCTCCTGCCTTCAATCTTTCCCAGCATCAGGGTCTTTTCCAATGAGTCAGCTCACCACATTGGGTGGGCAAAGTTTTGGAGTTTCAGCTTTAACATCAGTCCTTCCAATGAACACACAGGACTGATCTCCTTTAGGATGGACTGGTTGGAACTTCTTGCAGTCCAAGGGACTCTCAAAAGTCTTCTCCAACATCTCAGTTAAAAAGCATCAATTCTTTAGTACTTAGCTTTCCTTATTGACCAACTCTCACATCCATACTGGAAAAACCATGACCTTGACTAGGTGGACCTTTGTTGTGAAAGCAATGTCTCTGCTTTATAATATGCTGTCTAGGCTAGTCATGTGCTAGTTAATGTGCTGTCTAGGTTAAGAGAAGGAAATGGCAACCCCCTCCAATACTCTTGCCTGGAAAGTCCCGTGGATGGAGAAGCCTGGTAGGCTACAGTCTATGGGGTCACAAAGAGCCACGATTGAGTGACTTCACTTTCACTTTCATACAGGCTAGTCATAACTTTCCTTCCAAGGAGTGCCTTTTAATTTCATGGAGGCAGTCAACATCTGCAGTGATTTTGGAGCCCCAAAAATAACATCAGCCACTGTTTCCACTGTTTCCCCATCTATTTGCCATGAAGTGATGGGACTGGATGCCATGATCTTAGTTTTCTGAATGTTGAGCTTTAAGCCAACTTTTTCACTGTCCTCTTTTACTTTCATCAAGAGGCTCTTTAGTTTTTCTTCACTTTCTGCCATAAGAGTGGTGTCATCTGCATATCAGATCTTACTGACATTTCTCCTGGCAATCTTGATTCCAGCTTGTGCTTCCTTCAGCCCAGCATTTCTCATGTACTCTGCATATAAGTTAAAAAAATCAGGGTGACAATATACAGCCTTGACATACTCCTTTTCCTATTTGGAACCAGTCTGTTGTTCCATGTCCAGTTCTAACTGTTGCTTCCTGACCTGCATACAGATTTCTCAAGAGGCAGGTCAGGTGGTTGGGTATTCCCATGTCTTTCAGAATTTTCCACCATTTATTGTGATCCACACAGTGAAGGGCTTTGGAAATAAAGCAGAAATTGTTGGGAGCTGCATTAGGCATTACTGACAAAATGGAGGTACGGCCCCAACCCCTTCTCCTCATCATACAGGCACAGTCCCGGGATGAGGGAGTTAGGTCTTGTGATTCTGACTTGTTCTTTCCTTTCTTCAGTTGAGTTGGCTGCAAAGAATGTTAAGGTGTTTATTGTTCTTGAGAGAAGCATGAGAAAGCACAAAGCCTTCTGCAGTTGTGCCCAGAAAATAATGTATAAAGTAACCATTGACATTTGTTCAAGGATCTTTACAAAGAATGTTCCAGGATGAGCACATAGGCTGCAGCTTGAGGTCATGGGAAGGATTGTTATATGAGACCTGTTTGTGAGGGGAATGTTTATGGCAAAAGAAGTTTGCTGAGGTTCATTTCATGCAAAGATGGGCTCGATAAAGGACAGAAATGGTATGGACCTAACAGAAGCAGAAGATATTAAGAAGAGGTGTCAAGAATACACAGAAGAACTGTACAAAAAAGATCTTCATGATCCAGATAATCACGATGGTGTGATCACTGACCTAGAGCCAGATATCCTGGAATGTGAAGTCAAGTGGGCCTTAGAAAGCATCACTATGAACAAAGCTAGTGGAGGTGATGGAATTCCAGTTGAGCTCTTTCAAATCCTGAAAGATGATGCTGTGAAAGTGCTGCACTCAATATGCCAGCAAATTTAGAAAACTCTGCAGTGGCCACAGGACTGGAAAAAGTCAGTTTTCATTCCAATCCCAAAGAAAGGTAATGCCAAAGAATGCTCAAACTACCGCACAGTTGCACTCATCTCACATGCTAGTAAAGTAATGCTCAAAATTCTCCAAGCCAGTCTTCAGAAATACATGAACCATGAACTTTCTGATGTTCAAGCTGGATTTAGAAAAGGCAGAGGAACCAGAGATCAAATTGCCAACATCCACTGGATCATGGAAAAAGCAAGAGAGTTCCAGAAAAACATCTATTTCTGCTTTATTGACTATGCCAAAGCCTTTGACTGTGTGGATCACAATAAATTGTGGAAAATTCTGAAAGAGATGGGAATATCAGACCACCTGACCTGCCTCTTGAGAAACCTGTATGCAGGTCAGGAAGCAACAGTTAGAACTGGACATGGAACAACAGACTGGTTCCAAATAGGAAAAGGAGTACATCAAGGCTGTATATTGTCACCCTGCTTATTTATCTGTACTTCTATGCAGAGTACATCATGAGAAACGCTGGACTGGAAGAAAAACAAACTGGAATCAAGATGGCCGGGAGAAATATCAATAAGGTCTGATATGCAGATGACACCACCCTTATGGCAGAAAGTGAAGAGGAACTAAAACGCCTCTTGATGAAAGTGAAAGAGGAGGGTGAAAAAGTTGGCTTAAAGCTCAACATTCAGAAAACGAAGATCATGGCATCTGGTCCCATCACTTCATGGGAAATAGATGGGAAAACAGTGGAAACAGTGTCAGACTTTATTTTGGGGGGCTCCAAAATCACTGCAGATGGTGACTGCAGCTATGAAATTAAAAGACGCTTACTCCTTGGAAGGAAAGTTATGACCAACCTAGATGGCATATTCAAAAGCAGAGACATTACTTTGCCAACAAAGGTTCGTCTAGTCAAGGCTATGGTTTTTCCTGTGGTCATGTATGGATGTGAGAGTTGGATTGTGAAGAAGGCTGAGCGCCGAAGAATTGATGCTTTTGAACTGTGGTGTTGGAGAAGACTCTTGAGAGTCCCTTGGACTGCAAGGAGATCCAACCAGTCCATTCTGAAGGAGATCAGCCCTGGGATTTCTTTGGAAGGAATGATGCTAAAGCTGAAACTCCAGTACTTTGGCCACCTCATGCGAAGAGTTGACTCATTGGAAAAGATTCTGATGCTGGGAGGGATTGGGGGCAGGAGGAGAAGGGGACAACAGAGGATGAGATGGCTGGATGGCATCACTGACTCAATGGACATGAGTCTGAGTGAACTCCAGGAGTTGGTGATGGACAGGGAGGCCTGGCATGCTGCAATTCATGGGGTGGCAAAGAGTCGGACATGACTGAGCAACTGAACTGAACTGAGCTCAGGGTTTAGGAATAATTAAGAATAGCTAGAAGCCTTTTTAGGAAATAATGATCTTAAGATGCCAGGAGCAAACAGGATTTAGAAGATAAGAAATAAACTGAGGAATGTAGCATGAGTTGCAATTTAATCCCAAGTTAGGTATAGGACACATAAGAAGAAGTATATAGTAGATAGTAAAGCCGATTCTGAGAGAATGGCTAAAGCAGGAACTCTGTAGGGCAACAGTGATTTCTGGAGACAATAAATCTGGGTGGGGGAAACTAAAAGTGTCAAACCTCTGACCTAATGCTTTTGTCAAAGTATAAAAGAAAACCTGAACCTTGAAATAAACATGTAGTCCCGTACCTCGAGTCAGAGGCTACATCATTGTCCGCCGATACCGCTCACCCCTTCAGGCTGATTCCCTGGCTGCTGGATCTGGACTCCGGCAAGAAATAGAGATTTTTCTGTAACTCTCTTGCTTTTTCAATGATCCACCAGATGTTGGCAATTTGATCTATGGTTTCTCTGCCTTTTCTAAAACCAGCATAAATATCTGGAAGTTCATGGTTCATGTATTGCTGAAGACTGGCTTGGAGAATTTTAAGCATTAATTTATTAGAATGTGAGATGAGTGCAGTTGTGTGATAGTTTGAGAATTTTTTTGACATTGCCTTTCTTTGGGATCTGAATGAAAACTGATCTTTTCCAGCCCTGTGGCCACTGCTGAGTTTTCCAAATTTGCTGGCATATTGAGTGCAGCACTTTCACAGCATCATCTTTTAAGATTTGAAATAGTTCAACTAGAATTCCATCACCTCCACTAGCTTTGTTCGTAGTGATGCTTCCTAAGGCCCACGTGACTTCACATTCCAGAACGCCTGACTCAAGGTGAGTGATCACACCATCATAATTGTCTGGATCATGGAGATCCTTTTTGTACAGTTCTTCTGTGTATTCTTGACACCTCTTCTCAATATCTTCTGCTTCTGTTAGGTCCATACTGTTTCTGTCCTTTTTTGTGCCCTTCTTTGCATGAAATGTTCCCTTGGTATCTCTAATTTTCTTGAAGAGATCTCTAGTGTTTCCCATTCTATTGTTTTCCTATATTTCTTTGCACTGATCGCTGAGGAAGGCTTTCTTATCTCTCCTCGCTATTCTTTGGAACTCTGTATTCAAATGGGTATATCTTTCCTTTTCTCCTTTGCTTTTTACTTCTCTTGTTTTCCCAGCTATTTATAATGCCTCCTCAGACAGCCATTTTGCTTTTTTGCATTTCTTTTTTGGGGATGGTCTTGATCTCTCTCTGCTGCACAGTGTCACAAACTTCCATCCACAGTGCATCAGGCATTCTATCAGATCTAGTCCCTTAAATCTATTTCTCACTTCCACTGTATAATCGTTAAGTGCTTTGATTTAGGTCATACGTGAATGGTCTAGTGGTTTTCTCTTCTTTCTTCAATTTAAGTCTGAATTTGGCAATAAGGAGTTCATGATCTGAGCCACAATCAGCTCCTGGTCTTATTTTTGCTGACTGTATAGAGCTTTTCCATCTTTGGTTCCAAAAAATATAATCAATCTGATTTTGGTCTCGGCCATCTGATGATATCCATCTGTAGTGTCTTCTCTTGTCTTATTGGAAGGTGTTTGCTATGTCCGGTACGTTCTCTTGGCAAAACTCTATTAGCCTTTGCCCTGTTTTATTCCATATTCCAAGGCTAAATTTTCTTGTTACTCTAGGTGTTTCTTGACTTCCTACTTTTGCATTCCAGTCCCCATCCTCATTCTAATTCCCAAGAAGGGTAGTACCAAAGAATGTGCTAAACATCAGTCAATTGCATTCACCTCCAATGCTAGTAATGTCATGCTTAAAATCTTTCATGCTAGGCTTCAGAATTGTGCAAACCAGGAACTTCCAGATGTCCAAGCTGGGTTTAGAAAAAAAAAAAAAAAAAGAGAGAGAGAGAGAGAGGATCAAGAGATCAAATTGCCAATGTTCAGTGGATCGCTGATAAAACAAGGGAATTCCATAAAAAGCATCTATCTCTGTTTCTTCAACTATGCTAAAGCCTTTGACTATGTGGATCACAACAAACTGTGGAGAGATCTTAGACAGATGGGAATACCAGACACTCTTACCAGTCTCCTGAGAAACCTGTAGGCGAGTCAAGGAAAAACAGTTAGAACCAGTTGTATGGAACAACTGATTGGTTCAAGATCAAGAAAGGGGTATGACAGGGTTGTCTTCTGTCACCCTGTTTGTTTAACCTGTATGCTGAGCACATCATGAGAAATGCTGGGTTGGATGAGTTACAAGCTGGAATCAAGATAGCAGGAGAAACATTAACAACCTCATATATTTAGATGATACCACTCTATTAGCAGAAAGTGAAGAGGAACTAAAGAGCCTCTTGATGATGGTGAAGGAGAGTGAAAGAGCTGACTTAAGACTAAACATTAAAAAAAAAAAAACTAAGATCATGGCATCTGGCCCCATTACTGCATGGCAAATAGAAAGGGAAAATGTGGAAGTAGTGACAGATTTCCTCTTCTTGGACTCCAAAATCACTGCAGATGATGAGTACTGCCAAGAAATCAGAAGACGATCACTTCTTGTCAGGAAAGAGATGATAAACTTAGACAGTGTGTTGAAAAGCAGAGACATTACTCTGCTGACAAAGGTCCATATAGTCAAGACTATGATCTTCCCAGTAGTCATATAGGGATGCAAGAGCTGGACTGTAAACCAAAGAACTGATGAATCTAAAAATCAATTCTTAGAACACCAAAGAAATTGATGCCTCCAAACAATGGTGATGGAAACGAAAGTGAAAGTGAATTCTCATCGGAATTTTTGTGGCCTCATGGACTGTAGCCTACCTGGCTCCTCCGTCCATGGGATTTTCCAAGCAAGAATACTGGAATGGTTTGCCATTTCCTTCTTCAGGAGATCTTCCTGATCCAGGGATTGAACCCAGGTCTCCCGCATTGTAGGCAAACGCTTTACTGTCTGAGCCACCAGGGAAGTCTGGTGGTGATGGAAAATGCTCCTGAAAGTCACTTGAACAGCAAGGAGATCAAATCAGTCAATGATATCTATTCAGTAGATAAATGCTGAATATTCACTGGAAGGACTGATGCTGAAGCTGAAGTTCCAGTATTTTGGTCATCTGATGCTAACAAACAACTTATTGGAAAAGTCCCTGATTCTGGGAAAGATTGAGGGCAGAAAGAAAAGAGCGCATCAGAGGATGAGATGGATGAACCACATCACCAATACAATGAACATGAACTTGGACAAACTCTGGGAGATGGTGAGGGACGGGGAGACTTGGTGTGCTGCAATCCATGGGGTCACAAATAGTTGGACACAACTGTTCGACTGAACAACAACAACAATAATGAACTATGTTGAGCATCTTTTCAGACTTGTTGGTCATGTGTATATCTGTTTTTGAGAAATGGTCTTTAGGTCTTTCATCCATTTTTTAAAAACTGTGTTGCTTGATTTTTCTGATATTAAGCTGCATGAGCTGCTTGTAGAGTTTGGAGATTAATCTTTTGTCAGTTGCTTCATTTGCAATTATTTTCTCCCATTCACTCTTTGTCTTTCATCTTGTTTGTGGTTTCCTCTACTGTACAAAAGATTTAAGTTTAATTACTTTTCATATGTTTATTTCCATTGCAATAGGGTCTGAGTATTTTTTTGCAATTTATGTCAAAGAGTGTTCTGCCTAAGTTTTTATCTAAGAGTTTTATAGTTTCTGACCTTATTTATAGTTTTACCATTCATTTTGAATTTATTTTTTATGTTTGTTGTTAGTAAGTGTTCTAATGTTATTCTTTTACATCCCTGTCCAGATTTCCCAGCACCACTTATTAAGGAGCTGTCTTTTTCCATTGTATATTCTTGCCACCATTGTCAAAGATAAGGTGCCCATAGGTGTATGGGTTCATCTCTGGGCTTTCAATCTTGTTCCATTGGTCTATATTTTTTGTTTTTGTGTCTTGATGACTAGAGCTTTGTAATATAATCTGAAGACAGGACGATGTCTATCTCCAGCTCCGTTTTTCTTTCTCAAGATGTCTTTGGCTATTTGGAGCCTCTTTGTTCCCATAAAAACTGCAAATCTTTTCTTCTACTTCTGTGAAAAATGTCATTGGTAATTTTTTAGAATGCATTAAATCTGTAGATTACTTTGGGTATTATGATCATTTTCACAATATTGGTTCTTCCAGTCCTAGAACATGAGATACCTCCCCATCTGTTTGTGTTGCCTGTTTTCTTTCACCAGTGTCTTATAGTCTTTTGCATACAAATTTTAGTCTCTTTAAAGAAGTTTGTTCTAGGTATTTTATTCATTTTGTTGCAATGATGAATGGATTTTTTCCTTTATTAATCTTTATGATTTTTCATTGTTAGTATATGGGAATACAAGGAATTTCTCTGCATTAATTTTGTATCCTGACACTATACTAAATTCACTGATTGGCTTTTAGTAATTTTCTTGTGGTGTCTTTATGGTTATCAATGTATAGTATCATGTCATCTGGAAACAGTGAGTTATCATTCTTTTCCAATCCTTATTCATTTCATTTTCTTTTCTTTTTGATTATTGTGGCTACAAGGTTCAAAACTTAATTGTGTAATAATGACTTCAGTTGGCACACTTTTCTTCTTGATCATAGAGGAAATGCTTTCAGTTTTTCTCATTGAGCATAATGTTTGTGGTGAATTTGTCATATACGGCCTTTATTATATTGAGTTAGGTTCCATCTGACCATTTTCTGGTGAGTTTTATCATAAATATGTGTTGAATTTTGTCAACAGCTTTTTCTGCATCTATTGAGATTATGATATGGTTTTGATAGAATGTGCCTATGAATCCATCTGGCCCTGGGTTTTGTTTGCTGGAAGATTTTTTTTATCACAGTTTCAATTTCAATGCTTGAGATTGATTAGTCTGTTCATATTTTCTATTTCTTTCTGGTTTGGTTTTGGAAGGTACTTTTCTATTAATTCATCCATTTCTTTCAGGTTGTCAATTTCACTAACATATTGTTGTTCAGTCATTATATCGTGTCTGACTCTTTGCAACTCCATGAACTGCAGCAAAGCAGACTTCCTTTTCCTTCAAGATCAACCTGGAGTTTGTTCAAACTCATGTCCATTGAGTCAGTGATGCCATCCAACCATCCTCTCTCGGTCCCTTCTCCTTTCTCAATCTTTCCCAGCATCAGAGTCTTTTTCAATGAGTTGGCTTTTCACATTAGGAGGCCAAAGTGTTGGAGCTTCAGCATAAATCCTTCCAGTGAGTATTACAGGATTGATTTCCTTTAGGATTTGATTTCCTTGCTTTCCAAGGGACTCTCAAGAGTCTTCTAAAGCATCACAATTCAAAAACATCATCTCTTTGTGGTTAAGCATTCTTAGTGGACCAACTCCCACATCCATACATGACTACTGGGAAAACTATAGCTTTGACCATAGAGACCTTTGTCAGCAAAGTGATGTCTCTGCTTTTTAATACACTGTCTATATTTGTCATAGCTTTTCTTCCAAGGTTTAAGAGTCTTCTAATTTGTGGTTGCAGTCACTGTATACAGTGATTTTAGAGCCCAAGAAAATTAAATCTGTTTCTACCTCCACCTCCCATTTGCCATGAAGTGATGGGGCCAGATGCCATGATCTTAGTTTTTTGAATGTTGAGTTTGATAAAAAAAAAAATCTAATATCATAGCTTTGTGGTCAGAAAATATGCTTAATATGATTTCAGTTTCTTTACATTTACCTAGGCTTGGTTTGTGGTCTGATGTCTAATTAGCTTTTTCACTCTCCCTTTCACTCTCATCCAGAATGTCTTTAGTTTCTCTTTGCTTTATGCAATTAGAGTGGTATTATCTCCATATCAGAGGTTGTTGATATTTCTCCTGGCAATATAGTTACATGAAGTGTCTCTTATAAATCTTTGTATTTCTGCATTGTCTGTTGTAACTTCTTTTATATTTTCAAGTTTTATTGATTTGAGTCTTTTCCTTTTTTCTTGATGAGTCTGGCTAATGGTTTGTCAATTCTGTTTATCTTGTCTTAGAACTAGCTTTTAGCTTTATTGCTCTTCTCAGTTGTTTTCTTCATTTCTGTTTAATTTATTTCTTCTCTGTCCATTTCTGTTTAATTTATTTCTGCTCTGACTCTATGATGTCTTGCTTTCTTCTAAGTTTTTTTTTTTTTTTTTGTCTTTTTTCCTAATTGTTTTAGCTGTAATGTTGGTTTTGTTGTTGTTGTTGTTATTTTTTTCCTTTCATTTCTTGAAATAGTCTTGTATTGCTATATATTTCCCTGTTAGTACTGTTTTGCTGCATCCCACTGGTTTTGGTTTGCTGTTTTTTTTTTTTAAGTCTTTTTCTTAATTTACTCTTTTTTTTTTTTTCTTCAGTGATCTCTTGGTTATTTAGAAACATATTGTTTAGCCTCCTCGTGTTTTTAATTTTTTTTCCTGTAATTGATATCTAGCTTCATCAATATGTGAACCGTGAACTTCCTGATGTTCAAGCTAGTTATAGGAAAGGCAGAGGAACCAGAGATCAAATTGCCAATATCCGCTGGATCATGGAAAAAGCAAGAGTGTTCCAGAAAAACATCTATTTCTGCTTTATTGACTATGCCAAAGCCTTTGACTGTGTGGATCACAATAAACTGTGGAAAATTCTGAAAGAGATGGGAATACCAGACCACCTGATCTGCCTCTTGAGAAGTCTATATGCAGGTCAGGAAGCAACAGTAAGAACTGGACATGAAACAACAGACTGGTTCCAAAAAGGAAAAGGAGTACGTCAAGGCTGTATATTGTCACCCTGTTTATTTAACTTATATGCAGAGTACATCATAAGAAATGCTGGACTGGAAGAAACATAAGCTGGAATCAAGATTGCTGGGAAAAATATCAATAACCTCAGATATGCAGATGACATCACCCTTTTGGCAGAAAGTGAAGAGGAACTCAAAAGCCTCTTGATGAAAGTCAAAGTGGAGAGTGAAAAAGTTGGCTTAAAGCTCAACATTCAGAAAACGAAGATCATGGCATCTGGTCCCATCACTTCACGGGAAATAGAGGGGAAACACTGGAAACAGTGTCAGATTTTATTTTTCTGGGCTCCAAAATTACTGCAGATGGTGACTGCAGCCATGAAATTAAAAGACGCTTACTCCTTGGAAGGAAAGTTATGACCAACCTAGATGGCATATTCAAAAGCAGAGACATTACTTTGCCAACAAAGGTTCATCTAGTCAAGGCTATGGTTTTTCCTGTGGTCATGTATGGAAGTGAGAGTTGGACTGTGGAGAAGGCTGAGCACCAAAGAATTGATGCTTTTGAACTGTGGTGTTGGAAAAGACTCTTGAGAGTCCCTTGGACTGCAAGGATATCCAACCAGTCCATTTTTAAGGAGATCAGCCCTGGGTGTTCTTTGGAAGGAATGATGCTGAAGCTGAAACTCCAGTACTTTGGCCACCTCATGGGAAGAGTTGACTCATTGGAAAAGACTCTGATGCTGGGAGGGATTGGGGGCAAGAGGAGAAGGGGATGACAGAGAATGAGATGGCTGGATGGCATCACTGACTAGATGGACGTGAGTCTCAGTGAACTCGAGGAGTTGTGATGGACAGGGAGGCCTGGCGTGCTGTGATTCATGGGGTTGCAAAGAGTCAGAGACGACTGAACGACTGAACTGAAGTGAACTGAATGGAAAGGAAATAATAAAATATTACATTTGTCTAGTATGTTTTATCCAAGGGAAATTCAATCACACAAATCCTATTTGTTAGGAAGGCTAGAAATTATTGTCACCTTTTCTGAAAATGAAGAAACTGAGCCTATGAGGATTACCACTTACTGAAGATTACATAATGAGTTTTGACAGAGTTTATGTTCTTTCAGACACCCAATTTCCCGTGGAACATTCTGCAAAGTCAGACTGTGATGTCCTAAGGCTTCTTTAAGTTCTGATTATTTATTGATCACTGATACAGCCAACACTGTAAATGGTTATGTGAGCAACAAGAACAATGAACTCAAGGAACATATATTCAGAAAAAAAATTGTCTACATGACATATTCTGGTTTTATATACACTGTTTTAAGGAATTCATCCCTAATCAACCAAGTTATATATCTATGAGCAGCATACAATGAATCTCTTCTAGAATATATACTTGCCTATAAAAAGAAACTTTTGATGTTTTAATTTAGGGAATTAAGTATTTCTAATGGGTAGAGGAGGTCATTGAGAATGGCTTTTTGTGTTCTTTAAATCATACCAGTTTGACAGTTTTCTATTCTGAGGAAACAGTGGAGCTAGTTTATTTCCTTTCTTAACAGAAGTTCTTGGCTCTTGTCATGCAAATCTGCTTTAACAATAATATGCAATTCTTGCTCATTTCTCTTTTGGTTCTGTAAAATCTCTCTGGATATATCCTTCCTCACATTCAAGATCAAACATTTCCTTTACTCTTAGATGTTGTTTAAAATTCCTCTTTGAAGAAATGAAAAGGAAATTTAAGTCACAGTGAACCACATAGCAAATGCATAAGGACATTAAAATAGATATTTTCTGAGCCATTGTGCATTTAACTTGCACAAATGCATTAAAACATCAGAGTTAACTTTTTCTCAGAATGTTAATCTACATAATTTATACTTATAAAACCTTCAGGTAGATAAACTATAAGAGAATTATCAGATTAATGAAAATGGCTATGGACTTGCCTGAAATCCACTCAAGAAAATCTTTCTGGCTTTGATTATTATATTCAATCTATCCTACTTATGGATAAATTTTAAAACTGAAGTATTTTATTTTGTTTTATATATTATGTGATGTGCCAAGAGCTATAAAAGGTCATATTGTTTTCTGGAATCAAGTTAAAAGAGAGAATTATAACTGCATAATATAATATAATATATATATATATATTTTTTTTTCCAAGTAAAAGTAGCTTTACATATATGTGAAAGTATTTTTATCTGGAATCAAGTACAAACATTTGGAATCAATATGAAATACAACAAAAATTTTAGATTTAAAATAGGCATTTTCTTTTAGTAACAATAGCAGAATAAGCTTTGGTAAGTCATTTTAAGGAATAATTAAAATTTTCTTCAGCAGAAAACTATCCGTAATTTTAGATGCATAGAAAATTCTGTCAGACTATAGTAGGTGATTAACAGAGCTAAGTCCAAGTTGGAAACTCCACTTCCCATTTCTGACTATTTATGACAAATGTAACTATTAGATCTTTCTTGGGTTAGGCACAGGAAATAAACCTAGTAGCATAAGCAATATTATTAAAAGCAAAGATGCATTTAGTATTACTGTGTTCCAGGAACTCCTAGAAATGCTTTATAAGGAGAAACCTCCACAAAGTTTCACTTGCATTAATTTATTTGATACTCACAGCTGTGTGAAGTAGGTACTTATTAACCTCACCACACACACACACACACACACACACACACACACACACAAACAGAACCCCGGAGACGTATAAAGTGGCAGAGTCAGAATTAATATCCAAAACTTTGCCTGTGGAGCCCCATTCTCAATCCCCTCTCTCTGCCCTTTTGCTATTTGTAGTTCTATGACGATTTTCATAGTTCCATAAGAAATTATGTCCTGAATGACTTTATTACAAAATTTCTGTTAGGTCAATTGTTTTATTTAATCTCTTTCAAGCAAATCAGAAGTGGTCTATCATGTGTTTATTAACAGTCTATTAGTATGTTACTAGAGAAGACTCTTGAGAGTCCCTTGGACTGCAAGGAGATCTAACCAGTCCATTCTAAAGGTGATCAGCCCTGAGTGTTCTTTGGAAGGAATGATGCTGAAGCTGAAACTCCAGTACTTTGGCCACCTCATACGAAGAGTTGACTCATTGGAAAAGACTCTGATGCTGGGAGGGATTGGGGGCAGGAGAAAAAGGGGACAACAGAGGATGAGATGGCTGGATGGCATCACTGACTCGATGGCCGTGAGTATGAGTGAACTCCGGGAGATGGTGATGGACAGGGAGGCCTGGTGTGCTGTGATTCATGGGGTTGCAAAGAGTCGGACACGACTGAGCAACTGAACTGAATTGAACTGAACAACCTTTTATCTGAGTAGGTTAATGTTGCTTTTTATCATTTTGTCTAAATATAAATAGAACATTTTTCACATTATTATCATCCTTCAATTGATAAAGCTTAATTCTAACAATAGAGTAGACAGTTAGCTATTTGTGGAAACAAAATCATCTCCTGAAGTGTGCTTTAAAGTTGAAAATTGATTATCTTGTTTGGTTTTTGCTTGTTTTTCCCAACAACTTTAAAGATACTAGGAGCAGAGAGAAAGTACTTGCAAACTGTAGAAATACCTATTAAGAGTGTTGGGCTTTCCAGTTTCTAAGCAGAAAAGAACCTGCCTGCCAATGCAAGAGACCCAAGAGACCCAAGTGATGTGGGTTTGATCCCTGGGTTGGGAAGATCCCCTGGAGGAGGGCATGGCAACCCACTCCAGTAGTCTTGCCTGGAGAATCCCGTGGACTGAGGAGTCTGACAGGATATTGTCAGGATACTGTTCATGGGGTTGCAAAGAGCTGGACATGACTGAGGTAACTTAGCATGCACACACAAGCATCAAGTATGTTAATCTTTACTGATCCTGAAAGCTAGGTGAGAAAGATTTATTTTATAGTGTCATTTTGATCTTCCCCACCTGGAATGGAAACTTCATGAAATACATTAGTTCACAGTTATTCAGTCTTATTACAAATATCTCTGGGACCGGTATTTCTACCAACAACCCTTCTGTATGCATTCTTAAAAATCCCGTTTTATTTTCCTTCACTGTTGTTCTCCCATTATTCTGTCACCTTATCAGTTCAGTTCAGTTCATTCGCTCAGTTGTGTCTGACTCTTTGCAACTCCATGAACCCCAGCACACCAGGCCTCCCTGTCCATCACCAACTCTTGGAACCCACCCAAACTCATGTCCTTTGAGTCGGTGATGCCATCCAACCATCTCATCCTTTGTCGTCCCTTTCGCCTCCTGCCTCAGTCTTTCCCAGCATCAGAGTTTTTTCCAATGAGTCAGCTCTTTGCCTCAGGTGGCCAAAGTATTGGAGTTTTCGCTTCAACATCAGTCCTTCCAATGAACACCCAGGACTGATCTCCTTTAGGATGGACTGGTTGGATCTCCTTGCAGTCCAAGGGACTCATTTTGATATTTGGCAAAACTAATACAATTATGTAAAGTTTAAAAATAAAATAAAATTAAAAAAAATAAATTTCATTAAAAAAAAAAAAAAAAGAATCTTCTCCAACACCACAGTTCAAAAGTATCAATTCTTCTGCGCTCAGCTTTCATCACAGTCCAACTCTCACATCCATACACGACCACTGTAAAAACCATAGCCTTGACTAGACAGACATTTGTTGGCAAAGTAATGTCTCTGCTTTTCAATATGCTATCTATGTTGGTCATAACTTTCCTTCCAAGTAGTAAGAGCCTTTTAATTTCATGGCTGCAATCACCATCTGCAGTGATTTTGAAGCATAGAAAAATAAAGTCAGCCACTGTTTCCACTGTTTCCCCATCTATTTGCCATGAAGTGATGGGACCAGATGCCATGATCTTAGTTTTCTGAATGTTGAGCTTGAAGTCAACTTTTTCACTCTCCTGTTTCACTTTCATCAAGAGGCTCTTTAGTTCCTTTTCACTTTCTGCCATAAGAGTGGTGTCATATGCATATCTGAGGTTATTGATATTTTTCCCGGAATTATTGATTCCAGCTTGTGCTTCCTCCAGCCCAGCATTTCTCATGATGTACTCTGCATATAAGTTAAATAAGCAGGGTGACAATATACAGCCTTGACGTACTCCTTTTCCTATTTGGAACCAGTCTGATGTTCCGTGTCCAGTTCTGTCTGTTGCTTCCTGACCTGCCTACAGGTTTCTCAAGAGGCAGGTCAGGTGGTTGGGTATCCCCATCTCTTTCAGAATTTTCCACCGTTTATTGTGATCCATACAGTCAAAGGCTTTGGCATAGTCCATAAAGTAGAAATAGATGTTTTTTTTCTGGAATTCTCTTGCCTTTTCAATGATCCAGCAGATGTTGGCAATTTGGTCTCTGGTTCCTCTGCCTTTTCTAAAACCAGCTTGAATATCTGGTCACCTTATACTCAGTACATTATCTCCTTTCTCATTTATAGCATTCAAATATCAATATTCAAACATCTATTCTGTAAGGTGGAACACAGTTATTTATTCATTTTTCTCTTACATCAGTCATATGACCTCCTTTCCATTTTTTCTACTTGTGCTTAAGGCTGAGGTTTTCTTAACCAAGTTAATCTTCTTCTACCATGTTGTAGTTCTCTGTTAGAGGTAGAAAATTCTTCAGGCTTGAGCCTCATCCTATTATACATTTGCCTCTCAAATAATCATTACCAATCCCTTGCTTCTTGAAGTTTTTTGTTTTTTTTTTTTTTAATTCTATTACTTCCTTGAAAGTGTTAGTCAGTTGTGTCTGAGTCTTTGCAACCCCGGGGACTGTAGACTGCCAGGCTCCTCTGCCCATGGGATTCTCCAGGCAAGAATATTGGAATGGGTAGCCATTCCCCTCTCTAGGGGATCTTCCCAACCCTGAGATCAAACTCAGGTCTCCTGCATTGTAGGCAGTTTCTTTACTATCTGAACGACCAGGGAAGCCCTACTTAAGTAGTCAAAATTATTATTTTCTTTTTTTTTTTTAATCTGAAAAGATTGCATTAGCATTTATTTGTGTATCTCCCTGAAGTAGTCCGTTGTTGTCTTTTTAGCTTTCTTTTCTGTTTAGTCTAAATGTGAGCAAATTGAATTCAACTTTGAGATATGTACACCAGGAAGTTTTGTGATTAGTTGATAACTAAATCAAATTTACAAACACATCTGATGCTTTTCAGAGCACATCCACTACTTATCTTCCTTTTCTCTCTGTGTGTGAGTGCTAAGTCACTTCAGTTGTGTCCAACTCTTTGTGACCCCATGGACTGTAGCCCACCAGGCTCCTCTGTCCATGGGATTCTCCAGGCAAGAATATTGGAGTGGGTTGCCATGCCCTTCTCCAGAGGATCTTCCTGACACAGGGATCAAACCTATGTCTCCTGTAGCTCCTGCATTGCAGACAGACTCTACCACTGAGCCACTGGGGAAGTCCTGGTGGGGCTCTCTGTCTTACCGCTAAATCAGTGCATGACAGACTGATTGCCATCACATTGCTAGTAGAGTCAAACTCTTATTATTACCTTTGTCAGCTTCTCTGATATACCACTGAAGTTCAAGTAACATAAAAGAAAATTTCAGAATCACTCTGATACCACTAGCCACCTAGTTAGACATATCTTTGAGGACTTTTGCTAACAAAATTCATGACCAAATTATTCAGTAATAAAACACTGAAATTATGGTTCATTATTTTGGCTTCTACAAGGATAGAAAAAATGATAGGAGAGATATAGATAGTATTTTTTAGTGGCAAATCACTTAAGAACTAAATGTAAGACCTTTTTTTACACATTATATCATTTAATCCACATATTGGTGGTATTAGGCATTGATTTTACATATTCCAGATAAGAAAATCAATTTACAGAGAAGTGAAAAAAGGTACCTAGCAAACTGAAGCACTTAAGTCATGCTCTCTTCATTATATTACTTGTACTCTTCTTTGATGTGGAGTTAGAGTGACAAGACTGCCATAGATAACATAAAAATATATACTTGCCCTAAATTGATGTTCTAAACCTTCTAGTTCATAAAAGATGGAGATTAAAAAATAATGAGGAGTCAGGAAAAGTTTCTGGGAAGTTAGAAAAATTAGCAAGGTCTCTGATTTTTCACTTCAGTAGTCTAAAACTTCTGAAAATGATCTATATTTATGAATTTCTTTAACTAAAAAGAAAAAAAAATTCACCTGACCTTTTTTGTATTGTTTCAAATTCTTAAAAGGAATCTTCCTAATATTGTTCGGTGTGACTGGAAATGTGCTTTCTATTTTTGTTATGACAAAAGCTGGTTGGGAAATGGAAGCTTATATGCATCATGACAACTTCATTCATTCATTTATTCATTTATTAGTTATTCAGAACATGCCATTGTCTAATGTTATATATCAGAGACCCATGTGTGTAGGTTATCATGGTGAACACACTAGACAAGTCTCCTGTCTTGGCTCTCAGTATCCAGGAGTATACCACAGACATTGTCCTAACTCTGTTTATTATGGGTTAAGATAGGTTGGCCCAAGGCATTAAGGCATTTAACTAGCCCTGAGGCATTAGTGTATGCTGAAATCTAAAAGATTTTAGGCAGCAGACTTCTGTGAAGAGGCAAGAAAGAAAGACTAGTTTACTCTAGGGATGATGTAAGGGATTCCATTATACACTTCCCACCTGAGCTACTTTCTCATTTATTCACCCTTGCTTCATTCTACTTTTGTGAAGCAGCTCAGAACAGCCTCAGCATCTGTTATGCTGTCTCTCTCTTTGAGGGTTTTGAACCCACACCAGAATATCCTCCAGTTAGACCTTACACTTCCCTTGAAAGTATCAGCAGGGCTTTGAGACTTCCCTGGTGGCTCAGACGGTAAAGCGTCTGTCTACAATGCGGGAGACCTGGGTTTGAGCCACGGGTTGGGAAGATCCCCTGGAGAAGGAAATGGCAACCCACTCCAGTACTATTGCCTGGAAAATCCCATGGACAGCAGAGCCTGGTAGGCTACAGTCTATGGGGAAGCAAAAAGTCGGACATGACTGAGCAACTTCACTCACTCACTAAGGTGGAGGAAGGGCTTCCCAGGTGGCGCTAGTGATAAAGAACCCACCAATCAATGCAGGAGACATAAGAGACTCAGGTTCGATCTCTGGGTTGGGAAGATCCCCTGGAGGAGGGAATGGCAACTTACTCCAGTATTCTTGCCTGGAGAATCTCACGGATAGAGGAGCCTACCAGGCTGCAGTCTATAGGGCTGCACAGAGTCAAACACAACTGAAGTGACTTAGCATGCACAGTACATAAGGTAGAGGAAAGGAGTGCCACTTGTCCAAGATATTCTTTTATTTTATGATAAATGCCTCATGGCCCACTGTTTTTCTATACACTAGTGACTCAGTGTTTAAAAACTACCAAGACTACACTAAGAAGCCTTGTGATAATCTGTTTTTGTTTTGTTTTGTTTCACTTTTAATCTTCTAGAAAATTTAAGGTACTGTTTTCATTGTTTTGGAGAAGGCAATGGCACCCCACCCCAGTACTCTTACCTGGAAAATCCCATGGACAGAGGAGCCTGGTAGGCTGCAGACCATGGGGTCGCGAAGAGTCGGACACGACTGAGCAACTTCACTTTCACTTTTCCCTTTCATGCATTGGAGAAGGAAATGGCAACCCACTCCAGTGTTCTTGCCTGGAGAATCCCAGGGACGGGGGAGCCTGGTGGGCCGCCGTCTATGGGGTCACACAGAGTCGGACACGACTGAAGTGACTTAGCAGCAGCAGTTTCATTGTTTTCTAATGGTATTTATGTATTTAAAGAATAATATGGAATTAAAATTGTATTTTGGAGAGTGGATGGGAAAAATGTCCACCATTATAAAAAGCCAAAATTTTAAATATTGCTACAAGAGAGATGGCTTCAGCAAAGGATTTTTTGAAAGTTTTAAATATACTAAGCACCAAAGTTCATTTTTTAAAACAATAAAGCCAATATGTTAGATAAGAAATATGTTAGTACCTATGCTTTTTATTAACTACTGAAACTTATGATTTATATGAACTATTATCTTCTCCATTGAATCCATTTTGAGGCATCTTACCAACAACACTATGACAGTAGAAAACCTTTATAATTTTAAAACTCAGTTGTCCTCATTATCTTACCCTTTCCAATTATCTTCATATTTTTACCAACTTTTTAACTTCTTTCTATAAACCTGCTTTTTAAAATATTTAGCATTAAATGTGTAACTTTTATATTACTACATATTAAATACCTCAATGAAGATTACTCTAAAATTACCAAATTAGTATTAGAAAGTTTTTATATTGTTGAAAAACTCACGGAGTGTAAAAGTGAAATGAAGCACATTTGTATAATCAAATTATTTGGTAAAGCATTTACTGCAGGAAGTTGAAATAATTTGGGGTACATAATAACTTATGTATTCAAAAATTTAATATATTGGTATATAAGATTACAAATTATTTTCATTTTTAACCTTTTTTATTTTGTATTGGGGTATAGCCAATTAACAATGCTATAGTACTTTCAGCAAAGAGACTCAGTCATATATATACATGTATTCCTTCTCCCCCACACCCCCGCCCCATTCAGGCTAGCACAAAACATTGAACAGAGTGCCATGAGCTATACTTTAGGTCTTTATTGGTTATCCATTTTAAATAGAGAAGTGTTTACATGACCTCCCCAAAGTCCTTAACTATCCCTTCTCCCTGGAAACCATAAGTTCATGTTCTAAGTCTGTGAATCTCTTTCTGTTTTGTAAATTCATTTGTATCACTTCTTTTTAGATTCCACATATAAGGGATGTCATATGATATTTCTCCTTCTCTGTCTGATTTGCTTCACTCAGTATGACACTCTCTAGGTTCATCCATGGCTTTATTTCATTCTTTATAATGGCTGAATAATACTCCATTGGGCTTATGTACTACATCTTCTTTCTCCATTCCTTTGTTGATGGACATATAGTTTGCTTCCATGTCTTGGTCTTTGTAAACAGTGCTGCAATGAACACTGGCATGCTAGTATGCTTTTGAATCATGTTTTTCTCTGGATATATGCCCAAAGCGGGGATTGCAGGGTTATGTTATTTTCTTATTCAATTGTTGTGCCCAACTCTTTGTGAACCCATGGACTGAATCATGTCAGGCCTCCCTGTCCCTCACTATCTTCTGGAATTTGCTCAAGTTCATGTCCATTGAATTGATGATGCTATCCAACCATCCCATTGTCATGCTCAATCATATGGTAGCTCATTTTTTAAGGAAACCCCATACTGTTCTCCATTGTGGTCATACCAATTTACACTCTCACCAACAGAGCAGGAGTGTCCCCTTCTTTCCACACCCTCTGCAACATTTGTTGTTTATGGATTTTCTGATGATAGACATTCTGACCAGTGTGAGGTGATATCTCATTGTAATTTTGATTTGCATATCTCTAATAACTAATGATGTTGAACATCTTTTCATGTGCCTATCGGCCATCTGTATATCTTCTTTGGAGAAAAGTCTATTCATGTCTACTGTCCATATTTTGAGTGGGTTATTTGTTTTAATGCTATTAAGCTTCATAAGCTGTTTGTAAATTTTGGAAACTAATCCCTTAATGGTCACATAATTTGGAAATATTTTCTCTGAATCTATGGCTTGTCTTTTTGTTTTTCTTATTGTTTCCTTTGCTGTGCAAAGACTTTTGAGTTTAATAGGTTCCATTGGTTTAGTTTTGCTTTTATTTCCAATATTCTAGGAGATGGATCAAAAAAGATGTTGCTGTGATTTATGCCAAAGAATGTTCTGCCTACGCTTTCCTTTAGGGGTTTTATAGTGTCCAGTCTCGTATTTAAGTCTTTAATTCATTTTGAGCTTACTTTTGTGTATGGAGGTAAGGAATGATTTAATTCCAGTTTTTTACGTGTAGCTGTCCAGTTTTCCCAGCACCATTTGTTGAAGAGACTATCTTTGCAACATTGTGTATTCTTGCCTCCTTTGTCATAGATTAATTGGCAATAGGTCCATGGGCTTATTTATGGGATTTCTATCCTGTTTCATCATTCTATATTTCTGTTTTTGTGCCTTTATCATACTGCTTTGATGACTGTAGCTTGGTAGTATAGTCTGAAGTCAGGGAACCTGATTCTTCCAGTTTTTCTTTTTCAAAATGGCTTTGGCTATTCAGGGTCTTTTGTATCTCCATACATATTTTGAGATTTTTGGTCCTAGTTCTGCTAAAAATGCCATTGGTAATTTTATATGGATTGTGTTGAACCTGTAGATAGCCTTGGATAGTATAGCTATATTGACAATATTGATTCTTCCAATCCACAAACAAGGTATATCTTTCCATCTATTTATGTCTTCTTCACTTTCTTTCATTAGCATCTTGTAGTTTTCGCAGTACAGGTCTTTTGTCTTCTTAGGTAGGTTTATTCCTAGGTATTTTATTCTTTTTGATGGTATGGTAAATGTAATTGCTTATTGAATTTCTCTTTCTGATCTTTAATTGTTAGTGTATAGACATGCAACAGATTTCTCTGTCTCAATTTTGTAGCTGCAACTTTACCAAATTCATTGATGAGTTCTCTGGTAGGATCTTTCAGTTCAGTTCAGTTGCTCAGTCATGTCTGACTCTTTGCAATCCCATGTACTGCAGCACGCCAGGCCTCCCTGTCCATCACCAACTCCCGGAGTTTACTCAAACTCATGTCCATTGAGTTGGTAATGCCATCCAACCATCTCATCCTCTGTTGTCCCCTTCTCCTCCTGCCCTCAATCTTTCCCAGCATCAGGGTCTTTTCCAATGAGTTAGTTCTTCGCATCAGATGGCCAAAGTATTGGAGTTTCGGCCTCAGCATCAGTCCTTCCAATTCAGGAATGATTTCTTTCAGGATTGACTGGTTGGAGCTCCTTGAAGTCCAGGGGACTCTCAAGAGTCTTCTCCAACACTACAGTTCAAAAACATCAATTCTTAACCACTCAGTTTTCCTTATAGTCCAATTCTCACATCCATACATAACTACTGGGAAAACCACAGCTTCAACCATACAGACCTTGTCGGCAAAGCAATGTCTCTGGTTTTTAATATGAAGTCTAGGTTGGTCAAAACTGTTCTTCTAAGGAGCAAGCGTCTTTTAATTGCATGGCTTCAGTCAGCATCTCTTGGAGAAGGCAATGGCAACCCACTCCAGTACTCTTGCCTGGAAAATCCCATGGACGGAGGAGCCTGGTAGGCTGAAGTCCATGGGGTTGCTAAGAGTAGGACACGACTGGACGACTTCACTTTGACTTTTCACTTTCATGCATTGGAGGAGGAAATGGCAACCCACTCCAGTGTTCTTGCCTGGAGAATCCCAGGGACGGGGGAGCCTGGTGGGTTGCCGTCTATGGGGTCGCACAGAGTCGGACACGACTGAAGCGACTTAGCAACAGCAGCAGTCAGCATCTCTAGTGATTTTGGAGCCCCCCCAAAACAAGGTCTTTCACTGTTTCTGTTGTTTTCCCATCTATTTGCCATGAAGTGATGGGACCAGATACTATGTTTTTCTTTTTTTGAATGTTGAGTTTTAAGCCAGCTTTTTCACTCTCCTCTTTTACTTTCATCAAGAGGCTCTTTAGTTCTTCTTCCCTTTCTGCCATAAGGGTTGTGTAATATGCATATCTGAGGTTATTGATATTTCCCAGACTGGCATTTCACATGATGTACTCTGCATACAAGTTAAATAAGCAGGGTGACAATATACAGCCTTGAGATACTCCTTTCCCAATATGGAACCAGTCCATTGTTCCAGGTCCAGTTCTAACAGTTGCTTTTTGACATGGATGCATATTTCTCAGGAGGCAGATAAGGTGGTCTGGTATTCCCACCTCTTTTAGAATTTTCCACAGTTTGGTGTGATCCACACAGTCAAAGGCTTTGGTGTAGTCAATAAAGCAGAAATAGATGTTTATCTGGAGCTCTCTTTCCTTTTTGATGATCCAACAACTGTTGGCAATTTGATCTCTGGTTCATCTGCCTTTTCTAAATCCAGCTTGAACATCTGGAATTTCATGGTTTATGTACTGCTTGGAGGACTTACAGTATTACTGTGCTGGCATGTGAGATGAGTGCAAATGTGCAGTAGTTCAAACATTTTTTGGCCTTGCCTTTCTTTGGGATTGCAAGGAAAACTGACCTTTTCCAGTCCTGTGGCCACTGCTGAATTTTCAAATTTGCTGATATATTGAGTGCATCACTTTGAAGGTATCATCTTTTAGGATTTCAGATAGCTCAACTGGAAGAAATAGCTCAATAGGTAACAAAATATAAAGGCCAATACTTCTCAAGGGTCCCTTTATATTCTTAAAAATATTGAAGACCCTCAAAAAACTTTTTATATTTCAATCAAATATGTTGAAATTCACCATAAAAAATTTAAAAGAGCAATTAAATTTATTATT
The DNA here is from genome assembly GCF_019923935.1 of Bubalus bubalis. Taxonomy (NCBI): domain Eukaryota; kingdom Metazoa; phylum Chordata; class Mammalia; order Artiodactyla; family Bovidae; genus Bubalus; species Bubalus bubalis. Next base: position 49,125,933 of record NC_059178.1, on the reverse strand, counting down.
ATTTATATATTTAAATTTCCTATAGTAAACTGATTATACAATAATATTAATAACAGATTTTCCTAAATGGCCTATATTTCCCCCACATTAGTGATAGAGTGGCATTATTTTGTAATATTTCCAAGTATCTTTAATGTTTGTACTAAAAATGATAGCTGGATTCCCTTTCTACTTCTTTATTTAATCTGTGATGAACATATTTTGGTTAAATCATATGCAAAAAACCCAAGTTTGGAAAAAGGAGGATATTCTCATAGCTTTTCCAGACAATTGCAGATAATCTTCTTTTACAATACAGGAAAATACAAGAAATACTTTCTTAAAAATTAGTTACCATGTGAAATATAAAGCCATGTCAATGAAATCTCAGGCTCTCCTACTTCAGAACTCACTACTTGAACTTTATTTTGTGTAGACAATTTACAAAGAAATGCATCACTTCAGTTCAGTCACTCAGTCGTGTCCAACTCTTTGGGACTCCATGGACTGAAGCACCCTAGGCTTCCCTGTTAATCAGCAACTCCCAGAGCTTGCTCAATCTCATGTGCTTCCAGTCGGTGATGCCATCCAACCATCTCATCCTCTGTTATCCCCTTCTCCTCCTGCCTTCAGTCTTTCCCAGCATCAGGGTCTTTTCAAACAAGTCAGTTCTTCGCATCAGGTGGCCAAAGTATTGGAGCTTCAGCTTCAGCATCAGTCCTTCCAATGAATATTAAGGACTGATTTCCTTCAGGATTGACTGGTTTGATTTCCTTGCAGTCCAAGGGACTTTCAAGAGTCTGCTCCAAAACCACAGTTCAAAAACATAATTTTCTTGGCACTCAGATTCATTTATATCCAACTCTCACATCCATACTACTGGAAAAACCATTGCTTTGACTAGATGGACCTTTGTTGGCAAAGTAATGTCTCTGCTTTTGAATATGCTATCTAGGTTGGACATAACTTTCCTTCCAAGGAGTTAGTGTCTTTTAATTTCATATCTGCAATCGCCATCTGCAGTGATTTTGGAGCCCTCCAAAATAAAGTCTGACACTGTTTCCACTGTTTGCCCATCTATTTACCATGAAGTATTGGGACTAGATGCCATGATCTTAGTTTTCTGTATGTTGAGCTTTAGGCCAACTTTTTCACTCTCCTGTTTCACTTTCATCAAGAGGCTCTTTAGTTCCTCTTTTCTTTCTGCCATAAGGGTGGTGTCATCTACATATCTGAGGTTATTGATATTTCTCCTGGCAATCTTGATTCCAGCTTGAGTTTCATTCAGCCTGGCATTTCACATAATGTACTCTGCATATACATTAAATAAGCAACATTTAACCTTGACATACTCCTTCCCCAATTTGGAAACAGTCTGTTTTTTTGTCCCTTTCTAACTGCTGCTTCTTGACCTGGATACAGATTTCTCAGGAGGCAGGTAACAACATCTGGTGTTCCCATCTCTTGAAGAATTTTCCACAGTTTATTGTGATCCACACAGTCAAAGGCTTTGGCAGAGTCAATGAAGCAGATAGACGTTTTTCTGTAACTCTCTTGCTTTTTTGATGACCCAACAAATGTTGTGAGTTTGACCTCTGGTTTCTGTCTTTTCTAAATCCACCCGAACAACTGGAAGTTCATGGCTCATGTACTGTTGAAGCCTGGCTGGAGAATTTTGAGCATTACTTTGCTAGAATGTGAGATGAGTGCAATTTTGCAGCAGTTTGAACATTTTTAGGCCATTGCCTCTCTTTAGGAATGGATTGAAAACTGACTTTTTCTGGTCCTGTGGCCACTGTAGCATGTTCCAAATGTGCTGGCATTTTGAGTTCAGCACTTTAATATCATCATCATTTCAGTCACTCAGTCTTGTGCGACTCTTTGCGACCCCATGAATTGCAGCACGCCAGGCCTCCCTGTCCATCACCAACTCCCGGAGTTCACCCAGACTCATGTCCATCGAGTCAGTGATGCCATCCAGCCATCTCATCCTCTGTCGTCCCCTTCTCCTCCTGCCCCCAATCCGTCCAAGCAAAGGAGTCTTTTCCAATGAGTCAACTTTTCGCATGAGATGGCCAAAGTACTGGAGTTTCAGCTTCAGCATCATTCCTTCCAAAGAAATCCCAGGGCTGATCTCCTTCAGAATGGACTGGTTGGATCTCCTTGCAGTCTAAGGGACTTGCAAGAGTCTTCTCCAACACCACAGTTCAAAAGCATCAATTCAGTTATGTAAAGTTTAAAAATAAAATAAAATTAAAAAAAAAAAAAAAGCATCAATTCTTCAGTGCTCAGCCTTCTTCACAGTCCAACTCTCACATCCATACATGACCACAGGAAAAACCATAGCCTTGACTAGACGAACCTTTATTGGCAAAGTAATGTCTCTGCTTTTGAATATGCCATCTAGGTTGGTTATAATTTTCCTTCCAAGGAGTAAGCGTCTTTTAATTTCATGGCTGCAGTCACCATCTGCAGTGATTTTGGAGCCCCCAAAAATAAAGTCTGACACTGTTTCCACTGTTTCCCTGTCGATTTCCCATGAAGTAATGGGACCGGATGCCATGATCTTAGTTTTCTGGATGTTGAGCTTTAAGCCAACTTTTTCACTCTCCACTTTCACTTTCATCAAGAGGCTTTTGAGTTCCTCTTCACTTTCTGCCATAAGGATGGTGTCATCTGCATATCTGAGGTTATTGATATTTCTCCCGGCAATCTTGATTCCAGCTTGTGCTTCTTCCAGCCCAGCGTTTCTCATGATGTACTCTGCATATAAGTTAAACAAGCAGGGTGACGATACACAGCCTTGACATACTCCTTTTCCTATTTGGAACCAGTCTGTTGTTCCATGTCCAGTTCTAACTGTTGCTTCCTGACTTGCATACAAATTTCTCAAGAGGCGGATCAAGTGGTCTGGTATTCCCATCTCTTTCAGAATTTTCCACAGTTTATTGTGATCCACACAGTCAAAGGCTTTGGCATAGTCAATAAAGCAGAAATAGATGTTTTTCTGGAACTCTCTTGCTTTTTCCATGTTCCAGAGGATGCTGGCAATTTGATCTCTGGTTCCTCTGCCTTTTCTAAAACCAGGTTGAACATCAGGAAGTTCACCATTCACATATTGCTGAAGCCTGGCTTGGAGAATTTTGAGCATTACTTTACTAGCATGTGAGATGAGTGCCATTGTGTGGTAGTTTGAGCATTCTTTGGCATTACCTTTCTTGGGGATTGGAATGAAAACTGACCTTTTCCAGTCCTGTGGCCACTGCTGAGTTTTCCAAATTTGCTGGCATATTGAGTGCAGCACTTTCAGAGCATCATCTTTCAGGATTTGAAAGAGCTCAACTGGAATTCCATCACCTCCACTAGCTTTGTTCGTAGTGATGCTTTCTAAGGCCCACTTGACTTCACATTCCAGGATGTCTGGCTCTAGGTCAGTGATCACACCATCGTGATTATTTGGGTCGTGAAGATCTTTTTTGTACAGTTCTTTTGTGTATTCTTGCCATCTCTTCTTAATATCTTCTGCTTCTGTTAGGTCCATACCATTTCTGTCCTTTATCAAGCCCATCTTTGCATGAAATGTTCCCTTGGTGTCTCCAATTTTCTTGAAGAGATCTCTAGTCTTTCCCATTCTGTTGTTTTCCTCTATTTCTTTGCATTTATTGCTAAAGAAGGCTGTCTTATCTCGTCTTGCTATTCTTTGGAACTCTGCATTCAGATGCTTATATCTTTCCTTTTCTCCTTTGCTCCTCACTTCTCTTCTTTTCACAGCTATTTGTAAGGTCTCCCCAGACAGCCATTTTGCTTTTTTGCATTTCTTTTCCATGGGGATGGTCTTGATCCCTGTCTCCTGTAGAATGTCACAAACCTCATTCCATAATTCATCAGGCACTCTATCTCTCAGATGTAGGCCTTTAAATCTATTTCTCATTTCCACTGTATAATCATAAGGGATTTGATTTACATCATACCTGAATCGTCTAGTGGTTTTCCCTACTTTCTTCAATATAAGTCTGAATTTGGCAATAAGGAGTTCAGGATCTGAGCCACAGTCAGCTCCTGGTCTTGTTTTTGCTGACTGTATAGAGTTTCTCCATCTTTGGCTGCAAACAATATAATCAATCTGATTTTGGTGTTGACCATCTGGTGATGTCCATGTATAGAGTCTTCTCTTGTGTTGTTCAAAGAGGGTGTTTGTTATGACCAGTGCATTTTCTTGGCAAAACTCTATTACTCTTTGCCCTGCTTCATTCCGCATTCCAAGACCAAATTTGCCTGTTACTCCAGGTGTTTCTTGACTTTCTACCTTTGCATTCCAGTCACCTATAATGAAAAGGACATCTTTTTTGGGTGTTAGTTCTAAAAGGTCTTGTAGGTCTTCATAGAACCGTTCAACTTCAGCTTGTTCAGTGTTACTGGTTGGGGCATAGACTTGGATTACTGTGATATTGAATGCTTTGCCTTGGAAACGAACAGAGATCATTCTGTCATATTTGAGATTGCATCCAAGTACTGCATTTCGGACTCTTTTGTTGACCATGATGGCTACTCCATTTCTTCTAAGGGATTCCTGCCCACAGTAGTAGATATAATGGTCATCTGAGTTAAATTCACCCTTTCCAGTCCATTTTAGTTCACTGATTCCTAGAATGTCGACATTCACTCTTGCCATCTCTTGTTTGACCACTTCCAGTTTGCCTTGTTTCATGGACCTGACATTCCAGGTTCCTATGCAATATTGCTCTTTACAGCATCGGACCTTGCTTCTACCACCAGTCACATCCACAGCTGGGTATCTTTTTGCTTTGCCTACATTCCTTCATTCTTTCTGGAGTTATTTCACCACTGATCTCCAGTAGCATATTGGGCACCTACTGACCTGGGGAGTTCATCCTTCAGTGTCCTATCCTTTTGCCTTTTCATACTGTTCATGGGGTTCTCAAGGCAAGAATGCTGAAGTGGTTTGCCATTCCCTTCTCCAGTGGACCACATTCTGTCAGATCTCTCCACCATGACCCGCCCTGTCTTGGGTTGCCCCACAGGCATGGCTTAGTTTCATTGAGTTAGACGAGGCTGTGGTCCTAGTGTGATTAGATTGACTAGATTTCTGTGAGTATGATTTCAGTGTGTCTGCCCTCTGATGCCCTCTTGCAGCACCAACCATCTTACTTGGGTTTCTCTTACATTGGGTGTGGGGTATCTCTTCACGGCTGCTCCAGCAAAGCGCAGCCGCTGCTCCTTACCTTGGACTAGGGATTGAAATAGCTTAACTGGTATTCCATCACCTCCACTAGCGTTTTTTGTAGCAGTGCTTCCTAAGTCCACTGACTTCACATTCCAGAATGTCAGGATCTCAGTGAATGATCACACCATTGTGATTATCTGGTTCATGAAGATATTTTTGGTATAGCTCTTCTGTGTATTCTTGCCGTCTTTTCTTAATATCTTCTGCTTCTATTAGGTTCTTACCATTTCTGTCTTTTATTGTACTCATCTTTGTCTGAAATGTTCCCTAAGTATCTCTAATTTTTTTGAAGAGATTTCTAGTCTTTCCCATTCTTTTGTTTTCTTCTGTTTCTTTGCCTTGATCACTGATATAAGCTTTCTTATCTCTCCTTGCTATTCTTTGGAACTCTGAATTCAAATGGGTATATCTTTCCTTTTCTCCTTTGCCTTTAGCTTTCTTTGCCTTTTACCTTTGCCTTTAGAGAGAGAGAGAGAGAGAGAGAGAGAGAGAGAGAGAGAAAGAGAGAGATGCGTAGCTTGGTAAAATCTTTGAAAAATACTGGCTTATAAAGGCATATAGTTTTTCTAAATGCTAACATGGTTATACAAAGCATCAAGTTCAGTAGTTTTACTTTTAATTTTATTTAAACATTCTCTTAGAAGTGGCAGATTGTTAAGTTTATGATAAAAACTACAAGCTTTGTAAAGTTATGATTTTTCCTTTCTAGCTCATATTCTATTATTGGTCACTGATATTGTCAGTAGTTCTTGAAATGTAAAGTTTACTTCCTTAATTCTCAAGATAATGTGTATTTAATTTTGAGTAACTATTGTTTGCCTGATAATCATTCTTTCAAGCAATGATAGTAATACAGAAAACTTGACTGATCAGCTCATAACTCAAACAACCATGCAATACTTTCATTTGACCACTGTACATTTGTAGAAAGACTGTTCCATGCAAACTTCCAATTTCACACACAGAATATTAAAAAGATATGAACTCAAGTTAACATTTAATTAAATTAACAATATTTACTGCTTCATCCATTTCATTCTTCAGTTGAACTGCCATTCTTTATACTGTGATCATGAAGCCACAAAGAATACACTAATGTAAGTTTGATTTGGTTCCATTGCCTTGACCATTGCCTTGATTCATTCTAAAGCATCCATTATTTTACTCAACATTGTTTTTGCAGCACTGGTACACATGCAAGTGAAAATAGTATGAAAATAGTTAATAGTATGAAAGTAATTTTGACCTCAGGAATCAACTGAAAAAGTCTGGGAATGCCTAGAGTTCTATGTCTCACACTTTGAGAATTACTGTTAAAGATAAACCCTCATTACTCACTTTCTGACTTCATCCTTTGCTATCTTCTCTGTGATAGCATTTAATAAAAGTCTCCATTTCATACATCGACAAATTTTCCCTTTCCTCTCCAGCTCTTCTGCATTAGCCTAGAAAGTTGAATCTCTATTATCCCCATATATCTTGTTATTGAAATACTTTCAATATGGATCTTAAAAAATAAACAATTATTTAGTGGTATATAAGTTTATCCCTTTAAGAAAGCCAACAGTAGAAGTTTGAGCCAAACAGATGATGATATGGTATTTACATATAGCCAATACCATTAAAAGAAACTCTTTTACTAAAAGTTATTCACAGGTGTGCTTTTCAACTTCTTCTCCACTGCAATCTATGGCCATGCCATGTTAACCTGGCACATGCTAAATCTAATAATTTATACCTGAAAAGTAGCTGAAGTTTCATAGTTACTTGTATGTGCTTCTCTCATGCCATTGTCTACTAACCTGACTTCCCATTTGGTTTTGATTCCAAAGGTAGATTTTTCAAAAAAATCCCGGGGACATCTCAGTGTTAAAGCTCATTAAGTGACTATACAATGCCTGTCACATATGATGTATTGTAATGATATCTTCCACCTAAGAGAATCAGAAATTTCCCCGAAATTATGCAGCATTGAATTTTCTAGAATTAAAATCACCTCATTAAAGCTGAATTATCCTGTTTCTTACCCACTTAATTTAGATGAATGCATACTCTGTAAGTACTAATTCACTTAAATATTTCTGGGATTTAATTAATAATTAAAGTTAATCAATTTCTGATAACTTTAATTAACTTCCTGAATTCAAATCCATTAATTGTTTTGAAATTATATTGTTTTATATTATTAGACTAATTTGCTCAATTTTTTTCTTAATTATAATTTTAATTGTATTTTTTTTACATTAAAATACTTTTTTATTGTTTAAGGTGAGTTTTGAAATATCATTTCTACACTAGTTTTGCAACAATATTGAAAGGCAGTTTTCCAAAATACCCCCATTCCCATACATGAATAGCCTCCCGCATTATCAACTTCATTCACAAGAATGATACTTTATTTTTCTACCATAATGAACGTACATTGAAGTGAAGTTGCTCAATCGTGTGCGACTCTTTGCAATCCCATGGACTGAGGCTTACCAGGCTCCTCCGTCCATGGAATTTTCCCGGCAAAAATACTGGAGTATGTTGCCATTTCCTTCTCCAAGGGATCTTCCCGACCTGGAGATTGAACCTGGGTGTCCCACATTGCAAGCAGACGCTTTACTTTCTGAGCCACCAGGGAAGCCCAGATCATAATCTGTTTTAATATATTTTATATTATTAGCCTAACTTACTCAATTTAATACTATTACTCACCATTAAAAAGAATACATTTGAATCAGTTCTAATGAGGTGGATGTAACTGGAGCCGATTATACAGAGTGAAGTAAGCCAGAAAGAAAAACACCAATACAGTATACTAATGCATATATATGGAATTTAGAAAGATCATAATGATAACCCTGTATGCGAGACAGCAAAAGAGACACAGATGTATAGAACAATCTTTTGGACTCTGTGGGAGAGGGAAGGGGGTGATGATTTGGGAGAATGGCATTGAAACATGTATAATATCATATAAGAAATGAATCGCCAGTCCAGGTTTGATGCAGGATACAAGATGCTTGGGCCTGGTGCACTGGGATGACCCAGAGAGATGGTATGGGGAGGGAAGTGGGAGGGGGGTTCAGGATTGGGAACACGTGTACACCTGTGGTGGATTCATGTTGATGTATGGCAAAACCAATACAATATTTTAAAGTAATTAGCCTCCAATTAAAATAAAATTTAAAAAAATCTGTAAAAGATTAAAAAAAAAAACACTGTATGTAGTGCAATGCTGAGGAAGTATTTTTACTGTTTTTTTTTAATGTAAACTGCATTATTAAATAATGCTTCATATTTGAATGGCATAAAAAAGTAATCCAAATATGTTATGGAAATATCATAAATATTTCCTGCTTTCTGTCACTTGAATTAAATGTAGTAAGTATTTGGAAAAATATTCTTTCAGGTTGTGTTTAACTATGCAAATGTTCAGGTCTTGTTTTCTTTGCTAATTACAGCCAACTCTTCTGAATGAGTAATAGGAGTAGAAAGATTGCATTGAAATTCTTCCTTTACAAAGGAAAAATGTACTGCAAAGATAGGCTTTTACTTTGACAGCTGAAACATTTAGATTTCAGGGCATATTCAAAGACATTTGTACCTTAAGCAATATTTCCTGAAGGAAATGAATACCCCAAGACTGAGTTCTTAACGCACTCTGGCTTGTATTACCTTGCCCTTTGACCATGAGTAGGAATAAAGGTGATAATTGTAAGGCTCATGAATAAAGTATCAACTTTAATTCAGTTTTGAAGGTTGAGGAATTTTTTATAAATAGACAGTAAAAGAAAATTGATTTTTGGTATAGAATAAGTGAGCAAATGCTGAGAATAAAGACAATGACATCAGGGATATAGGAGAGACATAGCTGGGCACCACAGGCAACAAGCTCTTATTCCCTATCCAATGTCAATTCGCATGGTCTTTCCCTCTGAACTGGTACTGTCTGTTATCCACTGAATCAGATCAGTCTTGAAGCTTCCTGTTCCTTACCAGCAGATTCAGATTCATTATTGGCTGGGATGTCACAATCTGCATGACAAGTACTTTAAGGTTATTCTAATGTAGGTAAGGGATCCATGAACCACTATTTGAGAAATACAAATCAACTGGACCTTCCTATGGGACTAATATTATCTCTCTCAATCCTCAGCTTTAAAGTAATACTCACTGTTGTGATACTTTGGCAGTTCTGAGCTAGAATTCCAGTTCTATCCATGGGCTTCTTGTCTTCATTTTGATCAGTCTGTCAACTTTTAATTCTTTTTGGGTTTCCTGGCCCTTTCTTACTCAACTTCTGCCCATTCTTTGTCATTATCTTGGTATGCTGACAGGGACTTAAATTCCCTTGTTACCAACTGAAACTGCTTTCTAGTTGGTCACATGTCAGAGTAGGTTGAATATTGCCCCTGCCCAAAGATATACCCATGTCCTAACTCTTAGGATGTATAAATGTGGCCTTGAAAACCTTTTTTCTTTTTTCTAAATATAATTATTAAAATTATATTTTTGAAAGTAGTTTTTACTAGAAATATTGTTTCAGTTTTATAGGTATAATTGTCAAATTAAATTGTCATGTGTTTAAAATGTACAGCATAATGATTTGATATATGTATGCTACAAAATCACTGCAGATGGTGACTGCAGCCATGAAATTAAAAGACACTTACTCCTTGGAAGGAAAGTTATGACCAACCTAGATCAGATCAGATCAGATCAGCCACTCAGTCGTGTCTGACTCTTTGAGACCCCATGAATTACAGCACACCAGGCCTCCCTGTCCATCACCAACTCCCGGAGTTCACTCAAAACTCACGTCCATCGAGTCGGTGATGCCATCCAGCCATCTCATCCTCTGTCGTCCCCTTTTCCTCCTGCCCCCAATCCCTCCCAGCATCAGAGTCTTTTCCAATGAGTCAACTCTTCGAATGAGGTGGCCAAAGTATTGGAGTTTCAGCTTTAGCATCATTCCATACAAAGAACACCCAGGGCTGATTTCCCTTAGAATGCACTGGATGGATCTCCTTGCAGTCCAAGAGACTCTCAAGAGTCTTCTCCAACACTACAGTTCAAAAACATCAATTTTTTGGCGCTCAGCTTTCTTCACAGTCCAACTCTCGCATCCATACATGACCACTGGAAAAATAGCCTTGACTAGACAGACATTTGTTGGCAAAGTAATGTCTCTGCTTTTCAATATGCTATCTAGGTTGGTCATAACTTCTCTTCCAAGGAGTAAGCATCTTTTAATTTCATGGCTGCAGTCACAATCTGCAGTGATTTTGGAGCCCCCAAAAATAAAGTCTTATACTGTTTCCCCATCTATTTCCCATGAAGTGATGGGACCAGTTGCCATGATCTTCATTTTCTGAATGTTGAGCTTTAAGCAACTTTTTCACTCTCCACTTTCACTTTCATCAAGAGGCTTTTTTGTTCCTCTTCACTTTAATTGCCAACATCCGCTGAATCATGGAAAAAGCAAGAGAGTTCCAGAAAAACATCTATTTCTGCTTTATTGACTATGCCAAAGCCTTTGACTGTGTGGATCACAATAAACTGTGGAAAATTCTGAAAGAGATGGGAATACCAGACCACCTGACCTGCCTCTTGAGAAACCTATATGCAGGTAAGGAAGCAATAGTTAGAACTGGACCTGGAACAACAGACTGGTTCCAAATAGGAAAAGGAGTACATCAAGGCTGTATATTGTCACCCTGTGTATTTAACTTGTATGCAGAGTATATCATGAGAAACGCTGGGCTGGAAGAAACACAAGCTTGAATCAAGATTGGTGGGAGAAATATCAATAACCTCACACAAACCTAGATAGCATATTCAAAAGCAGAGACATTACTTTGCCAACAAAGGTCCATCTAGTCAAGGCTATGGTTTTTCCAGTGGTCATGTATGGATGTGAGAGTTGGACTGTGAAGAAATCTGAGCTCCGAAGAATTGATGCTTTTGAACTGTGGTGTTGGAGAAGACTCTTGAAATTCCCTTAGACTGCAAAGAGATCCAACCAGTCCATTCTAAAGGAGATGGGCCCTGGGTGTTCTTTGGAAGGAATGATGCTAAAGCTGAAACTCCAGTACCTTGGGCCACCTCTTGCGAAGAGTTGACTCATTGGAAAAGACTGATGCTGGGAGGGATTGGGGGCAGGAGGAGAAGGGGATGACAAAGGATGAGATGGCTGGATGGCATCACCGACTCGATGGACATGAGTTTGAGTGAACTCTGGGAATTGGTAATGGACAGGGAGGCCTGGCATGCTGCGATTCTTGAGGTCGCAAAGAGTTGGACACGAATTATCTACTGAACTGGATCGAACTGATGCCATGTGAAAGGATTTTCACCATGGGGATAGTTAAAACACCCAGTACCCCACATATTTACTTCATGACATACATTCTTAGCAAATTCCAATTATATAATACAATGCCAACTATAGTCACTGTGCTATGCATTAGCTCCACAGACCTTATTCATTTTTTGCTAATATCTCCTAATTTCCCCCTTTAATCATTTTTCTAATCTCTGTTTCTATTAGTTAGTTCTCATTTTTTCATTTATAAGATTTGCTTTATTCCAAAGTTGCTTGTTGTTTTACCACAAACTTTTTTTTTTTAAGAACCTTTCATTAATATTTGCTACTTGTGCTTTTGGATTATTATTCTTTTACTCATTTTACTTACTGAAGCTACTTATTCAGTTCAGCAATTTGTGTATCTGTCCATTCGTTTAGCAAAACAACATTTTAAAAACAACAAAACCCACTACTTTTATCCACCTCTGAACATGAAGGAAAACTCAAGCTTTGAAGGAAGGGTAATGGATGGTGTCTTATACCACCCAGATCAAGACTAAAGCATTTGTTCTGATTGCTGGGAGTATTGACAGCTGATGCCTCACAGCTGATTCACTTTCTAGACATTGCCCTTGACTGAAGACAGCTACCTTGCCCAAATTTACACTCCTCCTAAATATAGCCAGAATACATCACATACATGGATGCGTGCATGTACACACACACATACACATACACACAGACATCACCTTCTTTTTATAACAGTCTTGACATTTAGGTCATTTCCACAAGTTGGTTATTATGAATAATGCAACAATGAACACAGAATTCAGATATCTCTTTGAGATAATGATTTTGTTTCCTTTGGATATACACCTAGAAGAATGATTGCTGAATCCTATGGTAGTTCTATTTTTAATTTCCTGAGGTTGCTCCATACTATTTTCCATAGTAGCTGAAACAGTTTCCATTTCCAGTGTCCCAGTGTTTTATTTTCTCCAAATCTTCAGCAGCATTTGTTGTCTCTTGTCTTTTCAATAATAGACACTCTGAGAAGTATGAGGTGATACTTCATTGTGGTATTGATTTATGTTTCCCTGCTTATTTAACTTATATGCAGAGTACATCATGAGAAACGCTGGGCTGGAAGAAGCACAAGCTGTAATCAAGATTTCTTGGAGAAATATCAATAACCTCAGATATGCAGATGACACCACCCTTATGGCAGAAAGTGAAGAAGAACTAAAAAGCCTCTTGATGAAAGTGAAAGAGGAGAGTGAAAAAGTTGGCTTAAAGCTCAACCTTCAGAAAACTAAGATCATGGCATCTGGTCCTATCACTTCATGGGAAATAGATGGGGAAACACTGGAAACAGTGTCAGACTTTATTTTTGGGGGGCTCCAAAATCACTGCAGATGGTGACTGCAGCCATGAAATTAAAAGACACTTACTCCTTGGAAGGAAAGTTATGACCAACCTAGATAGCATATTCAAAAACAGAGACATGACTTTGCCAACAAAGATCCATCTAATCAAGGCTATGGTTTTTCCAGTAGTCATGTACTGATGTGAAAGTTGGACTGTGAAGAAAGCTGAGCTCCGAAGAATTGATGCTTTTGAACTGTGGTTTTGGAGAAGACTCTTGAGAGTCCCTTGGACTGCAGGGAGATCCAAGCAGTCCATTCTAAAGGAGATCAGTCCTGGGTGTTCTTTTTATGGAATGATGCTAAAGCTGAAACTCCAGTACTTTGGCCACCTCATGCGAAGAGTTGACTCATTGGAAAAGACTCTGATGCTGGGAGGGATTGGGGGCAAGAGGAGAAGGGGATGACAGAGGATGAGATGGCTGGATGGCATCACTGACTCGATGGACATGAGTTTGAGTGAACTCTGGGAGTTGGTGATGGACAGGGAGGCCTGGTGTGCTGCAATTCATGGGGTCACAAAGAGTCGGACACGAATGATCTACTAATGTGAATTGAACTGATGATTAGTGATACTGAGTATCGTTTAATGTACCTGTCAATCATTTGCATACCTCGGACAAAATGTGATCTCCGGTTCTTTATCCAGTTTTTAGCTGGGTTACTTGGCTTTTTGCTAGAGACTTATATACATTTTTTCTATGTTTTGGATATTAACCACTTATTGGATATGTGGTTTGCAAATATTTTCTCCCATTCCATTGGTTGTTTTTTCCTTTTGTTAATGGGTTTTGTTGCTGAAAAGAAGCTTTTCAGTTTGATGTAGTCTTACTTGTTTATTATTTTTTATTTTTTTTTATTGCCTTTGCTTTGGTGTCAAGTCCAAAAGAACTTTGCCAAGAAGTTTAACTCTATGTTTTCTTCTAAGAGTTTTATGATTTGGGGTGCTTTATTTAGTTATTTAATCCTTTTTGAATTGACTTTTCTGTATCATGTAAGATAGAATCCAATTTTATTCTTTCACATTTGGCTAATCAGTTTTCACAGTGCCATTTATCAAAGAGATTACCCTTTCCTTATTATATATTCTTGGCTCCTTTGCCGAAAATTAACTGACCATATATGGCTTCTTAGAAGTGATACATGAAAGCAAACTTGTTTTTTAAAAATTAAAATAATACAAGTCAATCTAAAGACTGGCTTTGACTGCCTTCTGCTGTACCTGCCTCAGCCCACAGAATATCCCAGGCTAAAATTGCTTCTCTATTTCTACAGCAATTATGGTTAGTGCCTGAATTGTTTCATGCAAATTGGTTTCTACTATTTAAAAGTATACCTATGAACATAAAACTCTATCACTTTCCAAAAATTGTAACTGCCTTATCATACCACAGTATTATTTCCTCCATATAACACACTATAATTTTACACAAGTTGATTATAATTGTAAATTATCTTAATTTTGACCAAACTATGTTGCTTACTTTATTTCCTCCTTAAAGTTGATTTTATAGTCTATTATTAACCAGTATTAGAAATATTCAACATGTATTTCATTACTATCATAACCCAGACCATATACTGATCTAAGTATTCTTTTTTCAGTATTTGTAAATGAATTCACTTTAAATGGGATCCTGCTAATAAATATATTGTTCCTAACTTACTCATATGAGAAGCAGCAAGATTTCTCCAAGAAAAATATAGTCTGTGACATCTATGCCATTTGAGGGACAATATTTGACTGTGCTAACATCCCTTCTCCATATTTTCATGAGTCACTAACAGCATATTATATATAAAGATGTGATAGGAATGATATATTGCTGCAAGGGTTCAGCTAAGCTTTGCTGTCTCCATTGTATGCCTTCAGCATTCTGACATAGACAAAGAGCTCTATCAAGCTTGTTGTCCTGAACACAGCTCTCAACCTCTCAAATGATAAATTTCTGTTTCTAAAAGTTTATCTTTTAGGTGCAAAGATTTTTGTGAAGAGATTAATCCTTTGGCTCATTAATATTTCAGCATCAATTGTTTTCATCAGATGAGCTAAGAAAATTTTTATGAATATGAGTTCTGACTGAGAACAAAAAGTGCTAAAGAGAAATAAAAATGAGGGATTCAAAAGTCCACTGTAAAGTCAATGAATCTTTCCATCTTTGATTTTTTTTTTCCCTTCTCCTCTGTCTTTGTTATAGACACTTAGAAATTTTCTACAATCAAGAACATATGAAAACCTATCTCAAAGGTGGTGTTTCATTTCTAATGTTTCATTTCATTTCTTAATAGAAACAAATTCATGTTTTAAGGACCTACAACCAGAAAGCTAACTTTTACAGAGCCTAGTGTACATCTAGGCAAAAGCCTGAGTCTAGCTTTTTAACATCCCTAATTATGTACATGTAATAACACTTCAATAAAGGCCAAGATACTGTGATAATGATTTTTTTTTTTTTTAACCTCAAAGCCTAATGTAAGCCAAGGTAGTAAGCAGAGATGATCAGACTTACTTTCCACTTTAACAAACCTAATTTAGACCACTTTGAGAGTGGACCACCTAGAGATCTGCTAACTCAACATTGTGAATTTACTATGCAGTCCTACTCCAGGCAAAATAGAATCAGTTATAATACTTTTTTCCAAGACAACAAGATTACAGGTAGTTTTATTTTAGTCATTTTATCTCAAAGAATAGTAAATATTCTTAGTTTCCTAGTAAGCATTAATGCATATTTTATAGACATGATCCTAGCCACTTTATTTCCCAAATGATTTTGGTGTTTGTTTTTCACTTGCATTTTCATATGTCATGTTTTGTTTAGATTCAAAGGAACTCCAGATTCTGAACACTTAAGTTTCAGGCAACATAATGATGGATATGATTTAATATGGGCAAAACCTTTTAGGAATGCAGATTTCAGCTTCTTAAGCAGGATTATTTTTTCTTAAGCACTAAGATATTGTAAGAACAGAGCATTTTTTAAAATAGCTTAAAAATCTGTACAATTCAATGGGCCTTGACTAAGTTAGTATTAAAATACATTAATTCATGAGATTGTACTAATTATACTAAATGCAGTCCTGAGCTAGACTTTGAAAGTGAAAGTCACTCAACGGTGTCTGACTCCTTCCAACCCACAGACTATAGAGTCCATGGAATTCTCCAGGCCAGAATACTAGAGTGGGTAGCTGTTCCCTTCTTCAAGGGATCTTCTCAACCTAGGGATCAAACCCAGGTCTCCCGCATTGCAGGAGGATTCTTTACCAGCTGAGTCACCACATGAGGTGGGAAAATAATGCCTATACATATGAAAACATTTTTAACAATGCAAAGTACTCTACTACAAGGTATTTTCTAAGGTCTGAATTAGTGCTCCAAGTGAAATGTGCTACAGAGTTCAGAAATAGAACCTCAGGGTGTACATCAAAGAATGTGAGCATGAACTTTGGCAAGAGGTGACACTAATCTGGGCCCTCAGTCACAGATAGGTTTGTTGTTGTTGCTGTTGTTGTTTTTCATAGATTTAATTTTTTAGAGATGCTTTAGCTTCACAGCAACATTGTGCATATAGGCCTTACACGGTCTATCCCAATAGCAACATCTTCTACCAAAGTGATGCATTTGTTAAAATGAACTTACATGGAAACATCATGATCACCGAAATTCCATAGTTTACATTAGGTTTACTCTTGATGCTGTACAACCTATGGATTCTGAAAAATGAATAATGACATGTGTTTACTGTTGTGTATCAACCAGAATAGTTTCACTGGCCTACGAATCATCTGTGCTCCACTCATTCCTCTCTTCAATTTAGCCTCTGCTAAAAACTGATCATGTTATTGTCTCCATAGCTTTGCCCTTTTCAGAATACTGTATTGTTGGAATCATAAAGTATGTAGCTTTTTCATATTGGCTTCTTTCACTTAGTAATAAGAATTTAAGATTCTTTCATGTCATTTCATGATTTGATGACTTCTTTTTAACCTTGAATATTCTTGGTTACTCCACTCCTTCATCTTGGTTACTTCCACATTCTGGCAGCTATGAATAAAATTGCTATAAACACCCATATCTGGAGAAGAGATAGGCTACCCACTCAAGTATTCTTTGTCTTTCCTGGTGGCTCAGATGGTAAAGAATCCACTTGCAGTGTTGGAGACATGAGTGTGATCCCTGAGTTAGGAAGATCTGTTGGAGGAGGGCAGGACATCCACTCCAGCATTCTTGCCTGGAGACTCCCCAAGGACAGAGGAGCCTGGCAGGCTACAGTTCATGAGATCATAAAAAGTCAGACACAACTGAGCTACTAAGCACAGCACAAGCATCCATACACAGTGTTTTGTGAAGACGCTGGATAAGGTTTATATGGCCCATCTAAATAAGATGAGAAAATATTTGAATGAATTGAGTAATTTATTTGGAGATTATAATAATCCTTCTTTGTATGTTTTTTTTTTTTAAATAAAGATAGAGGACTATATTACAATTCTGTAAGCATGTGAGTATCTTGGGAAGTTTGATGGATATTCATATGACTATTTTTAATATATAAGTAAAGTATTCAGTTTAGGGTTGAGGCTGAATGCAATATTAAAGAAAGGCAAGGAAAAAGGACAGCCAGTTCTGGGTCTCTGTTTTTTATTCTTCCCTGCTTACAGACTTGGAGTGAAAGTCACTCAGTTGTGTCTGACTCTTCATGACCCCGTGGACTGTAGCCTGCCAGGCTCCTCTGTCCATGGAATTCTCCATGCTAAAATACTTGAGTGGGTAGCTGTTCCCTTCTCCAAGGGATCTTCTCAACCCAGGGATCGAACCCAGGTCTCTTGCATTGCAGGCAGATTTTTTTACCATCTGAACCACCAGAGAAGCCCACAGACTTTGGATTTTACAAATACAAACTCTGCAGTTATTCACATTTTTCTCTCTTGAAGCCATTGAATGCTGATCTATTTTGAATTGAATATGTCTGTTGAAGGGCTAAAATTTTCCACTATCCCAAAAGGCTTGTCAAAACTTTTTTCCAGGTACAAACTGAACATAACTTCTGGTTAACATGAATATCTTCATTTTGTCTATTTCTGGTGATTTTTAATATCATCCTATAATTATACCTCTGCAGCTGTTGTATTACTTAATACTTCAATAGATCTGTGTTTATGTAAGCTTAATAGGGAAGAGGTACAGTGATCTATCTTTATTAGTTTTAATTTGATGTTTATTTATATTTTAATTAGTATATATATATATATATATATATATATATATATATTTATAAATCCAATTTGGTAATGTAACTAAGAGAATATTGGACCACATCAAGTGAGTTTAAAATACCAAACTAGATTAGTGACCTTGGCCATTATATAGCAAATATCCCAGGAAATAAATATTCTGGACCTTTCTGTTGGCTCTTAAGACGTTTTCCTTTCCTCCCTCACTCTCTTCCATCATGTTTGAAGAGTTGCAAAAGTGAAGTTTCTTTTCAAATACTGTTCAAGCTGTCTAGGAAAGAGTACTGAACAGAACTTACTTAGAACAAGATAAAAATAAAATTCAACTCATTCTTGTTGATTATATTTTTATTCATTTTTGCTACTGATACCTTTGATGAAAATTTCTGTTTGGATGTTATTTCTAACAGAATGGCATTATGGAATAGCCCAAATAAACAGTAGCTATGTTTACTTAACTTTTTTTTTTTGCTGTTGTTGCACACAAGATGGCAGAGTAGAAGGATCTGAACCTCATCTTCTCCAGCAAGAATTCCAAAATTACAACTCAGTGCTGGACAACCATCAGCAGGAGAATGTTGGGTCCTACCAAAAAGAAACCTCACTTACAAGAGCAAAGGGGAAGCCCCAGAAAGATGGTAGGAGGGGAGACAGATGCTTAGAATCAAATCCCATACCCACCAGAGATGTTTGAGGGGCTCAAACAAAACCTTGTTTGCACCAGAACCAAGAGACCCCACAGAGACTGAGACAGACCTTCCTTTGAGTGTCTTCTGCAGAGGTATGGGTCAGCAGTGGCCTGCGGCAGGGGCAGGGGCTCTGGGTGCAGCAGACATGTTTTACACAGCCTGTGGCATAAGCCCTCTTGGAGGAGGTTGCCATTAACCCCACCATAGAGTCACCAAACAGACGGCCAACAAAGTGCAGAATAATTATACCCAATAAATACTCACACTGCTAAGAACTCTAGGACCCACATAGATTTCCCAATCTGGGGATCTGGCAAAGAGACTGAAAACCCCAAAGGAATTTGGAGGTCAGTGGTATTTGATTACAGAACTTACACAGGACTAGGGAAACAAACTTTTGGAGGGCACAAACAAAATTTTGTGCACACCAGGACCCAGGAGGAAGGAGAAGTGACTCTATGAGAGATGGACCCAGACTTGCCTGTGAGTGTCCAGGAGTCTATGGCACAGACATGGGTCCACAGCAGCCTCCTGCAGGGTCAGGGGCACTGACTACAGAAGTACATGCACAGGATGATTTGAAGGACGTCACCATTATCTTCATTACCTCCACCATAGTTTGGTCTCAGGTTATACAGCAGGGAGGGCCACAACCCTGCTCATCAGCATAAAATTGGATTAAAGATTTACACAGCATGTCCCTGCCCATCAGAGAAAGACCATAGTCAGTTCCTCACATCTGGAAGCTTCAATAGGTATCTTATCCTTATCCTTCAGAGGGCTAATGGAATGAAAACACAATCACAGAAAACTAATCAAACTGATCACACAGATCACAGCCTTGTCTAACTCAATGAAATTATGAGCCAACCATGTGGGGGCACCCAAGACAAACAGGTCATGGAGGAGGGTTCTGACAAAACGTGGTCCACTGGAGGAGGGAATGGCAAAACCATTTCAATATTCTTGCCTTGAAAATCCATGAACAATACGAAAAGGCAAAAAGATAAGACACTGAAAGGTGAACACCCCAGGTAGGTAGGTGCCCAATATGCTACTGGAAATCTGTGGACAACTAACTCCAGAAAGAATGAAGAGACAGAGCCAAAGGAAAAACAACGCCCAGTTGTGGATGTGGCTGGTGATAAAAGTAAAGTCTAAAAGTGTAAAGACCAGTATTGCATAGGAACCTGGAATGTTGGGTCCATGAATCAAGGTAAATTAGAAGTTGTCATACAGGAGATGGCAAGAGGGAATATCAACATTTTTGGGAATCCGTGAACTAAAATGGTCTGGAATGGGAAAATTTATTTCAGATGACCAATATATCTACTACTGCGGGCAAGAATCCCTTAGAAGAAATGGAGTAGCCCTTATAGTCAGCAGAAGAGTCTGAAATGCAGTATTGGACACAATCTTAAAAACAACAGAAGGATCTCTGTTTGTTTTCAAGGCAAATCATTCAATATCACAGCAATCCAAGTCTATCTCCAACCAGTAATGCTGAAGAAGCTGAATTTGAATGGTTCTATGAAGTCCTACAAGACCTTCTAGAACTAACACCCCCAAATATGTCCTTTCATCATATAGGACTAAAATGCAAAAGTAGGAAGTAAAGAGATAAGTGGAGTAACAGGAAAATTTGGCCTTGGAGTACAAAATGAAGCAGGACAAATACTAACAGAGTTTTGAAAAGAGAAGGCACTGGTCATAGTAAACACCCTCTTCCAGCAACACAGGATAAGATGCTAACATGGACACCACCAGATTTTCAATACTGAAATCAGATTGATTATATTCTTCGAAGCCAAAGATGGGGAAGCTCTATACCGTCAGCAAACACAAGACTGGGACCTGACTGTTGCTCAGATTATCAACTCTTCATTGCAAAATTCAGACTTAAATTGAAGAAATTAGGGAAAACCACTAGACCATTCAGTTATGACCTAAATAAAATTCCTTATGATATTACAGTGTAAGTGACAAATAGATTCAAGTGATTAGATTTGATAGAGTTCATGAAGAATGATGCATGAAGGTTTGTAACATTGTACAGGAGGCAGTGATCAAGACCATCACCAAGAAAAAAAAAAATGAAAAAGGAAAAATGGTTGTCTGAGGAGGCCTCTCAAATAGCTGAGAAAAGAAGAGAAGCTAAAGGCAAAGGAGAAAAGGAAAGATATACCCATCTGAATTCGGAGATCCAAAGAATAGCAAGGAGAGATGAGAGCCTTTCTCAGTGAGCAATGCAAAGAAATACAGGGGGAAAAAAAATGGGAAAGACTAGAGATCTCTTCAAGAAAATTAGAGATACCAAGGGAAATTTCATGCAATGAAGGGCAGAATAAAGGTTAGAAATGGTATGGACTGAACAGAAGCAGAAAATATTAAGAAGAGGTAGTAGCAATATACAGAAGAACTATGCAAAGAGATCTTCATGACCCATATAACTATGATGGGTGGTCACTTACCTAAAGCCAGACATCCTGGAATGTGAAGTCAAGTGGGCCTTAGGAAGCCTTAACGATTAACAAAGTTGGTAGAGGTGATGGAATTCCAGTTTAACTATTTCATATCTTAGAAGATGATGCTGTGAAAGTGCTGCAGTCAATATTCCAGCAAATTTGGAAAACTCAGCAGTGGCCACAGGACTGGAAAAGGTCAGTTTTCATTCCAATCCCAAAGAAAGGCAATGCCAAAGAATGTTCAAGCTACTATACAATTGCACTCATCTCACACACTAGCCAAGTAAAGCTCAAAATTTTCTACAAGACAGGCTTCAACAGTACATGAACCATGAACTTCTAGATGTTCAAATTGGGTTTAGAAAAGGCATAGAAACCACAGATCAAATTACCAACATCTGTTGGATCATTGAAAAAGCAAGAGAGTTCAGGAAGAAAATCTTTTTCATTATTGACTATGTCAAAGATTTTGACTCTGTGGATCACGACAAACTGTGGAAAATTCTTGAAAAGATGGGAATACCAGACCATCTGACCTGCATCCTGAGAAATCTGTATGCTGGTCAAGAAGAAACAGTTAGAACAGGACATGGAGCAACAGACTTTTTCCAAACTGGGGAAGGATTACATCAAGGCTGTATATTGTCACCCTGCTTATCTAAATTATATGCAGAGTACATCAATGAAATGTCAGGCTGGATGAAGCACAAGCTGGAATCAAAATTGTTGGGAGAAATCTCAATAACCTCAGATATGCAGAAACGAAGAACTAAAGAGCCTCTTGATGAAAGTGAAAGAGGAGAGTGAAAAAGTTGGCTTAAAACTCAACATTCAGAAAGCTAACATCATGACATTCAAACCCATTGCTTCATGGCAAATAGATGGGGAAACAATAGAAATTTTATTTCTATGAGATAATAAATAAAGTGAGAGATTTAATTTTTGGGGACTCCAAGATCACAGTCGTGGAATTAAGACACTTGCTCCTTGGAAGAAAAGTTAGAACCAACCTAGACAGCATATTAAAAAGCAGAGACATTACTTTGAAGACAACTATCCATCTAGTCAAGGCTATGGTTTTTCCAGTAGACATGTATGGATGTGAGAGTTGAACTATAAAGAAAGCTGAGTGTCAAAGAATTGATGTTTTTGAACTGTGGTGCTGGAGAAGACTCTTGAGAGTCCCTTGGATTGCAAGATCAAACCAGTCAATCCTAATGAAAGTCAGCCCTGAATATTCATTGGAAGGGATGATACTGAAACTGAAACTCCAATACTCTGGCCTTAATCAAATCCATTACAAGTGTACAGTGGAAATGACAAAATGATTCAAGGGATTAGATCTGATAGAGTATTTGAAGAACTATGGACAGATGTTCATGACACTGTACAGGAGGCAGTTACCAAGATCATCCCCAAAATAATAAATGCAAAAGGTAAAATGATTGTCTGAGGAGTCCTTACAAATAACTGAGGAAATAACTGACTGTTGTGAAGAACTGACTCATTGGAAAAGACCCTGATTCTGGGAGGGACTGAGGACAGGAGGAGAAGGGCACAACAGAGGATGAGATGGTGGATGGCATCATGGACTCAACGCACATGAGTTTGAGTAAGCTGTCATAGTTGATGATAGGGAAGCCT
Organism: Bubalus bubalis; assembly: GCF_019923935.1. NCBI lineage: Eukaryota > Metazoa > Chordata > Mammalia > Artiodactyla > Bovidae > Bubalus > Bubalus bubalis. The sequence goes on along the minus strand of NC_059178.1, from coordinate 49,102,957 downwards.
GGTGTGCTGCAGTCCTTCGGGTCGCAAAGAGTCGGACACAACTGAGCAACTGAACTGATTTTTATTTCCCCATAAAGAGCATAGCCACTTAGAGTTGAAAGGCAGGTTTAGAATAAAACCTCCTAAAGCTCTCATGTTTAAGCTGAAACCACACAAGTCAAATAATTTTCCTGAGATCATTTTAATGGTATACAGAAATGGTGCCAAAATCACACAGTTTCTTGCATTATTGCATAATGCATACCTCATAATGTCTAACCCTTTTGTATATGTAATGGCAATTAAAATAAATCACTCAAAAGAATGTCATAATTTGGTTGAGGTGGTGGAAGTTTCATCCCTTTTTGTGCATTTCCTTCATAGAAAATAAAGCAAAAATAAATTTATAGCTCAAGGGTACATTTGGTTAAATGATTCTTATCCCTACTTGAGGGTATTCAAAGTAATGGAGTATAAATAGCAGCACAACCCAGTGTTTTTTCTGCATGCCTCTGTCCCATTGCTGTCAACACACATGCCTTATGTTACATAAAATGGGATGTGTGTTTATCTTTTGTGATTATATGTATAAATGTTTGATAGCAGTATACATTTTTAAAAAGAAGCTTGTCAATAATATGTTCATCACAAAATAGCTTTCTCCTTAGCTTTAAGGCACATTTGTCATTTACCAGCCAATTAAATAAGAAACAGATCGCAGATTTTTCAGTTGGGATATTGTAAAACCATCACCTTTGTTTTAGTCACAACCCCTCTTGATTAACATATTCAAGATCAAAGCTCTCCCATTATAACAAAAATATTAAGAAATCAAATATCCATGACTTTGTATAGTTAATGGTGTGTCTACTTTATTTCCTTGCAAAATGTAATTTATTTAATTTTTAAAACTTTTCATTTTGTACTGGAGTATAAGATAAAATTATATTTTACATAATTATCAGAACAATTAATAATGTTCTGATAGTTTCAGGTGGAGAGCAAAAGAACTCAGCCATACATATATGTGAATCCATTCTCCCTCAAACTCCCTTCCCATCCAGGCTGCCCCACAGCATTGAGGAGAGTGCCCTATAAGACCTTGTGGGTTGTCCATTTTAAATATAGTAGTGTGTACATGTCAATCCCCAATTCCCTAACTATCCCTTTCCCTCATCCTTCCTCTGGGCAACCATAATAACCTCATCCTCTATGTCTGTGAGTGAAAGAAAATAATTTAAGTAAACCACATGATATAATAGTTATTATGCTATAAACAATATAATACATCTATGGTGGAGTGAAGTCAAAATTTTTGCATGTGATAATGACAAATTGGAAGAACTGATGCTAAAGCTGCAGTTCCAATACTTTGTCTACCTGATGCAAAGAACTGACTTGTTGCTAAAGACCCTGATGCTGGGAAAGATTAAAAGCAAAAGGAGAAAAGGGCAACAGAGGAAGAGATGGTTAGATAACATCACAATTCAATGGACAGGAGCTTGAGCAAACTCTGGGACATAGTGGAGGACAGGGAAGCCTGGCATGCTGCAGTCCATGGTGGTGCAGAGTTGGACACGACTTAGCTACTGAACAACAATGACAAAGAATCCTAGTTCTAAGGAGATTATTTAAATTTTCATGCTATACCTGCACATAGGTGAATACATTGAGTAAATATTAGATCAGTAGAATTTCTTCATGTATCAAGATACCTGAAGGAATCTGGCTACCCTGAGTGTTTAAAAATAAAATAAAATTAAAAAAATTAAAAAAAATAAAAAAAGAAGTGTTATCCATTATATTAAATGCATTTTAATTTTTAAAATAATTTTAAGTTAACACTTTAATTTTAGAGCAGGTTTGGTTTTATACCGAGTGTAAAGTACAAAGAATTCCTCTAACCTCCCTATTTCCACACATATACAACCTTCTCCACTCCCACTATCAACATTTCAAAGCAGAGTGGGACATTTGTTACAACTGATGAACCTACCTTAAGACATCTTTATGACCCAAAGTTCATAGTTTACATCAGGACTCACTCTTGTTTACACTCAGTGGGTTTTGACAAATGTATAATATGTATCCACCATTGTAGTAACATAAAGAATAATTTCACTGCCCTAAAAATTCTGTTTCATCCTTCCCCCACCCCAAACTCTCACAGCTACTGATCTTTTCACTGTCTTCATACTTCTGTCTTTTCATGTCATGTAGCTGGAGTCATACAATATGTAGCCTTTTCAGATTGTCTTTTTTACTTAGTAGCCTGAGTTTAAGATTTCTCCATATATTTTTACGGCTTGATAGCTCATTTCTTTTTAACACTGAATAATATTTCACTATGTGGATGTATCACATTTACTTTTTCATTCACCTATTAAAGGACATTTTGGTTGCTTCCAAATATGGGTAAGGATGAATAAAACTGCTATAAACATTTGTGTGAAGGTTTTTGTGTGTGGACATTAGTTTCAAATTTCCTTGAGTACATACTAAAAGCTACAATGAATGTATTTACTGGATGATCTTAAATCTTAGAAAGCCTACCAGCAATCAATAAGAGTTCTTGTTACGCATCCTCTCCAGGAATTGGTGTCACTAGATTTCTGGATTTTGCCCATTGTACTATGTATGTAGTGATATCTCCTTGTTTTAATTTGCTTTTTTTATTTTAAATTGGAGTACAGTTGACTAACAATGCCGTGTTAGTTTTAGGTGTACAACAAAGTGATTCAATCATACATATACATTTATCTATTCTTCTTCAAATTATTTTCCCAATTAGTTTGTTACAAAATATTAACTAGAGTTCCCATGTTGGTTATCCATTTTAACTATAGCTGTGTGGTCATGTTAAAGGGTCCAAACTCCCTTCACTATCCTTCCTCTTCACCCTTCTCCCCTGGTAGCCATAAGTTTGTTCTCTGAGTCTGTTTCTTTCTTTCTTTTTTTTTTTTTTTTTTGGTAAATATTTTCTAGATTACACATATGTGATATAATATTTTTATTTCTCTGTATGACTTACTTCACTTAATGTGATAATCTGCAAGTCCAGCCATGCTACTGCAAATGGCATTATTTCATTCTTTTTAATGACTGAATAATATTCCATTGTAATATGCAGCACTTCTTTATCTGTTCCTCTGCCAACGGAGATTTATGTTGCTTCCAGGTCTTAGCTATTTTAAACAGTGATGCAAAGAACATTGGGGTGCATGTATCCATGTTTTACACTATGTATATGCCCAGAAGTGGGATTTCTGGATCGTATGGAAGCTCTATTTTTAATTTTTAAAGGAACTTCCATAGTGTTCTCTAAAAGTGGCTGTACCAATTTACATTGTCATCAGAAGTCAAGGGCAGGTTCCCTTCTTTCCAAACTCTCTCCAGCATTTATTATTTATGTAATTTTGATGATAATCATCCTGACTGATGTGAGATGATGTCTCATTGTAGTTTTGATTTGCATTTCTCTAATAATTAGTGATGTTGAATATCTTCTCACCTGCTTCTTGATGATTTGTATGTCTTCTCTGGAGACATGCTTATTTATGTCTTCTGCCTATTTTCTGATAGGGTTGTTTCTTTTGATAATATAAGCTGCATGAGCAGTTTGTAAATGCTGGAGACTAATTACTTATCAGGGCTTTCCAGGTGGGGCAGTGGTAAAGAATCTGTGTGCCAATGCAGGAGACACAAGAGACTTGGGTTGGATCCTGAGTTAGGAAGATACCCTGGAATATGAAATGGCAACCTGCTCCACTATTCTTACCTAGAAAATACCATGGGCAGAGGAGCCTGGTGGGCTACAGTCCATACAGTCACAAAGAGCTGGACATGACGGAGCACACATGTACACAGTCACTTATCAATCATATCATCTGCAAATATTTTCTCCCATTCTATAGCTTGTCTTTTCATTTTGTTTATGGTTTCCTTTACTGTGCAAATGCTTTTAATTAGTTCCCATTTGTTTATTTTTTTTAATTTCCATTACTCTAAGGTGCTGAGACAGATCAAAAAAACATATTGCTGTGATTTACTGATTTATGTCAAAGAGTCTTCTATCTGTATTTTCCTCTAAGAGTTTCAGAGTGTCCAATCTCATACTTAGGCTTTTAATTCATTTTGTGGTATCTTTGTGTATGGTGTTTAATAATGCTTTAATTTCATTTTTACATGTAGCTATCTACTTTTCCAGCACCATTTACTGAAGATAGTGTCAGTTCTCCATTGTATAGTTTTGCTTCCTTTATCATAGATCATTTGAACATAGATATTTACCTATGGGCTTTATCTCTGTGAGTTTGTCTATGGGCTTTCCCTCCTATTCCAAAATCTAGATGTCTATTATTTTACTAGTACAGTGCTCTTTCAATGACTACAGTTTTGTAGTGTAGTCTGAAGTCAGGGGGCTTGATTCCTCCAGTTCCATTTTTCTTCCTCAAGATTGCTTTGGCTATTCAGGGTCTTTGTGTCTCCATACAAATATAGAGATTTTTTTGTTCTGTGAAAAATGTCATTGGTAATTTGATAATGATTGCTTTGAATCAGAAGACTTCCCTGGGTAGTATAATCATTTTGACAGTATTGAGTCTTCTAATCCAAGAATATGGTATTTCATTCCATCTATTTGTGTCATCTTTGATTTCTTTCATAAGCATCTTATATTTTTCATAGTACAGATCTTTTGTCTCCTACAGTAGGTTTATTCCTAAGTGTTTTATTCTTTTTGATGCAATGATAAATGTTTCTTGAATTTCTCTTTCAGAACTTTTGTTGTTAGTATATAGAAATCCAATTGATTTCTGTGTATTAATTGTATAAACTGAAACTTTCACTAATTAGATGTAGTAGTTTTTTGGCAGTGTCTTTAGGCTTTTCTATGTATAATATCATGTTATCTGCAAACAATGAGAGTTTAACTTCTTTTCCCATTTGGATTTCTTTTGCATGTATTTCTTCTCCAATTGCCATAGCCAGAACTTCCAAAACTATGTTGAATAAGAGTACTGAGAGTGGACATTCTTGTCTTTTTCCTTATCTTAGGAGGAAATGACTTGTTTGGAATTTTTCCTTCCTTTGCAAAATTTTTGGAACAGTTTCAGGATAGTTTTTAGCTCTTCTCTAACTGTTTGACAGAGTTAGCCTGTGAAGACATCAGGTCCTGGACTTTTGTTGTTGGGAGTTTTCTAATCACAGTTTCAATTTCACTGCTTGTGATTGTGATTGTTCTCATTGTATTTTATATTTCTTCCTGGTTCAGTCTTGGTAGACTGTACTTTTCTAAGAATTTGTCCGTTTCTTCCAGGTTGTCTATTTTATTGGCATATAATTGTTTGTAGTAGTCTCTATGAGCCTTGGAATTTCTGTGGTGGCAGTTACAACTTTTCCTTTTTCATTTCTAACTTTATAGACTTGAATCCTCTTTCTTTTGTTTCCTGAAGAATCTAGCTAAAAACATATCAATTTTGTTTATCTTTTCAAAGAAACAGCTTTTAGTTTCATTCATCTTTGCCAGTGTTTTCTTCATGTCTGTTCCACTTGCTGCTTTTGTCTTTATGATTTATTTCCTCCATTAACTTTATATCTAGCTTGTTCTTTCTCTGGTCACTTTAGGTGCAAGGTTAGGCTGTTCATCTAAGATTTTTTTGTTTCCTGAGGTTTGATATTATTGGTATAAACTTCCCTCTTAGAACTACTTTTACTGCATTCCATAGGTTTTGGATTGTTATACTTAGCTTTCATTTGTATCTTGGTATTTTTGGATTTTGCTCTGATTTCTTCAGTGGTCTACTGGTTGTTTAGTAGCATATTATTTATTCTTTATGCATTTTTGCTGTTTTACAGCTCTTTCTTATAGTTTATTACTTATCTTATAGCACTGTGATCAGAAAAATGTTGATATATCATTTTTTTTAAATTTACCAAGGCTCCTTTTGTGGCCCAGTTTCCAGTCAAGCCTGGAAAATAGTCCATGGGCACGCATGAAGAAAGAGTATTCTGAAGCTTTTGAATGAAATTACCTATAAATATCAATCAAGTTCATCCGGTTTAATATATTATTTAAGGTCTATGTTTCTTCATTGATTTTCTGCCTGAATGATATGTCTATTAATAAAAGTGGAGTTGCTGAAGTCCACTATTTTTGTGTTACTGTCAATTTCTCTATTTATGGCTGTTAGTTTTTTCCTTATATATTGAGGTACTCCAATGTTTGGTGCATGTAGATTTACAAATTTTATTTCCTCTTTTTGGATTGATCCCTTGATCATTCTGTAGTTTTATTTTTTTAAAAAACAGTCTTTATTTTAAAGTCTGTTTTGTCTAATATGAGTATTACTACTCCAGTTTTCTTTGATCTCCATTTGCATGGAATAACTTTTCCCATCATCTCCTCACTTTCATTCTATATGTTTCCCTAGGTCTGAATTTGGTATTTTGTAGACAGCATATATACAGGTTGTATTTTTTTTTTTATTAATTCAGCTAGTTCATATCTTTTAATTGGAAAATTTAATCCTTTTATATACAAGGTAATATTATCAATATGTAAGTTCCTATTGCCATTTTCATAATTGTTTTGTGTTTTAGTAAGTCTTTTTTCTTCTCTTTCTGTCTATTCTCTTTTCTTATAGTTTGATGATCATCTTAGTGTTATGTTTGGGTTGCTTTTTCTTTATCCCTTTTTTTCTTTGTGTGTGTGTGTGTGTGTGTGTGTCTATTGTAGCTTTGGGGCTTGCTGTTTCCATTAGGTTTTGGTGTAGCAGTTTGTATAGTACAAGGTTGTTTTAATTTGCTGGTCTCTTTCCTGCCTAGAGAAGTCCTTTAGCATTTGTTGCAAATATGGTCTGGTGATGCTGAACTCTCTTAGATTTTTCTTGTCTGAAGCTTTTGATTTCTCTGTCAAATCTGAATGGTATCTTAGCTGCATAGAATATTCTTGATTGTAGGTTCTTTCCTTTCTTTACATTAAATATAGCATGCCATTCCCTTCTAGCTTGCAGAGTTTCTTCTCAAAAATCAGTTGATGATCTCATGGGATTTTCCACCTATGTTATTTGTCATTTTTCCTGTGTCGTTTTTAGTACTTTTTCTTTGTCCTTAATTTTTGTCAATTTGTTTTTTATGTGTGTTGACATGTTCTTTCTCAGGTTTATCCTGCCTGAGATTCTCTCCACTTCTTGGACTTGGGTGAATATTTTCTTTCTCATATTAGTGAAGTTTTCAACAATTATCTCTTCAAATATCTTCTCAGGTCCTTTCCCTCTGTCTTCTTCTAAAACCCCTATTTTGAACATTAGTCCATTTAATGCTGTCCCAGAGGTCTCTTAGGCTGACTTTGCTTCTTTTCTTTTTTTCTTTATTCTCTTCTGTGACAGTGATTTCCACAGTTCTGTCTTCCAGGTCATTTACCTATCCTTCTGCCTCAGTTATTCTGCTATTGATTTCTGTTAGTGTGTTTTTCATTTCAGTTATTTTATTATTCATCTGCTTGTTTGTACTTCATTTCTTCTAGGTCTTTTTTTTTTTCTCTTTTTTTTTAAAATTTTATTTTATTTTTAAACTTTACATAATTGTATTAGTTTTGCCAAATATCAAAATGAATCCGCCACAGGTATACATGTATTCCCCATCCTGAACCCTCCTCCCTCCTCCCTCCCCATTCCATTCTTCTAGGTCTTTATTAAACATATCTCGTATCTTCTGGATCCTTGCCTCCATAATTTTTCTGAGATCCTGGATTATCTTTGCTATCATTATTGTGAATTCTTTTTCAGGTAGGTTGCCTCTCTCCACTTCACTTAGTTGTTTTTCTGAGGTTTTATCTTATTCCCTCATCTGGGATATACACCTTTGCCAATTTATTTTGTCTTACTTTCTGTGATTGTGGATTCTGTTCTATAAGCTACAGTAGTGTAGCTCTTCTTGCTTCTGCTGTCTGCCCTCTGGTGGATGAGGCTATCTAAGAGCCTTGTACAGTCTTCCTGATGGTTGAGACTGGTGGTGGATGGAGGTGGGTCATGTTCCTTTGGTAAGACACTCATGCTTGTTAAAACTTTAACCACTACTCTACTGATGGCTGGGACTGTGTTCCCACACATTGTTGGTTGTTTGGCCTGAGGCAGTCCAGCATTGGGACCTACAAGGTGCTTGATGTGGCTAATGGTGGCCTCCAGGAGGGCTCAGGTCAATGAATATTCCTCAGAACTGCTGCCATCTGTGTCCTTGTCCCTGCAGTAAGTGCTAGCCACTGCCCCACCCCCTTTAGTAGACCTTTCAATGTTTTCAAGTAGGTCTGACCCAGCCTCTTATGGGGTCACTACTTTTATCCCCTGCATCCTGCTGAACATGTGACTTTGAATGCCTTCTCCAAAAGTGGAGTCTCTGTTACCCTGGTCCCATGGGAGTCCTGAGATCAAACCTCACTAGCCTTCAAAGCTGGATTCTCTGGGGACTCTTCTTCCTGTTGTCAGAGCCCCAGGCTGGGAAGTCTAATGTGGGGCTCATATCTTTCACTCCTATGCAATAACTTTTATGGTATAGTTGTTTTCCAGTTTGTAGATCACTCACTCAGCAAGTATGAGATTTGAATTTATTGTGATTTTTCCCTGGTACTATCTTATTGTGTCTGCCTCTTCATCCTTGGACACAGGGTAACAGTTTTAGAAGGTTTATTTTTTGCTTGTTTTGTTTTTCCTGATGGCTGTTCAGCAGTTATTGGTGATTTTGGTGTTTTCATAAAAAGGGGATGGACTTGTGTCCTTCTAGTCTGCTAGCTTGAGGTAAAATTTTAAGTTACATTTTTCTGATGACATATGATGTTAGGCATTTGTTCATTTGTTTGTATGCCATATTCATACTTACTTGGTCAAGGATCTGTTAAGGTCATTGGCCCATTTTAAAAATTTCATCATTTCTTTATTATTGAGTTTAAATTTTTTCAGTATATTTTGTACGACAGTCTTTTCATAAAATATGCCTTTTACAAATATTTTCTTCTAGTCTGCAACTTGTCTTCTCCTTGTTTGACACTGTCTTTCAAAGAGTAGACATTTTTAATTTTAATAAAGTCTGTGCACTAAGTCATTTTAGTCATGTCTGACTCTTTGTGGCCCTATGAACTGTACTGTGCCAGGCTCCTCCATCCATGGGATTCTCCAGGTGAGAATGCTGGAGTGGATTGTATTGCCCCTCTCAAGGAGATTTTTCCTCACCCAGGAAGCGAACCCTTATCAATTAAATTAATCACTATGGATTATGACTTTTATGTTTTACATAAAAAGTCATCATTAGAGCTCATTATAAAAAAAAAAAAACCTTGATTAAAAAAAAATGGAAAATATTTAGATCTCTTCCAAAGAAGACATACAGTTGGCCAACAGGCAATTGAAAAGATGCATAGCACCACTAATCATCAGATAAATACAAATTAAAATCAAAATGATATATCATATGTCTGTCAGAATGGTCATTATCAAATAGACAACAAATTACATGTGTTTGCAAGGATGTGGAGAAAAGGGAACACTCCCACACTGTTGGTAGGAATATAAATTGGAACACTTGATGGAATGTTACCCAAAAAATAAAAATAGAATTACCATATGATCCAGCAATCCTACACTGGATATTTATCCAAAGAAAACAAAAACACTAATTATGAAAAATGCACAGCTATGCTCATTGGAACATTATTTACAATGACCAAGATCTGAAAGCAACCTAAATGCTTATCAATAAATGAATGGGTAGAGAAGATGCATATATGCAATGGAATATTACTCAGTCTTAAAAAGAATAAAATTTTGCCATTTGTAAGAACAGGATTTTATACAAAGTGAAATGTCAGACAACTGTATAATTTCACTTACATATGGCATCTAAAAGACAGAATAAAAGCCAGTATCACAAAACAGAAACAGAGTTAAAAATCCAGAAGAAACATATGGTTGTCAGAGGACAGTGGGGTCAGGGAGGAAAAAAAAAGAGATAAGGGAAATTAAGAGGTACAAACTACCAGTTGCAAAAGCAAACAAACAAATAAAGAGTTGTGGGTGTGAAATGTAAGAGTGTGTAGAGGATAGGAGTATAGTAAATAACTATATATTTTAGTATGGGGACAAATCCTAACTAGATTTAATATGGTAATAATTTTGAAGTGAATACCAATATTTAATCATTATTCTGTATAATAGAAACTGATATGATGTTATTGTATTTCATAACTAACAAATAAATTCATACCAAAAGAGACTAAATTTTTGACTACCAGAGGCTGGGGTTGGGTGAGGAGGAATTGTATGAAAGCAGTCAAAAAATTTAAATATCCAGTTATAAGATAAATCAGTTCAGTTCAGTTCAGTTCCATTCAGTTACTCAGTCGTGTCTGACTCTTTGCCATCTCATGGACTGCAGCACGCCAGACTTCCTCTTCATCACCAACTCCCAGGGCCTACTCAAACTCATGTCAATCCAGTGGATGATGCCATCAAACCATCTGAACCTCTGTCATCCCCTTGTCCCCCACCTTCAATCTTTTCTAGCATCAGAGTCGTTTCAAATGAGCCGGTTCTTCACACCAGGTGGCCAAAGAATTGGAGTTTCAGTTTCAGCATCAGTCCTTCCAATCAATATTCAGAACTGATTTTCTTTAGGATTGACAGGTTGGATCTCCTTGCAGTCCAAGGGACTCTCAAGAGTCTTCTCCAACACCACAATTCAAAAGCATCAATTCTTTGGTGCTAAGCTTTCTTTATGGTCCAAGTCTCACGTTCATACATGACTACTGAAAAAAAAAAAACCCATAGATTTGACTAGACAGACCTTTGTTGGTAAAGCAATGTCTCTGCTTTTTAACATGCTGTCTAGGTTGGTCATAGCTTTTCTTCCAAGGAGTAAGCGTCTTTTAATTTCATGACTGCACTCACTGTTTGCAGTGATTTTGGAGCTCAAAAAAAAAAAAAAAAAAGTATCTCACTGTTTCCATTGTTTCCCCATCTGTTTGCCATGAAGTGATGGGACCAGATGCTATGATCTTGGTTTTCTGAATGCTGAGTTTTAAGACAACTTTTTCATTCTCCTCTTTCCCTTTAATCAAGAGACTCTTTAGTTCTTCTTCGCTTTCTGCCATAAGGCTGGTGTGCTCTGCATATCTGAAGTTATTGATATTTCTCCTGGCAATCTTGATTCTAGCTTGTGCTTCATCCAGCCTGGCATTTCTCATGATGTACTCTGCTTATAAGTTCAATAAGCAGAGTGACAATTTTGATGCTTTTGAACTGTGGTGTTGGAGAAGACTCTTGAGAGTCCCTTTGACGGTAAGTCAGTCAATCCTAAAGGAAATCAGTCCTGAATATTCATTGGAAGGACCTTTTCTGAAGCTGAAACTCCAGTAGTTTGGCTACGGAGAACTGATTCATTGGAAAAGACCCTGATGCTGGGAAAGATTGAAGGTGGGAGCAGAAGGGTATGACAGAGGATGAGATGGTTTAATGGTATCACCAACTAGATGGACATGAATTTGAGCAGGCTCCAGGAGCTGGTGATGGACAGGGAAGTCTGGCATGCCGCAGTCCATGGGGTCGCAAAGAGTTGGACACGATTGAGCGACTGTACTGAACTGAAATTGGCTTTGCAACAAATGCTCAATTCTTTTAGCATTTAGTACTTCTCTACACAAGAAAAACAAAAGAAGATAACAAAAGAGGAAGGGAAGAAAAAAACCTACAAAAACAAAAGCAAAGTTATTAAGAAAATGCCAATAAGAATATGCATATCAATAATTACCTTAAAGGTAAATGGATTAAATGCTTCAACCAAAAGACGTACACTGGTTGAAAGCATACAAAAACAAAACCCATATATATATACTGTCTACTTGAGACATATACAGACTGAATGTGAGGGGATAGAAAAAAATATCTCGTGGTAATAGAAATCAAAAGACAACTGCAACAGAATTACTCATATCAGGAAAAAACAAACAAACAAAAAAAACAGACTTTAAAAACCGGTGATGTCCAAAGATAAAGGAGGAATAGGATGGGGAGCCACTTTCACCCCCAGAAATATATCAAAAGATCATCTGCGTATGAAACAACTCCCAAAGAGCAACTTCTGAACACTGGAGGAGGACCACAGACTTCCAGAAAGGCAAATTAATCTCCTCAGAATAAAGCATGGTGAAGGATAAAGATGAAAAGGGAGGCAAATTATTTCGGGATGGGTATCTGTCCTAGGGAGGGAATCATGAAGGAGGTGATGTTTCCACAAAATAGGAAACCCTCTCACAGGCTGCCTCAGTGAGGAGCTTAGGAACATCAGAGGAAATCACAATGAGGCAAAACTGAGAAAATTCACCACAGAGATTGCACTGAACAGCAATTACCAACTGAAAAGTAATTCACATACTTGCTTCTGCCAGCAGCAAGTAGAGGCTGGGTGCATAGGCATGATCTATGTGGGTTGGTCCTCAGGGAAAGGACTGGGGTTGAATGCCATGGAGACATTCTGAGGGGCTAATGTGACATAGAGCAGACGCTACAGGGAAAACCGTGGGCCACCAGAGAAACAAAGGACCATTACTTTAGGAAGACTTTTAACACCACTACTAATGCTAATCCGAGATGGTGGAGAGGAAGGACGTGTGCTCATCTTCTCCTGAGAGAACTCCAAAATTACAACTCACTGCTGGACAACCATCGGACAGGAGAATGTTGGATCCCACCAAAAAAGAAAAACATACTCCACATCCAAGGGCAGAGAAGAAGACCCAACAAGACAGCAGGAGGCTCAAAATTGCATTTAGACTCAAACCCCATGCCCACCAGAGACTCCCAGAGGGCTCAAACAAAATCTTATGTGCCCCAGGAGAATCCACAGAGACTGAGTCAGACCTGCCTTTGAGTGTCTCCTGTGGAGGCACAGGTCAGCAGTGGCCTGCTGCAGGGGTAGGGGATCTGGATGCAGCAGACCTGGGTAAGGCATAAGCCCTCTTGGAGGAGGTTGCCATTAACCCAACCATAGAGATGCCAGAACTTACACAGAACTGGGGAAAGACTCTCAGAGGGCACAAACAAAATCCTGTGTGCACCAGGATGCAGGAGAAAGGAACAGTGACCCAAGAGACTGACCCAGACTTGCCCATGAGTGTCTAGGAGTCTATGGTGGAGACAAGGGTGAGCAGTGGCCTGCTGCTGGGTCTGGGGCACTGAGTGCAGCAATGTGTGTACAGGACCTTTTGAAGGAGGTCACCATTATCTTCATTACTTCCACCACAGTTTGGCCTCAGGTCAAACAACAGGGAAGGAACACAACCCCACCCATCAACAGAAAATTGGATTAAATATTTGCAAAGTCTGACCCCACTCATCAGAACAAGATCCAGTTTCCCCCTCAGTCACTCTCTCCCATCAGGAAGCTTCCATAAGTTTCTTATCCTAATCTATCAGAGGGCAGACAGAATGAAAACCACAGTCACAAAAAACTAACCAAACTGATCACATGGACCTTGTCTAACTCAATGAAACTATGAGCCATGCCACGTAAGGCTACCCAAGACGAACAGGTCATAGTGGAGATTTCTGACAAAATGTGGTCCACTGGAGAAGGAAATGGCAAGCCATTTCAGTATTCTTGCCTTGAGAACCCTATGAACAGTATAAAAAGGTAAAAAGATAGGAAACTTAAAGGTGAACTCCCCAGGTTGGTAGGCATCGAATATGTTACAGGAGAACAGTGGAGAAATAACTCCAGAGAGAATGAAGAGATGGAGCCAAAGAACAAGCAACATCCAGTTGTGCGATGGAAGTGAAGTCCAATGCTGTAAGGAACAATATTGCTTAGGAACATGGAATGCTGCATCCATGAATCAAGATAAATTGAAAGTGGTCAAAGAGGAGATGGCAAGATTGAACATCTGACATTTTAGGTATCAATAAACTAAAATGGACAGGAATGGATAACTTTAATTCAGATGACCATTATATCTACTACTGTGGGCCAGAATCTCTTATAAGAAATGGAGTAGCCCTCATAGTCAACAAAAGAGTCTGAAATGCAGTACATGGGTGCAATCTCAAGAACAAAAGCAAAACATATTGAAGCAAAACATTCAATACCACAGTAATCCAAGTTTATGCACAAATCAGTAATGCTGAAGAACCTGAAGTTGAATGGTTCTATGAAGACCTACAAGACTTTCTAGAACTAAAACCCAAAAGAGATGTCCTCTTCATTATAGGGAACTGGAAAGCAAAAGTAGGAAGTCAAGAGATACAGGGAGTAACAGGTAAATTTGGCCTTTGAATATAAAACAAAACAGGGTTTCAGGATGGGGAGCACGTGTACACCCGTGGCAGAATGGTGTTGATGTATGGCAAAACAAATACAATATTGTAAAGTAATTATCCTCCAATTAAAATAAATAAATTTAAATTAAAAAAAAACAAAAGAGACAACACAAAACAAACAACAAAAATAAATAAATAAATAAAGTGTAGTCTTCTCTTATCCTATGCAACAACAACGAACCATTTCTCGATCAGATTATAATGTGTGATGAAAAGTGGATTTTATATGACAACCAGCTCAGTGGTTGGACCAAGAAGAAACTTCAAAACACTTCCCAAAGCCAAACTTGCACCAAAAAAAGGTCATAGTCATTGTTTGGTGGTCTGCTGCCTATCTGATCAACTACAGCTTTCTGAATCCCAGCAAAGCCATTACATCTGAGAAGTATGCTCAGCAAATCAATGAGGTGCACTGAAAACTGCAACGCCTGCAGCTGGCATTGGTCAACAGAATGGGACCAATTCTCCTCTACAACATCACCTGACCACACGTCACACAACCAAAGCTTCAGAATTTGAATTGGGCTATGAAGTTTTGCCTCAAACTCCATATTCACCTGACCTCTTGCCAACTGACTACCACTTCTTCAAGCATCTCAACAACTTTTTCCAGGGAAAATGCTTCCACAACCAGCAGGAGGAAGAAAATGCTTTCCAAGAGTTCATTGAATCCTGAAGCACAGATTTTTACACAACAGGAATACAAAAACTTATTTCTTGTTGACAAAAATGTGTTGATTGTAATAGTTCCTATTTTGATTAATAAAGATGTGTTTGAGCATTAAAAATAAGTAAATAAATAAAATAAAACAGGGCAAAGGCTAATATAGTTTTGCCAAGAGAACACACTGGCCATAGCAAACAGCCTCTTCCAGCAAGACAAGAGAAGACTCTACACATGGATATCACCAGATAGTCAACACTGAAATCAGATTGCTTATAGTCTTTGCAGCAAAAAATGGAGAAGCTCTATGCAGTCAGCAAAGACAAGACTGGGAGTGGACTGTGGCTTAGATCATGAACTCCTTATTGGCAAATTCAGACTTCGGTTGAAGAAAGTAGGGAAAACCACCAGACCATTCAAGTAAGACCTAAATAAATCCCTTACCATTATACAGTTGAAGTGATAAATAGATTCAAAGGATTAGATCTGTTAGACAGAGTGCCTAAAGAACTATGGACAGAAGTTTGTGACATAGTACAGGAGGCAGTGATCAAAACATCCCCAAGAAAAATAAATGCAAAAAGGCAAAATAGTTGTCTGAGGAGGCCTTACAAATAGCAGAGAAAAGAAAAGACATGAAAGGCAAAAAAGAAAGAAGAGAAGTGAAAAGCAAAGGAGAAAAGGAAAGATATAAGCATCTGAACGCAGAGTTCAAAAGAATAGCAAGTAGAGATTAGAAAGCCTTCCTCAGTGATCAATGCAAAGAAATAGAGGAGAACAATAGAATGTGAAAAGTTAGAGATCTCTTCAAGAAAACTAGAGATACCAAGGGAATACTTTATGCATAGATGAGCACAATAAAGGACAGATATGGTATGGACCTAATAAAAGCAGAAGATATGAAGAAGAGGTAGCAACAATACACAGAAGAACTATACAAAAAGATTTTCATGACCCAGAAAACCATGATCGTGTGGTCACTCACCTAGAGCCAGATATCCTGCAATGCTAAGTGGGCCTTAGGAAGCATCACTATGAACAAAGCTAGTGGAGGTGATGGGATTCCAGTTAAACTATTTCACATCCTCAAAGATGATGCTGTTAAAATGCTACACTCAAAGTGCCAGCAAATTTGGAAAATTCAGCAGTATTCACTGGACTGGAAAAGGCCAGTTTTCATTCAAATCCCAAAGAAAGGCAATGCCAAAAAATGCTCAAACTACCACACAATTGCATTCATCTCACACATAGCAAAGTAACACTCAAAATTTTCCAACCCAGGCTTCAAAAGTATGTGAACCGTGAACTTCCAGATTTTCAAGCTGGATTTAGAAAAGGAGAGGAACCAGATCTCAAACTGCCAACAGCTGTTGGATCATTGAAAAAGCAAAAGAGTTTCAGAAAAAACATCTACTTCTGGTTTATTGACTATGCCAAAGCCTTTGACTGTATGAATCACAGTAAACGGTGGAAAATTCTTGAAGAGATGGGAATACCAGACCACCTGACCTGACTCCAGAGAAATCTGTATGCAGGTCAAGAAGCAACAGTTAGAACTGGACATAGAACAACAGACTGGTTCCAAATCAGGAAAAGAGTAAGGCTGTATATTGTCACAATGTTTATTTAACTTATATGCAGAGTAAATCATGAGAAATGCTGGAGAGGCTGATGCACATGCTAGAATGAAGATTGCCAAGAAAAAATATCAATAATCTCAGATATGCAGATGACACCACCCTTATGGCAAAAAATGAAGAAGAACTAAACAGCCTCCTGCTGATATTGAAAGAGGAGAGTGAAAAAGCCTGACTTAAAAGTAAACATTCAGAAAACTAAGATCATGGCATCCGGCCCCATCACTTCATGGCAAATAGTTGAGTAATGAAGAGAAACATGACAGACTTTATTTTTGGAGACTCCAGCATTACTGCTGATAGTGACTGCATTCATGAAATTAAAGACGCTTCCTCCTTGGAAGAAAATCTATGACCAGCCTAGACAGCATTTTAAAAAGCAGAGACAGTACTTTGCCAACAAAGGTCCATCTAGTCAAAGCTATGGTTTTTCCAGTAGTCATGTATGGATGTGACAGTTGGACTACAAAGAAAGCTGAGCACTGAAGAATTGATGATTTTGAACTGTGGTGTTGGAAAAGACTCTTGAAAATCTCTTGGACAGCAGGAAAATCCAACCAGTCCATCCTAAAGAAAATCAGTCCTGAATATTCATTGGAAGGACTGATGCTGAAGCTGAAGCTCCAATACTTTGGTCACATAATGCAAAGAACTGACTTTTTGGAAAAGACCCTGATGCTGGGAAAGTTTGAAGGTGGGAGGAGAAGGGAACAACAGAGGTGAGATGGTGGGATGCCATCACTGATTCAATGGGCATGAGTTTGAGTAAGCTCCAGGAGTTGGTGATGTACAGGAAAGCCTGGTGTGCTACAGTCCATGGGGTCACAAGGAGTCAGACACGATGGAGCAACTGAACTGAACTGAACACCACTACACTCTAATCCCTGGTGAGCTCACAGAACAATGGACCATGCCCTAATGAATATCGAAGTGGGGTAAGCCAGCTGCAGTCTACAGGCCTGGAGGCAGAGAGGCAGGCACACAATAGTCATAGGAGGAAGGCAAGTGGCTGTTTAATCTCATCCACAGAGAACACATCTGCCACGCTGTGAACCAGGCACCAGTCACTACCCACATCTTCCTGGTATCCTGCATGACTTGGATCAAGCAGGATTGTGACTGCCTAAGACCAGGTCCTCTTTGGAGACACTTGACCAACGCCCGAGGCGAGGGGTGGTGACGAGAGGAGTTACTCCACGTCCAAGGTCAGGGGCGGCGGCCGGGAGGAGCTACCACATTCCCCTAAGCCCGAGGCCAAGGGTGGTGGTGGGGAGGACCAACCCCACGTCCAAGGAGCTGTGGCTGTACGGGCGCAGGAGGGCCTAGAGGAGCTATCCCACATTGAAGGTAAGGAAGGGTGGCGGTGAGGAGATACCCCTCGTCCAAGGTAAGGAGCAATGGCTGCGCTTTGATGGAGCGGACGTGAAGAGATACCCCACGCCCAAGATAAGAGAAACCCAAGTAAGACGGTAGGTGTTGCAAGAGGGCATCAGAGGGCAGACACACTGAAACCATACTCACAGAAAACTAGTCAATCTAATCACACTAGGACCACAGCCTTGTCTAACTCAATGAAACTAAGCCATGCCCATGGGGCAACCCAAGACAGGCGGGTCATGGTGGAGAGATCTGACAGAATGTGGACCACTGGAGAAGGGAATGGCAAACCACTTCAGTATT
Source organism: Bubalus bubalis (assembly GCF_019923935.1). Lineage (NCBI taxonomy): Eukaryota > Metazoa > Chordata > Mammalia > Artiodactyla > Bovidae > Bubalus > Bubalus bubalis. The sequence continues at coordinate 49,084,637 of NC_059178.1, read as the reverse complement.
CTTGCCTTGAGAACCCCATGAACAGTATGAAAAGGCAAAATGATAGGATACTGAAAGAGAAACTCCCCAGGTCAGTAGATGCCCAATATGCTGCTGGAGATCAGTGGAGAAATAACTCCAGAAAGAATGAAGGGATGGAGCCAAAGCAAAAAGAATACCCAGTTGTGGATGTGACTGGTGATAGAAGAAAGGTCCGATGCTGTAAAGAGCAATATTGCATAGGAACCTGGAATGTCAGGTCCATGAATCAAGGCAAATTGGAAGTGGTCAAACAAGAGATGGCAAAAGTGAATGTCGACATTCTAGGAATCAGTGAACTCAAATGAACTGGAATGGGTGAATTTAACTCAGATGACCATTATATCTACTACTGTGGGCAGGAATCCCTCAGAAGAAATGCAGTGGCCATCATGGTCAACAAAAGAGTCCAAAATGCAGTACTTGGATGCAATCTCAAAAACGACAGAATGATCTCTGTTCGTTTCCAAGGCAAACCATTCAATATCACAGTAATCCAAGTCTATGCCCCAACCAGTAATGCTGAAGAAGCTGAAGTTGAACTGTTCTATGAAGACCTACAAGACCTTTTAGAACTAACACCCCCAAAAGATGTGCTTTTCATTATAGGGGACTGGAATGCAAAACTAGGAAGTCAAGAAACACCTGGAGTAACAGGCAAATTTGGTCTTGGAATGCGGAATGAAGCAGGGCAAAGGCTAATAGAGTTTTGCCAAGAAAATGCACTGGTCATAACAAACACCCTCGTGCAACAACACAAGAGAAGACTCTATACATGGACATCACCAGATGGCCAACACCAAAATCAGATTGATTATATTCTTTGCAGCCAAAGATGGAGAAGCTCTATACAGTCAGAAAAAACAAGACCAGGAGCTGACTGTGGCTCAGACCATGAACTCCTTATTGCCAAATTCAGACTTAAATTGAAGAAAGTAGGGAAAACCACTAGACCATTCAGGTATGACCTAAATCAAATTCCTTATGATTATACAGTGGAAGTGAGAAATAGATTTAAGGTCCTAGATCTGATAGATAGAGTGCCTGATGAACTATGGAATGAGGTTCGTGACATTGTACAGGAGACAGGGATCAAGACCATCACCATGAAAAAGAAATGCAAAAAAGCAAAATGGCTGTCTGGGGAGGCCTTAAAATACTGGTGAAAAGAAGAGAAGCGAAAAGCAAAGGAGGAAAAGAAAGATATAAACATCTGAATGCAGAGTTCCAAAGAACAGCAAGAAGAGATAAGAAAGCCTTCTTCAGGGATCAATGCAAAGAAATAGAGGAAAACAACAGAATGGGAAAGACTAGGGATCTCTTCAAGAAAATCAGAGATACCAAAGGAACATTTCATGCAAAGATGAGCTCGATAAAGGACAGAAAGGGTATGAACCTAAAAGAAGCAGAAGATATTAAGAAGAGATGGCAAGAATACACAGAAAAACTGTACAAAAAAGATCTTCACGACCCAGATAATCACGATGGTGTGATTGCTGACCTAGAGCCAGACACCCTGGAATATGAAGTCAAATGGGCCTTAGAAAGCATCACTAGGAACAAAGCTAGTGGAGGTGATGGAATTCCAGTTGAGCTATTCCAAATCCTGAAAGATGATGCTGTGAAAGTGCTGCACTCAAAATGCAAGCAAATTTGGAAAACTCAGCAGTGGCCACAGGACTGGAAAAGGTCAGTTTTCATTCCAATCCCAAAGAAAGGCAATGCCAAAGAATGTTCAAGCTAGCATACAATTGCACTCATCTCACATGCTAATAAAGCAATGCTGAAAATTCTCCAAGCCAGGCTTCAGCTCATGTATATGAGCCATGAACTTGTGGATGTTCAAGCTGGCTTTAGAAAAGGCAGAGGAATCAGAGATCAAATTGCCAACATCCTCTGGATCATTGAAAAAGGAAGAGAGTTCCAGAAAAACATCTATTTCTGCTTTATTGACTATGCCAAAGCCTTTGACTGTGTGGATCACAATAAACTGTAGAAAATTCTGAAAGAGATGGGAATACCAGACCACCTGATCTGCCTCTTGAGAAATCTGTATGCAGGTCAGGAAGCAACAGTTAGAAGTGGACATGGAACAACAGACTGGTTCCAAATAGGAAAAGGAGTTGTCAAGGCTGTATATTGTCCCCCTTTTTATTTAACTTATATGCAGAGTACATCATGAGAAACGCTAGACTGGAAGAAATACAAACTGGAATCAAGATTGCCGGGAGAAAAAAAAAAAAAAAGATTGCCGGGAGAAATATCAATAAGCTCTGATATGCAGATGACACTACCCTTATGGCAGAAAGTGAAGAGGAACTCAAAAGCCTCTTGATGAAAATGAAAGAGATGAGTGAAAAAGTTGGCTTAAAGCTCAGCATTCAGAAAACGAAGATCATGGCATCTGGTCCCACCAATTCATGGGAAATAGATGAAGAAACAGTGGAAAGAGTTTCAGACTTTATTTTTCTGGGCTCCAAAATCACTGCAGATGGTGACTGCAGCCATGAAATTAAAAGACACTTACTCCTTGGAAGGAAAGTTATGACCAACCTAGATAGCATATTCAAAAGCAGAGACATTACTTTGCCAACAAAGGTTCATCTAGTCAAGGCTATGGTTTTTCCTGTGGTCATGTATGGATGTGAGATCTGGACTGTGAAGAAAGCAAGTGCCAAAGAATTGATGCTTTTGAACTGTGGTGTTGGAGAAGACTCTTGAGAGTCCCTTGGACTGCAAGGAGATCCAACCAGTCCATTCTGAAGGAGATCAGCCCTGGGATTTCTTTGGAAGGAATGATGCTAAAGCTGAAACTCCAGTACTTTGGCCACGTCATACGAAGAGTTGACTCATTGGAAAAGACTCTGATTCTGGGAGGGAATGGGGGCAGGAGGAGAAGGGGATGACAGAGGATGAGATGGCTGGATTGCATCATTGACTCGATGGACGTGAGTCTCAGTGAACTCCAGGAGTTGGTGATGGACAGGGAGGCCTGGCGTGCTGCAGTTCATGGGGTCACAAAGAGTCGGACACGACTGAGCGACTGATCTGACCTGACCAACCTAGGACTGTGTTCTTGCAGCACAAGTAAGAGCCTGAGTGGCTTGACCCTAGAAGGTGCACGCTCTCCTGGAGCTGTGGTGACCTTGAAGTGGTCCAGCCACAGCAAGTGCATCCTGCAAATGCAAGCAGCATTACAGTGTCCCCCATTCTTCACAACACAACTGAGCAAGTGAACCTGAGTAAGTGACCACTTTTATCCCCTTGTGTCAGGGCAGAGACCACTGAAGAGAGACTTACAAGCAGAGATGGGGTAACATGAGCAAAACAAAGAAGAGGGAATTACCCTGGAAGTTCCACATGAAACAGACTGAAATCCTGCAGTTAAACTGGGACTGTGCACTTAAGAGGGAATGGTAGATCTTGAGAGTAAGTAAAGACAAAACAGAACAAGGAAAGATTTGAGATTGAACTGACTCCACTTTGTTGACAGGTCTGGAGACCTTCCTAGATATATTGGAGGATCTTCTGAATAAGCAACCAGACTGGAGCAGGAAAACAGAGGAATCACATGAGAATTCCTCTCACTACCACCATATATATATACTTACTGCCTCCATAAAATTTGTTATTATTTTTATTTTTAAAATTTTTATTTTATTATTATTTTTTATTTTTTCCTCTATTTTCTCCCCCCATTTTTTCTCTTTTTTCCTCATACTGCCCTAATACAGTTCTTTATTATTTCCTTAATTTTAATTTTTTTATAGCCTACTTTTAACTTTATTTAAAAAACCCACTATTTTTAAAGTAATTTTTTTTATTTTTATGTTCCTTTTTTGTTTTTTATATTGTACTATTGAGAGGCTAATATGCATTTCAGGTTTTTAATTGTTGCTATATTGATATTTTGTTATTAATTTTTTTATCTTTAAGACTTTAAGTTTTAATACCTATTTTAATTTGGGGATTTGATCATTCCCTTGATTACTCTCTTATCTTTTGGCTCTTTTCTTCTCCTTGTCACCTCTTTCTCCTTTCTCCCTCCTCTCTTCTCTGTATAACTCTCTGGATCTTTTTGGATATACCTGGATGTGGAGAGTTGTTTCAACACTGACCAAGGGGTTTTGTCTTCTGTGCTGTGTGGCTTGCAAGTCTTGATGCTACTATAGGAGGGTAGGACTGAAACCCAGAGGGAGGAGACTCAACTTCAGGATTCTGGACCATGAGAGAACTCCCACCCCAGGGAACATTAATAGATGAGAGCCCACTTAAAAGCCTCCATACCTACACTGAAACCAAGCTCCACACAAGAGTCAGCAAGCGCCAAGGCTTGACACCCATAATGATCCTACAGCAGAGCAAGAACACAAACCTACACTTAACAAACAGTTTGACCAAAGCTATACCAAACCCATAGACACCCCAAAACACTCTACCAGATACTGCACTACTCTGAAGAAAAATTAGGTCCAGCTATACGCACCATAACACAGGCACAAGTTCTCCCAACCAGGAACCCTTCACAAGGCACTGGTTCAACCTCAGCCATAGGAAGAAGACTCCAAAATTAAGAGGATCTATGATCCTCTAGCCTGCACACAGGGGACCCAAAGCACAGCAAACTAAACAAAGTGAAGAAACAGAAAAATAATCATCAGATGAACGAACATGGTAAAAACCCACCATACCAAGCAAAAGAGGAGGAGATAGGGAGCCTTCCTGAAAAATAATTCAAGATAATGGTAGTAAACATGACCCAGCATCTTGATAACAAAGTGGAAACATGGATAAACAGTATGGAGACACAGATTGAGAAGATACAAGAAATGTTTAACAAGGACCAAGAAGAAATAAAGAATAGTCATCAGCAAAAAACAATGAAATAACTGAATTAAAAACGCTCTGGAAGGAACCAACAGTAGAGTAACTGAGGCAGAAGAATAGATAAGTAAGCTGGAAGATAGAAATGGAATAAAGAAAAAAGAAGAAAAAGAAATGAGGACATCCTCGGAGACCTCTGGGACAATGCAAGTGCCCCAACACTCAAATCATAGGTATCCCAGAAGTAGAAGACAAAGGGAAAGGGCATTAAAAAATATTTTAGGGGATAAAAGTAAAAAAAAAAAAACAAAAACAACAACAACAACAACAAAAAACAAAACCCTAAAATGTGAAAGGAAATAGCCACTCAAGTCCAAGAATCCCAGAGAGTCACATATAGGATAAATCCAAAGATATACACACCAAGACACATAATAATCAAACTAACAAACACTAAACACAAAGAATAAATGTAAAAAGAGAAAATGAAAAGCAACAAGTAACACACAAGGGCATATCCACAAGGGCAAGTCTAACAGCTGATCTTTCAACAGAAACTCTACAGACCAGAAGGGAATGGCAAGATATACTTAAAATGATGAAAGGAAAAAAACCTACAACCAAGACTACCCAACAAGGATTATACTAAAGAAGCTTCTCTACACAGGAAACACAGGAAAGGCCTATAAGCAATGAAGTAGATGGTAATGTGTCATCAGTTCAGTTCAGTTCAGTCTCTCAGTTGTGTCCGACTCTTTGCGACCCCATGGACTGCAGCATGCCAGGCCTCCCTGTCCATCATCAATACCTGGAGTTTACTCAAATTCACGTCCATTGAGTTGGTGATGCCATAAAACCATCTCATCCTCTGTCATCCCCTTCTCCTCCTGCCTTCAATCTTTCCTAGCATAAGGGTCTTTTCAAATGAGTCAGCTCTTCACATCAGGTGGCCAAAGTATTGGAGTTTCAGCTTCAACATCTGTCCTTCCAATGAACATTCAGGACTGATTTCCTTTACGATGGACTGCTTAGACCTCCTTGCAGTCCAAGGGACTCTCAAGAATCTCCTCCAACACCACAGTTCAAAAGCATCAATTCTTCGGCGCTCAGCTTTCTTTATAGTCCAACTCTCACATCCATACATGACTATTGGAAAACCACAGCCTTGACTAGATGGATCTTTATTGGCAAAGTAATGTCTCTGCTTTTTAATATGCTGTCTAGGTTGGTCATAACTTTTCTTCCAAGAAGTAAGCATCTTTTAATTTCATGGCTGCAGTCACCATCTGCAGTGATTTTGGAGCCCCTCAAAATGAAATCTGCCACTGTTTTCACAGTTTCTCCATCTACTTGCAATGAAGTGATATGCCCGGATGCCATAATCTTTGTTTTCTCAATGTTGAGCTTTAAGCCAACTTTTTCACTCTCCTCTTAAAACAACAGCCAAATTACAGTTCAGTATAGCTCAGGCAGACAGATCTTATATTTGATAGACACTTTCAAGACATGGGAGCAGGCGGACCCCAAAGGAGTCATCCTCACATTCCCTTTTGGCTTCCCCCCTTTTATACTTCTTGGCTCTTCCTTTTGCTTGTTTCCTATGAAAAATAGGGCTTGTACCTATCATAAATCAATAAAAGGGAATGAAAATGGGCATACACTCAAGGCTGAGTGAAAATTGCAAGTTATATTACAGCAGGTTCTGTTGTATATGTCTTCAGTCTGTTATGATCAGATGTATGTATGTGTAAAATATCTATGAACCCTTAATGGACTGCCTAAGGCAATGGCACCCCACTTCAGTACTTTTGCCTAGAAAATCCCATGGACGGAGGAGCCTGGTAGGCTGCAGTCCATGGGGTCGCTAAGAGTCGGACACGACTGAATGACTTCACTTTCACTTTTCACTTTCATGCATTGGAGAAGGAAATGGCAACCCACTCCAGTGTTCTTGCCTGGAGAATCCCAGGGACGGGATGCCAGGTTGGCTGCCATCTATGGGGTCACACAGAGTCAGACACGACTGAAGCGATGCAGCAGCAGCAGCAGCAAGAGTACTTGGAGAAGCCTGTGTGGTTAGTTTGTATCCACTGTGTGCCTAGAGTGCATACGCAGGGGTTGGAAAAGTTTCTGGTTATTTTGTAGCAAATTTGTGAGTTCACTGGGATGTGTCCTGCATGGGGTTTAGATATCAGCTTGCATCATTTTCATCCAAGCCACCCTTCAATGCTCATGCCTTACTTCCTACCTAACATTATCTATTAAGATTCTACAGCCACAGATTCCTTTCCATCAAAGTGATAGCAGGTGTGGAACTCAGGTGCCATGCTGTGCTGTGCTGAATAGTTCCAGTTGTGTCCAACTCTTTGTAATCCCATAGACTGTACTCAGCCATGCTCCTCTGTCCATGAGATTTTTCAGGCATGAATACTGGAGTGATTTGCTATACCCTTCTCCAGGGGATCTTTCTGACCCAGGGATTTAACCCACATCTCCTGCATTGCAGGCAGATTCTTTACCACTGAGCCACCAGAGAAGTCCCTGGAACTCAGAGAAGCCATTAAAACAACATGTCAAACAGCAAAATATCCTTTAAAGGAGACTCAGGAATCTACAGAATTAATTGCTCATTATTATTGGGAAGATGTGTTTTTGACAATTGTTTCTTGGGAAGAGTAGTTCTATGACACACATTTATGTATCAAGGATCACTTTCATAGTACACAGTAATTTGGGGATCCTTAATTTTGAATATATTTGAATCCTTGTTGTTGCTTCTGAACAGTTATTCATATTAGAGGTAAATCTTCGGATTACACACATCAGTTGATATGAGCAATGACATAGAATCTATCTCATCTTAACTTCAATAGCAGAAATACCTGGCAGTCAGTCAGTACAGTCACTCAGTTATGTCTGAATCTTTGCAACCCCATGGACTGCAGCATGCCAGGCTTCTCTGTCCATCACCAACTCCCAGAGCTTGCTCAAACTCATATCCATTGAGTTGATGATGCCATTCAACCATCTCATCCTCTGTCGTCCCCTTCTCATCCAGCCTTCAATCTTTTCCAGCATCAGGATCTTTTACAATGAGTCGATTCTTTGCATGAGGTGGCCAAAGCATTGGAGCTTCAACTTCAGCCTCAATACTTAAAATGAATATTCAGGACTGATTTCCTTTAGGATAAACTGGTTGGATCTCCTTGCAGTCTAAGGGACTCTCAAGAGTCTTCTTCAACACCACAGTTCAAAAGCATCAATTCTGTGCTAAGCTTTCTTTATAATCCAACTCTCACATTCACACATGACTACTGGAAAAAACATAATTTTGACTAGATGGACCTTTGTAGGCAAAGTAATGTCTCTGTTTTTTAATATGCTGTCTAGGTTGGTCATAACTTTTCTTTCAAGGAGCAAGTGTCTTTTAATTTCATGGATGCAGTTACCATCTGCAGTGATTTGGGAACCCAAGAAAATAAAGTCTGTCACTGTTTCCATTGTTTCCCCATCTATTTGCCGTGAAGTGATAGGACCAGATGGCATGATCTCAGTTTTTTGAATGTTGACTTTTAAGCCAGCTTTTACCCTCTCCTCTTTCCCTTTCAACAAGAAGCTCTTTACTTCCTCTTAGGTTTCTGCCATAAAGTTGGTGTCATCTGCATATCTGAAGTTATTGATATTTCTCCCTGCAATCCAGCTTGTGCTTCATCTAGCCCAGCATTTTGCATGATGTACTCTGCATTTAAGTTAAAGAAGCAAGATGACAATATATAGACTTGATGTACTAACTTTCCCATTTTGGAGCCAGTCTGTTGGTCCATGTCCAATTCTAACTATTGCTTCTTGACCTGTATACATATTTCTTAGGAGGTAGGTAAGGTGGTCTGGTATTCCCATCCCTTGAAGAATTTTCCACAGTTTGCTGTGATCCACTCAGTCAAAGGCTTTAGTGTGGTCAATGAAGCAGAAGTAGATGTTCTTCTGGAATTTCTTGCTTTTATTTATTATCCTAACAAATGTTAGCAATTTGATCTCTGGTTCCTCTGTCTTTTCTAAATTCAGCTTGAACATCTGGAAGTTCTCAGTTCACATACTGTTGAAGCCTAGCTTGGAGAAGTTTGAGCATTACTTTGCTAGTGTAGAAGCATAGAATGCCAATCATTTCTATTGGTAAATATGAATGTATAAATATTGTATAAACACTCACAGTTAATACTTATAACCAAACTTGTCAATATTATTAATTTTTCAAGTGAGGAAACTAAATCTTAGATATAATTTCTTTCCCAAGTGTACAGATACTGGTCCACTTCGTTCTAATAAAGGTCAATCTGACTTCAAAGTCTATGCTTTTTTCTGATATTTTTTACACCTAGCCTCTAGAAAGTTGTCTCATTATCAAGTTTGATTTCTAAAACTATAAACTCTTCCCTATGCTTGGCTCATTTATGCCTTTTCACCTCCCACTCACCTCTCTACCCTTTTATTTTATCCTTCTGAATACCATGTATCTCTTGTCTATGAATATTAAAAAATGGCTCTCCAAGGGCACAAGAGAAAAGAATAGCATCTGAATAATGTAAAATGTGCCTACCCAAGAAAACATGTAGAGGTAGATTTCTTTTAAGGTAATATGAAGTCAAGACAGAGTAGTCAGTAAATTTCCCCAAGAAGTGGGTACCTTTCATATTGAAATAGATTTGGAGAAAGAAGGACTTTCAACTTAGAGCAAATAAATGGCAAATGAGGTTTAGATGTGTTTAGATGTACTGGATATTTTAATCTAGTCACTGTATCTTTTTACAAGATGAAAGCTGGCATTCTCTAACTAGGCCAGAGTATTAAATTTCTCTACTTTGAGTCATGTACTTAATGATTGAGCCTTGTAGAGTTTTGTCAGTCCCCTTAATGTTCCATAACACTATATGCTAGCCACCTCTGAATCTTCTCAAATCCTTTGGCTTTTCAAAATTGAACATAACCCGAGTCTTATATCATCAACTAAACCTGAACTCTGGAACTTCTTGATTCATGATACTCATCAAACTCAAGGAGACATTAACCTAAAGTCACATTTGAACATCACTGGGTATGAAAATCTAGCTAAAATTATTTTTTTTACAAGCAGATTGTACATTTTTTTCCTTTCTCAAAGGAATCATTCTTTTCTCTGTTGATATTTAACCATAGAATATCTATCCCTTAAATATATATATATATATATATATATATATATATATATATATATAGTCTCCTTATTAATTCCCTTAATGAATCCTTAAAATTCTGGGTGCTTTTATTTTGTCTAGTATCTGATTAGGTATGTTTGGTCTCAACTGCAATTGCATCTCTCTTTTTCCAAAACCACACTTTACAGTAAATTAAACAAAACATTATTCTTAAATTGATATATAAAATAATTGTGTGACTAAAATTATTTTGTCTACATCACAATTTTATAATATATCTGCCCTATTAGTTTCTGTCTTTTCTTTCTAGAAATAATCCTAAATTATTTAGAATTTGAATTCTGTAATCCTTTAGAAATGAGCATGTCACTGAGGTCTTGCAAAGACAATGTATTAGATCTCTTATCTCTTTTTTGTAGATAAATTATTTCTAATCCAAAGAAATTTGATGGGTAGCCAGGCATCCTTATATTATCTCATAGCTATAAAATAGCCAATTTTACTACCATAATTTTTAGTTTAATTAACACATTTGCCTATCTATTATTCTGTATGTTATTTTATTTCATTTGTCATATTAATGCTCTGAAACAAAAGTCAGGTTCACATCTACTATGCACTACAAAGCAATCTGCCAATCCACTCATACTGCATAGATTTTATTAAATCAAGAAAAGGAAATAAGTGCCCAGGTATCTTCTCTCTTCTAAGATTTACAACAACTTGCATAATTTCCCAACGTTCCTGCAGACCTGAAAGTGAAAATGAAAGTTGCTCAGTCTTGTCCGACTCTTTGTGACCCCATGGACTATACAGTCCATAATAAAATCCAGACATCTCAATTTATTAATGGTCTCTCTTTTTCAATTTCAATACATAGCATATCATCACTTTTGGTTATGAGTCCATTTAAAACCTGTGTGTGTTGTTTTGTGCTTAGTTGCTTACCAGTTGTTATTAAACTCATTATATTATTCTGCTCACAAAATTACTAAAATATATTTAAAATAATCACCCTTATGTTGTCTGCTGGAGTTTTTATGATTTTTTGATGGGAAGCAAATACTACAACCATTAAAAATAGAAATTTATTTAAACATTATACTTTTTAAATGTGTTCTTTAACCAACATTCTATCATGAAACATAAGTGTCAGCAGTAAACCAAAGATTACCACTTTGTCTTTATTTCCCAGTTCCATTTAAAGTCAATATTGAAGAATTCATTTTAGAGAGAAGAATACATTGAATTAATATAATCACACACCCTGGTTAATATGTGATTAATAAAACACTTCTTAAGCAAGAGGCAGTACGGTTTCAGACCTAGATCCTTCAATGCTAATGATATAGAGCTAATACAGTAAGTTTGATTCCATGAAGGTCCCCATGAAGATCTAAGAAGCTTGTAAAATATAGAACCATTGGTACAATAAAGCTGTGGGGTTGATTATTAAGTCAGCATCCCCAAACTTATATATGAAAATAACTTTTGATTCTTTCAAACAAGTCATACTATAAGTGACTTTCATTGTTGGTCTTTACATCTATAAAGAAAGTCTTGCAACTAATGGGATATTATTGCTATCCCACCAACCCTCTCCTGTAATAGTAAATATTCATGAAAATATATTCATAATATTTCACATATCTCTTCTCATTGTGGACTCCAATTTACTGTTCTCTAATTGATGACAAAGTTTCTTCCCATTCTGTTTCCATTAGTCATTGGTGTTTTATTAGGGATATAATTAAGTCCAACTTGTCACCTTTGAGTTGAATACTACTTAAAAAAGTAGCACCTAAAGTTTTTGAGTTGTTTGTGATTTCTACTTCCATTTTAATGCCCTCACTTTATCTTGCTTCCAGCCATACTTCTTTTAGCCAACTTTTAACCTGATTTAAGAAAGCAGCAAGGGAAGCAATGTAATGTCAAGACTGACTTTGTAGTCAATCCAAAGTGTGAAAGGGAAAGTCGCTCAGTCTTGTATGACTCTTTGCAACCCCATGTACGGTAGCCAGCCAGGCTCCTCTGTCCATGGAATTCTTCTGGCAAGAATAATGGAGTGGGTAGACCTTCCTTTCTCCAGGGTATGTTTCCATCTCAGGGATGGAACTTGGGTCTCCCACATTGTAGGCAAATTCTTTACCATCTTAGCCACCAAGGAAGCCCTGTGGAATGGCCTAATGTTTATCAAGCCATTCACTTTGGTAACCTTGTTGAAAGTAGTTTCACTGAGATTCTGTAGTAGAAGCTTCTCGTAATTGGGTAAAGTGTGAACTAGCGAAGAGTTGACTCATTGGAAAAGACTCTGATGCTGGGAGGGATTGAGGGCAGAAGGAAAAGGGGATGACAGAGGATTAGATGGCTAGATGGCATCACCGACTCGATGGACGTGAATTTGAGTGAACTCCGGGAGTTGGTGATGGACAGGGAGGCCTGGCGTGCTGCGATTAATGGGGTTGCAGAGTCGGACACGACTGAGCGACTGAACTGAACTGAACTGAGAGCTGAGGAAGTGGCAAATGCTAGATATAGATAGCTTTTAAATAAGCTTGCCTGTGAAGTAGAGATTGAGGTGTTACAGTCCAAAGACTTCCTCACGTGATAACCACTAATTGCGCTATAATAAACATTCCTATCCTTTTCGAGTTTAAAATTTTTCTAGTTTCTCTTAATCAAGATCTTACTTATTCTTTGTCTATATCCTTGAGCCTCTCAGGTGTCATTTTGCACATCTTACTAATTTGTAATCTATAGAAAATTAGAGGGCTCCCATATTACTAAACCAGGTAACATAATAATACCCTGACAAAACTCTCTAAGAGGATCAAATAAATATCTTTAATAATGGGAGTGAGATTGCAGAATGAATATTAAGAACAAACGAGGCAACTGGAACCTCTGAAATGACACAACCTAAGGGAGCTATTTAACATTAACATTCATCATGAAGAAAAAATGTGATAGAAATCTTCCATCTATGATGAAAGTTAGACCTTAAGACCCTTTTGTTTATTTCATGATTATACACGAAGATTTTCAAAGAGAACTTTTCTCAGGTGACTATTATTTCCTTGTGTTCTCATAGTCATGACCTTAGCTGAGATGTTAGAGAAAAGGGAGAGGGTGATTTCCTGAGAGTCTATAACCTCTGTGTTGAAAGGATTCAACTAACAATTTATAAGAACAGGCAGCCCCAGAAGATACGTGAAGTTCCATAGTTGTCAGTTCTCAAGACTGCTTGAGGGTCCTATGTTATCTAGGTTATCATATTTTTTTAAAGGCTTTGATTCACTACTGCACTCTATCTGAAAGCTGACCACATTTTAGGAATATTTTTCTAAGTTAAGTCTTAAGTTATGGCAACTGTCAATGTTGTAATATCTATTATTTGAATTCAAATGAGTGATTACATGTAATTTTATTGTCTTTCAAACTTCTAAAGATTTTTTTAAGGCTGAATTACCTTTAAGATTCTATAATATATAGTATGGTGGAAAAAGTGATCTGCTACTAATGAGCCACATCATTTTGGGGAAAGCACTTAACCTCTCTGAAGTTTTGATCAGAAAATGATAGTAGTTGGACACATGATCTTTAAGGACTCTTTTAAAAGTAACAATTGTATTGCCTAGAACCATAAAATGCTATTTTGAAGGATTATTTACATGGTCACAATTCAACTATTTCTGAAAATAGCTTGGGGCCTCCCACTGAGGAAAAAACAAAACTTTTCTTCTCTTAAGTTGGACAAGGCAAAAGGAAATCTGAGAAACCTCATGTGCTCACATATAGTATACAATTTGCAAAAGTGCTGTTTGGAATCTGTCTCCTGCTGAGGCTCTAATGGCCAGTTTCTTCAACAGAGAATTTACACATGAAATATGATAATGCTTGGCAATGAAATTAGCATAATCATAGATGGAGCAAATACAGAGTACCTCAAATTAACTGAAGAACAATCACAATGATATTTTGCATGGTGAAACAGCTTGTTAGGCAATATTAAAGCACTGATTCTTTTTGTTCCTGGCTTTATTGTTAGTAACTAAACTAACTTAGCTTTAGTATCATTTTGAAGAATAATCAAACTTTTATATGTGCTAACATATCAGGTCTATCTGGGGTTTTGAAATACATTTTATATACTAATTTATTTATTGAGATATACTTATTTGATTTATTCACAGAAAAAGGAATTTACAGAGATTTCTTCAAAAAAAAAAAAAAAAGAAAAGAAAAAAATAGTAAAACTTGCTGTTAGAAAACAGGGCGCTTACCCCACTGCAGAACAGAACCATCCTCATAAATAGATGAGTTTTTAATTCCCTTAGAAACACACACACACACACACACACACACACACACCCCACTTCAAACTCCAATGTATTTCCTTAGCAACAATTCACTTAGCAACAATTCAAGTGTTCCTTTATTTTGTAACTTAAGACCTATTAGTATTTAGGCATATAGTGAAATGTTTTTATTTAATTTTTATATAATACTTTTATTAATATAAATATGTAATCTATAGTAACATAACTTTGACATTTGATAATTTATTTTTCTGTTAAGTGTATAAATTTTAAAATAAATTACAAAAGGATCTTATTAAAGAAGAATATATCACACCATCACTTTCTCTTCTATCACACTACTTACATGTAGAAATTCATCCAAATCCTCCTGGATACTGTTTTTAGTTTGAAAATGCTCTAAAAAAAACTTGCAACTTTCCTCTATGTGAAATTTCAGAGTAAATTTTTCTTTGCCTGAAAGAAAATTTCTACACCTAGTAATTAAACACAAACTTAAGGTTAGGTTTTTTTTCACTATTTTTCTTCTGTGTGGAGAAAATCAATGATCATATACATATATACCCTGTATATAATTACTGTAAATTTGTGTGTGAAGAACTTTGTACTATTCATCACTGTACCATTAGCACCTAAAATGGTTTCTAGCATATAAAAGATACTGCATAAGCATATGATTCATATTGAGGTAAGATGTCTATTTGAAAAAGGAGGAGATAGGCAGGTGCTATCAGTGAAGTTCTTATTTATAAAACACATGCTGGTCATAAAATGATCCTCTTGTTTATCAGTCTCCCTGCTGCTGCTGCTGCTAAGTCGCTTCAGTCGAGTCCAATTCTGTGCGACCCCATAGACGGCAGCCCACCAGGCTCCCCCGTCCCTGGGATTCTCCAGGCAAGAACACTGGAGTGGGTTGCCATTTCCTTCTCCAATGCATGAAAGTGAAAAGTGAAAGGGAAGTCACTCAGTCGTGTCCGACGCTCAGCGACCCCATGGACTGCAGCCTTCCAGGCTCCTCCATCCATGGGATTTTCCAGGCAAGAGTACTGGAGAAGGGTGCCATTGCCTTCTCCGTCGTCTCCCTACTCACTGTTTAAAATTATTTAAGTGTTAGAAAAGGCATATTAAAATTCCAAAAGTGTTCTCAGTTCTTCAAATTTATTAGAACTACAAGCAGCATACCCATAGACTATAAGTGTTCCAGGACCAGAATTAATTATCTAAATAGAGTTCTATGCCCAGCACTACACAGTGGTTTTTTCCCCTGGTGACTCAGTCAGTAAAGAGTCTGCTTGCAATGCAGGAGACCCGAGTTCAATCCCTGGGTCAATTCCTTGGAGAAGGAAATGATAACCTACTCCAGTATTATTGCCTGGAGAATCCCATGGACAAAGGAGCCTGGTGGGCTACAGACTATGGGGTCACAAAGAGTCAGATACAACTGAGTGACTAACAGACAATCACCTTACTTACTTGCCAGGAGCAGAAATCATAGCTTAGAGTTTCATTGATTGACCCAAGCCAAAGCAGCTAACAATGC
Source organism: Bubalus bubalis (assembly GCF_019923935.1). Lineage (NCBI taxonomy): Eukaryota > Metazoa > Chordata > Mammalia > Artiodactyla > Bovidae > Bubalus > Bubalus bubalis. The sequence goes on along the minus strand of NC_059178.1, from coordinate 49,068,744 downwards.
TAGTGACTAGATTTAAAGCTTGATACCTACTTTCAGCTTTTTTTTTTTTTTTTAATGCTGACAAGAAAAACTTCATCCCTCTTGATTGAATTACTTAGATTCACCAGCCAACTCCAGTAGATGTAATTTAATTAGTATGAATTAACTGAACTAAAGTTTTCTTCCAGACCAAAGCTCGTAAAGCCCCACAGTAATTCATCCACAGTCCAAAGTGTAATTCATCATCACTGAACTTAACATTGTTACAAGAATAGCGTTTTTAAATAGAAAATGTGCAGTAGTGAAAGTTTTTCAGCCTTATAATAAGTAGCTCAACACAGTCTGAGATTCAGACCTGTCATATTCTGGCCTACAAGCATTTGGAGACAGATATTAAGAGTAGAGAGAATGAACCAAAACTACCCCCAATTTGATATCTCCAATGTCTTAGTAGCTGGATGAGTTCCCATTTTTGAATACTAGTCCATTAAGTTTGTTTTTTCAGTTCAGTTCAGTTCAGTTGCTCAGTCGTGTCTGACTCTTTGCAACCCCAAGAATTGCAGCATGCCAGGCCTCCCTGTCCATCACTAACACCTGGAGTTCACTCAGACTCACGTCCATTGAGTCAGTGATGCCATCCAGCCATCTCATCCTCTGTCATCCCCTTCTCCTCCTGCCCCCAATCCCTTCCAGCATCAGAGTCTTTTCCAATGAGTCAACTCTTCCCATGAGGTGGCCAAAGTACTGGAGTTTCAGCTTTAGCATCATTCCTTCCAAAGATATCCCAGGGCTGATCTCCTTCAGAATGGACTGATTGGATCTCCTTGCAGTCCAAGGGACTCTCAAGAGTCTTCTCCAACACTACAGTTCAAAAGCATCAATTCTTCGGTGCTCAGCTTTCTTCACAGTCCAACTCTCACATCCATACATGACCACTGGAAAAACCATAGCCTTGACTATACGGACCTTTGTTGGCAAAGTAATGTCTCTGCTTTTCAATATTCTATCTACGTTGGTCATACTGCTCAGTAATAAACGTGAATAGCAGGAAATAAATAGCTGAGAGCTAACCAAACGGAAGGCAAGGGCCAAAGTGACCTCATTCTTTTGAAATAGGAATTTATAAATGGAAAAAAAAGGATAATTCATAAAAAACATGGAATACTTATTTTCTATAGCTAAGAAAAAATAAACATTTTAAAATCATGTGAAAACAATTTAAATGAACTATGAACTCTGGAATAATTTATCCCTATGCCTAGGATACAATTAAGATTTTAAGATATATGATTTCATTAGAAAACATTAAGATTGTGTGATTCAGAGCTTAAATTGAGAACAGAAAGCAGAATGAAAACTCAGTGTGAACTTGGACAATAGTATATTGAGAATTTGGCTAAATGGTTATTTCAAATTTGCCTTGCTCCAACATAGATTCAATCAACAATCATACTGCTGATTTTAAAGCATGATTGAATATGGTAAATCAACCATTCTCTCTCTAGCTCAATAGTGGTCAGGCCATAATGATTTGATTTGGAAAAATGCTCACTGTTTTGTTCTACACAGACTGACAAATACAGCTGGGATAGATCTGAAAAATATTATGAACAGTTAAAGTTTTGTCTTTGACCCCTAGCAACTCCTCTCTTTCTCCAAATACACCTCTTTGTATGTTCAACTTGCCCTATCTATTGCAGGACAAGCACGGAAGACAGTGCTCATATGAGCCAGCTTTGCTCACTCACTATCACTTACATTCCATAACTGAATAAACATTTCTTACCCACTATCTAAATATCAGCTACTAGACATGAATAAGGTATAATTCTTACTCTTGATCTAAAATATCAGACTCTTGTTCTGTCGGGAGCCAGCGTGAGGAACTCCGCCCATGGCAAAGGTCATGAGGAAGGAGGCTCGGCATATGCAAAGGTGGGATCCAGCCTCAGGAGTCCCCCTGGAAATTCTCGAACATCTACCCCCAAAACCAGAGTCTGCCTACTTTTTGCTTTGTGCTCTCACCTACACCTCTGACTTTATGGGGGGCTGTCCCCCACTACCTCTCTCTAAAGAAGAGAGTTAACTTACAGCTCCAGTTAATAAATTTCCTGGGTGTGACAGTGTTTCAACCTACAAACTCTTTTGGAAGTCCTCTAGCCTGCCTAAATAGGTTTTTCTGGCCACATGTGATTGCTCAGAGCCTCCCAACTGTGAGAGGCATGAGATGTTCTAAACTGTCTAAATACAGATTCCTTTGAGCAGTTAAAAGATTGATTAGAAATTGTATTGGTGAAGGGTTTTTTACTTGTTGGGCCAATGTTTGCTGCTAAGTTTCCATATCCCTTACCTGCTATGTCCCTGGCAGTGTATTAATATAATTGGTATAAGTAGTAGCTTTGTTTGTAACCTTGGACCCTTGAGTTAATTCCTTTTTTTGTTATAGCCCACCACACCTTTGCCCTGTAGAAATGCAACTTTATCTAATGCTTTTGGAGGGTGGCCCCTGACTAATCACCTTTAGAAAAAAATAAGTTTTCTGAAGAAAGGGTCTTAAAATGTTAACAGGCCTCCGGGCCAGAAGATGATACAAATCACCTAAACTTTTGCATATGATAAGTTTGCAGGAAAAAAGCCTGGCTTACTACATGACTCTACCCCTTCCCCCATTATCCTCTATGCATAACTTAAGGTATAAAAACTACTTTGGAAAATAAAGTGTGGGCCTTGTTCACCAAAGCTTGGTCTCCACATATGATTCTTTCTCTCACCTTCTGGCTAAATTATTCAGCCTCTTTTCTCCACTAAATTTTCTCACTAAACTATCCTTATTTAACCACTCTTCATATCTTTCATTAACATTTAAATAAGCTGTTGTTTCCTGATCGCCAATGCCGTCTCCCCTTTGAATTCCCTAGATCCACCAGAGCTAGACCCCGGCATTGCTCTAATGAGCTACAAAGTAAAAAATGTTGAAAATGCTGAGAGAAAGTCATAAATAGGGAATACAGACGACAGGCAGCTAATCAGCCTGACCATGTTGAAAATGCTTCCAAGAGGGTATGATATCTGATTTAAAATTTTAAGAAAGATATGAGATTATTTAGATAAATAAGACCTAAAAGAACAGAATAAGCAGAGAAGAGAAAAAGTATAGACAAGCAGAAGCACTTCTACCTCATTTGTTGGAATTCTGCATGCACATAGAGGAAAAGAAGGAAGGATAGCAAGGAAGTCAAAGAGTTACTTAGGAGCAGGATGATGGAGAGCCTTGGACTTCTACACAAGAATTTAGACAAAGAGGCATTACTGGATCCATTAAACAAGAGAGTGACTTAGTTTTATTTATGTTAGACATTATCATTCTGGAGAAAGAATAATCAATCAAAGGGGCAAACCCTGAGCCTATTATAATGAGAAAAAATATAAAAACTGTTAGTAGCTGAACAAGATAATGGCAAAGTAGAGAGGAAGGGGGGAAAAGATATTACTAAAAGAGCAAAGTCAGTGATACTTGTTGGCCAATTAAATTAGATGTGGGAAACGTGAAAAGAAAGTATTTAAGTAACTCCCAGTTTTTGTTGTTTATTTTGTTTTATTAGTGTGTAGGTTATGGTGCCATTTGCAATCAGATTATAAATGTCAGAAGCAGCTAGTCTACAGGGGATGGAAAGAGATAAAGAGAGGAAGAAATCTGTATTGGACACATGAACTTGGTAGTGCACTTGCATTGTTCTGAAACAGAGGGAAAATAGAATCATTATTTTTATTTCAAAGTCATCATAAATAGTAAAGAATTTAGAGTATAATGAACTTGCAGAGGAAGAAAACCATGGAGACAGAAGACTCTGAGAAATATATTTGTTTTATAAACTAGAAAAGGGAAAAATACCTAAGAAAAAAATATGCAAAAAAATGACCATTAAACAAAAGAATAAGGAGAGAACAATGATGCAGATCTCAGAGACAAAAACAAAGCAGTTTCAAGAATGGCAGAGTGGTTTTTGGTACAGATGGTACAGTGAACATATATACAAACTTTTAACCCTCTTTGACTTTGACTAAACCATTAGTTAGAATATTTTTGAAGGTATAAGCCTCCAAGAACTAAGAAAATAGAAATAAGACATGAACAATGAAAGTTTGGAAGCTGAAAAGCAGATGCTAAGCTAGCAGGAGAGAAAATTGAGAAAGAAACTGATAAATTATACAGAATTCACAAAAGGCTCTAGGTACCTATGGAGTTGGACTGAAGATAGGCCATTAGGAAAGGAATTGCTAGGAAGTCTGTATAAGATCTTGTGATACTAAATAATCTACATGTTGACATATAGCTTTAATATTAAACCTTCCACATGTACAAAAAAAGTTGCATTTGAGAAGGATGAATAAGTGACAGTAGCAAAGGTATCAGGATCAGAGGAAGGAGCTTGAATCATGTTCAAAAGAGAGGAATTAAGGCCATATTTGAATACTATATGTTGCAATCATTAACATTCTTTTTCCACTCAGCTCCCAGAAATTCTGTAGCTATATTGGGAAGAATGAAGTCAATCTATTCAGGAGGAAACAAACAATCTATGAAAATCTAACATGTATAAATATATTGAGATCAAAATTAATTCATTCAATCTCAAATAATCCTCATAATATGAAGCTCACAATAAAAAGTCTTTCCCATGCATTCAGTTTCTTATCAACTTTTTCTTATCAGCTTTTAAATGCTCCACTTTTAAACATGATGAGACTTAATATAATCAGGTGTCATTTGAGAAAATCTTCAATGTGAATTCTATAGATGAAAAAAAAATGTATCTACCACTTTGGAAATGGAGAAGAATACTTAAAACTACTGCAACTATCATTGTTATCCTCAAAAACAGACAAAAAATGTGAACCTATGAAACAAAAAAAAATGACAGAAAATTTAAAGAACAAAAATAATCATTTTAAAGATTATTTGGCCTGGGATGCCTCAGGCCAAAAACCCAACAGTGCAGAAAATTCACACTCATCAGCACGCAGGGTCCTGAAAATCTGACTGAGCATGGCCCTGACCACCAGAAAGATAAGAATCAACTGCACCCACTAGGGGAGAGGAGTCTGGAAAGCTACACAAGTCTCTTAGACAGCCTTATCCACCAGCAGGTAGAGAACAGGTAGAAGCAAGAAGAACTACAATCGTGCAGCCTGCAGAATGGAGACAGCAATTACAGAAAGTCAGGCAAAATGAAATGGCAGAGGAATATGTCCCAGCTGAAGAAACAAGCTAAAATCTTGAAACAACTAAATGAAGTAGAGATAGGCAATCTTCCTGAAAAAATAATTTAGAATATTGGTAGTGAAGATATCCAAGATCTTGGAAAAAGAATAGACACATAGTTTGAGAAGATAATGCTTGTTGAAGAATCTGTCACTTCTCTATTGTATATTTTTGCCTCCTTTGTCAAAGATAAGGTATCCAGATGTGCAAAGGTTTATCCCTGAACTTTCTATTTTGTTCCATTGTTCTACATTTCTATTTTTGTGCCATTGCCATACTCTTTTGATGACTGTAGTTTTACAGTATAGTCTGAAGTCAGGAAGGTTGATTCCTTCAGTTCCATTCTTCTTTCTCAAGATTGCTTTGGCTATTTAAGGTCTTTTGTGCTTCCGTACAAATTACTTGTAACTTGTTCTAGTTCTGTGAAAAATATCATTGGTAGTTTGATTGGGGTTATGTTGAATGTATAGTTTGCTTTGGATAGTATACCAATTTTAACTATATTGATTCTTTCAATCTAAGAACACTATATATTTTTCCATCTATTTTTGTCATCTTTGATTTCTTTCATCAATGTTTTATATTTTTCTGTATACAAGTCTTTTGTTTCCTGAGGTAAATTTATTCCTAAGTATTTTATTCTTTTCAATGCAAGGCTGAAAAGGATTGTTTCCTTAATTTCTTTTTCTGACTTTTCATTGTTAGTGTATAGGAATGCAAGTGATTTATATGTATTAATTTTTATATCCTGCAACTTTACATTATTCACCAAGAGCTCTAGAGATTTTCTGCTTGTATCTTTAGTGTTTTCTATGTAAAGCATCATGTCGTCTGAAAACAGTGAATGTTTTATTTCTTCTTTGCCAATTCCTTTTATTTCTTTTTCTTCTTTGTTGTGGCTAGGACTTCCAAAACAAACAAACAAACAAACAACAACAACAACAAAAACAAACAAACAGTAGTTTATCCTGCCTAGGACTCTCTGAATTTCCTGAACTTGGGTGTCCCTTTCCCTTATTAGGGAAGTTCTCAGTTATTATCTCTTCAAATATTTTCCTAGGTACTTTTTTCTCTCTTCTCTCTTAGGACCTAAATAATGCTGTTGTTGGTGCATTAAATTTGTCCCAATGTCTCTTAGACTATCTTCTTTATTTTTCTTTTTTAAAACTTTATTCTGTTCCACAGCAGTGATTTCCATCATTCTGTCTTCCAGGTCTCTTAACCATTCTTCTGCCTCAGCCACTCTGCACTGATTTTTTTAGTTTAGTTTTCATCTCAACTATTGCATTCTTCTTCTCTGTTCTTTAATTCTTCTAGGTCTTTGCTCACAGTAGTCTTTTATGATCAATTGTATTTCCGTGTTGCTTTTCTCCAAACAAAGCATACAGATGTCTAATAAACACCTGAAAAAATGCTCAATGTCACTAATTATTAGAGACATGCAAATCAAAACTACAATGAGGTATCACATCACACCAGTCAGAAAGGCTATCATGAAAAAGCCCACAAACACTGTGTGATGGAGAGGGTGTGAAGAAAAAGGAACCCTCTTACACTGTTGGTGGGAAAGCAAAGTTACAGCCATTATGCAGAACAATGTAGAGATTCATTTAAAAACTGGGAATAGAACTGTCAAATCTCACTGTATACCCAGAAATCTCACTGCTGGGCATACACCTTGAGAAAACCAGAACTGAAAGAAATACATGTACCCCAATGTTCATTACAGCCCTATTTACAATAGCTAGGACATGGAAGCAATTTAGATGTCCATCAGAAGATGAATGGACAAGGAATTTGTGAAGGAAAGTTATGACCAACCTAGATAGCATATTCAAAAGCAGATACATTACTTTGCCAACAAAGGTTCGTCTAGTCAAGGCTATGGTTTTTCCTGTGGTCATGTATGGATGTGAGAGTTGGACTGTCAAGAAGGCTGAGCACCAAAGAATTGATGCTTTTGAACTGTGGTGTTAGAGAAGACTCTTGAGAGTCCCTTGGACTGCAAGGAGATCCAACCAGTCCATTCTAAAGGAGATCAGCCCTGGGATTTCTTTGGAAGGAATGATGCTAAAGCTGAAACTCCAGTACTTTGGCCACCTCATGAGAAGAGTTGACTCACTGGAAAAGACTCTGATACTGGGAGGGATTGGGGGCAGGAAGAGAAGGGGACGACAGAGGATGAGATTGCTGGATGGCATCAGTGACTCAATGGATGTGAGTCTGAGTGAACTCCTGGAGTTGGTGATGGACAGGGAGGCCTGGTGTGCTGCGATTCATGGGGTCGCAAAGAGCCGGACACGACTGAGCGACTGAACTGAACTGGACTGCAAGGAGATCCAACCAGTCCATCCTAAAGTAGATTATTCCTGGATGTTCATTGAAGGGACTGAAGTTGAAGCTAAAACTCCAATACTCTGATCTGATAAAAAAAAAAAGAATACATTTGAGTCAGTTCTAATGACATGGATGAACCTGGAGCCTATTATACAGAGTGAAGTAAGTCAGAAAGAGAAAAACAAATATTGTATATTAACACATATACATGGAATTTAGAAAGATGATACGGATGATCCTACATACAGGACAGCAAAGAAGACACAGATGTAAAGAACAGACTTTTGCATTCTGTGGGAGAAAGCAAGGTTTAGGATGATTTGAGAAAACAGCATTGAAACATATATATTACCATATGCAAAATAGAAGACCAGTGTAAGTTTGATGGATGAAGCTGAGCAGCCAAAACGTGCTCTGGAGCAACCCAGATCAATAGGGTGGGGAATGAGGTGGGAGTGGGTTTCAAGATGTAGGCAACACATTATATCTGTGGCTGATTCATGTTGATGTATGGCAAAAACTATCTCAATATTGCAAAGTAATTAACCTCCAATCAAAATAAATTAAATAACTTAAAAAGTTTAAAAAGAACATTTTGAATGGGACAGCTTACTGGTAAAGGGAAACATACAGTAAAGGTGGGAAATCATCATAATACACATTTGCTATCAAGCCCAGCAATTTTTAGTAGAGGAGAACAAATATAATATATTGGAAATGTACTTGAAATTAAATGACCTGGAATTTAAAAAGCCTTTTTCCTATATATATTACTATGTCAAAACCTGAAAATGGCAAACTAAAAATCTGCAATAGATTCACACAATAAAGGAAAAATAATCCAAACACAACACTAAATTTAGTCATTATATTCACAAGAGAAGAGACTAAAAGATGAAGGGGGAGGGGGAAGATCTATAAAACAAATCCATTGCAATTAACAAAATCTCAATAGGAACATATATATATCAAGAATTATTTTAAGTCTAAGTGCATTGAAAGTTCCACCAGAAGACAGACTGGCTGAATGGGTACAAAAACAAGAGCAGTATATATGCTGTCTACAACACCTAAAATTCAGATCTAAGAACATGTACATACTGACAGTGAAGGGATAGAAACAATTATTCCAAGAAAATGAAATAAAAAGTCGCTGGAGTAGCAATATTCATATCAGACAAAATAGACCTTAAAATAAAGACTGTTATGACAGACAAAGAAAAAACTACATAATGATCAAAGGGTCAATCCAAGTAAAAGATGTAACAATTTTAAATACATATGCACAAATATAGGATCTCAAAATATAAGGCAAATACTAACAGCCATGAAGGATAAATAAACACTAGCACAATAATATTGGTAGAAATTAACACCCCACTTCCATCAGTGGACAGAACATCCAGACAGAAGATCAACAAGGAAACACAGGCCATAAATGTTTAAATAATACATTATACCAGATGGACTTAATTGATATTTTCATGACAATTCTTCCTTAAGAAGCAGAATACACATTATTCTCAAGTACATATGGAACATGCTCCAGAATTGACCACAATCTGGACTACAAAAAAGCCTTAATACGCCTAAGAAGATTGAAGTAATATCAAGCATTTTTCCAACTACAGCATTATGAGATTAGAAATAAACTAAAAGAAAAGTGTGTAGAAAAACAAACAAACACATGGAGGCTAAACAACCTGCTACTGAATAACTGGTGGATCACTGAAGAAATCAGAGAGGAAATCAAAAAGATGCATAGGTACAAATGAAAATGAAGACACATGACAAATCCATGACAAAACCTATGGGATGTGGCAAAAGCAGTTCTAAGATGGATAGATAGATAGATAGATCAGTCGCTCAGTCATGCCCTACTCTTTGCGACTCCATGAATCGCAGCACGCCAGGTCTCCCTGTCAATCACCAACTCCCGGAGTTCACTCAGACTCACGTCCATTGAGTCCGTGATGCCATCAAGCCATCTCATCCTCTGTCATCCCCTTCTCCTCCTGCCCCCAATCCCTCTCAGCATCAGAATTTTTTCCGATGAGTCAACTCTTCGCATGAGGTGGCCAAAGTACAGGAGTTTCAGCTTTAGCATCATTCCTTCCAAAGAAATCCCAGGGCTGATCTCCTTCAGAATGGACTGATTGGATCTCCTTGCAGTCCAAGGGACTCTCAAGAGTCTTCTCCAACACCACAGTTCAAAAGCATCTATTCTTCGGCGCTAAGCCTTCTTCTCAGTCCAACTCTCACATCCATACATGACCACAGGAAAAACCATAGCCTTGACTAGACGAACCTTTGTTGGCAAAGTAATGTCTCTGCTTTTCAACATGCTATCTAGGTTGGTCGTAACCTTCCTTCCAAGGAGTAAGCATCTTTTAATTTCATGGCTGCAGTCACCATCCACAGTGATTTTGGAGCCCAAAAAAACAAAGTCTGACACTGTTTCCCCATCTATTTCCCATGAAGTGATGGGACCAGATGCCATGATCTTCATTTTCTGAATGTTGAGCTTTAAGCCAACTTTTTCACTCTCCACTTTGACTTTCATCAAGAGGCTTTTGAGTTCCTCTTCACTTTCTGCTATAAGGGTGGTGTCATCTGCATATCTGAGGTTACTGATATTTCTCCCAGCAATCTTGATTCCAGCCTTTGTTTCCTGCAGCCCAGCATTTCTCATGATGTACTCTGCATATAAGTTATATAAGCAGGGTGATAATATACAAACTTGATGTGCTCCTTTTCCTGTTTGGAACCAGTCTGTTGTTCCATGTCCAGTTCTAACTGTTGCTTCCTGACCTGCATACAGATTTCTCAAGAGGCAGGTCAGGTTTTCTGGTATTCCCATCTCTCAGAATTTTCCACAGTTTATTGTGATCCACACAGTCAAAGGCTTTGGCATATTCAATAAACCAGAAATAGATGTTTTTCTGGAACTCTCTTGCTTTTTCTATGATCCAGTGGATGTTGGCAATTTGATCTCTGGTTCCTCTGCCTTTTCGAAAACCAGCTTGAACGTCTGGAAGTTCATGGGTCACGTACTACTGAAGCCTGGCTTGGAGAATTTTGAGCATTACTTTACTAGCAAGTGAGATGAGTGCAATTGTGTGGTAGTTTGAGCGTTCTTTGGCATTGCCTTTCTTTGGGATTGGAATGAAAACTGACCTTTTCCAGTCCTGTGGCCACTGCTGAGTTTTCCAAATTTGTTGGCATATTGAGTGCAGCACTTTCACAACATCATCTTTCAGGATTTGAAATAGTTCAACTGGAATTCCATCACCTCCACTAGCTTTGTTTGTAGTGATGGTTTCTAAGGTCCACTGACTTCACATTCCAGGATGTCTGGCTCTAGGTCAGTGATCACAGCATCGTGATTATCTGGGTCGTGAAGATCTTTTTTGTACAGTTCTTCAGTGTATTCTTGACACCTCTTCTTAATATCTTCTGCTTCTGTTAGGTCCATACCATTTCTGTCCTATATCGAGCCCATCTTTGCATGAAATGTCCCCTTGGTATCTCTAATTTTCTTGAAGAGATCTCTAGTCTTTCTCATTCTGTTGTTTTCCTCTATTTCTTTGCATTGATCACTGAGAAAGACTTTCTTTTCTCTTCTTGCTATTCTTTGGAACTCTGCATTCAGATGCTTATATCTTTCCTTTTCTCCTTTGCTTTTTGCTCTCTTCTTTTCACAGCTATTTGTAAGGCCTCCACAGACAGCCATTTTGCTTTTTTGCATTTCTTTTCCATGGGGATGGTTTTGATCCCTGTCTCCTGTACAATGTCACGAACCTCATTCCATAGTTCATCAGGCACTCTATCTATGAAGTCTAGGCCCTTAAGTCTATTTCTCACTTCCACTGTATAATCATAAGAGATTTGATTTAGGTCATACCTGAATGGTCTAGTGGTTTTCCCTACTTTCTTCAATTTAAGTCTGAATTTGGTAATAAGGAGTTCATGATCTGAGCCACAGTCAGCTCAAATATTATATGATACTGTTTACATGAAGAATCTAAAAAAATGATAAAAACAAACTTATTTATAAGACAGAAACAGACTTAAAAAGTTAGAGAACATACTTACAGCTACCAGGGGTGCAAGGGGGAGGGGGAGGAATAGATTGGGAGTTTGGAATTAACATGCACACACAACTATATTTAAAAATGATAAACAACAAAGACCTACTGTATAGCACAAGAAACTGTGCTCAATATTCTGTAATAACATAAATGGGAATATAATTTTAAGAAAAATGGATATATGTATATGTATAACTGAATCACTTTGCTGTCACTTGAAACTAACAACACTGCTAACAAGCTTATAATCCAACATAAAATAAAAATTAAGAACAATTTCACACATACACACAAAATAACTTTTTCATATTTCAGTATATGAAATGAATTCCTCTATGTACTTTTTTTTAAGATACCCTGGGAAGATAGCTGCCTCACAATTAAAAAGTAGAACAATATAGAGGAAAACATATTATTCAAGAAAGTGGAGATTGACCAGAAAAGTGAAGAAAATTTTCCAGAAGATGGTGAACAATATCACAGGATGATAGCTGTACAGCAGGTTTGGAAAGAAACCATTCATATTAGAACAGATCAGAAATTTACAGTTGAGGCTTCTTAAGAAAGATTACCTCTACATTATAGATTACCTGATATACTGAATATACTGAGAGGAAATGAGAATGACTGGAGGAGCTTTTAATACTGAATTACTGGTAAGTACACAGAAACAAACAAACAAAAAAAACAAAGTCCAAAATAATTAACTCCTAAGAAAATTGAAACCTGTGGAGGAATTGTAAGACTTATTTATAATAGCAATTAATACTGTAATCAATATGTTATAAAGGTAGAGGGGAAATTACAGGAAGTAGGAGTTGGGATGGTGAGATACAGAAAGCTAAATCATCACCTTCATTCAGTAAGGTGAAGTCAAGAGAAAATTTCCAACAGAAACTCAGTAGAAAATGTCTAATAGAAAAATAAAGAAGCTATGTTATGCATGGATGTTGGTGACATAGAAATGGGTGTGTGTGTGTGTGTGTGTGTGTGTGCAAAAACCTGAAATCAGGGGTTTTGCCTAATTGTTCACTCATGTATGGCTAAAATATCTAGATCAGAGTCTGGCACATAACAGCATGGTAAGCCCTTAAGAAATATTCATTGATGAAAAGTAGAATATGAAAAATATTCTAGGATTTGTTTAGAATAGAATATGCAAAATAAAGCTGCAATTATAAACAGGGCCATAAAAATAAAAATAAGTTTTGAAATACCAAAATACAAACACATATGGGCCCCTTATCTTTGACAAAGGAGGCAAAAATAAACAATGGAGAACAGATGGTCTCTTTAACAAGCGGTGCTAGGAAAGCTGCTCAACTATGTGTAAAAGAATGAAACTAGAACACCTCAACACCATACACAAAAATAAACTTAAAATGGATTAAAGACCTAAATATAGGACCAGAAACTATAAAACTCTTAGATATGCAGAACCCTCTTACATAAATCACAGCAAGATCTTCTATTAACCACCTCCTAGAGGTAATAAAATAAAAATAGGTAATAAAACAAATATAAACAAAGGGAATCTAATTAAACTTAAAAGTTTTTGCACAATGAAGGAAACTATAAGCAAGAAGAAAATACAACCCTCAGAATGGGAGAAATTAATATCAAATGAAACAAGTGACAAAGAATTAATTTCCAAAATATACAAGCAGCTCATGCAGCTCAACACCAGAAAAACAAATGGCTCAATCAGAAAGTAGGCAGAAGATCTAAACAGACATTTCTCCAGAGTAGACATACAGATGGCTAATAAATGCATGAAAATATGCTCACCATTGCTCATTATTAGAGAAACACAAATCAAAACTGCAATGAAGTATCATATCACATTGGTCAGAATTGCCATCATCAAAAAACTTACAAACAACAAATGCTGGTGAGGATGTGGAGAAAAGGAAACTCTTACACTGTTGATGGGAATGCAAACTGATATAACCATTATGGAGAATAGTATGGAGATTCCTTAAAAAAAAAATTAACAGGAATAAAGCTACCATGCAACCCAGCCATCACACTGGTGGGCATGTACCCTGAGGAGAGCAGAACTGAAAAAGACATGAAACCCAATGTTCACTGCAGCATTATTTATGATAGCTAGAACATGGAAGCAACCTAGATGCCCATCAATAGACTAGTAGATAGGGAAGTTGTGGTACATATACAATGGAATAATACTCAGCCATAAAAAAGAACACATTTCAGTCAGTTCTAATGAGGTGAATGGACCTAGAGCCTGTTATACAGAGGGAAGTAAGTCAGAAAGAGAAAGACAAGAATCATCTATGTAATCTATGTAATCTCAGTTATCCTAATGAGAAATGTATTAGTTCCCTCAACTCTCTGAAACCTAATTTTTATACCACAAGTCAGAGTATTCAATTAGTGAATGGTCTGAGAAGACTTTCCCAAAATTTTAAAGTTTTTGACTCTAATATGGTTCAGCGACTAATTTAATTGACTTTTTGTGGGTGTTTGTGATTTGATATGGCTATCTATTGATGCTTTGGAAGTTATCACTGCTTAAAGAGAGTCCACTGCCAAGCCATCTCCTTCTCAAGCTCCATGCTGATAATGACATTGTGTGTGCATGCTAAGCCACTTCTGTTGCATCTGACTCTTTGCAAGCCTTTGGACTGTAGCCCACCAAACTCCTCTGTCCAGCAGGATGGCATTGACTAAAGGTTTTGCCTGCATAACACAACCATTTGTGATTCCAAATATTCAAAAGTTTAAAACTGTTAGTGACAACAAAATACCCTTCAGTAGCACATTATAATAGGAAATGAGCTTTGCTCTTTCTACATAATATTATCTCCTGTAAGCTTAACTTCAATTATATAGAATAAGTATATTATTCTCTTTCTTCTCTCTCTGTCTCTCAGAGTAGGCGACTGTGGCTTACAAACAACCAAAACTTAAATTGAAACACAGGACTATATTCATTGTTACTTGATTCAAATGACAAAAACACCATGCTAAAGATACAGCAAGAAGTAAAGAAAACAGGGGAAAAATGAGAAAGAGCAAGAATGGAAGGAAGTACAGAAAAGAGGTGGCAGATGATATAGTAGGGAGAGCTGAGAGATAAAAAAACAATATACAGATGTAATATGTTTTAGGCCATGGCCTTCATGACACCCACCACAGTGACATGTTGACTATTCTGGTTCTAGCTTTTTCTACCTAAGTAGATCCTAACTATTAGAATACGGTTAAACCACATGCTGCATGTACATGATCATTTCAATTTTAGAGGAATAGAATCTTAGCTATGTGGTGTGAGTCTCAGGGCCCCAGGTAGTCTTGAGTGAGCCTTCTCTCTACTCCTTGCAAACTGTCCTCACATTCGTTCTACTTCTATCCTCCCAGTTGTGAACTGGTGGGAAAAATTATCAGAACTACAGCTTAACATTTTTGCCCCTAAAAAAGTTCATATTCTCCAGTAAAGGATGTTTTCTTCAATTGATTTTGTGATTCGTATTGCACACTGGGAAGTTAAACAATGGTTTCATAGAGGTGAGGCCCAGAAAACATAAGATAGATTCTTAATCCTATATGTCCATGAAAAATATCTAGCCAGCTATTACTTTTTCTATTAAAATCTAATCTCTTCAAACCTCAAGGTTTCAGCAATGAAAAAGAGAATAATTCTCCTTCTATTGTAAAGATTATAATTCAGTCAGTCATATACAAATATTTGTTGTGTTTATGTAAAACAGGTTGACTAAAACAGGGATCTCAACAAATATGCTAATACAAATATGAAAGAAAGAAGAGAACCTCTTTTATATAGACTTCAATTAAAATACAATATTAAAAAGGCTGCAGCAGAAGTCCATTAAAAATTTAGTAACCTTCTGTGGTAAACATTAAGAACCTATTACTCAAATTCTATTTAAAAGAAATTAAAATGTATAAGAAATACCATTACATATCTCAAGCTAATTTTTGAACAAAAGCTTAGCAGCTGACAGATTGTTTAATGTTCTGCAAGTTTTTAGTTTCATACTCAATAATTCAGAGGCAGCAGCAGGCTTATGTTGATTCATAATTTGCTTCCATTCATTTCTCCTTGGAATGATGCTGTGACGGAGAATCAGGCTTCATTTCCCATTTTGTATCTAAAGTTGTGTTCTCCAAGTTAAATTTAGTGATTATCAGCCAGAAAGTGACACCATGTTCTTCCAGGTCCCACAGGTCATTCACCATTGCTTTCTCTGATTTCCACTTCAGGGTACTTTGCACTGTTCCATGTAGCATATTCCTGTTTCAAAACCATTGCCAAAGACAGAGAAAGTAAGTTTATTTCATTACCTTAGAAAATGTGCCCCCCTCCCTTCTGTAGAGAAATTACTTTTAAACATACAGTGTTCCTTTCTTTTAATTTCACTTTTGAGTAATAATTATGCTAATAGTTTCCATTATCTATTTTTGTCATCTTCAATATTTTTTGTGTTCCGCAGAAGAAACATGTTCTTTTGGAGAAGGGGATGGCAAACCACTTTAGCATTCTTGCCTTGAGAACCCATTAACAGTATGAAAAGGCAAAAAGATATGACACTGAAAGATGAACCCCCAAAGTTAGGAGATGTCTAATATGCTACTGGAGAAGAGCAGAGAAATAGTTCCAAAAATAATGGAGAGGCTGAGTCAAAGCCAAAACGATGCCCAGTTGTGGATGTTTCATGGTGAAAATAAAGACCGATGATGTAAAGAGAGATATTGCATAGGAACCTATTATGTTAGGTCCATGAATCAAGATGAATTGGAAGTGGTCAAACAAGAGATGGCAAGAGTGAACACTGGCATTTTGTTAACTAAAGTGGACGGGAGTGGGAAAATTTATTTCGGATGATCATTATATTTATTACTGTGGACAAAAATCCCTTAGAAGAAATGGACTAGCCCTCTTGGTCAACAAAAGTGTCCAAAATACAGTACTTAGGTGCAATCTCAAAAACGACAGAATGATGTCAGTTTATTTTCAAAGCAAATCACTCAACATTGCAGTAATCCACAGTGATATTGTCCCACCACAAATGTCAGAGAAAATAACATTGAATAGATCTATGAACACCTATAAGAATTCCTAGAACACCAAAAAAAAAAAAAAATACATCCTTTTCATGATATAGGACTGGAATGCAAAGCTAGGAAGTCAACAGGAGTTTGACTTCCAGGAGTAAGTTTGAAATTGGAGTTCAAAATGAAGCAGGACAAAGGCTAACATATTTTTGCCAAGACAATGCACTGGTCATAACACCCTCTTCCAGCAACACAAGAGGTAACTTTACATGTGAACATCATCAGATGGTCTATACTGAAATGGGATTGATTATATTCTTTGCAGCTGCAGATGGAGAAGCCCTTACAGTCAGCTGATCAAGACTGGGAGCTGACTGTGGCTCAGATCATGAACTCCTTATCACAAAATTCAGACTTAAAGTAGGGAAAACCACTAGGCCATTTAGGTATAACATAAATCAAATCCTTTATGATTATACAGTGAAAGTGTCAAATGGATTCAAGGGATTGGATCTGACAGAGTGCCTGAAGAACTAGGAGACGATGATCAAAACCATCTCCAAGAAAAATAAATTCAAAAGGGCAAAAGTATTTTTGAAGAAAATTAAGTATTTAATGAGTTAAAGAGTTATTTATGTACTGCAAATCTACTAAGTGGCATATTGGAAAACAGCTGACAGTAAAGCTCCCCAAGATTTAAGGGAAACTTCTATCCTTCATGTTCTTACAAATAACTTTTTTTTTTTTTTTAAATCATCTCAGCAAAGCCGTTGTATTACCCAAATTTAAAGGGAACCATTTACATAGAATACAGTGAGCTTTGCTCGAACTTTTCTCATGTATAGTGTCTTCATTACTGATATTTTGCCACAAAAGCTAGATATTTTAAAGATGAGTCCTTGTTTCAAAGTTTTAGATACTATTTAGAGTGTTGTTTCATAATCACTAAATAACAAAACCCAATCAAAGGAAAGAAGAATTGTAAAAGATGGGTCATCCTCAGAATATCAACTAGGTAAATCTCAACTGACTCTATCATTAAGAAGAGTTCTGATTATCAATATTTGTTTTGCTTGTAAATTTGAACCAGATAACAAAGGTGAAGCCATCCAAAGAAAAACTATATTTTCCAATATTGAGTAAAGAAAGCATCTAGGCAAATAATTCCTGAATAATTATCATCTAAGAAACCAGAACTGAAAGATTACAATGTGAAGAAAAAGTTAATTTATTCTAAAAATTATGTTAAGACTTAAACCAAAGGAAAAAATGTGCATATAAATACATTTGGAGTTCCATCTGGGGGACAACTCACCAATTAGAGCTTTCAACAATGTAATAGACTGCAAGACAACAAAGAGGGCAAGCGCCTTCACTCAGTGTTCAACCCAAGACTGTCAAAATGTTTTATAATGGGTGATGAAGCTGCTTTGGAAACAGCTTTGTTATTCCTTGAAAGCTTACTTATAGACTTAATATACAAACCAGCAGTTCCATTTCCAGCTATATAGCCAAAAGAAATGAAAGCATATAACTACACACAAACTTGTACACAAATGTTCAGAGCAGCTTTATTTATAATAACCAAAAAGTAGGAGCAGTCAAAGTACTCATCAGTTAATGGATGGATAAACAAATGTGGTATATCACACAATGAGATATTATTTGATTGTGAAAAGTAATGAATTAGTGACATATACTACAATGTGGATGATTCTTAAAAACACAATACTGAGTGAAAGAAACCAGACACACAAGATCCCATGTTTTATGATTCCATTTGTAAGAAATGTCTGGAATAGGCACACCTAGAGAAAGGAAGTAGATTAGTGGCTGTCAGGGATCAAGGGTGATGGGAAGTTTGGGGAATGGCAGTTAAGGAGTACAGTATTCATTCATCTTTGTGGTGGTACAAGTATCCCAAAATGCAGTGTGGTGATGGTTGCACAAAGACAGCCAATTTTACACTTTAAAAGTGAATTGTATGGCATATGCCTAATGACCTTTTCTGTCTCAGTTCTTGCTAGCAATTGTGTTTTCAACACATTTCTATTTATATTCATTTTAAGTAAATAACTAGGACAAAAAGCACTAACATTTCAAATAATTTCAACTATTCTGATACTTCATTTGTAAGTATGTTGGCCCTGACAAGTGGACTTGCTAGCTGGCCAGCGGGGCTCGGTGAGGGTATAGCTCAAAACATGTGTACAGATATGCTCCCAAGTTCAACTTGGGGAGGAAAAGGCAATATTCATGTTTGAGTTAGGTTGGCTCAGAAGCTAGAGGTAAGAAAAATTAATGACTGCTTAATTACAATATATATTTGAACATGTATGTTTCTTTAGTAAGAGTTTTGATAAGTTTGAAATATACTAGGAAAAGAAATTAGAACCAAATGTTTATGAAGGCCTGAACCACTACTAAAGAATGTAATTTATAAACCACTAGATTAGATCATATTTCACAATTTTCATTCTTCATTATTTTATTTAGTTTAAAGCTACACATGAATATCTATTTATCTCCATCCAAAAAACCTGATGAATTGTTTTTGATATTTGAAAACTAAGTAGAATAACCATTTGTGTTTGATCATTTGCATGGAAGTGTTTAAATTTATCTTCAGTGTTAATCCATAGCACAAACTTTTAAAAGAAACACATGCAAATTTATTTAGGCCAATTATCACAGATTAGATTGTGATTAATTTTTTCCACAGTGCTCTGTGAACCTGAATTCTTTCTCAAAAACATAAAACACTGATGTTCTATCTGAGGGTATCTGACACAAGCCAGCACAGATTAATCACCCATAGGTGTATTTATAGTATTCTTTTTTATTTATTTTTTAATTTGAGATAAGTGCTTTATGATATTGTGTTAGTTTCTGCCATAGATCAACATGAGTCAACCATAGATACATACATGCGCTCTCCCTCTTGAACCTCCCATCCACCTCCCACCCCATCCTACCCTTCTAGGTTGTCACAGAGCACTGTGTTTGAACTCCCTGCATAATACAGCAAATTGCCACTGTTTATTCATATTATATATGGTGAAGTATATGTTTCAGTGCTACTCTCCCAATTTTTCACACTCTCTCCTTCCACAGCTGTGTGCACATGTTTCTGTCATCTATGTTTACATCTCTATAGCTATTATACTAATAGACTATCCTTCTAGATTTCATATATATGCATTAATATATGATATTTGTTTTTCTCTTTCTGACTTACTTATACTATTATTATAATAGATTCTAGGTTCACCCACCTCATTAGAACTCAGTCAAATGTGTCTCTTTTTATGGCTGAATAATACTCCATTGTATATCACTATCACAACTTCTTTATCCATTTATCTGTTGATGGACATCTAGGTTGTTTCCATGTCCTACCATTTGTAAATAGTGCTGCAGTGAACATTGGGTACATATGTATTTTTCAGTTCTGGTTTCCTCAGGATATATGCCCAGTAGTGGAATTATTGAGCTATATGGTAGTTTTCATCCTAATTTTTTTAAGTTATCTCCATACTATCCTAAATAGTGGCTGTATCAATTTACATTTCCACCAGTGATGCAAGAGAGTTATCTTTTTCCCACACCCTCTCTGGCATTTACTGTTTATAGATTTTTTTATGATGGTCATTGTGACAAGTGAGACATGTTTCATCATTGTAATTTCGATTTACATTTCTCAAAAGAAGGCATGTGTGATGACTGTGTAGATCACAACAAACTCTGGAAAATTCTTCAAGAAATGGGAATACCATACCACCTTACCTGACTCATGAGAAATCTCTATGCAGGTCAAGAAGCAACAGTTAAAACCGGACATGAAACAATGGACTGGTTCCAAATTGGGAAAGGAGTACGTCAAGGCTGTATATTGTCACCCTGCTTATTCAAATTCTGTGCAGAGTACATCATGCAAAATTCTGGGCTGGATGAAGCACAAGCTAGAATCAAGATTGCCATGAGAAATATCAATAACTTCAGATACTCAGATGACACCACCCTTATGGCAGAAAGAGAAGAAGAACCAAAGAGCCTCTGATGGAAGTGAAAAAGGAGAATAAAAAAACTGGCTTAAAGCTCAACATTCAAAAACTAAGATCATAGCATCCAGTCCCATCACTTCATGGCAAATAGATGGGGAAACAGTGACAGACTTTATTTTTTGGGCTCCAAAATCACTGCAGATGGTGACTGCAGCCATGAAATTAAAAGATGTTTGCTCCTTGGAAGAAAAGCTATGACCAACCTAGACAGCATATTAAAAAGCAGAGACATTACTTTGCTGACAAAGGTCCCTCTAGTTAAACCTATGGTTTTTCCAGTAGTCATGTGTGAATGTGAGTGTTGGACTATGAAGGAAGCCGAGTGCTGAAGAATTGATCCTTTTGAATTGTGGTGTTGGAGAAGACTCTTGAGAGTCCCTTGGACTGCAAGGAAATCCAACCAGTCAATTCTAAAGGAAATCAGTCTTGAATATTCATTGGACAGACTGATATTGAAGCTGAAACTCCAATCCTTTGGCCACCTGATGCAAAGAACTGACTCGTTGGAAAAGACCCCGATTTGGGAAAGATTGAAGGCAGGAGGAGAAGGGAACAGCAGAGGATGAGATGGTTGGATGGTATCACTGACTCGATGGACATGAGTTTGAGCAAGTTCTTGGAGTGGTGATGGATCAGGAAACCTTTTGTGCTACAGTCCATGGAGTCACGAAGAGTCGGACATGACTGAGAGACTGAACTGACTACAAGCTTTTGTGTAGTTGATATTTTTTTTGGATGTTGGCTGATGTTTTGCATTTGGATTTCGTGTGGATAATTTTTTAAGCTTTGAAGTTCCAATTATTGTTTTAAAATTGCTACATATGGTACATCTCATTACTTTTAATTCAGGGCAGTCTTAGCGAAAACAAATACAAAAATCTCTAAGTCTGAGCTCTCTCTGATTCTTCTTCCTTCTTTATCTATTCTTCCTCTCTTCCTCACCCGCTCTCCATGCTATATTCTCCACAATGGCAAAAACTTTCCCTCTACCTCTGAGCACATGTGTATTGCCCCAGTAACTAACAAAAACTGGTCTAGTCAAACTAAACAGGCACAAAATAATCAGGATACCAAAAGTTAAGCTCATACAAGCTGCAAACCATATTGTTTCTTGGTAACATCGCAGACCTCATAAACCTAAAGAAGAGAAAGGAAAGAAAACTTTGTTACTTTCTTGCTTGTTACAGGCTATGTGAGAGTATAATCTGTAGGTATGACACGTTTTTTAAGAAGTTACCTTCATTGGATAGAATTGAATGGTGGTTACTGATTGAAATAGCATATCTTCTATGTCTTACTCTTTTTCTCTGTCATAAGATTGTATGTGACAAGGCCACTCGTTTTGTTTTGTTTTGTTTTTTTCTTTCTTTCAATGTGTAGGTGCATGTCTTAGGGATTTAAAAATTTCAAAACTAGTTTACTTATACAAAGCATGTTTACATATAGAACATTTATGCAAAGAAAGTGACTTCATGTTTTCTGAATTCTTCAAGGAACAGACAAATTAGAGACTGATGAAATACAGATCTGAAGTAATCTTTTAAAATATTACTTTGGGTTCTGTGATATTATTGTGAAAAATTAAAGTGTGCAGTACTTGATGCAGATGTACTGCAAGTTAACACCAGACTAATATTGGGAGGTCAAGGTCTAGATGCCATGCTTTTGTCAGCATACTCTTTTAAGTGTTCTATGTCTGAGCTATGGTTTCCTTTTTATCCTTTCTTCCTTATTTGGACTGTAATGTGTGGTCTGTAAGTATGATTCAGATATTCTTGTATTATTTACTGTTTAATAAAGAAAAAAAACTTTAAAAAATTCCTGCACATACCCTTACATTTGCAAAATACTTTTTTGCTTTTTAGTATGGCCTCAAAGACATGGTGTCATTGTATCCTTAAAAATGTAGATTATGAATATGATCAGTAAACCTCTTTAGCAGAGAGAAACAGGCACATAATTTCAAAAAGTCTCTGTATATCACAGAGTTATTAGAGCAGAACTGAAGGCAGGTTCCAGGTCTTCTGCCACTCGACCAGTGCTCCAGTTGTGTTCATTGTTATGTTCATCTGTTGTGTTCAACAGACCACTGTGTTCTGTTGTCTTCATTAATGTGCTGTAAAGCATTTGGAAACCAAGCATTACAGATGAGACAGAGTGAAATATTTGATGTAAGAAAAATTGAGACAATTCCTTTTCAAATTGTCACTTTCACCTCTCTCCACAAACATTCACACAAGCTTTTTTTTTTTAATATGAGTGAAGTTATCAAACAATTTCAGAGCCTAAATTTTGGATCTAGAATTTGCACATGATTTTTTGTGGTGCTAATAATAATTAGTACCATTTAAGAACATCATTCATATGTGTGGAAGCTTTGAAAGGAATAGAAAACAGTTCTCAGTATTGCTCAAATTACTCCCTAGCTGTAGATAAAACAGTTTCAAACACAAATGCAACTATGCAATTAAAATAACAAGGAAATAATACACTTCACACATGTATGACACATGTTTGGGATTGACCAGTTGCTCAGACCCCCAATTGCTGTGCATGCAGCACATCCTCTTCTTTCCTAACTCAATTCCTACTGTTGAGTTTTGTTCAGGCAAGTCTTCTCTGACCTGCTTGATTTGCTAGTAACTCCCATCCCCCCACCTTAAATTGTTATATTTTCAACAGTCTCATTTAACATAGCTTCTATTTTCCCTTTATTTGTGTAGTTATTAATGTCTTCCTTTGCCATTTGACTCTAAGTTCTATGAGATTAGGAACTGTGCTCCTTTTTGAACACTCTTGTGATACAATAGCTTACACAGTGTTGTATACAAAACATGTAATCAGTAAGTGGTCAAGAAGTACTGAACATGCTCCAATGTTAACTGTCAAGTAGGATTTGGTAAATTTGGCACTGTTAATATTTTACTCTAGATCATTATTTTTTGTGCTGTCCTATGCATTGTGGAAAAATCTGAAAGAGAGGGGAATACCAGACCACAAGACCTGCCTCTTGAGAAACCTATATGCAGGTCAGGAAGCAACAGTTAGAACTGGACATGGAACAACAGACTGGTTCCAAATAGGAAAAGGAGTATGTCAAGGCTGTATATTGTCTCCCTGTTTATTTAACTTATATGCAGAGTACATCATGAGAAAAGCTGGGCTGGAAGAAGCACAAGCTAGAATGAAGATAGCCGGGAGAAATATCAATAACCTCAGATATGCAGATGACACCACCCTTATGGCAGAAAGTGAAGAGGAACTCAAAAGCCTCTTGATGAAAGTGAAAGTGGAGAGTGAAAAAGTTGGCTTAAAGCTCAACATTCAGAAAACGAAGATCATGGCATCTGGTCACATCACTTCATGGGGAATAGATGGGGAAACAGTGGAAACAGTGTCAGACTTTATTTTTTGGGGCTCCAAAATCACTGCAGATGGTGATTGCAGCCATGAAATTAAAAGATGCTTACCCCTTGGAAGGAAAATTATGACCAACCTAGATAGCATATTGAAAAGCAGAGACATTACTTTGCCAACAAAGGTCCGTCTAGTCAAGGCTATGGTTTTTCCTGTGGTCATGTATTGCTGTGAGAGTTGGACTGTGAAGAAAGCTGAGCGCTGAAGAATTGATGCTTTTGAACTGTGGTGTTGGAGAAGATGCTTGAGAGTCCCTTGGATTGCAAGGAGATCCAACCAGTCCATTCTGAAGGAGATCAGCCCTGGGAGTTCTTTGGAAGGAATGATGCTAAAGCTGAAACTCCAGTACTTTGGCCACCTCATGTGAAAAGTTGACTCATTGGAAAAGACTCTGATGCTGGGAGGGATTGGGGGCAGGAGGAGAAAGGGATGACAGAGGGTGAGATGGCTGGATGGCATCACTGACTCAATGGACGTGAGTCTGGGTGAACTCTGGGAGTTGGTGATGGACAGGGAGGCCTGGCGTGCTGTGTTTCATGGGGTCGCAAAGAGTCGGACACGACTGAGCTACTGAACTAAACTGAACTGATGCATTGTAGGCTGTTTAGTATCATCCTTGGCCTCTAGCCAGTAGGTGTCAATATTACTTCCTCCTATTCCTTCCTCTCACCCCTAAATCTTCACAACCATAAATGCCTCCAGACATTGTGAAATGTCCTCTGAGTGCAAAACCATCCCTGATTGACAACCATTGCTTTAAAGAAATAATTGCAGTCTTATTTCTCACATTTTCACAGAATGGATGATCTACTTCATCAAAGTACTGTAACCTACTTTCATTCATATATATCCACCTTATGCCATCTTTAAATCGTTTATGGTAGTATTTTTTGTTTCTTCTTTAATTTCCTTATTCTATTAATTTCTTCAAATCTTATCCACACTATAGAGCCCGATTTTGATTCTCAGCAGTTAGATGAGGCTTTCTCATTAGTCAGGGTCCTAGCAAGAAGCAGATGACATCTCAGATAGGAATAAAATACATATGTACAAAAGTATGCAAAGTGCAGGCATGGAAAAAAAGGGATAATGTAGTATCCCACAGTTGATAAGATGCTAAGGCCTGACAAGGCAAACCAAAGTGAATTCTTAGAGAGGAAGCTAGAGAAATAAGCTGTTTGATGTCATTCTTATTCACATCAGTTCCTTCTATAATTCCCCATTGGATGAAACATACAGAAAATTATAGAATAAGAAAAACTATTAATGCATCCCAATGGGTCAAACTGTTGGGGTAGACAATCAGAGTGGGGAAGGATAAAGTGAAGCTGGTAAAACAAGATGCAGTTAATTCAGCCCACTTATTCTCTGTACCTTTGTAAGCAAAACACAATTGCCCCAAGCATTTATAACACATATAATTTGTATTATTTCTGTGAAATTAACTTGCATGGCACATAAGAGTGCTTCCTTTATTGTCTTGATTTTTTATTTTTTAAAACAAATCCTGTTTACCTGCTAGCATACCAATAAGAGTGAATCTAAAATCTTTAAAAGCAGGTACTGTGTGCTGATTGTAGTGTATTCTCTTGGATATATTTACTTACTAGAGACAAGTTTTTTTTTTAAACTATTTATAATATTTTGTTACTGTTTAAAAAATTTGACTTCCAGGTGGAAAGAGTGAGAAGTACAAGGATCTCATGCTTGCTCTCTTCTAATTTTGAACCAGCTTCTCTAAGCAAATTACTCTTTCATTATTCTTATATCTTATTTATATCTCAACCTCACTGAAATTAACCCACTACCTTCATGCACTGAATTTGGTTTGAGATATAGATAAGCACAATGGTGTGATCACTCACCTAGAGCCAGACATCCTGGAATGTGAAGTCAAGTGGGCCTTAGAAAGCATCACTATGAACAAAGCTAGTGGAGGTAATAGAATTCCCGTTGAGCAATTTCAAATCCTGAGAGATGATGCTGTGAAAGTGCTGCACTCAATATGCCAGCAATCTAGGAAAACTCAGAAGTAGCCACAGGACTGGAAAAGGTCAGTTTTTATTCCAATCCCAAAGAAAGGCAATGCCAAAGAATGCTCAAACTACCACACAATTGCACTCACACACTAGTAAAGTAATGCTCAAAGTTCTCCAAGCCAGGCTTCAGCAATACGTGAACCATGAACTTCCTGATGTTCAAGCTGGTTTTAGAAAAGGCAGAGGAACCAGAGATGAAATTGCCAACATCTGCTGGATCATCAAAAAAGCAAGAGAGTTCCAGAAAAACAACTATTTCTGCTTTATTGACTACACCAAAGCCTTTGACAATGTGGATCACAATAAACTGTGAAAAATTCTGAAAGAGATGGGAATACCAGACCACATGACCTGCCTTTTGAGAAACCTGTATGCAGGTCAGGAAGCAAGAGTTAGAACTGGACATGGAACAACAGACTGGTTCCAAATAGGAAAAGGAGTACGTCAAAGCTGTATAGTGTCACCCTGCTTATTTAACTTTTATGCAGAGTACATCATGAGAAATGCTGGACTGGAAGAAGCACAAGCTGGAATCAAGATTACCGGGAGAAATATCAATAACCTCAGATATGCAGATGACACCACCCTTATGGCAGAAAGTGAAGAGGAACTCAAAAGCCTCTTGATGAAAGTCAAAGTGGAGATTGAAAAAGTTGGCTTAAAGCTCAACATTCAGAAAACAAAGATCATGGCATCTGGTTCCATCACTTCATGGGGAATAGATGGGGAAACAGTGGAAGCAGTGTCAGACTTTATTTTTTTGGAGTCTAAAATCACTGCAGATGGTGATTTCAGCCATGAAATTAAAAGATGCTTACTCCTTGGAAGGATAGTTATGACCAACCTGGATAGCATATTCAAAAGCAGAGATATTACCTTTCCAGCAAATATCCATCTAGTCAAGGCTATGGTTTTTCCAGTGGTCATGTATGGCTAAGAGTTGGACTGTGAAGAAAGCTGAATGCCAAAGAATTGATGCTTTTGAACTGTGGTGTTGAAGAAGACTCTTGAGAGTCCCTTAGACTGCAAGGAGATCCAAGCAGTCCATTCTAAAGGAGATCAGTCCTGGGTGTTCATTGGAAGGACTGATGCTAAAGCTGAACCTCCAATACTTTGGCCACCTCATACGAAGAGCTGACTCATTGGAAAAGACTCTGATGCTGGGATGGATTGGGAGCAGGAGTTGGAGGGCATGACAGAGGATGAGATGGCTGGATGGCATCACCGACTAGATGGACATGAGTTTGAGTCAATTCCGGGAGTTGATGATGGACAGGGAGGCTTGGCGTGCTGCGATTCATGGGGTCACAGAGTCGGACATGACTGAGTGACTGAACTGAACTGACTGATTATATATATATATATATATCAGTAGACAAGCTTTTTTCTTTTCTTTTCTGGACCCCTTTCATTATTTTATACTTTACCTAGTTCTCTAATCATTTCTTCTTTCCCACATTGTCCCATATTCTTGATGAGCCTTATGAATGGAAATGTTCTCTAAATTCATTTCTCTTTTGCCATAAATAGTCTTTGTAGGTAATGTTGTATATTTATTTACTTCATTCCTACCTATACACTCTAATTTCTCAATCTGTTTTGTCAACCCATGTTATTTGATATTGCAGAGGCCCTCAATCTAATTTATTTTCCAAATTAAGCTGTCTTCTTTCTCAAAATAGCATTTTCTTCTGTATTTATGTATGTGTGTGTGTGTGAAATGAGAACAATACTATTTACCTGAGAAATGTCAAAACCCAAAAACCTCAAAATAATATTCTAACCAATATTCTAGCCAGCTCACCTTTCTAATGCTCCACAGCTTGTCATTTATAAACCAAATTAATGTTTTAAGTAGCTTTTAAATCTGTTTAATATATCTCATCTTTCTTATAATATGCTATATATGAAACCTTGGGCATCTTTGCATTATCTAATGTCAGAATCTCTTGTCTTTTGTGTACTATAAATAAGAACTGGCTAAAGCCTCGGAGAAGGCAATGGCACCCCACTCCAGTACTCTTGCCTAGAGAATCCCATGGATGGAGGAGCCTCGTGGGCTGCAGTCCATGGGGTCGCTAGGAGTCGGACATGACTGAGCGACTTCAGTTTCACTTTTCACTTTCATGCATTGGAGAAGGAACTGGCAACCCACTCCAGTGTTCTTGCCTGGAGGATCCCAGGGACAGGGGAGCTTGGTGGGCTGCCGTCTATGGGGTCACACAGAGTCGGACACGACTGAAGTTACTTAGCAACAGCAGCAAAGATTATCCTGTCCTGTTGTTTAGGCCAGGTATTAGAAGTGATTTTCAGAATTCAACAATACTAGTAAGTTATCCCAAAGCAGAAAGAAAATATCAAATAACTCCAAGTTAGATCATAAAAAAGCCAGTAGCTAAAAAGACACAATACAAAGTCCAAAGAGAAAAGAACAAAATGATAAACCAAGAAGAGAGCCAAGAGTCAAGAATAAGAAAGAGATGTATAAAATGAGAGGTAAATTATTAGTAGAATTGATATTAAAAATATTTAACAATGTGTATGGTTTTGGTACACACTCACCAGAAAGGGCAGAGAAGGCAATGGCAACCCACTCCAGTACTCTTGCCTGGAAAATCCCATGGATAGAGGAGCCTGGTAGACTGCAGTCCATGGGGTCGCTAAGGGTCAGACACGACTAAGCAACTTCACTTTCACTTTTCACTTTCATCCATTGGAGAAGGAAATGGCAACCCACTCCAGTGTTCTTGCCTGGAGAATCCTAGGGATGGGTGGCCTGGTGGGCTGCCGTCTACGGGGTCGCACAGAGTCAGACACGACCGAAGCGACTTAGCAGCAGCACCAGAAAGGGTGCTGGACATAGGGCAGGTAAGAACAATATCCTGAGAAGATACTGGTGGACTGCCCAAGGAGGGACCAATATGAGTGGAACAGCAAGTGAAAAACTCTTTTGCAGCTCAAGGTAGTGGTTTTTTTCCACCTGGTATAAATTAATATAACTCAGTTATAATTCGGCTAGATGTCAGACCTAGAAGAAACTGAAGGAAAAATGGGTAAAAATACAATGAAGTGACTGCACCTAGAGTGAACTCCCAGGTCCTTGCATTGTTTATTATTGTTTAGTCACTAGGTCATGTCTGACTCTTTTTCATCCCTATAGGCTGTAGCCCACAAGCTCCTTCTCCAGGGGATTTTCTAGGCAAGAATACTGGAGTGGGTTGCCACTTCCTTTTCCAGGGGATCTTGACACAGGAATCGAAGCTGTGGCTCCTGCAAAGTCTCTTGCATTGCAGGCAGATTCTTCACCACTGAGACAGTGGTGAATTCCCAGGTGCCTGCATATGCTATGCTTAATAAAAATTATATTTTCTAGAGCTATCCAGTTTCTTGGTATATGTACAAAACTCAATGATTTTTTTTCTCACTAATTGCATTAGTGGAATCTTCCACGTTTTCTCAACTTCCAATTTAAAGTTGGTTAACACTGCACAGCCTTGAATTCTATAAGCATATGCTGCTTTCCTATTATTTTGCTCCTTTGCTTATGCTATTCTTGCTTCCTGGAACATCTCACAAGTGCCAGCATGGAGAACTCCTACTTGTTCTTTAAAGAGCTAAAGTGAAAAGTGAAAGTGCTAGTCACTCAGTCATGTCTGACTCTTTGCTACCCCATGGACTATAGCCTCTGTTCACAGAATTCTCCAGGGAAGAATACTGGAGTGGGTTGCCATTCCTTTCTCCAGGGGATCCTTCTGAGCCAGGGATTGAACCTGGGTATCCTACATTGCAGGCAGATTTTATTGTCTGAGACACCAGGAAAGGTAAAGTTTCATCTAACCCTAGCAAGGCTTGTTTCACTCCTTCAAGAATCATTCTTCATTCTTGAATGAATTTATGTCCCTTTTTTCTTGAATAAAAATGAATAAATGAATGAATGAGCTTATGCCCTGTCATGCATTTTTTTGTAAAAGCATTCAGATTGTGCCATGGTGTTAAACTGCCTTGTTTCTGGCTCCTACATTTAGGCATTCAGTTTCTTTTGAGGGTCAGAATTTTGATGATACTTATTCATCTTAAAATCTCCAACTTTGTATATACCATCTGTTGGGGAGAAAGTTTTCTCTCACTTCATAGGTTCATCTGGCTAGTCTATGAATTAAATTCACATGAGACACATTAAAAGGAGAAAATTGAACAAAAATTTAATATCATGTGTACATGGAACTCAGAAAAACTTTAAGACTAAGAGATAGCATGAACAGAGTAAATTTATTTGTATTTGCAGAATATAATGCATAAAAATGTACATATACAGGTATACTATATATAAAATTATATATAAAGATGTGTTTTATTTAAATACAAAAATACATAATAAAAATCCACTATGTTGAGACTACAACATCATAAAGACAGTCAGGCTTACTTTAGAAGAAGAAAAACAACAAAACTATACTTAAAATAATAAGAATTTAATACAATAATCTTGGAAATAAACAATTCATGAATTGTAACATTTTCAATGTTTGACATAATACTTACATGGTATTCCAAATCTCTGGTGATTTTAATGAAATGGAACTAAAGGGTTTTGCATCAAGTGTTAGAATATAAATTCAGGGATTGCAACATTTACATTGTTTTGTATAATTCTATTACTTGGTGAATACACAGTTGGTAACTCTGTGATTTGGCTGCTACCAGTCCCTCTTCCGGAGAAGGCACTGGCACCCCACTCCAGTACTCTTGCCTGGAAAATCACATGGACCGAGGAGCCTGGTTGGCTGCAGTCCATGGGGTCGCTAAGAGTCAGACACAACTGAGCGACTTCACTTTCAATTTTCACTTTCATGAATTGGAGAAGTAAATGGCAACCCACTCCAGTGTTCTTGCCTGGAGGATCCCCGGGACAGGGGAGCCTGGTGGGCTGCCATCTATGGGGTCGCACAGAGTAGGACACGTCTGAAGTGACTTAGCAGCAGCATTAGCAGCAAACCCTCTGCAGCTATGTCATTCATCGTATAATTCAGTAAGAGAAAAACTTGTTTCAGTATGACTATCTCAGTTCAGTTCAGTTCAGTTGCTCAGTCATGTCCGACTCTTTGTGACCCCATGAATTGCAGCACACCAGGCCTCCCTGTTCATCACCAACTCCCAGAGTCCACCCAAACCGATGTCCATTATGTCAGTGTTACCATCCAACTATCTCATCCTCTGTCTTCCCCTTCTCCTCTTACCCTCAATCTTTGCCAGCATCAAGGTCTTTTCAAATGAGTCAGCTCTTCCCATCAGGTGGCCAGAGTATTGGAGTTTTAGCTTCAACTTAAGTCCCTTCAATGAACATCCAGGAATAATCTACTTTAGGATGCACTGGTTGGATCTCCTTGCAGTCCAGTTCAGTTCAGTCGCTCAGTCGTGTTCGACTCTTTGCAACCCCATGAATTGCAGCACGCCAGGCCTCCCTGTCCATCACCAACTCCTGGAGTTCACTCAAACTCACATCCTTTGGGTCAGTGACACCATCCAGCCATCTCATCCTCTGTCGTCCCCTTCTCCTCCTGCCCCCAATCCCTCCCAGCATCAGAGTCTTTTCCAATGAGTCAACTCTTCCCATGAGGTGGCCAAAGTACTGGAGTTTCAGCTTCAGCATCATTCCTTCCAAAGAAATCCCAGGGCTGATCTCCTTCACAATGGACTGGTTGGATCTCCTTGCAGTCCAAGGGACTCTCAAGAGTCTTCTCCAACACCACAGTTCAAGAGCATCAATTCTTCGGCGCTCAGCCTTCTTCACAGTCCAACTCTCATATCCATACATGACCACAGGAAAAACCATAGCCTTGACTAGACAGACCTTTGTTGGCAAAGTAATGTCTCTGCTTTTGAATATGCTATCTAGGTTGGTCATAACTTTCCTTCCAAGGAGTAAGCGTCTTTCAATTTCATGGCTGCAATCAGCATCCGCAGTGATTTTGGAGCCCAGAAAAATAAAGTCTAACACTGTCTCCACTGTTTCCCTATCTATTTCTTATGAAGTGATGGACCGGATGCCATGATCTTAGTTTTCTGAATATTGAGCTTTAAGCCGACTTTTTCACTCTCTTCTTTCACTTTCTTCAAGAGGCTCTTTAGTTCCTCTTCACCTTCTGCCGTAAGGGTGGTGTCATCTACATATCTGAAGATATTGATATTTCTCCCAGCAATCTTTATTCCAGCCTTTGTTTCCTGCAGCCCAGTGTTTCTTATGATGTACTCTGCTTATCAGTTAAACAAACAGGGTGACAATATACAGCCTTGACGTACTCCTTTTCCTATTTGGAACCAGTCTGTTGTTCCATGTCCAGTTCTAACTGTTGCTTCCTGACCAGTATATAGGTTTCTCAAAAGGCAGGTCAGGTGGTCTGATATTACCATCTTTTTCAGAATTTTCCATAGTTTATTGTGATCCACACAGTCAAAGGCTTTGGCATAGTCAATAAAGCAGAAATAGATGTTTTTCTAGAACTCTCTTGCTTTTTCAATGACCCAGCAGATTTTTAGCAATTTGATCTCTGGTTCCTGTGCCTTTTCTAAAACCAGCTTGAACATCAGGAAGTTCACGGTTCTCATATTGCTGAAGCCTGGCTTGGAGAATTTTGAGCATTACTTTACTAGCGTGTGAGATGAGTGCAATTGTGTGGTAGTTTGAGCATTCTTTGGCATTTCTTTTTTTTGGGATTGGAATGAAAACTGACCTTTTCCAGTCCTGCGGCCACTGCTGAGTTTTCCAAATTTGCTGACATACTGAGTACAACACTTTCACAGCATCATCTTTTAGAATTTGAAATAGTTCAACTGAAATTCCATCACCTCCACTAGCTTTGTTCGTAGTGATGATTTTTAAGGTCCACCTGACTTCACATTACAGGATGTCTGGCTCTCGGTGAGTGTAAGTGATCACACCTTCATGATTATCTGGGGTGTGAAGTTTTTTTTTTTTTTTTTTTTGTACTGGTCTTCTGTGTATTCTTGCCACCTCTTCTTAGTATCTTCTGCTCTGTTAGGTCCACACAATTTCTGTCCTTTATTGAGCCCCTCTTTGCATGAAATGTTCCCTTGGTATCTACAATTTTCTAGAAGAGATCTCTAGGCTTTCCCATTCTATTGTTTTGCTCTATTTCTTTGCATTGATCCCTGAGGAAGGCTTTCTTATCTCTCCTTGCTATTCTTTGGAACTCTGCATTCGAATGGGTAAATCTTTCCTTTTCTCTTCTCTTCTTTTCACGGCTATTTGTAAGGCCTCCTCAGACAGCCATTTTGCTGCTTGCATTTCTTTTTCTTGGGGATGATCTTGCTCCCTGTCTCCTGTACAATGTCACGAACATCTGTCCATAGTTCATCAGACACTCTGTCTATCAGATCTAGTCTCTTAAATCTATTTCTCACTTCCACTGCATAGTCAAAAGGGATTTGATTTAGGTCATACCTGAATGGTCTAGTGGTTTTCCCATCTTTCTTCTATTTAAGTCTGAATTTGTCAATAAGAATTTCATGATCTGAACCACAGTCCACTCCCGGTCTTGTTTTTGCTGACTGTATAGAGCTTCTCCATCTTTGGCTACAAAGAATATAATCAATCTGATTTTGGTGTTGACCATCTGGTGAGGTCCATGTGTAGAGTCTTCTCTTGTGTTGTTGGAAGAGGGTGTTTGCTATGACCAGTGCGTTCTCTTGGCAGAACTCTGTTAGCTTTTGCCCTGCTTCATTCTGTACTCCAAGGCCAAATTTGCCTGTTACCCCAGGTGTTTCTTAACTTCCTATTTTGGCATTGCAGCCCCTATAATGAAAAGGACATCTTTTTTGGGTGTTAGTTCTAGCAGGTCTTGTAGGTCTTCATAGAACCATTCAACTTCAGCTTCTTCAGCATTACTGGCTGGGCCATAGACTTGGGTTACCGTAATATTGAATGATTTGCCTTGGAAATGAACAGAGATCACTCTGTCGTTTTTGAGATTGCATCCAAGTTCTGCATTTTGGACTCTTTTGTTGACTATAATGGCTACTCCATTTCTTCTATCTCACTTCTGCTCAAATATCTCACTTCTACTCAAAAGCTGAGCTTCTTATCACCTCTGTTCTTCTTTGTAGCTTGTTTTTCTGATTTTTCTGCTCTAAAAATTTTTATAGTATCAATATGGCTGGTCTGTCCTCAATTTAATACATTATTTCCATCACATTTAACACTTAAAATAGAAGTGGAAAATGAAAACATAGTTTAAAGACTCAATATTCATTAGCTTTTGGTGATATCTATATATTTTATGACTTGATTTTGTTTTCCCACTCCAATTCTTCCCACACAGAACCACACTAATTGTTGATTTAATGCACTCTCTTTATGCTTTGACTATCACCTCTCTCCCAGATGCTGCTGTATGCTGTCCAGATGCTCCATAATCTTACCTACCCAGATGTGATACTGACCACATCTACTCAGAATCTACTTTTCACTACAATTAGTGACATGCCTGCAGTGTTCTTTATTTACTCTTCATTGCCTGGTTGATGTTCCTTGCCATTCTCAGCTAAGTGAACATGATCTGTTACTGCTTAGAGCAATATCTCTAGGTTGAATCTAAACTTCAAGCTCAAATGTTAGATACCTGGACCTCCACAAAACAAACAAACAAAAAAAAACCCCTTAATGATTGTGCTATCCATAGAGTTCACTTTTTTCCTACATATTTACAAATGTAAATGTCACCATTGTTTTTAGTCAATTCAGTCATGTTCACTTCTTTGAGATACCATGGACTGTATCCCACTAGGGTTTTCTTTCCATGGAATATTCCAGGCAAGATTACTGGATTGGACTGCCATTTCACACTCCAGGAGATTTTCCAGAACTAGGAATCAAATCTGCATCCCCAAGTCTCCTGCATTGCAGGTGGATTCCTTACCACTGAGCCACTGGGAAGCCCATAAAATCCAGTATTTATTTAAAACTTAGTTGCATTCATGGAGAAAAATATTCATATTTTATAAGCTATATATTATACCTTTTAAGAGTGTATTTCTTTCATGTGTGAATCTGGTCCTTAAATTTCTGTGACAAAAAAGGGTCACATTTCATACTTTTAAAATGTTTCTCACAGTGCCAAGTGTAATATGTAGTAAAAATAAGAAAGTATAATTATAAATTTTCTCATGGATCCAGTTTACCTGGTTTTGCACATTTTGAGCAACTCTTGATGGCAAATCCATTAATGTGAAGCCATTTCATTCTGGTTGTAAAGCTAACTCATATTTATATCATACCTTATTCTTTCAAAGAAATATTGTATATAGTATTTTATCCTAACAGTTGAGCATATTAAGCAGACATGGTTACTGTTATAATAAAAACTCATGAAATATCAAAATAACATGACTAACATTACTTTAATATTATGCACTCTAGCATCAACACACAGTTCATATTTAAATTAATATTTATGTTATATAATATTTAATAAATGTAAATAGGAATTATATAAAATTTTCTATAGTAGTCATGATAATTATCATTTATTATAAATGACTACTTACTGAATGCTTGCTTTATGTGTGCCCTCTACTAGGTACTTTATAAATCTTATAGTTTATTCTCACAACAGTCCTGGAAGATAGACATTATTATCATTATTTTATCTATGAGGAAATTTACATTGAGAACCTAGCTAGTTTCAAGGCATACAATTATTATATGGCCAACCAAAATTTTAAGCCCAGATTTCTACGGTTCCATAGTTCCTTCCTTTTTCTCCTGAATTAGGTTTCATCTCCTTATCTCCACTTAAAGATAAATTATGCTCATAAGAAGCAGTGCAGACAGACTTTGAATTTCAATTTAGTTTTACTTCCATTATATTGCAAATGCCTTCAAAAGCTATGCTAATCTGTTATTTTAAACTGCTTTATTACATATCACAGTTATGAAATTAAAAAGTTAACATTTTAGAGGAAACAATTTCAAACCTATTTGAATTTTATCCAATTAATTATCCAAAGACATTGTTGGATAATAATCATGAAACTATTATAGAGCAAACTGGCCTCAAGACAGATTTTTCTTTCTTTATGACAACAAAACTTCAAATCTAATACATTGTCTTTCATTCTGTGAAACCACGTAAGTAGATTTTTTTTTAAGTATTTAAAAAGGATCAACTTTGAGAACACAATGATCAAATAATGAATTTAGACTCAGTTGAATATTTTACCTACCAAATAAATTCAGACCTGCTTAACAAACTGATGGGATTCAAACACATTTTCTCTTCCTCTGAGTGAGTCCAAGAATGCCATTTTCTGAGATAATCAGGAGTTTATGCAGGCTGTATCTAGGCAATTGAATTAAGCTAGACCAAATTTAAATAGGAAATGCAATCTAGCTTTTACTCTTGTTTACTTCAGAGCTATATTGCAGTGTGAGAAGCTAAAATACTACTACTACTAACAATAATAATAGTTGTTGTTGTTCAGTCGTGTCCGACTCTTTGTGACCCCATGGACTGCAGCATGCCAGGCTTCCCTGTCCATCACCATCTCCCAGATATTGCTTAAACTCATGTCCATTGGGTCAGAGATGCCATCCAAGCATCTCATCCTCTGTCATCCCCTAATCCTCCTGCCTTCAGTAATTCCCAGCATCAGAGTCTTTTCAAATGATTCAGCTCTTCACATCAGGTGGCCAAAGTATTGACACTTCAGCTTTAGCATCAGTCCTTCTAATGAATATTCAGGACTGATTTCCTTTAGGATGGACTGGCTTGATCTCCTTGTAGTCCAAGGTACTTTCAAGAGTCTTCTTCAATACTACAGTTCAAGAGCATCAATTCTTCAGCATTTGGCCTTCTTTATGGTCCAATTCTCACATCATACATGCCTACTGGAAAAACCATGCTGCTGCTGCTGCTGCTAAGTCACTTCAGTCATGTTTGACTCTGTGCAACCCCCTAGACGGCAGCCCACCAGGCTTCTCCATCCCTGGAATTCTCCAGGCAAGAATACTGGGGTTGGTTGCCATTTCCTTCTCCAATGCATACATGCATGCTAAGTCACTTCAGTAATGTCTGACTCTTGTGCAACCCTATGGACAGCAGCCCACCAGGCTCCCTTGTCCATGGGATTCTCTGGACAAGAATAGTGGAGTAGGTTGCCATTTCCTTCTCTGGGAAAAACCATAGTTGTGACTATACAGACATTTGTTGGCAAAGTAATAATAATAAAACTACCTAAATCTAGATTCTTGTTATATGAAGCATTGCCAACAGAACAGCAGCAAAGCACCCTCTGATAGATTGTTGGCAATGCAGAGAAGGCAATTTTGTTATAAGCACTTCAAAACTAATTACTGAGTATATAAAAATACCTTCAGTAAAGCCTCTCCATTTAACTAACTGCTGTTGAATTCTAAGAAGTTTGTATATGCAAAACAATAGCTGCTCATTATGTCCCTTTATGCATTCTCTTATACAATTCCCATGAATTCCATTGGATTTTAAATGGACTGAGTTAGAACTTATCATTAACCTAAACTCAGGATCTAATATTAATTGAGGTGGCCCTGCAAATTAAATGGAATATTATTCAAAACATATATGATATCAATTAGAAACTTAAAATTTTAAATTTGTCATAATACTTGTGAACAGATTCAAAGGCTTACAGAATTTATTTTTGAGAAATAGTCCCTGTATAAGCACGGCATTGCAACTATTCAAAGGATTGTTTTAGAATGGATTCATTACTGGGAGGGATAAATATAAGTCACACACACTAAGATCAGTCTATTAGATATTCAGTCAATATGAAAAACCCAAGATAGCTGTTAATTCTTTATTCTTTCTCTCATTTCTTATCCTGCCTTCAATCTTTCCCAACATCAGAATCTTTTCTAATCAGGATCAGGTGGCCAAAATGTTGGAGCTTCAGCATCAATCCTTCCAAAGAATATCAAATTGATTTCCTTTAGAATTGATTGGTTTAATTTTCTTGCTGTCCAGGGGACTCTCAAGAGCCTTTTCCAGCACCAAAATTCAAAAATATCAGTTCTTCAGTGCTTTTCATGCAATTCTTCAATGCTTCTTCATGGTCCAACTCTCATATCCATACATGACTACTGGAAAATCCATAGCTTTGACAATATGGACCTTTGTCAGCAAAGTGATGTCTCTGTTTTCTAATACACTGTCTAGGTTTGTCATAGCTTTTCTTCCAAGGAGCAAATGTCATTTGATTTCATGGCTGCAGTCACTGACTGCAGTGATTTTGGGGCCCATAAAGAATAAAATCTATCACTGGTTCCATTTTTTCCCCATCTATTTGCCATGAAGTGATGGGACTAGATGCCATGCTCTTAGTTTTTTTGGATGTTGAGTTTTAAGAAAGTGACTCGTATTACTTTATTTATCTTATGCTTGTTTGACATAATATCTGGGTGTTTTCATTCTTGGATAATTAATTTTTGTAGTATCTGTTGACTTTGCTCCTCATCCCTGTACATATATTCTCTTGACATTTTGTGTCTTTTATTTAGTGTTCATATATCCAAAATTCTAACACCTTGCCAATGTTTCAGATGAATCATTTAATTCTAATTACATTGTTCAATTTTTTTTTATTTTTACTAGTATTTATTTTTTTATCTATTGGCTACTTGGTATTTTACCTACTTTTAAATTTATCTATTTTACTAAAAAAATTCAGATCCTATTATTGAGGAGATTTAAACACAACGTTTAATTATTTAATTGTATGTAAGGTTTTGAGCTCCTGCTAGATCTTTACAGCCTAGGTGACATTCCTCCATCAACAACACTTGTCTTTTCTGGTCTCTGATATTTGTAAGATCCTTTAAACTTAGTCCAGCTTTTTGTTTTCTGGCTGTGGCATTGCTTACAATTCCTGCTTTACATGTCCTTGCACATACATGTATCCTACAAAAATGCCTTCAATGTGAAGAGGGTCTTTTATTTGTTTGTTTTTTTGCTTGTTTATATTTAGTTGTTGGAGAAAGAAATGGCTACCCACTCTGGTATTCTTGCCTGGAGAATCTCATGAACAGAGGAGCCTGGCAGGCTGTCGTCCATGGGGTCATAAGAGTCAGACATGACTTAGCAACTAAACCACCATCACCATTTTTAGCTGGGGCATGCAAACTCCTAGTTGCAGCGTGTGAACTCTCAGTTGTGGTATGTGCGGTCCAGGGACCAGGGATTGAAACCAATGTCCCTACATTGGGACCACAGAGCCTCAGACACTGGACCACCAGGGAAATCTATGAATAGTTTTTGAACTTTCAAAATGTTATTTGTGATGTGGTCCTATCATTTAATAGTCAGTGTGAAAACATAGATAATACTAAAATTGCTCTAGAATCAAAAACAGCATTTAAGCTTTTCTTTTTTTTTTTTTTTTTTACAACAAAGCAGTTTATTTGTGATCAGTGTTTGAGACTCTATACATCCTTCACAAATTTAATTTTACATAATCTGATATTCCTCTTAAAACTTAAACTTTGAACTGCTGGACTTATTTCCCTAGAACAGAAGGGCTGGTATAAGTTATTTTCTGGAAATGAGGTACCATTTCACAGAACTAGTTTCTTTTTTGTTTGTTTTCAAGTTTTAGAGAACTAAATTTGCATTTGTTAAAATCAAAAAGTAGGAAAAGATGTTCTTTACAAATAATTTTGATCAAGTATGTGTTCAAAGAAAGCAGGATAAAAAGGCTTCTTTGCTAACATATGTTGTTGGAATAGGAATTAGCTTCTGTCATTTGCTAAAAGAATGAGTAGTGGGGAACAGGATATGTTGGGAATTTCATAACGGGTAACAGAACCATTCTCTTGGGTAAACCATAGGCAGGGGCAGCTGTGCTGTAACCATAGGGTGTTCCATAGCCTAGAGCTATGTAGCCGGGAGCAGCTGTGGCCCCAACAAAAGCCCCCCTTGTTAGAGTTCCTCTTCCTAAGCTTTTCATGTCTGTACTAATCATTCCTTTCTAGATCTCCTATTTGGTCTATGGCTGAATGAGAGATGACACCTAATAAATTGGTAACAAATATACAATATCCAAGAATTGGAAGAGTATAATGAGGTCATCTACTTGAACTTCCAAGCCAGAGTCTAAAATTTTCAGCATATTCATAAAATTGAAGGGTATGAATCCAACTTTCCAAAATGGGAGAGCGGCATGAACTAAAGCAAAGCCAGAAAAAACATTAAAACCTCTTTCAGGACACTGAAACCCAGCAGGATTCTGTGGATACCTCCCAGGAACAAAAGTTCCTTTCTGTCCTCCATTTCTTATTTGTTAAAAAAAAAAACAAAAACAAACAAACAAAAAAGCTTTAGTTTCCTATACTTTACCAGAGAAATATAAAGAAACAAACAAGGAAAAGACTCAACCTGGCTGTCCACAAGCATGTAGATCCCAGACTGGTTGAAATTAAGATTGATGATTAAGACTGCTGAAATATAACCAACCAGAAGAAATTAATGAGCCCCACACTCTCACCCCAAATATTGCCTTTAAAAATCATTCCCTGACACCCACTGGGGAGTTCTGATATTTTGAGAATGAAGCACCTATGCTCTTTACTGGATTCTGCAAAAATGCTGTACTTTCTTTCACTACTATATATATATATATCTCAATGTCAAAATATTGGCTTTGCAAACAAGTGACTCAAGTTCTTCTCAGTAACAAGATAACAGTTGGAAAGGTTAACTTGAAACTTAGGATTCAGAAAGGCTAATTTGAGATCACAGTGACCAAAGGTCATGCAAAATAAGTAGTTTAGATTCCATATCTTAAGAATCAAGGTTTCATATTGGAAGTGATGAGAAAGCATTAAAAGTTTCATGTGGAGGAGTAGGTGTGTTTCCCTCTTAAATTAATGCAGGGAATTTTTTTCAGGAGTAATGAGATTTAATGTCATAGACAGTTTTGTTTTGTTTTAAGAGAAGTAGTTCTTTATAATACAGTCAATGAATTTCCTTGCTTAATGGGTTGGTCATT
Organism: Bubalus bubalis; assembly: GCF_019923935.1. Taxonomy (NCBI): domain Eukaryota; kingdom Metazoa; phylum Chordata; class Mammalia; order Artiodactyla; family Bovidae; genus Bubalus; species Bubalus bubalis. The sequence goes on along the minus strand of NC_059178.1, from coordinate 49,027,472 downwards.
GCAGAGAATAGCCTTTTTTATTTCTAGGTAACTGAATGCACATGACCTAAATGTACCTTTCTTCTTGGATTTTTATGGTAATGATGACATGAGTTAAGGGAGGAAAGTGTATATTGAAGTTCATCAGGGGAAAAAAAAAAGTTATTTTAATGTTTTATTGTGACTGGTGTTGCTGATATATACAGCAATAATCCAGCTAAGGAGCCATTAATAAGCATGGCTTTCTTAGATTATTTTGCAAGAGAGCTAAAGGAGTTATACTGTAAATGGAAGCAATGATTTCTTTTCTTTAGGTAATTTGTACAGAACTATTTGTAAAAACCCACAACAATGAATCACATTACTTATTACAATGACTCTAAAACTCCTTAAATGTTATTTTGTCGTTGCTACTGTTCACTTGCTAAGCCACATCCAACTCTTTGTGACCCCATGGACTGCAGCACACCAGGCTACCCTGTTCTTCACTATCTCCAAAATTTTCTCAAATTCATGTCCATTGAGGTGATGATGCTATCCAACCATTTCATCCTCTGCTGCCCTCTGCTCCTCTGCCTTTAGTCTTTCCAGCATCAGGGTCCTTTCCAGAGAGTCAGCTATTTGCATTACAGGGCCAAAGTATTGGACCTTCAGTATCAGTCCTTCCAATCAGTATTCAGGGTTGATTTCTTTTAAGATTGACTGGTTTGATCTCTTTGCAGTCCAAGGGTCTCTCAAGAGAATTCTCTAGCATCACAATTTGAAAGCATCTGCTCTTTGTCACTCAGTCTTCTCAATGGTTCAAAATTCACATCCACACATGACTGCTTGAAAAACCATAGCTTTCACTATACAAACCTTTTTCAGTAAAGTGATGTCTTGGCTTTTTAATACACTGTCTAGGTTTGTCACACCTTTCCTTCTGTTAAATAGTTAGAATAGGAAACAGGAGTCCAAAATGGCGGTGGCTAAAAGACAAGGAAGGGAAGTTCAGTTCAGTTCAGTCGTGTCTGACTCTTTGCGACCCCATGAATTGCAGCACGCCAGGCCTCCCTGTCCATCACCAACTCCCGGAGTTCACCCAGACTTACGTCCATTGAGTCCGTGATGCCATCCAGCCATCTCATACTCTGTCATCCCCTTCTCCTCCTGCCCCCAATCCCTCCCAGCACCATTGAGTCAACTCTTTGCATGAGGTGGCCAAAGTACTGGAGTTTCAGCTTTAGCATCAGTCCTTCCAAAGAAATCCCAGGGCTGATCTCCTTCAGAATGGACTGGTTGGATCTCCTTGCAGTCCAAGGGACTCGCAAGAGTCTTCTCCAACACCACAGTTCAAAAGCATCAATTCTTCAGCCCTCAGCTTTCTTCACAGTCCAACTCTCACATCCATACATGACCACTGGAAACACCATAGTCTTGACTAGACAGACCTTTGTTGGCAAAGTAATGTCTCTGCTTTTGAATATGCTATCTAAGTTGGTCATAACTTTCCTTCCAAGGAGTGTCTTTCAATTTCATGGTTGCAGTCACCATCTGCAGTGATTTTGGAGCCCAGAAAAAAAAAGTCTGACACTGTTTCCACTGTTTCCCCATCTATTTCCCATGAAGTGATGGCACCAGATGCCATGATCTTGGTTTTCTGAATGTTGAGCTTTAAGCCAACTTTTTCACTCTCCACTTTCACCTTCATCAAGAGGCTTTTTAGTTCCTCTTCACTTTCTGCCATAAGGGTGGTGTCATCTGCATATCTGAGGTTATTGATATTTCTCCCAGCAAACTTAATTCCAGCTTGTGCTTCTTCCAGTCCAGCGTTTCTCATGATGTACTCTGCATATAAGTTAAATAAACAGGGTGACAATATACAGCCTTGACGTACTCCTTTTCCTATTTGGAACCAGTCTGTTGTTCCATGTCCAGTTCTAACTGTTGCCTCAAGGCCCACGAAAATAGAACAGAGGAAGATCAAAGGAAGGTGTGAGGACCTCAGGTATAACAAACAGCACTCCTGGTTAGCCCAATTTACATAGGGCAGTCCCAAGGGGAGGAAAAAACATATAAAGAGAGGAGCCAAAGGGCCAGGGGTCTCTCTGTCTCTCTCTCTCCCGTGCACTGGGCCACTCTTCTCTTAATTTCTTTGGGTAGACATTCCCTTATGCCTTGAGGATGGATTTTCCTGTTATTTTCTTAATAAAATAGAGCTGTAACACAGAGCTGTAACATTGATTTGTCTAAGAGCTATAATATGGTCTGTTTGAGACCTGAGAGCTATAACACAGTCAGGCCAAGACCCAAGAGCTGTGACAGGCAGAGGGCTTTAATGTCCATCAATCCAAATCCTTTTTGGGACGAGACACAACCAACGAGCATACACTTACATGAGACTTCCAAGGAACAGGCATCTTTTAATATTTCAGGTACAGTTAGCATCCACAGTGTTATTTTACAAATTTTTCATTCTCTGTCTCCTCTCTTTCTTCCTTTTGATTGAAATATAGTTGATCTGCAAAGCTGTGTTAATTTTCTAGTGTAGAGCAAAATGATTCATATACATATGTGTATATATATACAACCTTTTTCAGATTTTTCATTATAGGCTACTCAGTTCAGTTCAGTTCAGTCATTCAGTCGTTTCCAACTCTTTGTGATATCGTGAATCGCAGCACGCCAGGGCTCTCTGTCCATCACCAACTCTCGGAGGTTAAACAAACTTATCTACATCGAGTTGGTGATGTCATCCAGCCATCTCATCCTCTGTATTTCCCTTCTCCTCCTGCCCTCAATACGTCCCAGCATCAGGGTCTTTTACAATGAGTCAACTCTTTGCATGGGGTGGCCAAAGTATTGGATTTTCAGCTTTAGTGTTATTCCTTACAATGAACGCTCTGGACTGATCTCCTTTAGGATGGACAGATTGGATCTCCTTGCAGTCCAAGGGACTCTCAAGAGTCTTCTCCAACACCACAGTTTGAAAGCATCAATTCCTCGGCACTCAGCTTTCTTCATAGTCCAACTCTTATATCCATACATGACCATTGGAAACACCATAGCCTTGACTAGACAGACCTTTGTTGGCAAAGTAATGTCTCTGCTTTTGAATATGCTATCTAGGTTGGTCATAACTTTCCTTCCAAGGAGTAAGCATCTTTTAATTTCATGGCTGCAATCACCATCAGCAGTGATTTTGGGGCCCCCCCAAAAATAAAGTCTGACACTGTTTCTACTGTTTTCCCATCTATTTCCCTTGAAGAGATGGGACTAGATGCCATGATCGTAGTTTTCTGAATGTTGAGCTTTAAGCCAACTTTTTCACTCTCCTCTTTCACTTTCATCAAGAGGCTTTTTAGTTCCTCTTCATTTTCTGCCATAAGGGTGGTGTCATCTGCATATCTGAGTTTATTGAGATTTCTCCCAGCAATCTTTATTCCAGCTTGTGCTTCTTCCAGTCCATCATTTCTCATAATGTACTCTGCATATAAGTTGAATAAGCAGTGTGACAATATACAGCCTTGACAGACTCCTTTTCCTGTTTGGAACCAGTCTGTTGTTCAATGTCCAGTTCTAACTGTTGCTTCCTGACCTGCATATAGGTTTCTCAAGAAGCAAGTCAGGTGGTCTGGTATTCCCATCTCTTGAAGAATGTTCCACAGATTATTGTGATCCAAATAGTCAAAGGCTTTGGCATAGTCAATAAAGCAGAAATAGTTGTTTTTCTGGAACTCTCTTGCTTTTTTGATGATCAAGCAGATGTTGGCAATGTGATCTCTGGTTCCTCTGACTTTTCTAAAACCAGCTTGAACATCTGGAAGTTCATGGTTGACATATTGCTGAGGCCTGGCTTGGAAAATTTTGAGCATTACTTTACTAGCGTGTAGATGAGTGCAATTGTGTGGTAGTTTGAACATTTTTTGGCATTGCCTTTCTTTAGGATTGGAATGAAAACTGACCTTTTCCAGTCCTGTGGCCACTGTTGAGCTTTCCAAATTTTCTGACATGTTGAGTGCAGCACTTTCACAACATCATCTTTCAGGATTTGAAACAGCTCCACTGGAATTCCATCACCTCCACTAGTTTTATCTTAATGATGCCTTCTAAGGCCCACTTGACTTCACATTCCAGGATGTCTGGCTCTAGGTGAGTGATCACACCATCGTGGTTATCTTGGTTGTGAAGATCTCTTTTGTACAGTTCTTCTGTGTATTCTTGCCACCTTTTCTTAATATCTTCTGCTTCTATTAGGTCCATACCATTTCTGTCCTTTATCGAGCCCATCTTTGCATGAAATGTTCCCTTGGTATCTCCAATTTTCTTGAAGAGATCTCTAGTCTTTCCCATTCTGTTCTTTTCCTCTATTTCTTTGCATTGATCACTGAGGAACGCTTTCTTATCTCTTCTTGCTATTCTTTAGAACTCTGAATTCATATGCTTATATCTTTCCTTTTCTCCTTTGCTTTTTGCTTCTTCTCTTTTCACAGTTATTTGTAAGGCCTCCTCAGACAGCCATTTTGCTTCTTTGCATTTATTTTCCATGGGAATGGTCTTGATCCCAGTCTCCTGTACAATGTCACGAACATCTGTCCATAGTTCATCAGGCACTCTATTTATCAGATCTAGTCCTTTAAATCTATATCTCACTTCCACTGTATAATCATAAGGGATTTGATTTAGGTCATACCTGAATGGTTTAATGATTTCCCTACTCTTTTAATTTAAGTCTCAGTTTGGCAATGAGGAGTTCATGATCTGAGCCACAGTCAGCTGCCAGTCTGTTTTTGCTGACTGTATAGAGCTTCTCCATCTTTGGCTGCAAAGAATATAATCAATCTGATTTCAGTGTTGAGCATCTGGTGATGTCCATGTGTAGAGTCTTCTCTTGTGTTTTTGGAAGAGGGTGCTTGCTATGACCAGTGCATTCTGTTGGCCAAACTCTATTAGCCTTTGCCTTGCTTCATTCTGTATTCCAAGGCCAAATTTGCCTGTTACCCTAAGAGTTTCTTGACTTCCTACTTTTGTATTCCAGTCCCCTATAATGAAAAGGACATCTTTTTGGGTGTTAGTTCTAGCAGGTCTTGTAGGTCTTCATAGAACCGTTCAACTTCAGCTTCTTCAGTGTTACTGTTTGAGACATAGACTTAGATTACTGTGATATTGAATGGTTTGCCTTGGAAATGAACAGAGATCATTCTGTCGTTTTTGAGATTGCATCCAAGTACTAGAATTTATCAAAAATATTCCCTTTTGCTATACAGTAGGACTTTGTTGTTTATCTATTTTGTTTCTGCTAACCCCAAACTCCTAATTTAGCCCCCCTTACCCACTTTCTATGTTGGTAACTGTAAGTTTGTTTTCTACATCTGTGACCTTGTTTCTGTTTTGTATGTAAGTTCATTTGTGTCATATTTTAGATTCCACATATAAGTGGTATCATATGGTTTTCGTCTTCATCTTTGTGAGTTACTTCACATCCTATCTAGGTCTATCCATATTGGCTAAATGACATTATGTTATTTCTTTTTTTGGCAAATATTATTCTACTGTGTATATAAATCACATCTTTGCTACCCATTAATCTTTTCCTGCACAACTAGGTTGATTACATGTCTTGACTATTGTAAATAGTGCTAGTGCTGCTATGAGCATTGGGGTACATGCATCTTTTTAAATTATACTTTCTCTGGGTAAATGTCAGGGTTGGAATCCTGGAACATATTGTAACTTTATTTTTAGATTTTTAAGGAGACTCCATAATGTTTTCAATAGTGGCTACAGTACTTTACATTCCTATCCACAGGAAGGAAGAATTTGTTTTTCTCCACACTCTCTCCAATATTTATAGTTTGTAAACATTTTGATGATAGCCATTCTGACCAGTGTGAGGTAATGTCTTATTGTAGTTTTGATTTGCATTTCTCTAAAAAGTAGCCAACACTGTGTTTTTTAATGTATCTGTTAGCTATTTATATGTTTTCTTTGAAAAAAATATGCTTATGTTTTCTGCCCATTTTTGGATTGTAATGATTCGGTTCTATATTTTGTCATTAAGTTATGTGAGCTGAAAGCACACACATTTCTGTTAAAAAAAAAATCTCCAGAAAATAGACATAAAAAGAACCTACTTCAACATAATAAATCCATATATGACAAAACCACAACAAACATTATGTTCAATGATGAAAAATTGAAAGATCAAGAAGAAAACAAGGATGTCCACTTTCACCACTATTATTCAACATAATTTTGGAAGTCTTAGCCCCACTAATAAGAAGGAAAGAAAAATAGAAGAAATCCAGATGGAAAAAGAAATAAAACTGTCACTGTTTACAGATGACATGATACTGTGCATAGAAAATCCTGAAGATGTCACCAGAAAATTGCTAGAGTTAATCAATGAATTTGTAAATTTGAAGGATACAAGATTAATGCACTGAAATATCTTGAATTCTTATACATTAACAATGAAAATGCAGAAAGAGAAATTAAAGAAACAATCCCATTTAACAGTGCAACAATAAGAAAAAAAAAAAAAAAAACTAGGAAAACCTACCTGAGACAAAAGACCTGTATGCAGAAAAGTGTTAAGACACTCATGAAAGAAATCAGACAACACAAATTGAGGGAGAGATATGCCATGTTCTTGGATTGAAAGGCTCAATATTTTGAAAATGAATATCCTACTGCACACGTTCAATGCAATCCCTATCAAATTACTAATTTTCCACAGAACTCAAACAAATAATTTGCAATTTTAATGGAAACACTGAATAGCCAAAGCAACTTGAAAAAGAAAAACAGATTTGGAGGAACAAACCTTCCTGACTATGGTCATCAAGACAGCATGGCACTGGCACAAAACAGAAATATAAACCAGTGGAATAAGAAAGCCCAGACACCTATGGGTACCTTATCTTTGACAAAGGCGTCAAGAATACACAATATAGAAAAAACAGCCTCTTCAATAAGTGGTGCTGGGAAAACTGGACAGCTACATGTAAAGGAATAAAATTAGAACAATTCATAACACCATACAGAAAAATAAACTGAAAATAGATTAAATACCTAATTGTAAAGCCAGAAACTATAAAATTTAGAGCAAAATATACACAGAATACATTTTGTCAGCTTCAATGAAGCAAATGACAAAGGATTAATCTCCAAAATAGACAAGTAACTCATGTATCTCAATATCAGAAAAGCAAGCAATCCAATAAAAAAATGGACAGAATATCTAAACAGACACTTCTCCAAAGAGAAAATATAGATGGAAACAAACACATGAAGAGATGCTCAATATTGCTCAGTATTAGAGAAATGGAAATTAAAACTTCAGTGAGGTATCACATTACATTGATCAGAATAGCCATCATCAAAAAAAAATTTTACAAATAATAAATGGACATAATGAAGAAGTCCCTCCTGCACTGTTGGTGGGAATGTAAATTGATGCAGCCACTATGGAGTACATCATGGAGATTTCTTAAGAAACTAGGAATAAAATTACAATATGACCCAGGAATCCTACTACCACAGGGCAAATATTCTGGGGAAAACCATAATTCAAAAAGGCACATGTACCTTAATTTTATTGCAGCATTATTTACAATAGCCAGGACATGGAATCAACCTGGATGTCCATCAACAGATGAATGGATAAGGAAATTCTGGTACATATAAACAATGGACTATTAGCCATAAAAAGAATGGAATTGAGTCAATTGTAGTGAGATGGATGAACCTAGAGCCTGTCATACAAAGTAAAGTAAGACATAAAGAGATATATATATATATATATATATATATATATATATATCAGATTCACCTCACTGTACAGAAGAAAGTAGCAAAACATTGTAAAGCAATTAACCCCAATTATTTTTAATGATAAAATAAAATTTCTAGATTAGAAAAGTTGTATGAGCTGTTTGCATATTTTTCAGATTAAGACCTAATCAGTGGCAATATTTGCAAATATTTTCTCCCAGGCCATAAGTTATCTTTTCATTTTGTTTCTTGTTTCCTTTGCTGTGTAAAAGCATTGTTTTGGGAGATTAACCAAAAAGATTCCATTGCTATTATTTATGTCAGTCTATTTTGCCAGATTCTCTTCCAGAGTTTTATAGTGTCCTGTTGTATATTTAAGTATTTAAGCCATTTTGAGCTTATTTTTGTGTATGGTGTGAGAGTGGGTTTTAACTTCACTGATTTCCATGCAGCTGTCCAGCTTCCCCATCACTGCATACTGAAGAGTCTGTCTTTTCTCCATTATGTACTCCTGCCTCATTCATCACAGATTAATTGACTAGAGGTGTGTGGGTTCTCTTCTGGGCTTTCTATTCTGTTCTACTGATCCATATGTCTGATTTCTTGCCAATAGCACACTGTTTTCATTGCTGTAGCTTTGAAGTCCTGAAGGGTTCTGCCTCCAGCTTTGTTATTTTCACTTAGAATTGCTTTGGCAAATCTGGGTCCTTTGTAATTCCATATAAGTTTTAGGATTATTTGTTCTAGTTCTGAGAAAAATGTCATGGTTAACTTGATAGGGATTGGATTAAATATGTAGATTGCTTTGGATAGTATGGCAATTTTACCAATATTAATTTCCCAATTCAAGGACATGGGATAATTTTTCTTTACTTCAAATCACCTTCAGTTTCCTTTATCAATGTTTCACAGTTCTCAGTGTATAAGTCTTTCACCTCCTTGGGCAGGTTTTATTTCAAAGTATTTTTTTATTGATGAAATTTTAAATGAGTTTTTGTTGTTGTTGTTGTTGCTGTTCTTTCCCTTTCTGATATTTCACTGTTAGTACAAAGAAATGCAGATAATTTCTGCATGGTAATCATATCCTGCTAATTTGTTGAGTTTGTTTACCAGTTCTGGTCATTTATGTGTGAAGTTTTTAGGGTTTTCTATATACAGTATCATGTCATCTGCATATAACAACAATTTTACATCTTTCTTTCCAATTTGAATACTTTTTATTTTTTATTCTTGTTTGATTGTTGTGTCTAGGACTTCCAATATTATGTTGAATAGTAGTTGTGAGAGTGGGAATGCTAGTCTTCCAGATTTTAGTGAGAATATATTATGTTGTCTGAGAATCTGTAAAGAAAAAAATTTATTATGCTGAGATACAATCCCTCTTTACCGACTTTGCTAAGAGTTTTTATCATGGATATATGTTGAATTTTATCAAATGCTTTTTCTGTGTCTATTTTCTCATATGGCATATCACATTGAGTGTTTGCTGTGTGTTGAACCATCTCTGTGAATTGTATGAATCCAACTTGATTGTGGTATATGATCATTTTTTGCAAGTTGTTGGATTTAGTTTGCTAATATTTTGTTGATAAATTTTGCATCTATATTCATCAAATATATTAGCCTTCTTTACCAGCTCAGCCACCAGGGAAGCCCATCAGTTCAGTTCAGTTCAGTTCAGTCACTCAGTCGTGTTGACTCTTTGCAACCCCATGAACTGCAGCACGCCAGGCCTCCCTGTCCATCACCAACTCTCGGAATTAACCCAGACTCACATCCATCGAGTCAGTGATACCATCCAGCCATCTCATTCTCTGTCGTCACTTTTTCCTCCTGCCCCCAATCCCTCCCAGCATCAGAGTCTTTTCCAATGAGTCAACTCTTCGCATGAGGTGGCCAAAGTACTGGAGTTTCAGCTTTAGCATCAGTCCTTCCAAAGAAATCCCAGGGCTGATCTCCTTCAGAATGGACTGGTTGGATCTCCTTGCAGTCCAAGGGACTCTCAAGAGTCTTCTCCAACACCACAGTTCAAAAGCATCAATTCTTCGGCGCTCAGCCTTCTTCACAGTCCAACTCTCATATCCATACATGACCACTGAAAGCACCATAGCCTTGACTAGACAGACCTTTGTTGGCAAAGTACTGTCTCTGCTTTTGAATATGCTATCTAGGTTGGTCATAACTTTCCTTCCAAGGAGTAAGCATCTTTTAATTTCATGGCTGCAGTCACCATCTTCAGTGATTTTGGAGCCCCCCAAAAATAAAGTCTGACATTGTTTCCACTGTTTCCCCATCTATTTCCCATGAAGTGATGGGACCAGATGCCATGATCTTCATTGTCTGAATGTTGAGCTTTAAGCCAACTTTTTCACTCTCCACGTTCAATTTCATCAAGAGGCTTTTCCATTCCTCTTCACTTTCTGCCATAAGGGTGGTGTAATCTGTATATCTGAGGTTATTGAAATTTCTCCCAGCAATCTTGATTCCAGCTTGTGCTTCTTCCAGCCCAGCGTTTCTCATGATGTACTCTGCATATAAGTTCAATAAGCAGGGTGACAATATACAGCCTTGACAGACTCCTTTTCCTATTTGGAACCAGTCTGTTGTTCCATGTCCAGATCTAACCGTTGCTTCCTAACCTGCATATAGGTTTCTCAAGAGGCAAGTCAGGTGGTCTGGTATTCCCATCTCTTGAAGAATATTCCATAGTTTATTGTGATCCACACAGTCAAAGGCTTTGGCATAGTCAATAAAGCAGAAATAGATGATTTTCTGGAACTCTCTTGCTTTTTCCATGATCCACCAGATGTTGGCAATGTGATCTCTGGTTCCTCTGCCTTTACTAAAACCAGCTTGAACATCTGTAAGTCCATGGTTCATGCATTGCTGAAGCCTGGCTTGTAGAATTCTGAGCATTACTTTACTAGCAAGTGAGATGAGTGCAATTGTGCAGTAGTTTGAGCATTCTTTGGCATTGCCTTTCTTTGGGATTAGAATGAAAACTGGCCTTTTCCAGTCCTGTGGCCACTGCTGAGTTTTCCAAATTTGCTGGCATATTGAGTGCAGCACTTTCACAGCATCATCTTTCAAGATTTGAAATAGCTCAACTGGAATTCCATCACCTCCACTAGCTTTGTTAATAGTGATGCTTTCTATGGCCCACTTGACTTCACATTCCAGGATGTCTGGCTCTAGGTGAGTGATCACACCATCGTGGTTATCTTGGTCATGAAGATCTTTTTTGTATAGTTCTTCTGTGTATTCCTGCCACCACTTTTAATATCTTCTGCTTCTGTTAGGTCCATACCATTCCTGTCCTTTATCGAGCCCATCTTTGCCTGAAATGTTACCTTGGTATCTCTAGTTTTCTTGAAGAGATCTCTAGGCTTTCCCATTCTGTTTTTTTTTTCTCTATTTTTTGCAGTGGTCTGTGAGGAAGGCTTTCTTATCTCTTCTTGCTATTCTTTGGAACTCTGAATTCAGATGCTTATATCTTTCCTTTTCTCCTTTGCTTTTTGCTTCTCTTCTTTTCACAGCTATTTGTAAGGCCTCCTCAGACAGCCATTTTGCTTTTTTTGCATTTCTTTTCCATGGGGATGGTCTTGAATCCTGTCTCCTGTACAATATCATGAACCTCAGTCCATAGTTCATCAGGCACTCTATCATATCTAGTCCCTTAAATCTATTTCTCACTTCCACTGTATAATCATAAGCAATTTGATTTAGGTCATACCTGAATGGCCTAGTGGTTTTCCCTACTTTCTTCAATTTAAATCTGAATTTGGCAATAAGGAGTTCATGATCTGAACCACAGTCAGCTCCTAGTCTTGTTTTTGTTGACTGTATAGAGCTTCTCCATCTTTGGCTGCAAAGAATATAATCAATCTGATTTCGATGTTGACCATCTGGTGATGTCCATGTGTAGAGTCTTCTCTTGTGTTATTGGAGGAGGGTGTTTGCTATGACCAGTGCATTTTCTTGGCAAAACTCTATTAATGTTTGCCCTGCTTCGTTCTGTATTCCAAGGCCAAATTTGCCTGTTACTTCAATTTGCCTGTTACTCCAGGTGTTTCTTGACTTCCTACTTTTGCATATTGGGAAGCCCATATTAGTCTGTAATTTTATTATTTTTTGGTAGTGTCTTTTTTGATATCAGGCTAATGGTGGCTTCATAGAATGACATTTTTTAAACTTAAGTGACCTGACTTTTATAAGTAAAGATGATTTGGCGTGGAAAGAAGACAAAACATGAAAGAGGAAATGAATGGCTTAGTGCAAAAATCTTTATTTTGTTTTTCCTCTACCCAAACCCCTTCCCTCTCCTTTCCCCATACTACACCGCAGTCTTTGGTCTTTTTTACTTTTTTTTTTTGTAATGGAGTAGTACTCATTTACAAGGTTGTGTTAGTTTCTGCTATATAACAATGTGAATCAGCCATAAAGTGAAGTCGCTCAGTCATGTCCGACTCTTAGTGACCCCGTGGACTGTACCCACCAGGCTCCTTCGTCCATGGGATTCTCCAGGCAAGAATACTGGAGTGGGTTGCCATTTCCTTCTTCAAGGGAATCTTCCTGACTCAGGGATCGAACCCAGGTCTCCCACATTGCAGGCAGACGCTTTAACTTCTGAGCCACCAGGGAAGCCCAGAATCAGCCACAGGTACACATATATTTCCTCCTCTTGTGCTTCCTTCCCATTCCTCTATTTCACCTTCTAGGTCATCACAGAGCACCATGCTGAGATCCCTGTGTTGTAGAGCAGCTTCACACTATTTTACACATGGTAGTGTATATATGTCAACACTACACTCGCAATTCATCCCACCCTCCCTTTCTTGCCGTATGTCCACATCCAACCTCTACATCTGCACCTCTGTTACTGAATTTTCAGTTCATCCCAGTTTAGTTGCTCAGTCATGTTCAACTTGTTGCAATCACATGACTGAAGCACAATAGTCTTCCCTGTACATCTCAACTCCCAGAGGTTCCTCAAACTCATGTCCATTGAGTTGGTGATGCCATCCAACCATCTAATCCTCTGTTGTCTACTTCTCCTTAGGCCTTCAGTCTTTTCCAGCACCAGGGTCTTTTCTAATAAGTCAGTTCTTCACATCAGGTGACCAAAGTATTGGAGCTTCAACTTCAGCATGAGTTCTTCCAATGAATATTCAGGACTAACATCTTTTAGGATTGACTGGTTTGACCTCCTTGCAGTCCAAAGGACTCTCAAGAATCTTCTCTAACACCACATTTCAAAGCATCAGTCTTCAGTGCTCAGCTTTCTTTATGGTCCATTCTCACATCCATACATGACTACTGGAAAAACCATAGCTTTGACTAGATGGATTTTTGTTGGCAAAATGTCTCTGCTTTTTAATACACTGTCTAGATTTGCCATAGCTTTCTTCCAAGGAGCAAGCATCTTTTAATTTCATGGTTGCAGTCACCATCTGCAGTGATTTTGGATCCCCAAAAAATAAAGCCTGTCACTGTTTCTATTATATACACATCTATTTGACATGAAGTGATGGGACTAAATATCATGATCTTAGTTTTTTGAATGTTGAGTTTTAAGCCAGTCTTTTCACTCTCTTCTTTCACTTGTATCAAGAGACTCTTTAGTCCCTCTTCACTATCTGCCATAAGGGTGATATCTGCATATCTGAAGTTATTGATATTTCTCTTGGCATTTTGATGTTAATATATGATGTTTGTTCTTCTTTCTCTAACTTCACTCTGTATGACAGATTATAGGTTCATCCATCTTTATTTTCATTATTCAAGGAGGTCAAAAAAAGATCTTGCTATGGCTGATGTCAAAGTGTTTTTCCTGTAAGAGTTTTATAGTTTCTGACTTTACATTTATGTCTTTAACCTATTTTGAGTTTATTTTTGTGTATGGTATTGGGCAGTATTTTAATTTCATCCTTTTACATGTAGCTGTTGAGATTTCCCAGCACAACTTATTGAAGAGAATCTTTTCTCCATTGTATATTTTTGCCTTATTTGTTATAGATTAGGTGACCACAGGTACATGGGTTAATTTCTAGACTTTCTATCCTGTACCATTGGTCTAGATTTCTGTTTCTGTGCCAGTGCCATGCTATTTTGATTACTGTAGCTTTGTAATATAGTTTAAAGTTGGGGATGATGATTCCTCTCTTTTCATTTTTTCCCCCTCAAAATTCCATTGCTATTTTTGAGTTATTTTGTGTTTCCATACAAATTGTGGGCTTCCCTAGTAGCTCAGTTGGTAAAGAATCTGCCTGCAGTGCAGGAGACCCAGGTTCAATCCCTGGGTCAGGAAGATCCCTGAAGAAGGAAATGGCAAACCACTCCAGTATCTTTTCCTGGAAAACCCCATGGGCAGCTGAGCCTGATGGGCTACAGTCCATCGGGTCACAAAGAGTTGGGTATGACTGAGTGACTAACACACACACACACACATGGACACACACACACACACAAATTGTAAAATTTTTATTCTAATCCTGTATAGAGTGTCATTGGTAATTTGACACGAATTGCACTTAATCTGTAGATTACTTTGGGTAGTATATTAATTTTCATTATATTGACTCTTCCACTCCAAAACATGATATATTTCCCCATATGGTTTTTCTCCTCTTTGATTACTTTCATCAGTGTTTCATAGTTTTCTGAGTAGGTAGGTTGATTGAAGAATCCTTACATTCCTGCAGTAAATATCACTTTATCATTTTATATGATCATTTTAACAGGATGTTGGATTCTATTTGTTAGTATTTTGATCAGCAGTATTGTTCTTATGCCCAGCAGTGGTATTAGTCTGTAATTTTGTTTTTGTGTGTGATATCTTTGCCAGGTTTGGTAACAGGGTGATGGTCACCTTGGATATCAAATTTGGGAACATTCCTCCCTCTGCAGTTTTGTAGAAGAGTTTAACAAGAATAGGAGTTTCTGTAAATATTGGATAGAATTTGCCTGTGAAGTTCATCTGATTCTGGACTTTGTTCTTTGGAAGATTTTTATTTTCAGTTTCAATTTTATTTCTTCTGATTAGTCTGTTTACATTTTCTGATTCTTACTGATTCTATCTTAGAACACTGTATATTTCTAAGAATTTGTCCATTTCTTCCAGGATGTCCATATTATTGCCATATAGTTGCATGTAGTAGTCTCTTATGGAGAAGGCAATGGCACCCCAGTCTAGTACTCTTGCCTGGAAAATCCCATAAATGGAGAAGCCTGGTAGGCTGCAGTCCATGAGGTCGCTAAGAGTCGGACACGACTGAGCAACTTCACTTTCACTTTTCACTTCCATGCTTTGGAGAAGGAAATGGCAACCCACTCCAGTGTTCTTGCTTGGAGGATCCCAGGGACGGGGGAGCTTGGTGGGCTGCTGTCTGTGGGATCGCACAGAGTTGGACACGACTGAAGCAAGTTAGCAGCAGCAGCAGTAGTCTCTTATTATCCTTCATATTTCTACAGTATCAGTTGGGATTTCTCCATTTTCATTTCTAATTTTATTAGAGTCTTCTCTCTTGTTTTCTTAAGAAATCTGACTAAAGTTTAATCAATTTTGTTTATCAAATAACTAACTTTTATTTTTACTGTTATTCAGCACTGTTAACTTTGTTTCTATTTCATTTATTTCTGCTGTGATCTTCATGATTTATTTTCTTCTACTGAGTTTGAATTTTCTTTGTTTTCCTTTCTCTAGTTGCTTTAGGTGTAAGATTAGATTATTTGAAATTTTTCTTGTTTGTTGAGGTTAGATTGAATTGCTGTAAACTTTCCTTTTAGAATCGCTTTTGGTGTATCCAATAGGTTTGGGATCATCGTGTTTTCATTATAATTTATTTCTATGTGCATTTAAAAAATTTATTCTTTAACTTCTGAAGTGATCACTTGGTTATTTAGCAGCACATTGTTTATTCTCCATGTGCTTGTTTTTTTTTTTTTTTTAATAGTTGCTTCTTTTCCTGTAATTGTTTTCTAATCTCAAAGTATTACGGTCAGAAAAGATGTTTGATACAATTTCAGTTTTCATAAATTTTCCAAGGCTTGATTTGTAACCTAAGATGTGGTCTTATCTGGAGACTGTTCCATGTGCACGTGAGAAGAAAGTTGATTCTACTGTTTTCAGGTGGAATGTCCTATAAATATCAGTTAAATATATCTAGCTACTGTATTATTTAAAGGTTGCATTTCCTTATTTATTTTCTGCCTGGATGATCTGTCCACTGATGTAAATGGGATGATATAGACACTGACTATTATTGTATTGCTATCAATTTATCTTTTATTGCTGTTAGCATTTAACTTATGTATGCTCCTATGTTGGGTGCATAAATATTTATAATTGTTATGACTTCTTGAATTGATCCCTTGATCATTGGGTAGTGTTCTTCCTTATCTCTTTTAAGTTTTTATTTTAGAGTCTATTCCATCTAGTACTCTTGATTGGAAAATTCCATGGACGGAGGTGCCTGGTAGGGTACAGTCCATGGGGTCGCAAAGAGTTGGACACGACTGAGTGACTTCACTTATTCCATCTAATATGAGTTTTGCTACTCCAGCTTCCTTTTGATTTCCATTTGCATGAAATAACTTTTTCCATCTCCTCACTTTGTCTGTATGTGTCAGGTCTTGCTTTTGTATCCTTTCAGTCACTCTGTATCTTTTGGTTGGAGCATTCAATCCATTTGCATTTAAGGTAATTATCAATGTGTGTTCCTATTGGAATTTTCTTAACTGTTTTGGGTTTGTTTTTGTTGGTCTTTTTCTTCTCTTGTGCTTTCTGCCTAGAGAAGTTCTTTTGGTATTTTTTGTAAGGCTGATTTGGTGGTACCGAATTCTCTTAGGTTTTGCATTTCTGTCCAATCTGAATGAAATCCTTACTGGTAGAGTAGTCTTGGTTGTATGTTTTCCCCTTTCATTCCTTTAAATATAGACTGCCATTCCCTTCTGAACTACAGAGTTTCTGTTGAAAAGCAGCTGATAGCCTAATCAAGGTTCCCTTTTATGTTATTTTTGTTTTTCCCTTGCTGCTTTTAATATTTTTTCTTGGCATTTAATTTTTGTTAGTCTGATTAATATCTGTCTTGGTGTCTTTCTTCAAGGGTTTATTCTGTATGGGAATCTATGTGTTTCCTGTACATGGGTGGCTATTTCCTTTCCCATGTTAATGAAGTTTTTGACTATAATCTCTTCAAATATTTTCTCAGATCCTTTCTCTTTCTCTTCTTCTTCTGGGACCCCTATATTGATTATTGATAGATTCAATATTGTCTCAATGATCTCTGAGATTATCCTCAATTTTTTTTCAGTCTACTTTTTTAATTCTTCTCCTTGGGAGTTATTTTCATCATTCTATCTTCCAGCTCACTTATTCATTTTTCTGCCTCAATTATTCTGCTATTGTTTTTTTTTATAGTATTTTAAAATTTCTGTTACTGCATGCATCACTCTGTTTATTATTTAGTTCTTCTAGAGCCTTGTTAAATGTTTCTCACATTTTCTAAATTCTATTTTTAAGATTTTTTATCATCTTCACTATCATTACTCTAAATTCTTTTTCAGATAGGTTACAGTTTCCTCTTCATTTATCCAGTCTTGTAGAGTTTATTTATTTATTGCTCTTTCATCTGTAACATATATATTTTTTTCATCTCGTTTTCTTTTGCTTTTTTTTTTTTTTTTTTTCTGATGGGTGGACTGTATTCCTGTTTTACTAATAGTTTGGCCTGAAGTTTAGAGCAATGGAGTTTGCAGGCAGTTGGGGAGAGCTGGGTATTGTGTTGCAAGATGGACCTCTGGGATACCACATTGTGATTAATATTCCTTGGGGCTTGAGTTTCTCTCTTAGTCTAGGAGTTCAAATCCAGCACTCCCACCACAGGAACTCAGTCCTGATATGCAGCCAAAGAACTGAGATCCCAAAACCCATGGGATGCAACAACAAAAAAAAGACCCCCCCCAAAAAAAGGTTTAGATCAATAGAAAAGTATAAAATATAAAATAAATTTCAAAACTAACAAACATATTGCAAAAAAATAAGAATACATACAAAAAAAGCACTGGAGGGTAAAACAAACTCCAATGAAACATAAAACAGAAAAGAAAAGAAAAGAAAAATCCAAAAAAGAGAAGGAAATAAAAGGGAGTAGAGCGATAACAAAGAATAAAAAATAAATTTAGAAAATTAAATTTAAAATAAATGGCATTGAAACATGTAAAATATCATGTA
Source organism: Bubalus bubalis (assembly GCF_019923935.1). Classification (NCBI taxonomy): domain Eukaryota; kingdom Metazoa; phylum Chordata; class Mammalia; order Artiodactyla; family Bovidae; genus Bubalus; species Bubalus bubalis. Next base: position 49,009,507 of record NC_059178.1, on the reverse strand, counting down.
TGAAATGAGTTGCCAGTCCAGGTCCGATGCACGATACTGGATGCTTGGGGCTGGTGCACTGGGACGACCCAGAGGGATGGAATGGGGAGGGAGGAGGGAGGAGGGTTCAGGATGGGGAACACATGTAAACCTGTGGCGGATTCATTTTGATATTTGGCAAATCTAATACAGTTATGTAAAGTTTAAAAATAAAATAAAATTAAAAAATAAATAAATAAATAAAAAAATAAAATAAAATAAAATAAATTTAGAAAACAACATATTTAAAAAGATGAAAATATATATAAACCAACAACTGGAGGGTAAAACCAAGCCCCAAAACAAAAAACAGCAACAACAACAAAAAAAAAGAAAGAAAGAAAATGCCAAAGACCTTAGCAGTGATGTTTAGGTTTGGCAGGGCTTAGGTTGGGCAGAGTGTAGGCAGAGGTGACGTTTTGGAAGGGTCAGGATCTATGTTCAGTGTGGGAAAGGGCCATCAGTGTGGGAAAGGGCCACAATGGGATTCTCAGGTGGCACAGTGGTAAAGAATCCACCTGTCAATGCAGGAAACACAAGAGACCTGGGTTGGATTCCTGGGTCAGAAAGATACCTAGAAGTAGAAAATGGTAATCTATTCCAGTATTCTTGCCTGGAAAATTCTATGGACAGAGGAGCCTGGAGGATTAGAGTTCATGGGATTGCAAAGAGTTGGACATGACTGAGTGACTGAGCATGCACACACATGTACGTGAAGGTTGGGTCCTGGATCCAGCCCAGTTCAGAGAGGGCTTTTGGAGCGCATCCATCCTCAAGGTGTATAGTATTAGGTCCAGAGACCTCAGAGGCTCCCCAGGCCTGAGTGAGTGGGAAGGGGATGTGAAATTCGGTTTTCCAGTCCTTTGACACTTGAGGATCCCTCATCTTCCCCGCAGACACACTGGATGCAAGCATGCCTCTCCAGACACATGAACCATTGCCCTCCCTTCCCCCATCCCGAAAGTGCACTGGTCCAGGATGGCCTCTACTTCTCCTCCCCTCCTTGCTCCACTGCATGTTTTTCCCAGTCAGTTGGGGATTTCACCCTGTAGAATGACTTTAGAAGTGTTACCTCCTTTTCAATCTTTCGGAAAAATTTAAGAAGAACTGATATACGTTCTTTATTGTATCAATTTGTTTGGTAGAATTCTGCTATGAATCCATGTTGTCCCAAACTTTTGTTTGCAGAAAGTTATGTTTATTACACCACTCTTATGGCAGAAAGTGAAGAGGAACTCAAAAGCCTCCTGATGAAAGTGAAAGTGGAGAGTTAAAAAGTTGGCTTAAAGCTCAACATTCAGAAAATGAAGATCATGGCATACGGTCCCATCACTTCATGGGAAATAGATGGGGAAACAGGGGAAACAGTGTCAGACTTTGTTTTTTTGGGCTCCAAAATCACTGTGCATGGTGACTGCACCCATGAAATTAAAAGACGCTTACTCCTTAGAAGGAAAGTTATGACCAACCTAGATAGCATATTCAAAAGCAGAGACAGTACTTTGCCAACAAAGGTCCGTCTAGTTAAGGCTACGGTTTTTCCTGTGGTCATGTATGGATGTGAGAGTTGGACTGTGAAGAAGGCTGAGCACCGAAGAATTGATGCTTTTGAACTGTGGTGTTGGAGAAGACTCTTGAGAGTCCCTTGGACTGCAAGGAGATCCAACCAGTCCATGCTGAAGAAGATCAGCCCTGGGATTTCTTTGGAAGGACTGATGCTAAAGCTGAAACTCCAATACTTTGGCCACCTCATGCGAAGAGTTGACTCAGTGGAAAAGACTCTGATGCTGGGAGGGATTGGGGGCAGGAGGAGAAGGGGATGACAGAGGATGAGATGGCTGGATGGCATTACTGACTCGATGGACGTGAGTCTGGGTGAACTCCGGGAGTTGGTGATGGACAGGGAGTCCTGGTGTGCTGGGATTCATAGGGTCACAAAGAGTTGGACACGACTGAGTGACTGAACTGAACTAACCTGATGTTTATTACACATTCTATTTCATGTCGAGTAATTGGTCTGTTTGAACTATCTATTCTTTCTTGATTCAGCGTTTGTGGATAGTATGTTTCAGAAAAAATTTTTATAGGTCCATTTTTTACAGGTTGTCCAATTAGTTAACTTACAATTGTTTATAGTATTTTTTTTAGGTTTTTGTTTGTTATGTATTTCTATATTCTCAGTTGCTATTTCTCCTCTTTCATTTCTTATTTGCTTATTTTTGTCCTCTCTTTTCTTCTTGATGACCCTGACCAGAGTTTCGCTTATTTTTTTTACCCTTTCAAAAAAAAAAAAAAAGTCTCTGCTTTATTTTTTTTTCTATTTTTTAATCTCTATTTTATTTCTTTCTTTCTGATCTTTATTACTTTCTTAATTTTGCTGACTTTAATCTTTGTATTTTTTTTTCTAATTCTTTGAGTTCACAGGTGAGTTTGTTTATTTTAGGAAGATCTGTATCACTATGAACGTCCCTTTGGGGACTTTTATATTTTAATCTCATAGATTTTCATTATCATTTGTATCAAGGTATTTTTTAACTTAGTTTTCATTTTCATCACTAACCCTTTGTTTTTCTTTTTCCTTTTTTTAGTAGGATTTTTTGTTTTGTTTTGTTTTAATTCTCCATGTAAGTTTTTTAGGTTTTTTTTTTTTTTTCAGCTTCTTTCTGTGGTTGATTTCTAGTTTCATGCCATTGTGGTTACAGGAAAAACACAGTAAATGAGAGTGATTAAGATGTAAATTTAAGTCTTTGTTTTCTCTACTGATAAGAGTCTCTAGATATATGGCCACCCTCTTTCAGGTATACACAGAAAGACACTCTTAGAAATTTGTTTCTCACAAACTGGCAATTCTTATTTAGTTTTCAGATCCTTTCCATGTATGCTACTTATCTGAAAATAGCCAGTTTAAAACAATCAGTACTCCAGAGAAATATTTTAGGGTGGTAGATTCTGCTTTCATGCTGTGTCATTAAGAGAAAATAATACAGGTATTTAAGAAATTTGTGACCCATGAGAGACTGAGCTCGATTTGCCTGTGACTGTCCAGTACTCTTGCCTGGAAAACCCTATGGACAGAGGAGCCTAATAGGCTACAGTCCATGGGGTGGCTAAGAGTCAGACACAACTGAACGACTTCTCTTTCACTTTTCATTTGCACGCATTGGAGAAGGAAATGGCAACCCAAGTGTTCTTGCCTGGAGAATCCCAGGGACGGGGGCGCCTGGTGGACTGCCGTCTTTGTGGTCGAACAGAGTCAGACACAACTGAAGCGACTTAGTAGCAGCAGCAGCAGTCCAGAAATCTCCAGTGAAGGCATGCATCAACAATGACCTGCTATGAAGTCAAGGGGACTGACTACAACAGTCCTGGGAGCTGCAACGTGCTGGCATAAATCCTTTTGAAGGAGATAACCATTACTGCCATTTTCCCAACCACACAGGCCAAATCACAGGGAGGTGATACAGACCCACCGATTGGCAGAAAATTGGATTAAATATTTACTGAGGATGGACTTGCCCACCAGGGCAAGATCCAGTTTTCCTCATAGCCAGTCCCTCCTATCAGGAAGCTTCCAAAGCCTCTTATCCTCATCCATCAGAGGGCAGACAGAATGAAAACCACAATCACAGAAAAGTAACCAAACTGATCACTTGGATCACAACCTTATCTAACTCAATGAAACTATGAGCTGTGCCGTGCAGGGCCACCCAAATGAATGGGTCATGCTGGAGAATTCTGACAAAAATTCAGTGGTCCTCTGAAGAAGGGGGTGGCAAACCACTTCAGCATTCTTTCCTTGAGAGCCCCATGAACAGTATGAAAAGCCAAAAAGATGTGACACTGAAAGATGAACTCCTCAGGTCAGTAGATGCCTGATACGCTGATGGAGAAGCACACAGAAATAGCTCCAGAAGGAATGAAGATGTTGAGTCAAAGTGGAAACAACACACAGTTGTGGAGGTGTCTGGAGGTGAAAGTAAAGAAAGATGTTCTAAATAACAAAATTATATAGAAACCTGGAATGTTAAGTCCATGAATCAAAGTAAATTGGAAGTAGTCAAATGAGATGGCAAGAGAGATGATCAACATTTTAGGAATCAGTGAACTGATCATAACAAGCACCCTCTTCTAACAACGCAAGAGATGACATTGACATCACCAGATGGTCAATACTGAAATCAGATTGATTATATTCTTTGAAGCCAAAGATGGAGAATAGCTATACAGTCAGGAAAAACAAGACTGGGAGCTGACTGTGGCTCAGATCATGAACTTATTGCAAAATTCAGACTTAAATTGAAGAAGTATGGAAAATCACTAGGTCACTCAGGTATGATCTAAATAAAATCCCTTACAATTATACAGAAAAAGCGACAAATAGATTCAAGAGATTAGATCTGATAGACAGTGCCTGAAGAAGTATGGACAGAGGTTTGTAACATTGTACAGAAGGTGGTGATCAAAACCATCCCCAAGAAAAAGAAATGCAAAAAGGCAAAATGGTTGTCTGAGGAGTCCTTACAAATAGCTGAGAAAAGAAAAGAAATGAAAGGCAAAGGAGAGCACCCATGTAAATGCAGAGTCCCAAAGAATAGCAAGGAGAGATAAGAAAGCCATCCTAAGTGAACAGTGCAAGGAAACAAAGGAAAACAATAGAATGGAAAAAACTAGAAATCTCTTCAAAAAATTGGACATATCAGGGGAGGATTTGATGCAAGGATGAGCACAAAAAAAGGACAGATATTGCATGAATTTAACAGAGGCATAAGATATTAAGAAGAGGTGGCAAGAATTCAAAAAAGAACTTCAAAGAATTACAGAAAGGGTCTTAATGACTCACATAGCCACGATGGTGTGATCACTCACCTGGAGCCAGATAGCTTGGAGTGTGAAGTATAGTGGCCCCAAGGAAGCATCACTATGAACAAAGCTAGTGGAGATAATGCAATTCCAGTTGAACTATTTCAAATCCTAAAAGACGATGCTATGAAAGTGCTACACTCATATGCCAGCAATTTAGGAAAACTCAGCAGTGGATACAGGACTGGAAAATGTCAGTTTTCATTTCAATCCCAAAGAAAGGCAATGCCAAAGAATGTTCTAACTACCACACAATTGCACTCATCTCACATGCTAGTAAAGTAATGCTCAAAATTCTCCAACCCAGGCTTCAACAGTATGTGAACCATGAACTTTCACATGTTCAAGCTGATTTAGAAAAGACAGAGGAACCAGAGATCAAATTTCCTACATCTGTTGGATCATCAAAAAAGCAAGGGAGTTCCAGAAAAAAAAAAAATCTACTTCTGCTTAATTGACTATACCAAAGCTTTTGACTCTGTGGATCACAGGAAACAGGAAAATTCTTAAAGAGATGGAAATACCAGACCACCTGACCTGCCTCCTGTAAAATTTGTATGCAGATCAAAAAGCAACAATTAGAACTGGACATGGGACAACAGACTGGTTCCAAATCAGGAAAGGAATACATTAAGGCTATATATTGCCACCCTGCTTATTTAACTTATATGCACAGTACATCATGCGAAATCCTGGAGAGGATGAAGCACAAGTTGAAATCAAGATTGCCAGGAGAAATATCAATAACCTCAGATATGCAGATGACACCACCCTTACAGCAGAAAGTGAAGAATTAAAGAGCCTCTTGATGAAAGTGAAAGAGGAGAGTGGAAAAGCTGACTTAAAACAGCATTCAGAAAATGAAGATCATGGCACCTGGTCCCATCACTTCAGGGCAAATAGATGGGGAAACATTGAAAACATTGAAAGACTTTATTTATTTATTTTTGGTCTCCAAAATCACTGCAGATGATGAATGCAGCCATGAAATTATAAGATGCTTGCTCTTGGTAGAAAAGTTATGACATGCCTAGGTAGCATATTACAAAGTAGAGACATTACTTTGCCAACAAAGGTCCGTCTAGTCAAAGCCATGGTTTTTCCAATAGCTATGTATGGGTGTGAGAGTTGGACTATAAGGAAAGCTGAGCACTGAAGAATTGAGGCTTTTGAACTGTGGTGTTGGAGAAGACAATCTTGAGAGTCCTTTGGGCTGCAAAGAGATGGAACCAGTCCATCCTAAAGACATCAGTCCTGAATATTCACTGGAACGACTGATGCTGAAGCTGAAACTCCAATACTTTGGCCACCTGATGAGAAGAACTGACTCATTGGAAAATACTCTGATGCTGGGAAAGATTGAAGGTGGGAGGAGAAGGGGACGACAGAGGATGAGATGGTTGGATGGCATCACCGACTGAATTGACATGAGTTTTTGTCAATTCTGGGAGTTGGTGATGGACATGAGGCCTGATGTGCTGCAGTCCTTGGAGGGGTCGTAAAGAGGAGTTGGACACGACTGAGTGACTGAACTGAACTGAATGGTATAGATATAAAAGTTGAGAAAGACATATCTCATACACTCAACCTTAAGAGGCTAGCATTTCTGATAGTATCACTATCACTTTAAATTTAGTAACTAGTACTAATAGACAATTAGTCTAAATCAAGCAATATGATTTATTCTTTGATTATTGCTAGAATTGTTCATGATTATTTGTTGAGTCCACTTTTTAGTATATTTTTGAAGCCATTGATAATTTGTATGAAAAATTATATGTCTTACTATTCTTCCAGGTATGTACAAAATAAGACAAAAGTAGTTTCAGGAGGGAGTGCAGCCAAACACAGAAAACCTGATATTCAGTTTAAGCAAGCTTTCAGTTGATGGCCCCTTTTTTTTCCCTAACTAAAAAAATACTAAATTATCTAAACTATATTAAAAACTAAAAAGATGAAAACTATATTAACCATGTAAAAAGACAATAAATTATTTTTATTTCCTTTTAAGTCAACTTTTTTATACAAATTATATATTGTTAAGCTTATATATGTTTTTATCATAGCATCTACACTGAAATAAGTATAGAACTATCATTCCTGTTTAGAAATAAACAAGTAACTCTTTAGTAATAGTATGAGAAAATAGGCTGGGATGATAAATTTCCAGACAAGATTATGATTGTGCATACCCTTTATGTGTGTTCTTTGCATACATTTATAACCTCTTTTTCTATGAAGTACATGATTTCCCATGTTCTCTTCATGTGGTTTAGTAGAATATTGTCCTCCAAATGTGCAAAGTAGCCAGCAGCTGTGTTACAGAACTTTGTGTTAATGTTTTATTAATTCCCAACAGTAACTCAGCCTTTTCAGTGATTTCACACAACTCTCAGGTAATAGAATAAATGCTAAATGATTTTGCTTCTACTTCACTAAGCAAAACAACCTTGACAGATGACATGCTAAACCCTTCATATTTTCATTAATCCTTTGTTCATATTTATTCCAATACTCTGAGAATTCTAGCTAGCTTCCCAACTGACAGCTCATTAGAGTCTGCTGGGTAAATTCTAAACCATTATCCACCTTATGCCAAAAGAAACAGCCTTGAGTCTTTTTTATCAATTCTTTATACACGAGCATAAGCAAAAATTTTATTTTAACATTTTTAGTATAAATTGTTACCTACACCAATAATATTCCTGAAAATTCTAAGCAAATTCAGATCTACTTTATTCTATTTCAGATGAGATATGTACTCACTTTGTAATAAAATAATCTAATCTCTTGCTTTTGTACTTTTAAGGGACACTAGTTTCCATAATAGCATAAGAACACAACTGGAAATGTTTTATTTTATATTTTTACTCTCAGTATCTATGATACTGTTTTCAGATATCACTTTTTCAGATACCAGCAGTGTTCTCAGAACACAAGCACTTTATTCAAGGCTCCTTGAAGCATATGAAAGGGCATACAATGACGCAATCTGAAAGAAAGCACAAGGGTCTGAGGACTGACTCTTGTCAAGAAAATTTTGAAAGAATTAATGACCCACCCAGAATAAAATGATCTTTTTAAAACAATTTAAGATAAGAAATTGATACATTGAAAGACTCAGAGGCACATACTTTAACAGACTCATAACATCAGGATAATGAAATCTACACACAAATGCAAGAATATCTGAACAATTACAACCAATACAAGATATATTTTAAAGAAATACAGCACCCCCCATAAGCATATCATAGGCATCATTCTTCAAAATTATTGTGATAGAAAGCCATTTTCTTCAGAAAAAAAGTATTTTTATATGCTATGCTTAGAAAGTCCTGTTTGCAATTAACTGTCTTGCATTTTATCAATATTGTTTTATATGCCTTTTTTTTTACTAGACTAGTATTGAAAATTTTGTAACTGTTAACCTTTCTAAATACTAAAGTTAATAAATTTAGATTAATTTCTCTGCAACATGTTAATGTAGAATAGCAACAAAGTATAGTCTACAGGCCCCTAAGACCCAAGGAGATCAAAGATTTTTCACAATAATATTAAATTGTTATTAGCATCTTTTACAGTTAAGTTGCTGACCCTTTATTTATGATAAATTAAAGTGAAGTTCAGTCAGTCGTGTCCAACTCTTTGCAACCCCATGGACTATACAGTCCATGGAATTCTCCAGGCCAGAATACTGGAGTGGATAGCCTTTCCCTTCTCCATGGGATCTTCCCAATCCAGAGGTTGAACCCAGGTCTCCCACACTGCAGGCATATTCTTTATCAGCTGAGCCACAAGGAAACCCCAAGAATATCAAAGTGATGATATTAAATCATAGTAGTGATAGTGATCATTTATATTCTTCATTGCCATGAAGTTTTAAAAAATGTAAAATACCGAGTTTTACTTAAAATGCCTCTGATGAATCAGCAAAAATTTTGAATTTTACTGAATTTCTATCCTTAAGTATATGTTTCTTTAATACTTTGTTGACAAAATAGGATATCTATATAAGGTACTTCTGTGGTACATAGAAATGCAATGGCAGTTACAGTTTCTCTATACATAAAGATTGGCAATGATATTAATATGTGTGATACTTTTGATATTTTGTAATCAATATATTAATCTTTAGATGATCAGTATCTCTCAGTAAACTAATATTTTCCAGACGATCAATACATGATTTACAAAATCAAGCATGAGTGTAAAATCCATTCAAAATGTGATTTTGACAAATAGATTTAAATATAAGAAAGCATAAGTCATCTAGTTACACTGTGTGGGGAAATTAACAAGATGGCACCAGTCAGTCTCCCTTGCCCCATGCTCTCAGGCCCTCGCTCCCCGTGTTCTGTAAGCAATGACTTTGCATGGATTTGTAATGGCTGAGTTCGCTTATAGCACTGCACATGTGCATCACGAGGTGCTTTCTTGGGTGCAGGCTACTTTTGTTCTATAAGTATATATAAGCTTCAACTGGAAAATCCCGAAGGGTTGTGAGCGATTATGATATGTTCTGTTATGTTATGTCTGCTGCTACAGCTGCTGTGCCAGCCCAAAGAGTATAAGTTTGTGCAGTTTCTACAGCTCCTCACATTTTCTCCCAGCTTCTTAGCTTGTGCCTTGCCTACCATCAGTTCAGCGAACTACGTGCACAGTCAGATACAGAGACAATTGGCGTCATGAGCAGGATCAGCAATACAATTGGTGTAGTCGGCAGGATACCCAGGAGGTAGAGGAGCCTGAGGCTCCACTGGATGGAGGAAGTCAATGGCCACCATAAAACATGTGGTACCTTGTGGCTGCCATCCTCTTGGCGTGGGCTCTAGTGGAAGACTGGGAAGCGGTGGACAGTTCACTGGATAGCATTCAAACGGCATTACAGGCAGTGAGTTCCTTTTTGGCAAACAAGTGGTACCAACTGCTGTTGGCACCGTGGGGTGGGTTTTCCTGACTGCCTTGAAGATGAATATGGATAGTACTCTCCATGATGCTGTGCCAGTGTGCAATGTGCAGAGATGCTTGGAAGAACTAGAGCAATGTATGGCATTAAAGCAAGAGAACCATGGCCCTGAAGAAGCCAGCATCTCTGACAGTGAGGCAGTAAGTGATGGTGATGATGGACTAAGGTTATGAGACTAAGGTTATGAGACTAAAGATGATGATGATAAATGTTGTGAGACCATGGATCCCCGCTTGGCAGCAAGGCACTAAAGCATGAGCAGCTTACAGCCTGGGGGGACATTCTCAACGGACCCCAATGTGACTGAATTCATGACATAATGACCATATATTCTGGTGGAGTTTGTTGACTTGGGTATGCAATTTCAGCAAAAACAAGGGGAACCCTTTTCAGTATGGCTTGTGAGACCTTGGGACACAGGGGTAGATGGTATCCTGTGTCCTGGGGAAGAGGTAAAACAGTTGGCATCTATAACCAGTCAACCCTCATTGAGACAAAAGTTGCACAATGCTAGGCAAATCATGAAAGGGATGCCTAGCCAAATGCACACTCTCATGGAATGGATTAACTCTGTCATCTGCACTATGTGGTCAAATGTGGGTGAGCTCTCAGGTGGTGTAAGTAAATGTCATACCTATGCTGAGGCTGAGATGACCCAAGTCATGATAGAACTGAGCATGGAGCAGTAAATATTTAACCTTAGTACCCAAGGCCCAGATGATGAGTGTGTTCTGGTGGCATTCAAGACACAATTTTGAACAATGCCCAGTCTATCTCTTTTGGATCCTTGACTACTATTCTTGCACCCTATGTGGGCACCATATCTATGAGGTGACCTCGATGGTGGCTAGCTTGGAAGAAATAGAGGAATGGCAGCAAGGAAAGGGGATTAGAAGTATGAAGACCCCAAAGGGGGACTGATCTGGAAAAGACCCCATCCAGGTGACAAGAATGCAAGTGTGGTTTGATTTGTTTGCAGTGGGAGTTGACAGAAATAAAATTGATAGACAATCTAATGATCTTCTCCTAGAGCTATGGAGGGAATTGAGACTGGAGCAACAGTTTACCAAGTTTGGGAAGCACCCACAGCAAGAGATATGGGTGGTTTAGTTAGAACATTACATGATGCCTGAGGATGTTCCTTGCGATGATGCCCTTTTCCACTTTGAATAGGGCTCACACAAAGGTGCCCTCCTGAACAGCCCAAGCAGGGACTGGAGGCCCCACTTAAGACTTGAAATTCACTGTCACAAGCTAATGTACAGCGAGTAATGGCCCTGTTTGGCACTGGGGCTGAATGCAACCTTGGTAAGAAGCCAATTTTCAAAGGTAAGAAGTTGTGCCCTTACCTTTGAAAACTGGATGGATCCCTATGTGGTGCTCCTGCTGCTGCTAAGTCACTTCAGTCGTGTCCGACTCTGTGCAACCCCATAAACGGCAGTCCACCAGGCTCCCCTGTCCCTGGGATTCTCCAGGCAAGAACACTGGAGTGGGTTGCCATTTCCTTCTCCAAAGCATGAAAGTGAAAAGTGAAAGTGAAGTCGCTCAGTCATGGCCGACTCTTAGCGACCCCATGGACTGCAGCCCACCAGGCTTCTCCATCCATGGAATTTTCCAGGCAAGAGCACTGGAGTGGGGTGCCATTGCCTTCTCCCTATGTGGTGGTATATGGTAAAGGTTGTGTCCTATGACATGCTACTAATCTCTGATTTTATTGTAGATTTAGAACAATATGGAAGCATTGGGGATTGTGTGGGTGGTCTGTGAATGCTGCAAAGATCCTCATTGAAAGGGTGAATCTGGCAACTGTGGGGGTTTTCCAAGTCCTAAATAAAAACCCACAGGGGTAAAGTTGTCCCCGTGGAGGCTTTGCTGCAACTTCACAAGGACAGATAGTGAACTAGACTTGGCCATGGAATATAAAAGCACTCCAAATGCAGTAAGTGGCTCTTTTAGTCCATTAGGGCAAGGACTGCAACATGAGTTCCATGTGATACCTGGTATTGTGTTTTGCTATGTATTGGGGATGTAACTGTTTGTTGTCATAGCTACTGCTGTTTCAAGATGCAAATCCAGGGTTCAGTATTACTTGCCAAGGAATTTGCAGAAGATGGACTGTGCATGTATAGTGAGGCAGGAGACCATGAAAGGGTGGAATGTGGGGCACCAGTCAGTCTCTTGCCCCAGGCTATCACACCCTCTCACCCCATGTTCTCTAAACATTGACTTTGCATGGTTGTGTAATGGCTGAGATCACTTAGAGCACTGCATAGGCACATCACAAGGAACTTGCTTGGCCACGGTCTGCTTTTGTTCTATAAGTATATATAAGCTTCACCTGGAAAAGACCAGAAGGTTTTGTGTCATTATATTATATTGTGTCTGCTACTACAGCTGCTGTGCCATTCAGAAGAGAAAAAACTGTGTCTGCAGTTCCTATGGCTCCTCACATTTTCTTCCAGCCTCTTAGCTCATGCCTTGCCTACCATGGGTTCTGTAAACAGTGTGCACAGTGAGATACAATGAGATAATTGGCATCAGGAGCAGGATCAGCAATACATAAGGTTTCAGATTGGTAAAACCACAAAGAATATCCCCACTTATCTGGAAAGGCTAATCAAATACTTCTCCCTTTTCCAATTTTGGAAGCCCAGATATTCTGCATGTACTACAATAAAACAATGAATTGTAGAACATTAAATAATACTAAGGGTCTTCCCTCAGAGAAGGTGATGGCACCCCATTCCAGTACTCGTGCTTGGAAAATCCCATGGACAGAGGAGCCTGGTAGGCTGCAGTCCATGGGGTCGCAAAGAGTTGGACACGACTGAGTGACTTCACTTTCACTTTTCACTTCATGCATTGGAGAAGGAAATGGCAACCCACTCCAGTGTTCTTGCCTGGAGAATCCCAGGGACGGCGGAGCCTGGTGGGCTGCCGTTTCTGGGGTTGCACAGAGTTGGACACAACTGAAGCGACTTAGCAGCAGCAGCAGCAAGGGTCTTCTCTGGTGGTTCATTCAGTAAAAAAGTCTGCCTGCAATGCAGGAGACCTGGGTTCAACCCCTGGATAAGGAAGATCCCCTGGAAAAGGAAATGGCAACCCAATCCAGTATTCTTGCCTGGAGAATTCTATGGACAGAGGAGTCTGGTAAGCTACAGTCCAACTGAATTAAATTTTCTTATATCTAGCCAGACATTAATGAGTTTGTAGAAGTATAACTCAATGCCATTTTTATCCCCCATATTTTCTGTAAAATACACTTTAATACATATTTGTTTATGTTAAAAGAGTTATGATTGTTATTTTTCATTCAACTCATATAATCAAAAGTTAGTTTTAATTTCCAATATGGTAAATATCAATAGATATAACTTTACATGAATTAGGAGTCATTGATCTAGAATCTTAGTTTTTAGTCTTATATTTTGTTATTCAAAGAAAGATGCATGTTTTCTTTTGTTCTCAGTTTTTATTTTACTTTTAAAAAATATCTGTGCTGGTTAAAATGTTCTCAATTATCTTCAAGTCTATCTGTTAAGAATCCTCACTCTCCTTTTTGACATTCTCAGAAGGTCCCAAGCTCTGCACATTCTACCTCGTATCCTCTTTTCCTGATTTGGGCACATCTAGGAAACATCTGAAATGCAAAAGTAGGCAAGAGTATCCAAGAGATACCTGGAGTAAAAGGCAAATTTGGTCTTGGAGTACAAAATGAAGCAGGGCAGAGGCTAACTGAGTTTTGCCAAGAGAATGCAATGGTCATAGCAAGAACCCTCTTCCAACAATACAAAAGAAGATTCTACACATGGACATCATCAGATGGTCAATATTGAAATCAGATTGATTATATTCTTTGCAGTCAAAAATGGAGAAGCTCTACACAGCAAAAACGAGATTGGGAACTGAATGTGGCTAGAATCATGAACTCCTTATTGCCAAATTCAGACTTAAATTGAAGAAAGTAGGGAAAAACCACTAGACCATTCAAGTATGACCTAAATAATATCCCTTATGACTATACAGTGGAAATGACAAATAGATTCAAGGGATTAGATCTGACAGAGTGCCTGAAGAACTATGAGTGGAAGTTCATGATACTGTACAAGAGGCAATGATCAAGACCATCCCCAAGAAAAAGAAATGAAAAATGGAAAAATGGTTGTCTGAGGAGGCCTTACAAATAGCTGAAAAAAGAAGAGAACCTAAAGGCAAAGTAGAAAATGAAAGATATGAATTCAGAGTTCCAAAGAATAGCAAGGATATTAAAACTTTCCTCAGAGATCAGTGTAAGGAAATAGAGGAGAACAATAGAATGGGAAAGACTAGAGATCTCTTCAAGAAAATTAGAGGTACTAAGGGAACATTTCATGCAAAATGGGCACAATGAAAGACAGAAATGGTATGGACCTAACAGAAGCAGAAGATATTAAGAAAAGTTGGCAAGAATACCCAGAAGAACTGTACAAAAAAGATCTTCATGACCTAGATAACCACGATGGTGTGATCACTAATCTAGAGCCAGACATCCTGGAATGCAAAGTCAAGTTGACCTTACAAAGCATCACTACGAACAAAGCTGGTGGAGGTAGTGGAATTCCAGTTGAGCTATACAGAATCGTAAAAAATAATGCTATGAAAGTGCTGTACTCATTATGCTGCCAAATTTGGAAAACTCAACAGTGACCACAGGACTGTAAAAAGTCAGTTTTCATTCCAATCCCAAAGAAAGGCAATGCCAAACTCTTGATGACAGTGAAAGAGGAAAGTGAAAAATTTGGCTTAAAACTCAACATTTAGAAAACTAAGATCGTGGCATCCAGTCCCATCTCTTCTGGCAAATAGATGGGGAAACAATGGGAACAGAGAGAGACTTTATTTTGTGGGGCTCCAAAATCACTGCAGATGATTGTAGCCATGAAATCAAAAGATGAAAAGAAGAAAAGCTATGGCCCACCTAGACAGCATATTAAAAAGAGACATTACTTTACCAACAAAAATCTGTTTAGTCAAAGCTATAGTTTTTCCAGTAGTCATGTATGGATGTGAGAGTTGGACTGTAAAGAAATCTGAGCACTGAAGAATTGATGCTTTTGAACTGTTGTGTTGGAGAAGACTCTTGAGAGTCCATTGGACTGCAAGGAGATTCAAACAGTCAATCCTAAAGATATCAGTCCTGAATATTCTTTGGGAAGACTGATGCTGAAACTCCAATATTTTGGCCACCTGATGCAAAGAAGTGACTCATTGGAAAGGACCCTGATTTGGGAAAGACTGAAGGCAGGAGGAGAAGGGAACAATAGAGGATGAGATGGTTGGATGGTATCACTGACTTGATGGACATGAGTTTGAATAAGCTCCTGGAGTGGCAATGGACAGGGAAACCTGGCTTGCTGCAGTCCATGGGGTCACAAATAGTCAGATACGACTGAGTGAATTGAACTGAGGAAACAGAAATGAACAGAGTTCATTCAGATCATCCCCGCCTGGTAATTAAAATAGGAGTTAAGGATTCTCAGCCGTGGTCAGGAAGTGATGATAAGGAACTGAAAGTGCGTTGAGGTAGCTGACTCAGTCACAGTGGCATGTGATGGTTGACACCAATTTTGAGGACAAAGGTCATGAGTTAATCATTTATACCTTGTTACATATGAATGAAAGCCTGGGAATATGAGGAAAACATTTATCTTTAATTTCCTAAGAATATAAGCCACAATTTATTATGAACTGAATATTCCTTCCTATCCAATTTTTGCTTGAAATGTGTATTGTTACCTTGGAAATGCTGATGTTTTTGGTAAAAATTCCCTTGGACATCCTGACTTTTAAGTGTTTTTTTTTTTTTTTTTTTTTCACATTTTTTGATATATAGCCCTCCATCTGTGGAGGGCTTCCTGTAAATGGTCTTCACACTTCCTGTGAAACTGTTCTTCAACTATTACTATAATGCTTCAGTTACAAACAGCTTGATTTACCAGTTAGAATGGCTTAAAGCTCTTTTGCTCACATTTTCCTTTTAGACTTGAATGTAACTAAATTATTTCATTACCAGACTGTTATCTTAAAAGCAGCACAACACCTTGAACCTTAAACCTGTAGCCTGTCCTATTCTGGGTTAAGTCCTCTGCTAGTTATAATAATTAAAGATTCTATTTCTTAAAATGGAAACATCTCTTGAAAAATAATTAGAGTTCTTCCTGCAATTTAATTTTAACAATGCATGCTTCCATTTTTATTGGAGAACTGTTGTTTGCAAAATGTTTTATAGGACTATTAATAAATACTTTGGGAAGAAAGTTAACATCATGTTGAAATGTACCAAAATATGTATTAATTGCCCCATAAAACATGCTCTGTTGTGTCCTATTGCTCAAATTAGGTGGAGTTGCCAAGGCAACACTTTTATACTACACCACTATGGCTAAAAGAAGGCATACTCAATTCAATGTTTCACTTACAGGAAGGCTAATGAGAAAGCTGCACAGAAATGTAGATCTCACTGTTTACACTCGCCAAAGAATGCTCAAACTACCGCACAATTGCACTCATCTCACACACCAGTAAAGTAATGCTCAAAATTCTCCAACCCAGGCTTCAGCAATACTTGAACCGTGAACATCCTGATGTTCAAGCTGGTTTTAGAAAAGGCAGAGGAACCAGAGATCAAGTTGCCAACATCTGCTGGATCATTGAAAAAGCAAGAGAGTTCCAGAAAAGCATCTATTTCTGCTTTATTTACTATGCCAAAGCCTTTGACTCTGTGGATCACAATAAACTGTGGAAAATTCTGAAAGAGATGGGAATAACAGACCACCTGATCTGCCTCTTGAGAAATTTGTATGCAGGTCAGGAAGCAACAGTTAGAACTGGACATGGAAAAACAGACTGGTTCCAAATAGGAAAAGGAGTACGTCAAGGCTGTATATTGTCACCCTGCCTATTGAACTTATATGCAGAGTACATCATGAGAAACGCTGGACTGGAAGAAATACAAACACTGGAAAACACTGGAAAAACGCTGGAATCAAGATTGCTGGGAGAAATCTCAATAACCTCAGATATGCAGATGACACTACCCTTTTGGGAGAAAGTGAAGAGGAACTAAAAAGCCTCCTGATGAAAGTGAAAGTGGAGAGTGAAAAAGTCGGCTTAAAGCTCAATATTCAGAAAACTAAGATCATGGCATCCGGTCCCATCACTTCATGGGAAATAGATGGGGAAACAGTGGAAACAGTGTCAGACTTTATTTTTCTGGGCTTCAAAATCACTGCAGATGGTGACTGCAGCCATGAAATTAAAAGACGCTTACTCCTTGGAAGGAAAGTTATGACCAACCTAGATAGCATATTCAAAAGCAGAGACATTACTTTGCCAACAAAGGTTCGTCTAGTTAAGGCTATGGTTTTTCCTTTGGTCATGTATGGATGTGAGAGTTGGACTGTGAAGAAGGCTGAGCGCTGAAGAATTGATGATTTTGAACTGTGGTGTTGGAGAAGACTCTTGGGAGTCCCTTGGACTGCAAGGAGGAGATCCAACCAATCCATTCTGAAGGAGATCAGCCCTGGGATTTCTTTGGAAGAAATGATGCTAAAGCTGAAACTCCAGTACTTTGGCCACCTCATGCGAAGAGTTGACTCATTGGAAAAGACTCTGATGCTGGGAGGGATTGGAGGCAAGAGGAGAAGGGGACGATGAGAATGAGATGGCTGGATGGCATCACTGACTCGATGGACATGAGTCTCACTGAACTCCGGGAGTTGGTGATGGACAGGGAGGCCTGGTGTGCTGCAATTCATGGGGTTGCAAAGGGTTGGACACGACTGAGCGACTGATCTGATCTGATAAATACACTCATGCTGATATATAATATTCAATAAAAAATTAATAAACAATATTAGGTAGAGATCAAAGCACGTCAGGTACCACAGGTACCAGTTATTTTAAATGGACTGTTGAAACTGATGGCTAAGGCTTTCCATATAGGCACGAAAGTCATGTAACACGTGCACATAAAGATATTCTTTTAACTTTCCATATCTATATTACCAACACATGAGAATAGCAATCAGTCTTATGCTTCAAATGAGATTCTAAGGCCTGACCCACTTTAGGGTGTTTTAACTATTTCCTTACTCATTGTTTCTCGGTAGTTTATTATTAAGTACCAGATACTTTGATAGTGGCTGAATGATTGTTAGTTTTTTATTTTAAAATCTAAAATCTTATCCTTCACTAGACAAAGGCATTATATAGGTAATGCTTGCTAGTTTCTATAACAATCAACAGCAAATATCTCATTGATTTAATAACATGAGACTTTATTCTAGTTCATATCATTATCTGCTATAGGTTGAATAACTTTGCTGGGTGGCTTCTTTCCAAGTCGTAACTCAGGGACCTAGAATTCTTTCATCTTATGAAGCTATCATCTTCACACAAGATATGTACAGATGCCGTAAAAGGATAAAAAAAACATGAATACCCAGGTGATTTTATGGTGAATGTGAAGTATAATATACGACATGAGTGGAATATGTTTGTTAATATTTGAATCCCTCCAGGGAGCCTGGTAGGGACATATCTGAGCCCCAGGGAAACTCATGAGATGAAGACTGACAAAACTTGGAGTGACTAGTGTATTGCACATAAAACTATAAGCACTCAGTCAGTGCTTGTCAGTGGGGTAGGATGAGGCCTATTTTAAATAACAAAATAAATTCCAGAGAGGCAGAGATTAGATTTACTGGTGAACAGTTCTACAGGAGGCTATTCAATTAAAAAATAGTAGCAGAAAATATTAGGTAAAACAAATTCCTTAGTAGATATTGGAATCATCAAAATATGTCAAGATTTGCCTTATGAAGTGTTGAAACTCTTATTAGTAAAAGCCTAACTATCTCTGGAAATTATCTACCAGAATTATTTTTGAGAATTTTTTTTGAGTATGCTAGTTGGTCTCTGATTTTCCTTGCAAGTCTGAAAACCTAAGTTTAGACACTGAGGATTGTGTATATATGACAAAATGATGAGGTTTTTGCCAAATACAGTTACATCTATGGAAGTTGTGACATCTAACAAATCAAACTTGGGTCTGTCATTCACATTCAGTAAAGACAATCAACTGACACAGGATCGTGGTGAAGGAAAGTGCAATGTTTACTGCAAGGCCCAACAAGGATTATAGGCAGCTAATCCTCAAAAGAACCAAATTTCCTGAGGATCTCAGGGAAGGGTTTTTAAAGGCAAGGTGAAAGAGAGTAGCAGGTTGCATAATTATTTCATGTACAATTCTCTAACTGGTTGCAGGTGAAGTAACAGAGTGTCACAGTGATTAACGTATTCAGTCCTTAGGCCCCAGCTGGTCTGTTGGCTATATGCTCAGAGTCATCATGCAATTTGCTTCTTTCATCTGATGAGGGGGTTTTGTACCTGTAAAATGACACAGAAATGTGTATCAGACACTATTATCTATGTCCTTCTGTTCTTAGTTGTTCAGTCATGTCTGACTCTTTGTGACCCTGTGGACTGTAGCCTGCCAGTCTCCTTTATCGATGGGGGCTCTTCAGGCAACTATACTGGAGCCGGAGTGAATTGCCATGCCTTCATCCAGGGGATCTTCCCAACCCAGGGATCGAACCCAGGTCTCCCACATTGCACGTGGGTTCTTTACCATCTGAGCCACCAGGGAAGCCACGTCCTTCTGGGAGGACTAAAGAGTCTATGATTCTGCTACATGGCTGATCTGTTGTTTTCATTGTTCCTAGTTCTCTTGGCCCAGCTGATATATTTTGTTATTAATGCTCACAGTCTTCAAATCATTAATTCTTAAGCTAGTCTTTTATAACTCAGAGGAGGCCTGGGAGACTAAAGCAAATTACAAATAAGAGGTGGACAGGCAGAAGACATGAGAAGGGGAGAACAGGATGGTCCCATAGGATCCTGCTGTTAAGAGGTGACATATTATGGTATAAAAATAATTAATTAAATATAAAAGACAATTATCTGAAGACTTTCACATATCTTATAAGTATGTTTTAAACTGATACTATAATATGTTATAATTCAGGGACGTTTATAGTTATATCATGTCCAATTTCTTGTTGTAACTCTCTTTACACAAACTTATTCCTAAACCATCAGCAAAATAATTTTGCCAACAAGTTGTTAAAATGAATAAAATAATTTCCACATTTAATCAGAAAATAAGGAGACAAAAGATCTGAATCCTGCCCTTTACATCTCCATCAGGTTGCTTGCTCACCAATCAGATCACTAACTGAAAGACTATCACAGGTATAAACTAAAAAAGGCAATTGCTTATTATATTGTCATATTGTATAAAATATTCAAATAATTCTGAGGATCCTTTTCTCAAGAAAACTATTCCCAGGTTGAGAGATTATTTTAAGGTATGCAAAAGTTCTCAAATGTCAATACAAGATTTAAGTTCATCTTTTCTATGGTTTCATGTCAAAAACATGAAATAAGCTAGCATACTTTTCAAAATATTCAATTTCACAAACAAAAGTTAGGAAAAAGAAAAAGCTCATGATTGCATATGTGAAATAAGCTCAACAAAGAGTAATTAAAAATCCCACTTATTCCATGAAGAGTTTCCTGGGTAGTCTATTTTCATCTGTTTTCTACTACTCTGTACTTCCTTGGTAAGTATAAATTTATATAGCATGATTCTGAATTTATACATGCTTCTTCTTTAATTATTTTTTTAATGTTTGCCATTTTTGAAAATCTTGTTTCTCTCAATATGGATTAGGACTTTGAAGAATAACCTGTACTAAAACATATAATTAATAGTGAATAATTAAAAATAAGCAATTAGAAAATTCCTTATTTATTGATGAATATATATTCTAGCATGTGAATTATATGCAAACATATAAAGTGTTGATGCAGTATTCAAATACAATCAATTTTGAAAAAAATCCATCCATTTTATATTTTAACAAAGTTAATCAATATTGCTTCATATACACATAGGGGCAATTTACTAAGAATAAAAATTATAAAACAGACCTAGATGCTGATAAGGATAGTCACTGCATTTATCTTCCAAAAAATTAACATATAACATAAAACTGATCAGGTGAAAAACATTTTTACCTCATTAGTTTAACATTCATAAAAAAGAGTCAACTAACTTTGAATTCACAAGGATTTGAGTCAATCAATACTTCACTTAGCTACAAAAATTCATAAGAATTGTTTTCAACCTCCTGTTCAGTTCAATTGCTCAATTGTGTCTGACTGTTAGCAACCCCATGGGCTGCAGCATGCCAGTGTTCCCTGTCCATCACCACTCCCATGCTTGCTCAAACTCATGTCCATTGAGTCAGTGATGCCATCCAAACATCTTATCCTCTGTCATACCCTTCTCCTTGTACCTTCAATCTTTCCCTGCATCAGGGTCTTTTCCAATGAGTCAGTTCTTCGCATCAGGTGGTGAAAGTATTGGAACTTCAGCTTCAGCATCAGTCCTTTCAACAAATGCTGCTGCTACTAAGTCGCTTCAGTCATGTCTGGCTCTGTGCAACCCCATAGACGTCAGCCCACCAGGCTCCCCCGTCCCTGGGATTCTCCAGGCAAGAACACTAGAGTGGGTTGCCATTTCCTTCTCCAATGCATGAAAGTGAAAAGTGAAAGTGAAGTCGCTCAGTCGTGTCCGACTCCTAGTGACCCCATGGACTGCAGCCTACCAGGCTCCTCTGCCCATGGGATTTTCCAGACAAGAGTACTGGAGTGGGTTGCCACTGCCTTCTCTGATATGGTATTTTGCAATGAATATTCAGGACTGATTTTCTTTAGGATTGACTGGTTTTATCTCCTTGCAGTTGAAGCGACTCTGGAGTCTTCTCCAACATCACAGTTCAAAAGCATCAGTTCTTCATGCTCAGCTTTCTTAATGGTCCACCTCTCACATCCATATGTAACTACTGGAAAAACCATAGCTTTGACTTGACAGACCTTTGTCATTTCCAAACTTATTGAAGTATAATTGATACATAATATTATATAAGCTTAAGATGTACAACATGATTTTATACAGTAATATACTGTGAAATGTCTGCCACAGTAGGGATAGGTAATAGCCATTACCTTACATAGTAACCGTGTTTGTTTTTTGTAGGTGAAATCATTAATATCTATTCTCTTAGCCACATTCAAGTGTATAATAAACTATTTCTAACTATAGTTACCATGTTATAATTAGTTTTCCAAAATGTATTCATCTTATAATTGGAAATGTGTACCCTTTGACCAACTTGGTCACTCATCCCTGAAAATAATCATTCTACTCTCTGTTTCTATGGGTTTATAAATTTTTTTTAATCATACTTATAAGTGAGATCAGGCAGTATTTGTCTTTCTATGACTTAGTTTACTTATAGTGCCCTCAAAGTTCTTTATTATTGAAGTAAATATCAGAATTTCCTTCTGTTTATGTTTTAATTGTCCATTGTATACGTGTATCACATCTTAATTATCCATTCACCCATCAACAGATACTTAAGCTATTTCCATATCTTGGCCAGCATGGTGCTGTAATGAACATGGTGATAGAGAAAGCACTTCAAGACCCTGATTTTATTTCTTTTGATATATACTCAGATGTAGGATTACTAGATTATACAGTAGTTCTACTTTTAATTTTTAGAGTACTCCATACTGTTTTCCATAGTGACTGCCCCAAATACACTTTCACCAATGGTGCATAAGGATTCTGTTTCCTCCATATCCTTGTCCAATACTTGCTATATGTTTTTTTTTTTTTAATAAGAATGATTCTAACAGATATGAGGTAATATATCACTGTAGTTTTGACTTGCATTTTTCTGGTGATTAGTGATATCAAGCATCACTTTGTGTCCCCAGTACCCATTTGCATGCATTCTTTTGGAAACAAAAAAATATCTATTTAAGTCCTATGCTCATTTTTAAGTGGATTTTTTTGTTTGTTTGCTTTGCTATTGAGTTATATGAGTTCCTTATATAGTTTGGATATTAAACTCTTATCAGATATATGAGTTACAAATATTTTATCTGATTCTATAGGTAGTCTTTTCATTTTATTACTATTTGTTATGAAGAAGCTCAATCTGAGTCTCCTGCATTGCTGGCAGATTCCTTAACTTCTGAGCCACCAGGGAACCTAGTTTAACATAGTTCCACTTATTTATCTTTGCTTTTGTGTGTATACTTTGTGTGTTATATTCAGAAAATCATTGTCAAGACCAATGTCAAGGAGATCTTCTATAGTGTTTTCTTCTATGAGATTTATGATTTTAGGCCCATGTTTAACTATTTAAGCCATTTCAAGTTTATTTTTGTAAGTGGTGTAAAACAGGTTCAATTTCATTCTTCTGATTGTGATTATTCACTTTTCCCAACACTATTTAGTAAAGAGATTGCTGTGTTCCAATAGAGTATAATTGGGTTTCCTGCCAAGCAATAGCTTACTGTATCTAAGAGTTAATTTCTGGGCACTCAATTCTATTCCGTTGATCAATGTTTCTGCTTTTATGCTAGTACACCACTGTTTTGACTACAATAGCTGTATGATATAGCTTGAAATCAGTTAGTGTAATTCCTCCAGCTTTGTTCTTCTTTTTCAAGATTGCTTTAATTATTTGAGATCTTTGATGATTCCATACAAATCTTAGGATTTTTATATTTGTGTGAACATACCATTGACATTTTGATAAGGATTACCACAAATTTACAGGTAGCTTTGGGCTTCCCTGGTGGCTCAGATGATAAAGAATCTGCCTGCAATGTGGGAGACCTGGGTTGATCCCTGGGTCAAGAAGATCCCCTAGAGAAGGGAATGGCTACTCTTTCCAGTATTCTTGCCTGGAAAATTCCATGGACAGAAAAACTTGGCAGGCTAAAATCCATGAGGTTGCAAAGAGTCAGACATAACCGGGCAACCAACCCTTCCACAGGAAGCTATGTGTAGTATCAACATTTTAGCAATATTAATTTTAAAATGCATAAACATGGAATATCTTTAATTCCATCTTCTTTAATTTCTTTCATTAAAATCTTAGTTTTCAATATATAAATTTTTCACCTCCATAATTAAATTTAATATTAAGAACTTTGTTGTATTTGCTGTTGTAAATGGAATTGCTTTTTGTATTTGTTAGATAACTTGTGGTTTATGTATAAAAATATAATCCTATATACTGCTGTAGAAGACTTGTCAGAGTCTCTTGGACTGAAAGGAGATCAAACCAGTCAGTCCTAAAGGAAAGCAACCCTGAATATTCTTTGGAAGTACTGTTGCTGAAGTTGAAGCTCTAATATCCTGGCTGGCTTATGCAAAGAGCTGACTCATTGGAAAAGACCCCAGTGCTGGGAATGGGCAAAGAGAATGGGGTGGCAAAAGATAAGATGGTTAGATAGCATCACTGACTCAAGGGACATGAATTTGAGCAAACTCTGGGAGATTGTTGAGGACAGATGAGCCTGGTGTGCTACAGTCTATGAGGTCATGAGAAGTTAGACATGACTTAGTAATTAACAGCAACTATATATATATATATATATATATATATATATATATATATTTCTCTTACCTTGGATGTGGGGTATCTCTTCATGGCTGCTCCAGCAAAGTGCAGCCGCTGCTCCTTACCTTGGACTAGGGGTATCTCCTCACAGCCACCCCTCCTCACCTTGAACATGGAGTAGCTGCTTTTGGTCCTCCTGCGCCTGTGCAGCCACCACTCCTTGAACGTGAGGTTGCTCCTCTCCGCTGCAGCTCCTGACCTCGGGCATGGGGTAGATCCTCTCGGCAGCTGCCCCTGACCTTGGGCGTGCGGTAGCTCATCTCAGCCGCTGCCCGTGACCTCGGACGTGGAGTGGGGGTGGGGGGAGCTCCTCTAGGCCACTCCTGTGCTGTTGCAGCCTGGCACTCTCGGTCGCCTCCTCTGACCTTGGGTGAGGGGTAGCTCCTCTTGGCCACCATTCTGCACGGTCTGTCATAGCCAGCAGGCTTTTGCGCATTCCCTCCCAGTCAGCGTGCTTCTGCTGAAGCCAGCACATCAAAGGTAAGAGAAACCCAAATAAGACGGTAGGTGTTGTGAGGGCATCAGAGAGCAGACACACTGAAACCATAATAATAGTAAACTAGCCAATCAAGGACCACAGCCTTGTCTAACTCAACAAAACTAAGCCATGCCCTGTGGGACTACCCAGGATGGGCGGGTCATAGTGGAGAGGTCTGACAGAATGTGGTCCACTGGAGAAGGGAATGGCAAACCATTTCAGTATTCTTGCCTTGAGAACCCCATGAACAGTATGAAAAGGCAAAATGATAGGACACTGAAAGGGGAACTTCATGGGTCGGTAGATGCCCAACATGCTACTGGAGATCAGTGGAGAAATAACTCCAAAAAGAAGGAAGGGATGGAGCCAAAGCAAAAACAATACCCAGTTGTGAATGGGACTGGTGATAGAAGCAAGGTCAGATGCTGTAAATAGCAATACTGCATAGGAACCTTGAATGTCAGGTCCATGAATCAATGCAAATTGGAAGTGGTCAAATAAGAGATGGCAAGAGTGAACGTCAACATTCTAGGAATTAGCAAACTAAAATGGACTGGAATGGGTGAATTTAACTCAGATGACCATTGTATCTACTACTGTGGGCAGGAATCCCTTAGAAGAAATGGAGTAGCCATCATGGTCAACAAAAGAGTCCAAAATGCAGTACTTGGATGCAATCTCAAAAACGACAGAATGATTTGTTCATTTCCAAGGCAAACCATCCAATAATATCACGGTCATCCAAGTCTATGCCCCAACCAGTAACGCTGAAGAAGATGAAGTTGAACGGTTCTATGAAGACCTACAAGACCTTTTAGAACTAACACCACAAAAAGATGTCCTTTTCATTATAGGGGACTGGAGTGCAAATGTAGGAAGTCAAGAAACACTTAGAATAACAGGCAAATTTGGCCTTGGAGTACGGAGTGAAGGAGGGCAAAGGCTAATAGAGTTTTGCCAAGAGAACGCATGGGTCATAGCAAACACTCTCTTCCAACAACATAAGAGAAGACTCTACACATGGACATCACCAGCTGGTCAACATCGAAATCAGATTGATTATATTCTTTGCAGCCAAAGATGGAGAAGCTCTACACAGTCAGAAAAAACAAGACCGGGAGCTGACTGGGGCTCAGATCGTGAACTCCTTATTGACAAGTTCAGACTTAAATTGAAGAAAGTATGGAAAACCATGAGACCATTCAGGTATGACCTAAATCAAATCCCTTATGATTATACAGTGGAAGTTAGAAATAGATATAAGGGACTAGATCTGATAGACAGAGTGCCTGATGAACTATGGATGGAGGTTCGTAACATTGTACAGGAGACAGGGATCAAAATCATCCCCATTGAAAAGAAATGAAAAAAAAAGCAAAATGGCTGTGTGAGGAGGGCTTAAAAATAGCTGTGAAAAGAAGAGAAGTGAAAAACAAAACAGAAAAGGAATGATGTAAGCATCAGAACGCAGAAATCAATGCAAAGAAATAGAGGAAAACAACAGAATGGAAAAGACGAGAGACTTCTTCAAGAAAATTAGAGATATCAAGGGAACATTTCATGCAAAGATGGGCTCAATAAAGGACAGAAATGGTATGGATCTAACAGACGCAGAAAATACTAAGAAGAAGTGGCAGGAATACAGAGAAGAAGTGTATAAAAAAGAGCTTCACAACCAAGATAATCACGATGGTGTGATCACTCACCTAGAGCCAGACATCCTGGAATGTGAAGTCAAGTGGGCCTTAGAAAGCATCACTACGAACAAAGCTAGTGGAGGTGATGGAATTCCAGTTGACCTATTTCAAATCCTGAAAGATGATGCTGTGAAAATGCTGCACCTAATATGCCAGCAAATTTGGACAACTCAACAGTGGCCACAGGACTGGAAAAGGTAAGTTTTAATTCCAATCCCAAAGAAAGGCAATGCCAAAGAATGCTCAAACTACCGCACAACTGCACTCATCTCACATGCTAGTAAAATAATGCTCAAAATTCTCCAAGCTAGGCTTCAACAATATGTGAATTGTGAATTTCCAGATGTTCAAGCTGGTTTTAGAAAAGGCAGAAGAACCAGAGATCAAATTGCCAACATCCATTGGATCATAGAAAAAGGAAGAGAGTTCCAGAAAAACATCTATTTCTGCTTTCTTGACTATACCAAAGCCTTTGACTCTGTGGATCACAATAAACTGTGGAACATTCTGAAAGACATAGGAATACCAGAGCACCTGACCTGCCTCCTGAGAAACCTTTATGCAGGTCAGAAAGCAACAGTTAGAACTGGACATGGAACAACAGACTGGTTCCAAATGGGAAAAGGAGTACATCAAGGCTGTATATTGTCACCCTGCTTATTTAACTTATATGCAGAGTACATCATGAGAAATGCCGGGCTGGAAGAAGCACAAGCTGGCATCAAGATTGCCAGGAGAAATATCAATAACCTCAGATATGCAGATGACACCACCCTTATGGCAGAAAGTGAAGAGGAACTCAAAAGCCTCTTGATGAACGTGAAAGAGGAGAGTGAAAAAGTTGGCTTAAAGCTCAACATTCAGAAAACGAAGATCATGGCATCTGACCTCATCACTTCATGGGAAATAGATGGTGAAACAGTGGAAACAGTGTCAGACTTTATTTTTCTGCGCTCCAAAATCACTGCAGATGGTGATTGTAGCCATGGAACTAAAAGACGCTTACTCCTTGGAAGGAAAGTTATGACCAACCTAGATAGCATATTCAAAAGCAGAGACATTACTTTGTCAACAAAGGTCCATCTAGACAAGGCTATGGTTTTTCCAATGGTCATGTATGGATGTGAGAGTTGGACTATGAAGAAAGCTGAGCGCTGAAGAATTGATGCTTTTGAACTGTGGCGTTGGAGCAGACTCTTGAGAGTCCCTTGGACTGCAAGGAGATCCAACCAGTCCATTCTAAAGGAGAACAGTCCTGGGTGTTCTTTGGAAGGACTGATGCTAAAGCTGAAACTCCAATACTTTGGCCACCTCATGCGAAGAGTTGACTCATTGGAAAAGACTCTAATGCTGGGAGACATTGGGGGCAGGAGAAGGGGACGACAGAGAATGAGATGGCTGGATGGCATCACTGACTCGATGGACTTGAGTCTGAGTGAACTCCGGGAGTTGGTGATGGACAGGGAGGCCTGGCGTGCTGCAATTTATGGGGTCGCAAAGAGTCAGACATGGCTAAGCGACTGAACTCAATTGAACTGAACTGAAAGATGAAAGAGCACATAAACCAAGGACGGTATTGGAATGCAGGATTGGAAAAACTTGACCCTTATCGTCCTTGTCCCCTCACCCCCATTCTGTAACTATTAATGGAACAGTATAATCTGTCTGCCCTCCTACCCCACAGGGAGAAGGTATGTGCCCAACTCTTCCCCCACCCAGTATACATGCCTTATTCAATCAGCAAATGACCCGCAAGACCCCTATCCCACTCCTTGTACCCTGGTATTAAAAGTGGACTAAGGACCCTTGTTCAGTGTCAGTTCTCCCTTGAGCTGGCCTGCTGATCTAACAGCATCTTCCACTGTAATAAACTTTATTTTTCTCTCATTCTGTCTCACGTCTGGAAATTCTTTTCCAATGCACACTGAACCATAACAAATTTTTAACTTAAAAGCCTTCATGCAGCTAGAAACAAATCCAGCTACACAGTTATAGAGGCAGGGAGCAAACAGCAGAAACAGAACAATCAGGATTATTGAAATTAGGATAGTTTTTCACCATGAGAAACTAGTTAACATCTCCCAAAATGAAATGACTAGGCTTCAGGAGTATACATAGCCTAAATCATCTTGTTCAGGTGTTTAGTAAAGTGAATAACATTAGTGCTCATTTTTGGTATACGTGTACAACCCTGGGTATGGATAATGGCACAAATTCCTCCATGTGCGGCTGTTAAAAAAGACCAATCTGTTTTGTAAAACCACCTTTCTAATTTGTGTTTGTTCAGCATAAAGGGCTCAAATAGCTTTTTAAGACTCTTGTAAATCCTGTTGAGTAAAATTAGTCAGAGCATCAACTCATAGCATAATGTATGTAGTTTTCAGAAAGGGAAAAATTACTCCAGCCAAATAATCATACCAGTGAAATACAAACATTGTCCAATGAGTTCTAAGGTGTGACAAATTAGCAGGCTTCTCCAGAAGCTCTAAAAATATCAATCCATGAGTAAAAACTAGACCTAGGGTGCATCTCCCTATCCAGCCAGGGGGAAGTCATGCAAATAGGTAAGAGTCACATATCCAGTAGGTCTCATTTGGAGCAAGCCAGTATGACAGTGATCCAGTCCCAATCAGTGCCTGGCCAGGCAAAAGGAGGACCTGAACTGGGATTGGAAGACACGGGAATAATTACATTGCATATATTGCCTGAGGCAAAAATCCCAGTTGATTCCAGTTATTATAATTAAGCTATCAGCTAACTTCTGGGGATGGCTCTATTTGTTCCCCGCATATGAGGGCATAGGATATTAGGCAGCCCTTTTCAGTTGTTAGCCGTATAACCTCATTCCATATTTGATAAACATCAGGTAAAAAGCCACAGGATCTAATCTACCTTCTTATGTGCAGCAAAATAGTGATTAAACCAAGACAATTCATAATCAAAGTTAAAAGTCACATTCTATTCATAGATAAGGTACAAAGTGTTGCACCGGTCCATTTTAGGATTGTTAGATGTCATCAGATTAAGAAGAGGCATCACATATGATTGTTGTTGGCATGGGTAGTCACGGACTTGGAGAAAGTCCTTTCCCTGAAGTGGAGATGCCCACCACAGGAAGCCTTCCACTGACAAAGAGACTGCTCTGCAGACTCAACAATTAAACCAATTGTGGAATGTGGCATAGAAGTGAGCCCAGGACAGGAAGGCCTTGTCTTGAGGGTCAAACAGCAGACTCAAGATTTTCGGAGTCAGCAGAAACAGGCCCACATAGATTATCAGGCCCATTTGAAAAATAAAAAAGTAAAAGCATAGAGAATAAAGACATAAAATGACATCCCTTAGCCCTGGTCAGTGTGCCACCTCTTAACCTGAGTGTGGTAAACCCACCCATCAATTCCTGGCACTTTGACAGCTGTGGGAGAAGAAAGAAAAACCTGGTAAGGGCCTTCCCAGAGAGGCTCGAGGGATTGCCCCTTGAGATCTCAATGTCTTTATCAGGAACTCAGTTCCTGGCTCAAACAGGATTGTTTGACTCACAGGCTGGGTCAGGAGTCACCTCCCAAAATTCCTGTAATGTTTTTTGAAAAGTTGAAAGTTGAGTTACATAATTAGCTAACTCCAAGGCTTCAGGGTCTATAACAATGTCTGTGCATAAGAAGGCCTTCCATGAATACATTCAAAGGGGGACTGTCCCTTTTTTGGGGGGGCAGTCAGAGCTCTCATTAAAACTATGGGTAAAACTTTAAGCCAATTGTCTTATGTCTTTTGAGTTAATTTACCTGCTGCTGCTGCTAAGTCGCTTCCGTTGTGTCCGACTCTGTGTGACCCCAGAGAGAGCAGCCCACCAGGCTCCCCCCACCCTGGGATTCTCCAGGCAAGAACACTGGAATGGCTTGTAATTTCCTTCTCCAATGCATGAAAGTGAAAAGTGAAAGTGAAGTCTCTCAGTCGTGTCCAACTCTTAGCGACCCCATGGACTGCAGCCTACCAGGCTCCTCCGTCCATGGGATTTTCCAGGCAAGAGTACTGGAGTGGGATGCCATTGCCTTCTCCGTTAATTTACCTAGATGTCTCTTAATAATGTCATTAGTTTTTTCAACCTTTTCTGAGGTTTGAGGTTTCCAGGAACAGTGTAAGTGATATTCTATTCCTATAGCTTTTTTACACCCTCTGAGTTACAACAGCTTTATAGGCAGAGCTATTGTCACTCTGAAGGCTCCCCAGTGGCCCAAACCTGGAAATAATTTCATGGATTAAAATTCTTACAACCTCCTTAGCCTGCTCACTACAGCAGGGAAAATCTTCAATCCATCCAGTAAAGGTATCTATCCACACTTGTAAGCAAGAAAATCCATTTGCTTTTGGCATATGAGAGTGAGTGAAGTCACTCAGTCGTGTCCAACTCTTTGCGACCCTATGGACAGTAGCCTACCAGGTTCCTTCATCCATGGAATTTTCCAGGCAAGAGTACTGGAGTGGGTTGCCATTTCCTTCTCCAGGGGATCTTCCCTACCCAGGGATTGAACCCAGGTCCCCTGCATTGCAGGCAGACGCTTTACCATCTGAGCCACCAGGGAAGTTCCATATGAGTAAAATATGAGGGAAGTTTGACATATGAGTAAAATCAATTTCCCAGTTCTCTTCAGGATATTTTGCACCTTGTTGTAACCCAGATTTTGCTAGTTTTTCAGTCTTTGGGTTATTTTCCTGACAGACCTCATGTCTCTTGATAATGTTCTTTAAAGTCTTCATTACATTTTTTATCTTCAAACAAATGGAAAGCCATCTGGTAAGTGCTCTCAATGCCTAAATGAAAACTTTGGTGTAAACCTTTCTGAATTTTTCATTGAGCATTTTCAGCAATTATTTATAGTCTGTCCTCAGACTGTAAACATCCTTTACTAGTAATCTTTCATCTTTTTGCTCGTATCTTTCAAATTCTTCATCAGTATATTGTGGCTTCTCCTGTTCAACAGGACCTGTCCAGATCAAAGGTGTATGTAGTGAAGAGGTTTCCTAAAGTGTTGCCTTTCTGGCTTGGCAGTCAGCCAGCTGATTACCTCCAGCTACTTTACTCCTGTCCCTGCTGTGCCCTTTGCAGTGCACAGTGGCTACTTCTTTAGGAAAATATACAGCAATTAAGAGTCTCTCAATTCAGTTCATTTCAATCACTCAGTTGTGTCCAACTTTTGCAGCCCCATGGACTGCTGCATGCTAGGCTTCCTTGTCCATCACCAAAACGTGAAATTTGTTCAAACTCATGTCTGTCAGATTGGTGATGCCATCCAACTATCTCATTCTCTATTGCCCCCTTCTCCTTCTACCTTCAATCTTTCCCAGCATCAGAGTCTTTTCCAATGAGTCAACTCTTCACATCAGGTGGCCAAAGTATTGGATTTTCAGCTTCAGCATCAGTCCTTCCAACTTATTCAGGATTAAGTTCCTTTAAGATTGACTGGTTTAGATCACCTTGCACTCCACGGGATGCCTAAGAGTCTTCTCCAACACCACAGTTCAAAAGTATCAATTCTTCAGCACTCAGCCTTCTTCACAGTCCAACTCTCACAACCATACATGAGTACTGGAAAATGATAGCTTTGACTAGACGAACATCTGTTGGCAAAGTAATGTCTCTGCTTTTCAATATGCTGACTAGGTTAGTCACTATCTTTTCTTCCAAGGAGCAAGCATCTTTTAATTTCATGGCTGCAGTCACCATCTGCAGTGATTTTGGAGCCCACGAAAGTAAGCTCTGTCACTGTTTCAGTTGTTTCCCCAACTATTTGCCGTTAAGTGAGGGACAGGATGCCATGATCTAACGTCTTTGAATATTGAGTTGTAAGACTTTTTTTTACTCCCCTTTCACTTTCATAAAGGGGCCTTTTAGTTTGTCTTCACTTTCTGCCATAAAGGTGGTGTCATCTACATATCTGAGATTATTGATGTTTTTCCTGGAAATCTTGATTTCAGCTTGTGCTTCATCCAGCCTGGCTTTTCAAATGATGTACATTGCATAGAAGTTAAATAAGCAGGGTGACAGTATACAGCCTTGAAGTAAACCTTCCCCAATTTAGAAGCAGTCTGTTGTTTCATGTCTGGTTAAACGGTTGCTTCTTGGCTTGCATACAGATTTTTCAGGAGGCAAGTAAGGTGGTCTGGTATTCCCAAAACATTAAGAATTTTCCGCAGTTTGTTGTCATCCACACAGTTAAAGGCTTTGGCATAGTCAATAAAGCAGAAGTAGATGTTTTTCTGGAACTCTCTTGTTTTTTCTATGACTCAGCAGATGTTGGCAATTTGATCTCTGTTTCTTCTGTCTTTTCTAAATCCAGCTTGAACATCTGGAAGTTATCAGTTCATGTACTGTTGAAGTCTCTCTTAGAGAATTTTGAGTATTACCTTGCTAGCCTGTGAGATGAGTGCAATTATGTGGTAGTTTGAACATTCTTTGGCATTGCCTTTCTTTGGGATTGGAATGAAAACTTACCTTTTCCAGTTCTGTGGTCACTGCTGAGTTTTCCAGATTTGCTGGCGTATTGAGTGCAGGACTTTCACAGCATCATCTTTTAGGATTTGAAATAACTCAATTTCATCACCTCCACTAGCTTTGTTCTTAATGGTGCTTCAGAAGGCCAACTTGACATCACATTCCAAGATGTCTGGCTCTAGGTGAGTGATCACACCACAGTTATCTGGTTCATGAAGCTCTTTTTTGGTATAGTTCTTATGTGTATTCATAGGGCTATCCAGATGTCTCAGTGGTAAAGAATTTGCCTACCGTGCAGGAGACCTGGGTTCAATCCTTGGGTTGGGAAGATCCCCTGAAGAAGGGACTGGTTACCCACTCAAGTATTCTGGCCAAGAGAATTCCATGAAGAGTCCATGGGTGTCACAAAGAGTCGGACATGACTGAGTGACTTTCATTTTCACTTTTCTCTGTATTCTTACCACCTCTTCTTAATATCTTATGCTTCTCTTGGGTCTAATCCATTTCTGTCCTTTATTGGGCCCATCTTTGCATGAAATGTTTCCTTGGTATCTCTAATTTTCTTGATGAGAGCTCCAGTATTTCCCATTCTATTGTTTTCCTCTATTTCTTTGCATTGATCATTGAGGATGGCTTTCTTATCTCTCCTTGATATTCTTTGGAACTCTGCATTCAAATGGATGTATCTTTCCTTTTCTCCTTTGCCTTTAGCTTCTCTTCTTTTCTCAGCTATTTGTAATGCCTTCTCAGACAACCATTTTTCCTTTTTTGCATTTCTTTTTCTTGGGGATGTTCTTTGATCACTGCTTCCTGTACAATGTCAGGAACCTCCATCCGTAGTCCTTCAGGCACTCTATCTGTTAAAATCCCTTGAATCTATTTGTCACTTCCACTGTATAATCATAAGGGTTTTGATTTAGGTCATACCTGAACGGTCTAGTGGTTTTTCCTACTTTATTCACTTGAGATGTGAATTTGGCAATAAGGAGCTGATGATCTGAGCCACAGTCAGCTCCCAGTCTTGTTTTTACTGACTGTATAGAGCTTCTCTATCTTTGGCTGCAAAGAATATAATCATCTGATTTTGCTATTGACCATCTGGTGATGTTCATGTGTAGAGTCTTTTCTTATGTTGTTGGAAGAGAGTGTTTGCTATGACCAACCTGTTCTCTTAGCAAAACTCTGTTAGCTTTTGCCCTGCTTCATTTTGTACTCCAAAGCCAAATTTACCAGGTATCTCTTGACTTCCTACTTGTGCATTCCAGTCCCCTATGATGAAAAGGACATCATTTTGGGAGTGTTAGTTCTAGAAGATCTTGGAGGTCTTTTTAGAGCCATTCATCTTCAGCTTCCTGTGGATTACTGGTTGGGGCATTGACTTGGATTACTCTGATATTGAATGGTTTCCCTTGGAAACAAATGGAGATCTTTCTGTCATTTTTTGAGATTGTACCCACTTCAGCCTTTTTTGTTGATGATGAGGGCTACTCCATTTCTTCTAAGGGAATCTTGCCCACAGTAGTAGATATAATGATCATCTGAATTAAATTTGCCCATTCCAATCATTTTAGTTCACTGATTCCTAAAATGTTGATGTTCACTCTTGCCATCTCCTGTTTGACCATTTCTAATTTAAATTGATTCAAGGACCTAACATTCCACGTTCCTATAAAATATTTCTCTTTACAGCATCGAAATTCCTTCCATCACCAGTCACATCCACATTTGGACATTGTTTTTGCTTTGGCCCCATTTCTTCATTTTTTTCTGGAGTTAATTTGCCACTCTTTTTCAGTACCATATTGGGCACCTATCAACTGGGGAGTTAATCTTTCAGTTTCACATCTTTTTGCCTTTTCTTTCTGTTCATGGCATTCTCAAGACAAGAATACTGAAGTTTTTACCATTCTCTTCTCCAGTAGACCACCTCTTTTCAGAACACTTCACCATGACCCTTCTGTTATGGGTGGTCCTATATGGCATGGCTCATATTTTCATTGAATTAGAAAAGGCTATGGTCCTCTATGTGATGAGTTTGATTAGTTTTCTGTGATTGTGGTTTCCATTCTATCTGCCCTCTGACCCATAATGATAAGAGGCTTACAGAAGGAGAGACTGACTGAGGGAAACTGGATCTTGTTCTGATGGGCAGGTCATGCTCAGTTAAATATTTAATCCAATTTTCTGTTGATCATCAGGGCTGTGTTCCCTCCATGTTGTTTGACCTGAGGTCAAACTATGGTGGAGGTAACGAAGATAACGGAGACCTCCTTCAAATGGTCTCATGCAGGCACTGCCACACTCATTGCTCCCAACACTGCGGCAGGCCACCACCGACCCACGCCTCCTCCAGAGACTCCTGGACACTCACAGGCAAATCTGGGTTGGTCTCTTGGTGGGGTCACTTCTCCTTTCGCCTGGGTCCTGTGCATGGAAGGTTTTGTTTGTGCCCTCAAAGAGTCTGTTTCCCCAGTCCTGTGTAAGTTCTGTAATCAAATCCCACTGGCCTCCAATGTCAAATTGCCTGGGGGTTCTCAGTCCCTTTGCCAGATCCCCAGGTTGGTAAATCCATTGTGGTTCCTAGGGCATACTTAACAGTGTGAGATTTTCTTTAGTATAATTATTTTGAAGTCTGTGGGTTGTCAGCTTGGTGGCTCTGTGGTGGGGCTAATTGCGACCTCCTCCAAAATGACTTGTGCCACAGACTGTGTGACCCAAGTAGGGGCACCCAGAGCCCCTGCCCCTTCAGCAGGCCACTGTTGACCTGTACCTCTGCAGGACACTCAAAGACAAGTCTGACTTAGTCTTTGAGGGGTCTCTCGTTCCTGGTGCATATAAAATTCTGTTTGAGCCTTACAAGCATCTCTGGCTGATATGGGGTTTGATTCTAAATGTGATTTCACCCATCCTACCATCTTGGTGGGACTTCTCCTTTTCCCTTGGATGTGGGATATCTTTTTCTGGTGGGATCCAACATTCTCCAGTCTATGGTTTTTCAGTAGCAAGGTGAAAATTTGTAGTTCTTGCAGGAGAAGATGAATGCATAACTTCTACTCTGCCATCTTGATCTCATCTAACAATAATGAATGATATTTAGGAATTAGATTGTCTGCCATCCAAATATTAACTTTAAGATTCCACTCACATCATGAGAAACCAGTATAATGAGATTTCACCCCTTAGTAAACTCAAGAGCTTCAGGGTCAAGTAAAGCAATAGCAGTAATTACTCTTAGACAATGTGGCCAACTGCAAGAGATTATATCTAATTCTCTACTTAGGTATGCTACAGGTTGCCAGTGAGGCCCTCAGGGTCGTGTCCTAACTCCCAAGGTTATTCCCTTCCTCTCAGTGACAAGAAACAGTTAAACAATTCTAACCCTGTGGGCAAGTTCAAACTGGAAGCTGTAAGAGAGCAGTTTGAAGAGACTTAAAAGCCTTTCAAGTATCAAGAGACCAAACCAGCTTCAGTTTGGGATTGCTGAGTTTCAGTTATCAGTTTATATAAAAGCTGGGCAAGTCCCCATAACCTAGAATCCAAATGTGGCAGTAACTTGTGATGCCCAAAAATCCTCTCAGTAGTCTCAAAGTCAAAAGGAGGGGATGGTTTCATTTCATTTCAGTTCAGTCACTCAGTCATGTCCAACTCTGTGCAACCTTATGGACTGTGGCATGCCAGGCCTCCCTGTCCATCACCAACTCCTAGAGTTGACTAAAACTCATGTCCATTGAGTCAGTGATGCCATCCAACCATGTCATCGTCTGTCGTCCCCTTGTCCTCCTGCCTTCAATCTTTCCCAGCTTCAGGGTCTTTTCCAGTGAGTCAGTTTTTCCCATCAGGTAGACAAAGGATTAGAGTTTAAGCTTCAGCATCAATCCTTCCAATGACTGTTCAGGACTAATTTCCTCTATGGTGGACTGGTTGGATCCCCTTGCAATCCAAGGGACTCTCAAGAGACTTCTCCAACACCTCAGTTCAAAAGCATCAATTCTTCGATGCTCAGCTTTCTTTATGATTCAACTCTCACATCCATACATGACTATGGGAAAAACCATAGCTTTGACTAGACGGACCTTTGTTGGCAAAGTTAATGTCTCTGCTTTTTAATATGCTGTCTAGGTTGGTCATAACTTTTCTTCTAAGCAGCAAGCATCTTTTAACTTCATGGCTACAGTCACCATCTGCAGTGATTTTCGAGGCCCCCAAAAGAAAGTCTTCCATTGTTTTCACTGTTTCCCCATCTATTTGCCCTGAAGTGATGGGAAGAGATGCCATGACCTTAGTTTTCTGAATGCTGAGCTTTAAGCCAACTTTTTCATTCTCCTGTCTCTTTCATCAAGGGGCTCTTTAGTTCTTCTTCACTTTCTGCCTTAAGGGTGGTGACATCTGTGTACCTAAGGTTACTGATATTTCTCCCAGCAAACTTAATTCCAGATTGTGTTTCATCCAGTTCAGAATTTCTCATGAGGTACTGTGCATATAAGTTAAATAAGCTGAGTGACCATATACAGTGTTGAAGTAAACCTATCACAATTTGGAAACAGTCTGTTGCTCCATGTGCAGTTCTGATGCTTGCTGACCTGCATACAGACTTCTCAGGAGGCTGCTCAAGTGGTCTGGTATTCCCATCTCTTTGAGAATTTTCCACACTTTGTTGTGATCCACAAAGTCAAGGCTTTGGCATAGTCAATAAAGCAGAAGTAGATGTTTTTCTGGACCTCTTTTGATTTTTGAATGATCCAGCAGATGTAGACAATTTGTTCTTTGGCTCCTCTGCATTTTCTAAATACAACATTAACACCTGGAAGTTCATGATTCATGTACTGTTGAAGTCTGACTTTGAGAATTTTCAGCATTATTTTTCTAGCATGTGAGATGAGTGCAACTGTGCAATAGATTTAGCATTCTTTGGCATTGCCTTTCTTTGGGACTGGAAGAAAACTGACCTTTTCCAGTCCTGTGACCACAGCTGAGTTTACCAAATTTGCTGACATTTTGAGTTCAGCACTTTCACAGCATCATGTTTTAGGATTTGAAATAGTTCAACTGGAATTCTATCACCTCCACTAGATTTGTTCATAGTGATGCTTGCTAAAGCCCACTTGACTTCACATTCCAGGATGGCTGGCTCTAGGTGAGTGATCACACCATTGTGACTATCTGGGTTGTGAAGATATGTTTTGTACACTTTTTATGTGTATTATTGCTATCTTTTCTTAATATCTTCTGCTTCTGTTAGGTCCATACCATTTCTGTCCTTTTTTTGTGCCCATATTTGCATGAAATTTTCCTTGGTATCTCTAATTTTCTTGAAGAGATCTCTAGGCTTTCCCATTCTTTTGTTTTCCTCTATTTCTTTGCATTGATCACTGAGGAAGGCTTTCTTATCTCTACTTGCTATTCTTTGGAACTCTCTATTCAAATGGGTATATCTTTCCTTTGCCTTTTGCTTTTCTTCTTTCATCAGATCAGATCAGATCAGTCACTCAGTCATGTCCAACTCTTCGTGACCCATAAATCGCAGCATGCCAGGCCTCCCTGTGCCTCACCAACTCCCGGAGTTCACTCAGACTCACGTCCATCCAGTCAGTGATGTCATCCAGCCATCTCATCCTCTGTCGTCCCCTTCTCCTCCTGCCCCCAATCCCTCCCAGCATCAGAGTCTTTACCAATGAGTCAACTCTTCGCATGAGGTGGCGAAAGTACTGGAGTTTCAGCTTTAGCATCATTCCTTCCAAAAAAATCCCAGGGCTGATCTCCTTCAGAATGGATTGGTTGGATCTCCTTGCAGTCCAAGGGACTCTCAAGAGTCTTCTCCAACACCACAGTTCAAAAGCATCAATTCTTTGGCGCTCAGCCTTCTTCACAGTCCAACTCTCACATCCATACATGACCACAGGAAAAACCAGAGCCTTGACTTGACGAACCTTTGTAGGCAAAGTAATGTCTCTGCTTTTCAATATGCTATCTAGGTTGGTCATAACATTCCTTCCAAGGGGTAAGTGTCTTTTAATTTCATGGCTGCAGTCA
Source organism: Bubalus bubalis (assembly GCF_019923935.1). Lineage (NCBI taxonomy): Eukaryota > Metazoa > Chordata > Mammalia > Artiodactyla > Bovidae > Bubalus > Bubalus bubalis. The sequence goes on along the minus strand of NC_059178.1, from coordinate 48,970,377 downwards.
ACATCCGTAGTGATTTTGGAGGCCAGAAAAATAAAGTCTGACACTGTTTCCACTGTTTCCCCATCTCTTTGCCATGAAGTGATGGGACCGGATGCCATGATCTTCGTTTTCTGAATGTTGAGCTTGAAGCCAACTTTTTCACTCTCCACTTTCACTTTCATCAAGAGGCTTTTGAGTTCCTCTTCACTTTCTGCCATAAGGGTGGTGTCATCTGCATATCTGAGCTTATTGATATTTCTCCCAGCAATCTTGGTTCCAGCTTGTGTTTCTTCCAGTCCAGCATTTCTCATGATGTACTCTGCATATAAGTTAAATAGACAGGGTGACAATATACAGCCTTGATGAGCTCCTTTTCATATTTGGAATCAGTCTGTTGTTCCATGTCCACTTCTAACTGTTGCTTCCTGACCTGCATACAAATTTCTCAAGAGGCAGATCAGGTGGTCTGGTATTCCTATCTCTTTCAGAATTTTCCAAAGTTTATTGTGATACACAGTGTAAGGCTTTGGCATAGTCAATAAAGCAGAAATAGATATTTTTCTGGAAGTCTTTTGCTTTTTCTATGTTCCAGAGGATGTTGGCAATTTGATCTCTGGTTCCTCTGCCTTTTCTAAAACCAGCTTGAACATCTGGAAGTTCACAGTTCATGTATTGCTGAAGCCTGGCTTGGAGAATTTTGAGCATTACTTTACTAGAGTGTGAGATGAGTGCAATTGTGCGGTAGTTTGAGCATTCTTTGGCATTACCTTTCTTTGGGATTGGAATGAAAACTGACCTTTTCCAGTCCTGTGGCCACTGCTGAGTTTTCCAAATTTGCTGGCATATTGAATGCAGCACTTTCACAGCATCATCTTTCAGGATTTGGACTAGCTTAACTGGAATTCCATCACCTCCACTAGCTTTGTTCGTAGTGATGCTTTCTAAGGCCCACTTGACTTCACATTCCAGGATGTCTGGCTCTAGGTCAGCGATCACACTATCGTGATTTTCTGGGTCGTGAAGATCTTTTTTGTACAGTTCTTCTGTGTATTCTTGCCATCTCTTCTTAATATCTTCTGCTTCTGTTAGGTCCATGCCATTTCTGTCCTTTATCGAGCTCATCTTTGCATTAAATGTTCCTTTGGTACCTCTGATTTTCTTTTTTTTTTTTTTTTTTAATTTTATTTTATTTTTAAACTTTACATAACTGTATTCGTTTTGCCAAATATCTTGAAGAGATCCCTAGTCTTTCCCATTCTGTTGTTTTCCTCTATTTCTTTGCCTTGATCCCTGAAGAAGGCTTTCTTATCTCTTTTTGCTATTCTTTGGAACTCTGCATTCAGATGTTTATATCTTTCCTTTTCTCCTTTGCTTTTCACTTCTCTTCTTTTCACGGCTATTTGTAAGGACTCCCCAGACAGCCATTTTGCTTTTTTTGCATTTCTTTTCCATGGGAATGGTCTTGATCCCTGTCTCTTGTACAATGTCATGAACCTCATTCCATAGTTCATCAGGCACTCTCTATCAGACCTAGGCCCTTAAATCTATTTCTCACTTCCAATGTATAATCATAAGGGATTTGATTTAGGTCATACCTGAATGGTCTAGTGGTTTTCCCTACTTTCTTCAATTTAAGTCTGAATTTGGCATTAAGGAGTTCATGGTCTGAGCCACAGTCAGCTCCTGGTCTTTTTTCTGCTGACTGTATAGAGCTTCTCCATCTTTGGCTGCAAAGAATATAATCAATCTGATTTCAGTGTTGATCATCTGGTCATGTCCATGTATAGAGTCTTCTCTTGTGTTGCTGGAAGAGGGTGTTTGTTATGACCAGTTCATTTTCTTGGCAAAACTCTATTAGTGTTTGCCCTGCTTCATTCCGTATTCCAAGGCCAAATTTGCCTGTTACTCCAGGTGTTTCTTGACTTCCTACTTTTGCATTCCAGTCCCCTATAATGAAAAGGACATCTTTTTTTGGGTGTTAGTTCTAAAAGGTCTTGTAGGTCTTCACAGAAGTGTTCAACTTCAGCCTCTTCAGTGTTACTGGTTGGGGCATAGACTTGGATTACTGTGATATTGAATGGTTTGCCTTGGAAACGAACAGAGATCATTCTGTCATTTTTGAGATTGCATCCAAGTACTGCATTTTGGACTCTTTTGTTGACCATGATGTCCACTCCATTTCTTCTGAGGGATTCCTGCCAGCAGTAGTAGATATAATGGTCATCTGAGTTAAATTCACCCATTCCAGTCCATTTCAGTTCGCTGATTCCTAGAATGTCAACATTCACTCTTGCCATCACTTGTTTGACCACTTCCAATTTGCCTTGATTCATGGACCTGACATTCGAGGTTCCTATGCAATATTGCTCTTTACAGCATCGAACCTTGCTTCTATCACCAGTCACATCCACAAATGGGTATTGTTTTTGCTTTGGCTCCATCACTTCATTCTTTCTGAAGTTATTTCTCCACTGATCTCCAGTAGCATATTGGGCGCCTACTGACCTGGGGAGTTTCTCTTTCAGTGTCCTATCATTTTGCCTTTTCATACTGTTCATGGGGTTCTCAACAGACAACTATTTTGCCTTTTTGCATTTGTTTTTCTTAGGGAGGGTCTTGATCCTTGTCTCCTGTACAATGTCATGAACCTCTGTCCATAGTTCATCAAGCATTCTGTCTATCAGATCTAATCCCTTGAATATATTTGTCCCTTCAACTGTATAGCCATAAGAGATTTGATTTAGGTTATACTTGAATGGTTTAGTGGTTTTCCCTACTTTCTTCAATTTAAGTCTGAATTTGGCAATAAGGAGTTCATGATCTGAGCCACATTCAGCTCTTGGTCTTGGTTTTGCTGACTGTGTAGGGCCTCTCCATCTTTGGCTCTAAAGAATATAATAAATCTTAATTTGCTATTGACCGCCTGATGATGTCCATGTGTAGAGTCTTCTCCTGTGTTGTTGGAAGAGAGTTGTTTGCTATGACCACTGCATTCTCTTGGCAAATATGTTAGCCTTTTCCCTGCTTCATTCTATACTCCAAGGCCAAATTTGCCTGTATTTGGGATGGTTTAGTATATATTTAATTATATTGAGGCCTATAGCCCTAGTCCCATCTGATATGATTAAGCCCAGATATTTAATATATTGTTGACAAAGCTGAGCTTTTCCCTTGATGCTGTATAAATACAGCCAACCAAAAAGGTTAGGAAGTCTTCTGGGACTTGTGAGCAAGTTTCCTCCATCTCAGCACAGGACAGAATATCACCTACATATTGTAACACTGCTGCCTCACAGCTATTAAAATTTTTTAGATACCATGACACAACTCTGTGAGAATAAATGAGGACTGTCATGAAACCTCTTGCATAAAACTGTCCAGGTTAGCTGAAAAGTTGGCCAAATAGGATTTTCAAAAGCAAATAAAAATTGGCTTTCTCTGCCAAAGGTATAGGAAAGAAAGCATCCTTTAAATCAATAACTGATAAATATTTGGCTCATTCAGGAATTTCAGACAATAGAGTATAAGGATTAGACACCATGGAGTGTAAAGAAACCACAGCCTCATTTATTTTCATAAATTTTGAACTAGTCTCCATTTATCATTTGACTTCTGCAAACCCAAAATAGGAGTGTTGCATGGACTGTTACAGGGAATTAATAGCCCCTGCTCCTTTAAATTTTCAATGATGGGTTTTAACCCTTCCTTAACCTCAGGTTTCAGTGGTACTGCTTTTGATGTGGAAATAGGTGCAGGTTTGGAGCTTGAAAATTACAGGAAAAGCATTTTGTGCTTGACACACCATTTTTCCATCAGCCCACACTCTAGGGATTATATATTTTTTCAATTAATCGGTGAGAAAAAGAGGGTTCCATATTTATAAAAACAGAGGTGTGGACCTTGCTCAGTATATCCCTCCCTAAAGGGGTGAGGGAAACTCTGGCACGATCAGAAACTTATGTGAAAACAGCAGAGTCCCAGTTGCAGTTTAGAGAACAACTGAAATAATAACATTTAACTCATCCAGAGAATCCCATCATGGAAGCAGATCAGGGGGAAGTGAGCCGGGGGATTCAGTAAGCACAGGGAAAGTTGCTCCAGTGTCTAAAAGGAGATCAATGGATTGACCCCCCACAGTTATTAATCCCCATGGTTCCTCTGGTGTAATTAGGATGTGAGCTTGTGTGGGGACTCCGGGCACCTTCAACCCTGATAGTGTTGAGAGTCCAACCTCTGGGACCTACACCTCTGGGGCTGTTCTCTCCTCCATTGTGGTCCTTTTCAGACTGGACATGAAGCTGGGGACATCTTAGAAGCACAGGGCAATCCCACTTGAGGTGACCCTCTTTTCTACACTAATAGCTAGTCCATCCCTTTTCACCTTGGTCCCTCTGGAAATTTTTCACAGGCTGTTTAAGAGCAGTTCTGACAGCCATTACAAGGGCTTCTGTCTGTTTCTTGGTCTTTCTCTGTCTTTATTCTCCTCGTATTCCTTACTATAATAAACTGTCTGAGCCAGTTGCACAGATTATCTAAAGACTGATTTGGTCCATACACCTGTTTTAGTAGCTTATGGTGTATATCTGGAGCCAACTGAGGGAGAAATCTATCTTTTAAGATCACACTTCCGTCTTCACTTTTGGGATCAATCTCAATGAATTTGTGAAGGGTTTCCTACAGTCTACCTAGGAATTTACCAGGTGCTTCCTTCTCTTCTTATTTTATGTTTGCCAACTTGGCATAGTTCAAAGTCTTAGCATGCACTCACTTGAGTCCTTCAAGGACACATCTGACAAAATGACTCTGATCCCATCTTCCTTTAGCTGTGTTATAGCCCCAGTCTAGTTCTATGGTTCAGAACACCAGGTTCCCAGTAGGGAGGGTGGCTATCTTGTCCTCCCTCTTTCCTGCTGATTCATTACTAAGCCATTCATCTCGATGGGCAACAGCTTTCCCCAAAACTTGAGCTTTTGAGTCAGTAATTAGTGTCTGTTCCAGGATATACAACACATCCTTCCAAGTAAGGTCATAAAGCACAATAACACCCTTAAAAGTTATAATATATTTTTCTGGGTTCTCCAAATAGTCTCCCAGATCTTCCTTGATTCTTTTCATTTCTTGATAAGAAAAGGGCTTATTAACTCCCATAGATTGTTTATTTTTCCTGGTGGGTGCTTCATGAAGAAGCAACAGCTTGTGCAGCTGTTCCTCAGCCTCTCTGGTTGCCCTTTGCATATGATCCCAGGGATAGATTGGAGAAACCTGTTTTTATTTATCTCTCTGTCTCTTATCCTCTGTCTCATCCTATATTTCACCCTTAGTTTTAGTTGTCTGAGCTTCTCTTACTTCAATTTACTGAGTTTCTATTGCAACCAGAGTAGTCAGAGCTTGTATTGAGACAGGAGTTATTTGGACCTCTACTGAGACTGGAGCAGTTTAAACTTCAGTTTGAGTTTCTACTGAGACCAAGGCAACTCTTCCTGGAGAGGTTCCCTGACTTTCAGTTTGCTCATTTTGGAGCCCAAGATATGGGGACAAAGTAGGAAGAAAGGAGGGAGCTGAAGGTTTGATACCCAAATCTATACCCTTAGGACATAAATCTGCATGTTTTTTTGCCCACAGAGAGATAAAGGGCAGCACATATGCTACTTCTACTCATTTTCCTTGTTTTCTACAGAACCAGTCTAATTGTAAAACAGTGTTACAATTAAGAGACCCTCCAACCGGTCACTGTTAACTGTCCTCCAGTGGATACTGTGGCCATGCCATATCACACAGGAAGATCGGGTATGTCTTCTTTAAGCTTTAGGGATCAAATCTATATCAGTTTTTCAGAATACAGTTCAAAGGAGTGAGGCTAGAATTGCTAGCTCCCATCTGTGAGAGAGAAACCAGCAGTGACAAGTGCATTTTTTCTACTGGAGATGTCCCTCCTTCCTCCAGATGGGGGAGGAGAAAAGTCTTCCACTTAAGCTTCCTTCCCTGGCAGGAGTTAACCTGTCCCTTACCAGCAGAGCTGTCCCATCATCGTCCCTTCCCATTCTACCATACAGGTGACGTGGAGATGCACCAGGGGTAGACCTGACGGCATCCCAGACTGCTGTCCAGGTCCTCACCATTAGAACCTTTCCCTGCCTCTGATGCCACCCAGGGTGCAATCAGAGTAACTTTCTGGAATGCCTCCCAAGCTAAGACTGCTAGGGGAAACATTCTTCTCCCAGGTGCCTGTGCATGGTCTTAAGTATATTCCTGACCACAATAAGACCAGTAAATCATAAAGAGGTGGAAAAAAAAACCCCTTCTAAGCATTACCACACTAGTATAAGTGATAGGAAAAGAGATCGTGAAGGGCCAGCCAATGAGGAAAAAGTGATTTTTGTCCTCAAGTTATTAGGGCCAGTCCTTCCAGTTCATTCACACTGATTCCACAGAAAGAATATCTAAGGAGTTGAGACAAAAACCACCAGAGAGCCCTCTCTGGTCCACTAAGAGCTAGCTTTACCAAAGGAAGAATCCTACTGTACTTCCAATCTGAGTAACTTTTAGCCTGAGAGATACTCTTAACAAGCTCCACCTTGCTTCCAAGGATACTCCTGTTGTAACTCTTAACTCCTAACAAGGCTAAGCACTTCCTGACTACCAATCCAAGCTTGGGATCTAAGCAAAAGTACACAGAAGCAGCATAGAACACAAGTCCCTTGAAAGTTTATGATTCGGCAGATTAGATTAGTAGTTTCAATTCCCAAGGCTGTTACAAAGTCGGCAAAGAGACCAGGAAACGTTGACTTAAAAAGGAAAGTTCAGTCCACCCACTTTGCCCATTTCTGGCCTCTCCCCTCACAGGGTTCTTGGGTGCTTCTTGGAATTGGCAGGTCTGTATAAACCCCTGACAAAGCTCCCCTTTAGAGAGCTGATTTCAGTCATTATGATGCACCATGAAACCGCAGAGCAGAGCTCAACGCTCATTCCACATCTTGTTCATGCTGCTTTCATGCAGACAGGCACACTGTAGGGTCAGTAAAGTACAATAGAAAATGTATTTACTAGGAGAGCAAAAAACTAGAGCTCCAAGCATCCTTACCTTGCCTTGAGGATCCCAGATGAGCACCCAAGATGAAAGGTTGAAACAAGGAGCTGTGAACTACACCAGGATACATGACCTCCAGAAGACAGGATTTCAACCCGGGGTCAGATACGAGGCTTTATCACTTGAAGCATTTGTGTAATAAAGTTTTATTAATTTATAAAGTAGAATCGGTGAATTTAACTCAGATGACCATTATATCTACTACTGTGGGCATGAATCCCTTAGAAGAAATGAAGTAGCCATCATGGTCAACAAAAGAGTCTGAAATGCAGTACTTGGATGTAAGCTCAAAAATGATAGAATGATCTCTGTTCGTTTTCAGGGCAAACCATTTAATATCATAGTAATCCAAGTCTATGCCCCAACCAGTAACGTTGAAAAACCTGAAGCTGAATGGTTCTATGAAGACCTACAAGACCTTTTAGAACTAACACCCCCCAAAAGATGTCCTTTTCATGATAGGGGACTGGAATGCAAAAGTATGAAGTAAAGGAACACCTGGAGTAACAGGAAATTTGGCCTTGGGATACAGAATGAAGTAGGGCAAAGGCTAATAAGGTTTTGCCAAGAGAATGCACTAGTCATAGCAAATACCATCTTCTAACAACATAAGAGAAGACTACACATGGACATGACCAGATGGTCAACACTGAAATCAGATTGATTATATTCTTTGCAGCGAAAGATGGAGAAGCTCTATACAATCAGCAAAAACAAGGCCAGGAGCTGACTGTGGCTCAGATCATGAACTCCTTATTGCCAAATTCAGACTTAAATTGAAGAGAGTAGGGAAAACCACTAGACCATTCAGGTATGATCTAAATCAAATTCCTTATGATTATACAGTGGAAGTGAGAAATAGATTTAAGGGACTAGATCTGATAAAGTGCCTGATGAACTATGGACTGAGGTCCATGACATTGTACAGGAGACAGGGATCAAGGCCATTCCCATGGAAAAGAAATGCAAAAAAAGCAAAATGGCTGTCTGGGGAGCCCTTACAAATAGCTGTGAAAAGAAGAGAAGTGAAAAGCAAGTGAGAAAAGGAAAGATATAAACATATGAATGCAGAGTTCCAAAGAATAGCAAGAAGAGATAAGAAAGCCTTCCTCAGAGACCAATGCAAAGAAATAGAGGAAAACAACAGAATGGGAAAGACTAGAGATCTCTTCAAGAAAATTAGAGATACCAAAGGAACATTTCATGCAAAGATGGGCTCGATGAAAGACAGAAATGGCATGGACCTAACAGAAGCAGAAGATATTAAGAAGAAGTGGCAAGAATACACAGAAGAACTGTACAAAAAAGATCTTCACGACCCATATAATCACAATGGTGTGATCACTGACCTAGAGCCAGACATCCTGGAATGTGTAGTCAAGTGGGCCTTAGAAAGTATCACTATGAACAAGGCTAGTGGAGGTGAATGAATTCCCGTTGAGCTATTCCAAATCCTGAAAGATGATACTGTGAAAGTGCTGCACTCAGTATGTCAGCAAATGTGGAAAACTCAGCAGTGGCCACAGGACTGGAAAAGGTCAGTTTTCATTCTAATCCCAAGAAAGGCAATGCCAAAGAATGCTCAAATTACCGCACAATTGCACTCATCTCACACGCTAGCAAAGTAATGCTCAAAAGTCTCCAAGCCAGGCTTCAGCAATACATGAACCGTGAACTTCCAGATGTTCAAGCTGGTTTTAGAAAAGTCAGAGGAACCAGAGATCAGATTGCCAACATCCATTGGATCATCGAAAAAGCAAAAGACTTCCAGAAAAACATCTATTTCTGCTTTATTGACTATGCCAAAGCCTTTGACTTGTGGAACACAATAAACTGCGGAACATTCTTCAAGAGATGGGAATACGGGACCACCTGATCTGCCTCTTGAGAAACCTATATGCAGGTCAGGAAGCCACAGTTAGAACTGGACATGGAACATCAGACTGGTTCCAAATCGGAAAAGGAGTACCTCAAGGCTGTATATTGCCACCCGGCTTATTTAACTCTGCTTACATGCAGAGTACATCATGAGAAATGCTGGGCTGGAAGAAGCACAAGCTAGAATCAAGATTGGTGGGAGAAATATCAATAACCTCAGATATGCAAATGACACCACCCTTATGGCAGAAAGTGAAGAAGAACTATAAAGCCTTTTGGTGAAAGTGAAAGAGGAGGGTGAAAATGTTGGCTTAAAGCTCAACATTCAGAAAACAAAGATCATGGCATCTGGTCCCATCACTGCATGGGAAATAGATGGGGAAACAGTGGGAACAGTGTCAGACTTTATTTTTTTGCACTCCAAAATGACTGCAATGGTGATTGCAGCCATGAAATTAAAAGACGCTTACTCCTTGGAAGGAAAGTTATGACCAACCTAGATAGCATATTCAAAAGCAGAGACATTACTTTGCCAAAAAAGGTCCGTCTAATCAAGGCTATGGTTTTTCCAGTGGTCATGTATGGATGTGAGAGTTGGACTGTGAAGAAACCTGAGCACAGAAGAATTGATGTTTTTGAACTGTGGTGTTGGAGAAGACTCTTGAGAGTCCCTTGGACTGCAAAGAGATCCAACCAGTCCATTCTAAAGGAGATCAGTCCTGGGTGTTCTTTGGAAGGACTGATGCTAAAGCTGAAACTCCAATACTTTGCCCACCTCATGCGAAGAGTTGACTCATTGGAAAAGACCCTGATGCCAGGAGGGATTGGGGGCAGGAGGAGAAGGGGATTACAACGGATGAGATGCCTAGATGGCATCACCGACTCGACGGACATGAGTTGGGTTGAACTCCGGGAGTTGGTAATGGACAGGGAAGCCTGGCGTGCTGTGGTTCATGGGGTCACAAAGTGTCAGACACGACTGAGCGACTGAATTGAACTGAATGTATAAAGGGATAGAGGAAGCTTCTGACACAGACATCAGAAGGCAGCAGAAAGTGTGACCCCCTTGCTAGTTTTTAGCAAGAAGTTATATATCTGTTAAAGAATCACCTCAAAACTTAGAGAACTTCATCTTATCCCTGTACTACAACATGCATTTTGAGATAGCATTGGCACAAGATGAGTCATCCCTAACTGTAAAACAATGACATGAATCTTAAAGAAATGCAGAGTTTCAAGAAAATGCATCGTTTCATTAACATATCTTAAGAGAATATTTCCAGGAATAAGACAAACTGATTTGTTGAACCATTATCAGTTCGAGGTTTGAGTTTTAGTCCCAAAGGACTTAAAGAAAGGCTGAATCCAAGGCAAATACATAGTTTATTAACATGGCTTAAGAAAAACACTTCCATAAGTAAAACGCATTGGTTAGCTCAAGGTCTGAGAAAAATTAAGTTCAGGCAGAACCAGGTGTTGTCATGACAACACAGAATTTAAAAGAAACCTCCTTTTAATTTTGTATAGAAAAGTAATAATAATAAAAAAAAAATCTGCCACTTTTAGTTCTCTTCTTCCTGCTGCTTAAGAGAAAAAAAAAAAAAGTCTGCCACTTGCAGTCTATTTCCTCCATTTGGAAAACGCTAGCCTGCCTGCCTGTTACTCTCTTATATTCATCAGAGATATTCACCTGTAGCTTTTTTTTCTTTCAGTGTCTTTTTGCGGATTTGAATAGAGTAATGCTGGTCTTGTAAAATCAGTTTGGGAGCGTTCCCTCCTCTTCAGTTTTTTGGGATGAGTTTTAGAAGGATTAGCATTAATTCTTTAATTTTTGACAGAATTAACTAATAAAACAATCTATTTCTGGGCTCTGATTTGTTGGGAAGCTTTTAATTCAATCTCATTACTTGTTTTTTGGTATGTTCAGATTTTCTTATTCCTCAAGATTCCATCTCAGTGGATTGTTTATTTACAGAAATTAATTATTTTTCAGTTCAATTCAGTTCAGTCGTTCAGTCATGTATGACTCTTTGTGACCCCATGAACTGCAGGATGCCCGGCCTCCCTATCCATCACCAACTCCCAGAGTTTAGGTTATTTAATTTGTATATAACAGTTTATAGCTGCATCTTATGATTCTTTGTATTTCTGTTGTATTAATTGCAATGTCTCTTTCATTTTTTTATTTGAACAATCTCTCATTTTTCTTAGATTAGCTAGTTCAGTTCAGTCGCTCAGTCGTGTCCGACTCTTTGCAACCCCATGAATCGCAGCATGCCAGGCCTCCCTGTCCATCACCATCTCCTGGAGTTCATTCAGACTCACATCCATTAACTCAGTGATACCATCCAGCCATCTCATCCTCTGTCGTCCCCTTCTCCTCCTGCCCCCAATCCCTCCTGGCATCAGAGTCTTTTCCAATGAGTCAACTCTTCCCATGAGGTGGCCAAAGTACTGGAGTTTCAGCTTTAGCATCAGTCCTTCCAAAGAAATCCCAGGGCTGATCTCCTTTAGAATGGACTGGTTGGATCTCCTTGCAGTCCAAGGGACTCTCAAGAGTCTTCTCCAACACCACAGTTCAAAAGCATCAATTCTTCTGTGCTCAGTTTTCTTCACAGTCCAACTCTCACATCCATACATGACCATTGGAAAAACCATAGCCTTGACTAGACGGACCTTTGTTGGCAAAGTAATGTCTCTGCTTTTGAATATGCTATCTAGGTTGGTCATAACTTTCCTTCCAAGGAGTAAGCGTCTTTTAATTTCATGGCTGCAATCACCATCTGCAGTGATTTTGGAGCCCCCCAAAATAAAATCTGGCACTGTTTCCACTGTTTCCCCATCTATTTCCCATGAAATGATGGGACCAGATGCCATGATGTTTGTTTTCTGAATGTTGAGCTTTAAGTCAACTTTTTCACTCTCCACTTTCACTTTCATCAAGAGACTTTTTAGTTCCTCTTCAATTTCTGCCATAAGGGTGGTGTCATCTGCATATCTGAGGTTATTGATATTTCTCCCAGAAATCTTGATTCCAGCTTGTGTTTCTTCCAGCCCAGCGTTTCTCATGATGTATTCTGCATATAAATTAAATAAGCCGGGTGACAATATACAGCCTTGATGTACTCCTTTTCCTATTTGGAACCAGTCTGTTGTTCCATGTCCAGTTCTAACTGTTGCTTCCTGACCTGCATACAGGTTTTCAAGAGGCAGGTCAGGTGGTCTGGTATTCCCTTCCCATCTCTTTCAGAATGTTCCACAGTTTATTGTGATCCACATAATCAAAGGCTTTGGCATAGTCAAAAAAGCAGAGTTAGGTGTTTTTTGGAACTCTCTTGCTTTTTTGATGATCAAGCAGATGTTGGCAATTTGATCTCTGGTTCCTCTGCCTTTTCTAAAACCAGCTTGAACATCTGGAAGTTCACGGTTCACGTATTGCTGAAGCCTGGCTTGGAGAATTTTGAGCATTACTTTACTAGCGTGTGAGATGAGTGCAATTGTGTGGTAGTTTGAGCATTCTTTGGCATTGCCTTTCTTTGGGATTGGAATGAATACTGACCTTTTCAGTCCTGTGGCCACTGCTGAGTTTTCCAAATTTGCTGGCATACTGAGTACAACACTTTCACAGTATCATCTTTCAGGATTTGGAATAGCTCAACTGGAATTCCATCACCTCCACTAGCTTTGTTTGTAGTGATGCTTTCTAAGGCCCACTTTATTTTACATTCCAGGATGTCTGGCTCTAGGTCAGTGATTATCTGGGTCGTGAAGATCTTTTTTGTACAGTTCTTCTGTGTATTCCTGCCACCTCTTCTTAATATCTTCTGCTTCTGTTAGGCCCATAACCTTTATGTCCTTCATCGAGCCCATCTTTGCATGAAATGTTCCCTTGATTTCTCTAATTTTCTTGAAAAGATCTCTAGTCTTTCCCATTCTGTTGTTTTCCTCTAATTCTTTCCGTTGGTCGCTGAGGAAGGCTTTCTTACCTTTTCTTGCTATTCTTTGGAACTCTGCATTCATATATCTTTCCTTTTCTCCTTTACTTTTCACTTCTCTTCTTTTCACAGCTATTTATAAGGCCTTCTCAGACAGCCATTTTGCTTTTTTGCATTTCTTTTCCATGGGAATGGCCTTGATCCCTGTCTCCTGTACAATGTCATGTACCTCTGTCCATAGTTCATTAGACACTCTATCAAATCTAGTCCCTTAAATCTATTTCTCACTTCCACTGTATAATCATAAGGAATTTGATTTAGGTCATACCTGAATGGTCTAGTGGTTTTCCCTACTTTCTTTAATTTAAATCTGAATTTGGCAATAAGGGGTTCATGATCTGAGCCACAGTCAGCTCCTGGTCTTGTTTCTGCTGACTGTATAGAGCTTCTCCATCTTTGGCTGCAAAGAATATAATCAATCTGATTTCGGTGTTGACCATCTGGTGATGTCCATGTGTAGAGTCTTCTCTTGTGTTGTTGGAAGAGAGTGTTTGTTATGACCAGTGCATTTTCTTGGCAAAACTCTATCAGTCTTTGGCCTGCTTCATTCCGTATTCCAAGGCCAAATTTGCCTGTTACTCCAGGTGTTTCTTGACTTCCTACTTTTGCATTCCAGTCCCCTATAATGAAAAGGACATCTTTTTTGGGTGTTAGTTCTAAAAGGTCTTGTAGGTCTTCATAGAACAGTTCAACTTCAGCATTACTGAAGCTTCTTCAGCATTACTGGTTGGGGCATAGACTTGGATTACTGTGATATTGAATGGTTTGCCTTGGAAACAAACAGAGATCATTCTGTCGTTTTTGAGATTGCATCCAAGTACTGCATTTCAGACTCTTTTGCTAAAGAGTTATCAATTTTGTTTTTCTTTAGAAAATGACTTCATTTTGTTAAACTTCTTTTCTTTTAATTGTTTTTCTTATCTTAATTTCATTTACTTCTGCTCTTGATTTTGCACCTCTTTAATTATTTTCTTCTCCTGAATTTCTGTTTTGCCATTTTTCATGATTTCCATATCTTTATTGAATTCTCACTTTATTTCTGTACTGTGCTCCTGATTTCATTGAATTTTCTTTCTATTTTCTTGTAGCTCTTTGAAATATCTTGTTGTTGTTTTTGTTGTGCTAGTCACTTCAGTCATGTCCAACTCTTTGCAATCCCATGGACTCTAGAAAACCAGGCTCCTCTATCTATGGCATTTTCCAGGCAAGAACATTGTAGTGGGTTACCATTTCCTAATCCAAGTGAACTCCAGGAATTGAAACTGTGTCTCTTATGTCTCCTGGATTAGTAGGCAGGATGCTTACCACTAGCACCACCTGAGAAGCCCTGAGGTTTCATAAAGCAACTATTCTGAATTCTTTTTTGAAATTTATTTATTTTTCAATTGAAGGATTATTGCTTTGCAAAATAGGTATACATATATCCTGCCTTTTAGAACCTCCCTCCCATCTACCTCCCCAACCCACCCCTCTAGGTTGGTACAGAGCCCTTTTTTTTTTTTAGTTTCCTGAGCCATACAGCAATTTCCTGTTGGCTATCAATTTTACATATGATAATGTAAGTTTCCATGTTTTTCTCTCCAGACATCTCACACTCTCCTCTCCTTTCCCCATGGCCATGAGTCTATTCTCTATGTCTGTTTCTCCATTGCTGCCCTGTAAATAAATGCTTCAGTATAAGTTTTCTAGATTCCATATACATGTGTTGGAAGAAAAGTTATGACCAACCTACATAGCATGTTGAAAAGCAGAGACATTGCTTTGCCAAAAAAGGTCTGTTTAGTCAAGGCTGTGGTTTTTCCAGTGGTCATGTATGGATGCGAGAGTTGGACTGTGAAGAAAGCTGAGTGCCGAAGAAGTGATACTTTTGAACTGTGGTGTTGGAGAAGACTCTTGAGAATCCCTTGGACTGCAAGGAGATCCAACCAGTCCATTCTGAAGGAGATCAGCCCTGGGATTTCTTTGGAAGGAATGATGCTAAACATGAAACTCCAGTATTTTGACCACCTCATGCGAAGAGTTGACTCATTGGAAAAGACTCTGATGCTGGGAGGGATTGGGGCAGGAGGAAAAGGGGACAACAGAGGATGAGATGGCTGAATGGCATCACCAACTTGATGGAAGTGAGTTTGAGTGAACTCCGGGAGATGGTGATGGACAGGGAGGCCTGGCGTGCTGCGATTCATGGGGTCGCAAAGAGTCGGACACGACTGAGTGACTGAACTGAACTCAACTGATACGATATTTATCTTTCTCCTTATGACTTACTTCACTCTGTGTAATACGCTTTAGGTTCATCCACCTCATTAGAACTGACCTAAATGCATTCATTTTTATGATTGAGTAATATTCCATTGTGTATATGTACCACAACCTCTTTATCCATTTATCTGTTGATGAACATCTAAGTTGCTTCCATGTTCTAGCTATTGTTTACAGTACTTCAATGAATAATGGGATATGTATGTCTTTTTCAGTTTTGGTTTCCTCAAGGTATATGCCCAGGAGTGGGATTCCTGAGTTATATGATATGTTTTTTTCTTTTTTCTTTTTTTTTTTTTTTTTGCAGTTTTTTAAGGAATCTCCATTCCATCTTCCATAGTGGCTGTTTTAATTTGCATTCCCACCAATAGTGCAAGAGCATTCCCTTTTCTCCACACCCTCTCCAGCATTTATTGTTTGTGGACTTTTTGATGATGGCCATTCTGACCAGTTCAGTTTTGATTTGCACTTCTCTAATAATGAGCAATGTTGAGCTTTTTTTTTTTTTTTTATGTGTTTGTTAGCCTTCTGTATGTCTTCTTTGGAGAAATGTCTGTTTAGGTCTTTTCCCCATTTTTTGATTGGGTTGTTTGTTTTTCTGGTCTTGAGTTGTATGAGCTGCTTGTATATTTTGAAAATTAGTCCTTTGTCAGTTGTTTAATTTGCTACTATTTTCTCCCATTCTGAGGGTTGTCTTTCAACTTGCTTAGAGTTTCCTTTGCTCTGAAAAATCTTTTAAGTTTAATCAAGTCCCACTTGTTTACTTTTATTTTTATTTCCATTACTCTAGGAAGTGGGTCATAGAGGATCTTGCTTTGATTTATGTCATCGAGTGTTCTATCTATGTTTTTCTCTAAGAATTTTGTAGTTTCTGGTCTTACACGTAGCTCTGGAATCCATTTTGAGTTTATCTTTATGTATGGTGTTAGGAAGTGTTCTAGTTTCATTCTTTTACATGTAGATGTCCAGTTTTCCCAGCACAATTTTTGAAGAGGCTGTCTTTGCCCCACTTTATATTCTTGACTCCTTTGTCAAAAACATGGTACCTGTAGCTGCATGGGTTTGTTTCTGGACTTTCTATCTTGTTCTATTGGTCTATATTTTTGTTTTTGTCCCAGTATGATGCTGTCTTGATGACTATAGCTTTATAACATAATCTGAAGTCAGGAAGATTGAGTCCTCCAGCTCCAATCTTCTTTCTAAAGACTGCTTTGGTTATTCAGGGTCTTTTGTGTTTTCATATCAATTGTGAAATTTTATGTTCTAGTTCTATGAAAAATGCCATTGATAATTTGATAAGGATCGCATTGAATCAGTAAATTGTTTGGTAGTATAGTCATTTTTATTATATTGATTCTTCATACCCAGGAACATGGAATATCTCTCCATCTGTTTATGTCATCTTTGATTTCTTTTGTCAGTGTCTTATAATTTTCTGCATAAAGTTCTTTGGTATCCTTAGGTAGGTTTGTCCCTAGATATTTTATTCTGTTTGTTGCATTGATGAATCAGATTGATTCCTGAATTTCTCTCTCTGATTTTTCATTGTTAGTATGTAGAAATGCAAGTGATTTCTGTGTATTGATTTTGTATCCTGTGATTTTGCTAAATTCACTGATTAGCTCTAGTAATGTTCAGATAGTATCTTTAGGGTTTTTAAATTATAGTATCATGTCATCTGCAAACAGTAAGAGTTTTACTTATTCTTTTCTGATCTGGATTGATTTCATTTCTTTTTTTTTTTTTTTTCTCTGATTGCTGTAACTAGGCCTTCCAAACTATGTTGAATAATAGTGGTGACAGTGGGCGCCCTTGTCTTATTCTTGATCTTAATGGGGATGCTTTCAGGTTTCCACCATTTTAATCTTTGCTGTAGGCTTATCATATATGGCCTTTACTATGTTGAGGTAAGCTTCTTCTATGCCCATTTTTTGAAGTGCTTTAATCATAAATATGTACTGCATTTTGTCAAAGTTTTTTTTTCTGCATCTATTGAGATTATTATATGGCTTTGTGTTTCAATTTGTTAACATGATGTATCACATTGATTTGTTTGAGTATATTGAAAAATCTTTGTATCCTTGAAATAAACCCAGCTTGATCATGGTGTATGAACTTTGTAAAGTGTTGTTGAATTCTGTTTTCTAAAATTTAGTTGAAGATTTTTGCATCTATGTTCATCAGTGACATTGGCCTGTAGTTTTCTTTTTTGTGTTATCTTTGTCTGGTTTTGTTGTCAGGGTGATGGTGGCCTCATAGAATGAGTTTGGAAGTCTTCCTTCCTCTGCAATTTTTTGAAAGTTTTAGAAGAATAGGCATTAGCTCTTCTCTAAATGTTTGATAGATTTCTCCTGTGACGCCATCTGGTCCTGGGCTTTTGTTTTTTGGGAGGTTTTTGATCACAGCTTCAATTCCAGTGCTTATAATTGGGTTGTTCATAATTTCTATTTCTTCCTGGTTCAGTCTTAGAAGGTTGAAGTTTTCTAAGTATTTGTCCATTTCTTCCAGGTTATCCATTTTATTCCCATATAGTTGTTCATTATATTCTATATTGGACTCTCAGCTTCATCATCAGTCCTTCCAATGAATATTCAGGACTGACTTCCTTTAGGATTGACTGGTTGGATCTCCTGTCAGTCCAAGAGACTCTCAAGAGTCTTCGCCAACACCACAGTTCAAAAGTATCAATTATTCGGCACTCAGCTTTCTTTATAGTCCAACTCTCCCATCCATAAATGACTACTGGAAAAACCACAGCTTTGACTAGACGGAGGTTTGTTGGCAAAGTAATGTCTCTGCTTTTTAATAACATCCATTTACTATTTCTGCATATTGTAAAAGAGACTATCATGAGAACCACTTTCAAATATCTATTTAAATCAAACTTCTTTCCGCAACTCAGGAGATGAGCATGTGAAGAAGATAAAAATGACACTCCTCAGTGGTGAGAGCTAGTAAAATCTGTGGGAGAAGATGAAATTGCCAAGGGAATGTATGCAAAAGTAATGTAATGGAGAAGAGACTGTGACTGAAAATTCATTTAAAAAAAAGAAGAAGAAGCCACTCAGTGGTAAAAGGTCCAAGATAGGAAACCAAGAGTAAAATATTAGAGAGGTTGAAGGAGAAGTAGAGTACAGTGTCTTAAACACAAAAGGAGGGCCAATTATATTCGCAGTGCTTTATCTCTGAAGTTTACCTCCATGTAAAATTTAAGCAGATTAAATTCAAGTTGCATAATTTTAAAAATATAAACCTTTATATAACATAAATATCAAGATCTTGAGGAAAGCTGCTTGCATCTGCAACCTAACTCTGTGTAAAGTGAATCAAGTTACTAATAAAAGTTAGCTTGAAAATAGAAATAAGGGCTTAAGGGAAATGTGCCATATTCAAATAAATACATGTAGAACCAATTGCTTATAGCTACAGAAAGCCATACTAAAAATAGATGAAATGTGTTGTGTCATAAATGGGATGGCAAATCCTACAAAGAAGTAGTTGGAGATACTATTTTCACATGAATGTCATCTCTTCTTTCAATTAACCAATATTTATTGAGTCAGAATGTGTCAGACACTTTTTAAGTGCTAAGGATATGACAGTGGCTGAGACAAACACAATCTTAACTTCTCAGAGCCTATAGGCTAATATACTATATACTAATATAGTATATTATAATATACTAATATAATTATATACTAATAATTACTTGAATTTCAATTATGATAATCCCAATAAAAGACAAGTGTGAGATTCATAATAATATGTAATGGGAAATTTAAGCTTGTTTGGGAGACTCTGGGAAGGCTCTCTATGTGGAGGTGATAGTCTAACTGAGAAGGTTGTCAGATGAAGAGATAAAATAAATGCATATGTAGGAGATAAACACAAAAGTTGCTCACTGCAAATAAACTAAAAGAAAGTTAATGTAGGTAGAGAAAGATATACTTCAGATTCATGGGGAAATGTATTCTTTAGATGGAACTAAAAAGTTAAACAGGTTCTCTGAGGTTTCAGTCTTCACTTTTAAATGTATATTACCATGTATAAAATAGATGACCAGTGCAAACTTGGTGCATGAAGCAGGTCATCCAAAGCTAGTGCTCTGGGACAACCCAGAAGTGTAGGGTGTAACCTACCAGGGTCCTCCATCCATGTGATTTTCCAGGCAAGAGTACCACAGTGGGTTTTGTTTCTTTCTCCAGGGAATCTTCCTGACCCAGGGATTGACCTCAGGTCTCTCACATTGCAGGCAGATGCTTTACCATCTGAACCACCAGGGAAGTCCAACCAAAATGAAAAGGCATTGTATTGTCTCAGATGAAGAAGCAAGATAAATCCTTGATGGGGGGTGGGGAGGGGGAAGAATTGAAGCAGATATAGGTAAATTTCCACGATTCAGGATCTCAGGAAAAGAATGGGGAAGATGCAAGAAGTGTTTACCAATGATCTAAAAGAACTAAAGAACAAATAAACAGAAATACACAATAAGGAATCAATAGCAGAACAAGAAAGGCAGAAAAAATGAATAAATGACCTGGAAGACAGAATAGTGAAAATCACTGTTGCAAAATTTAATATAGGAAAAAAAAAAAAAAAGAAAAGAAATGAAGACAACATAAGAGACCTCTGGGAGAACATTAAATGCACCAACATTCATATCATAGGGTCCCAGAAAGAAGAGAGAGAGAAAGGAATCAAGAAAATATTTGAAGAGATAATATCTAAAAGCTTCCATAATATGAGAAAGGAAATAGTCAACAAGGTCCAGGAAGTGCAGAGAGTACCAGGAAGGAAAAATTCAAGGAGGAACACATCAAGACACATAGTAATCAATCTGATAAAAATTTTAAAAGCATAGATAAAATATTAAAAAAAGAAAACAAGGGAAAAAGACAAATAACATACAAAGGAACTCCCATAAGATTATCAGCTAATTTCTCAACAGAAAATCTACAACCCAGAAGGGAATGGCACGTTGAAAGTGAAAGTTGATCAGTTGTGTCTGACTCTTTGTAACCCCATGGATTATACAGTTCATAGAATTCTCCAGGACACAAAACTGGAATGGGTAGCCTTCCCCATCCCCAGGGGATCATCCCAATTCAGGGATCGAACCTAGGTCTCCCACACTGCAGGCGGATTCTTTACCAGCCTAGCCACAAGAGAAGCCCAAGAATACTGGAGTGAGTAGCTTTTCTCTTCTCAAGTGAACCTTCCCAACCCAGGAATCAAACTGGGCACATTATATTCAAAGTAATGAAATGGAAGAAACTACAACCAAGACTATTCTACCCAGCAAGACTCTTGTTCAGAATTGATGGAGAAATCAAATGCTTTGCATACAACCAAAATTAATAGAATTTGGCACCACTAAACTAGTAGCTTTACAAGAAATGCTAGAAGAATTTTTCTAGGCAGGGAACAAAATAGATTTACAAAATATAAAAAAAAAACAATTAAGAAAATATTAATACGAGCAGACACGTCAATCTGTTCAGTTGCTTAGGCATGCCTGCCTGTTTGCAATCCCATGGATTGCAGTACACGAGGCTCCCTGTTCATCACCAGCTCCAAGAATTTGCTCAAACTCATGTCCACTGAGTCAGTGATGCCATCCAACCATCTCACCCTTTGTTGTCCCCTTCTCCTCCCGCTTTCATATTTCCCAGTATCAGGGTCTTTTCAAATGAGTCAATTCTTAGCAACAGGTGGCCAAATTATTGGAGTTTCACCTTCAGCATCAATCCTTCCTACGAATATTCAGAACTGATTTCCTTTAGGACAGACTGGCTGGATCTCCTTGCAATTCAAGGGATTCTCAAGAGTCTTCTCCAACACCACAGTTCAGAAACATCAATTCTTCGGCACTCAGCATTCTTTATAGTCCAACTCTCACACTCATACATGGCTACTGGAAAAACCATAGCTTGTACTAGATGGAACTTTATCAGTGAAGTAATGTCTCTACTTTTTAATATGCTGTCTAGGTTTGTCATAACTTTTCTGCCAAAGAGTAGCGTCTTTTAATTTCAAGGCTGCAGTCATAATCTGCAGTGATTTTGGAACACCCCAAAATAAAGTCTCTCACTGTCTGCATTGTTTTCCCCATCTATTTGCCATGAAGTGATGGGACCAGATGCCATAAACTTTTCTGAATGTTGAGTTTTAAGCCAACTATTTTACTCTCTTCTTTTACTTTCATGAAGAGACTGTTTAGTTTTTCTTCACTTTCAGCCACAAAGGTGGTGCTATCTGCACATATGAGGTTATTGATACTTCTCTCAGCAATATTGATTCCAGCTTGTGTTTCATCCACCTTGGCATTTTGCATGATGTACTCTGCATATAATTTAAACAAGCAGGGTGACAATATACAGCCTTGTCATACCCTTTTCCTGATTTTGTACTAGTCTATTGTTCCATGCCCATTATAACTGGTGCTTTTTGATTTGCATACAGATTTCCCAGGAGGCAGGTAAGGTGATCTGGTATTCCCATCACTTAAAGAATTTTGTAAAATTTTTTGTCGTAATCCACACAGTCAAAGGATTTGGCGTAGGCAATAAAGCAAAAGTAGATGTTTTTCTGGACCTCTCTTATTTTTATCATAATCCAATGGATGCTGGCAATTTGACCTCTGTTTCCTCTGCCCATTCTAAATTCAGCTTCAACATCTGGAAGTTCAGGGTTCATATACTGTTGAAGCCTGACTTGGCGCATTTTGAGCATTACTTTGCTACCATGCGGGATGAGTGCAATTGTGCAGTACTTTGAACATTCTTTACATTGCCTTTCTTTGGGATTGGAATGAAAACTGACCTTTTCCAGTCCTATAGCCACTGCTGAGTTTTACAGATTTTCTGGCAATTTGAGTGCAGCACTTTCACAGCATCATCTTTCAGGATTTGAAGTAGCTGTACTGGAATTCCATCACCTCCACTAGTATAGTTCATAGTGATGCTTCATCAAGCTCACTTTACTTCAGACTCCAGGATGTCTGGCTCTAGGTGAATGATCACACCATCCTGATTATCTGGGTCATGAAGACCTTTTTTGTACAGTTCCTCTGTGCATTGTTGCCAACTCTTCTTAATATCTTTTATGTTAGGTCCATAGCAATTCTGCCCTTTATTGTGTTCATCTTTGCATGAAATGATGAAAATGAAGGACACTACATAATGTTCAAGTGTTCAATCCAGGAAGATATAGCAGTTATAAATGTATATGCACCTAACCTAGGAGTACCTCAATATGCAAGGCAAATATTGACAACCATAAAGGGAGAATTTGATAGCAACACAGTAAGAATGGAGGAGCTTAATACCCCACTTTAACCAATGGACAGATCATTCAGGCAGAAAATTAATAAGGAAACAGAGACCTTAAATGACACTTTAGACAGGTTGGACTTAGTTGATATTTATAGAGCATTCCATTCAAAAACAGTAGAGTACACATTCTTCTCAAGTGTATATAGAATATTCTTCAAGACTCGTCAAATGCTGGGCCACAAGGTGAGTCTTGGTAAATTTAAGAAGATTGAAATCATACCATGCATTTTTTCTGAGCATAACACTTTGAGATTAAAAATAAACTACAAGAAAAAAAAAACACCTACAAAACACAAAAATGTGTTGGCCAAACAACATGCTATGAAATAATCAATGGATCACTGAAAAAAATTAAAGAAAGAAATGAAAAAAATCTAGAGACAAAGTAAAGTATAAGCACAATGGTATGAAACCTATGGGATGTAGCAAAACAGTTTTAAGAGTGAAGCTTATAGCAATAAAATCTCACCTCAAATAAAAAGATCTCAAATAAACAAATTTACAGCTAAAGCAACTAGGGCAAGAAGAGCAAATAAAACCTAAAGTTAATAGTATAAATCATAAAATTCATAGCACAAATAAATAAAATAAAAACAAAGAAAACAATTGCAATAATGAAACCAACAGATTGTTCTTTGAAAAGATAAACACAAGTGATAAACCTTAAGCCAGATTCATCAAGAAAAAATGGAAGAGGACTCAAGTCAATAAAATTAGAAGTGAAAAAGTAGAAGTTACAATTAATTCCACAGAAATAGCAAGAATCATAAGAGAACAGTATGGGCAACTGTATACCAATAAAATGGACAACCAGGAAGAAATGGACAAATTCTTAGAAAGGTACAGTCTATCAAGGATGAACCAGGAAGAAATAGAACATATGAACAGACCAGTTACAAGCACTGAAAGTGAAACTGTGATTTAAAACATCCCAGCAACAGAAGTCCACGCTTCATAGGTGGCTTTGTAGGTGAATTCTACCAACGTTTAGAAAAGAGTTAACCCTTATCTTTCTGAAACTGTTTCAAAAAATTTCAGAGGAAGGAAAATTTCCAAAATCATTTTATAAGGCTACCATCATCCTGACACCTAAACCAGACAGAGAGACTACAAAAACAAAATTACCGATCATTAATAGAACCATTAATGAACATAGATGCAAAAATTCTCAACAAAATATTAGCAATGAAAATCCAAGAATACACTAAAAAGATCATACACCTCGTTTAAGAAGGATTCATACCAGTGATACAAGGATTTTTCAATATATGCAAGTTAATCAATAGGATACTCCACATCAAGAAATTGAAAAATGAAAACCATATGATCAGCTTAATAGGTGCAGAAAATGCTTTTGACAAAACTGAGCACCCATTTATGATAAAACTGTCCTGAAAGTGGGCATAGAGGAAACATACCTCAATGTAATAAAGGCCATATATGACAAACCTATAGCTAGCATCTTGCTTATTGATGAGAAGCTGTAACCACTCCCTCTAGATCAGGAACAAGACAAAGATGTCCATTCTTACCACTTTTATTCAGCATAGTTCTGGAAGTCCTAGCTACAGCAATCAGAGAAGAAAAGGAAGTAAAACGAATCCTAACTGAAAAAGAAGTTAAACTGTCCCTGTTTGCAAATGACATGAAATTGTACATAGAAAACCCTGATGATTTTACCAGAATACTACTAGAGTTCATCAATAAATCTGGTAAAATTTCAGGTTACAAAATTAATACACATAAATAAGTGGCATTTGTATACACTAAAAATGAAACCTCAGAGGGAGAAATTCAAGATATAGTACAATTTACCATCACATCAAGAAGAATAAAATTTCTAAAATAAACCTACCTCACGAGACAAAAGACTTGTATACCAAAAGCTATAAAATGCTGATGAAAGAAATCAAAGACATAAACAGAAAGTTTACAATGTTCATGGATTGGAAGAATCAATATTGTCGAAATGATTATACCACACAAGGCATTCTACAGGTTCAGTGCAATCCTTATCCAATTGCTGATGGCATTTTCACAGAACTAGAACAGAAAATCTTAAAGTTTGTGGGGTGACACAAAAGACTCCAAATAGTCAAAGCAATATTCAGAAAGTAAACAGAGGTGGAAGAATCAGGCCTCCTGACTTTAGAGTATATTAGCTGCAGTCATCAAAACAATATGGTACTAGCAGAGAAATAGAAAAAAATACATCAATGGAACAGGAAAGAAAACACATAAATAAGCCCATACATTTATAGCCAATTGATCTATGATAAAGGAGGCAAGACTGGACAATGTTCTCAAGACAATACGAATGGAGAAGAGGCTCATTAAAACATGTTCAACATTGCTCATTATTAGAGAAATGCAGATCAATACTAAAATGAGATACCACCTCAGAACAGCCAGCATGGTTATCATCAAAAAATCCGCAAACAGTAAATACTGGAGAGGGTGTGGAGAGAAGTGAACCTGTCTACGCTGTTGGTGGTAATGCAAATGGGTACAGATACTATGGAGAATGTTATGGCGATTCCTGAAAATGTTAAAAATAGAGCTATCATATAACCCTGCAATTCCACTCCTGGATATATATCCAGGGTGGGAGGCGGGGCGGAGGGGAGGACATGATCTGAAAGGATACATGAGTCCCAATATTTGCTGCATCACTGTTTGCAATACACAAGATATGGAAGCAACTTAAATTCCCATTGACAGAGTAATGAATAAAGAAGATGTGGCATGTATATGTTATTATTTTTAAGTAGCTAAGTCATGTCCAACTCTGTGACCTCATGGACTATAGCACACCAGGCTCCTCTGTCCTCCACTATCTCCAGAAGTTTGTTCAAATTCATGCCCATTAAGTTGGTGGTGCTTTCTAACCAGCTCATCCTCTGCTGACCCTTCTGTTTTAGTCTTTGATTTTTCCCAGCATCAGTTTCTTTACCAACGAGTTGACACTTTGCTTCAGGTGGCAAAGTGTTGAAGCATCAGCTTTAGCAACATACACTCCACGATTGACTGATTTGATCTCTTTGCAAAACAATCTCCTCCAGCACTGCAATTCAAAAGCATAAATTATTTGATTCTCAGCATTTTTATGGTCCAACTTTTATATATGTGCATGACTGACTACTGGAAAATCATAGTTTTGACTAGATGGACTTTTGTTGGGACAGTGATGTCTCTGCTTTTTAATATGGTGTCTAGGTTTGTCACACCTAGAGAAAGGAAAGGCTACCCACTTTAGTAGTCTGGCCTGGAGAATTCCATGGACTATATAGTCCATGGGGTAACAAAGAATTGGACACAACTGAGTGACTTTCACTTTCACTAGGTTTGTCATAGATTTCTTTCCAAGAAGTAGGCATCTTTTAAATGTCATGGCTGCAGTCACTGCCCACAGTGATTTTGGAACCCAAGGAAAGAAAATATATCATTTCTTTCATTTATTTACTCCTCTGTTTTCCAGGAATAGATGGGACCAGATGCCACAATCTTATTTTTTTTAATGTTGTTTCAATCCACCTTTCTCACTCTCCTCCTTTATCATCTTTAAGAGAGTCTTAAGTTCCTCTTCACACTTTCTGCCATTAGAGTGGTTGTTGCTGTTCAGTACACAGTCATGTCCAGCCCTATGCAACCCCATGGACTGCAGCATGCCTGACTTATATGACCTTCACTATCTCCCAGAGTTTGCTCAAATTCATGTCCATTGAATTGATGATGGCACCCTCCATCTCATCCTAGATTGCTCCCTACTCTTCCTGTCTTCAATCTTTCCCAGCATCAAGGTCTTCTCCAATGTGTCAGCTCTTCACATCACATGGCTGAAGTATTGCAGTTTCAGCTTCAGAATCAGTCCTTCCAATGAATATTCAGAGTTTATTTCCTTTAGGATTAGCTGGTTTTATATCCTTGCCATCCAAGGGACTCTCAAGAGTTTTTTCCAGCACCACAATTCCAATGCATCAATTCTTCAGCATCCAGCCTTCTTTATTGTCCAAATTTCACATCTGTACTTGACTACTGGAAAAATCATAGTTTTGAATATACAACCTTTGTTGGCAAAGTGATGTCTCTGCTTTCTTATAAGCTATTTTTGCTTCGTGTAGCTTTTCTTCCAAGGAGCAAGAGTTTTTTAGTTTCATGGCTGCAGTCACTGTTGGCAGTGATTTTGGAACCGAAGAAATAAAATCTGTCATTGCTTACATTTTTACCCCATTGATTTGCCATGAAGTGATAGGACTGGATGCCATGATCTTAAGTTTTGGAATGCTAAATTTTAAGCCAGCTGTTTTACTGTCCTCTTTCAGCTTCATCAAGAGACTCTTTAGTTTCTCTTCACTTTTTGCCATAAAGGTGGTATGAACTGCACTTTTGAAGCTACTGATATTTCTCCTGGCAAGCATGATTCCAGCTTAAGCTTCATCCAACCTGGCATTTCACATGATGTATGTTGTATATAAGTTAAATAAGCAGGGTGACAATATAAAGCCTTGACGTACTACTCTCCAAGATTTGAACCAGTTCATTGTTCCATGTCTGGTTCTAAATGTTGCTTCTTGACCTGCATACCTCAGATGGCAGGTAAGGTGATCTGGTATTCCCATCTGATCTGGTATTCCCATCTCTTTAACAATTTTCTGCACTTTGTTGTGATCCACAGTCAAAGCTTTAGCGAGTCAATAAAGCAGAGTAGATATTTTTGGAATTTCCTTGCTTTATAGAAATATCAAAAAGATGTTGGCAATTTGATCTCTAGTTCCTTTGCCTTTTCTAAATCCAGCTTGTACATCTGGAAGTTCTAAGTTCATGTACTGTTGAAGCCTAGCTTGAAGGATTATGAGCATTACCTTGCTAGCATATGAAATGAGTGCAGCTGTGTGGTAGTTTAAATTTTCTTTGGCATTGCCCTTTTTTGGGACTGGAATAAAAACTGACATTTTCAGTCCTGTAGCCACTGCTGAATTTTCCAAATTTGCTAATATGTTGAGTTCAGCACTTTAGCAGCAGTATCTTTTAGATTTGAAATAGCTCAGGTGGAATTCCTTCATCCTCACTAGCTTTGTTCATAATGATGCTTCCTAAAGCCCACTAGGTGAGTTACCACTCCATCACAGTTATTCAGGTCATTAAGACTTTCTTTGTATAATTCTTCTGTGTATTCTTGCCATCTTTTCTTAATCTCTTTTGCTTGTGTTTAGGTCTATACCGTTTCTGCCCTTTATTGTGCACCTTTTTCCTTTATTCTGTCCTTTATCTTGCATGAAATGTTCCCTGGTATCTCTAATTTTCTTGGAAAGACTTCTAGTCTTTCCCATTCTATTGTTTTTCCTCTATTTTTTCATTGTTCACTTAAGAAGTTTTTCTCATTTTCTTTGCTATTCTTTGGAAATTTGCATTCACATGGGTATATATTTCCTTTTTCTTAGCCTTTTGCTTCTCTTCTTTTCTCAGCTATTTGTATGGCATCTTCAGACAATCATTTAGCCTTTCAACATTTCTTTTTCTTGTGGATGGTTTTGATCATTGCCTCCTATACAGTGTTAGAAATATCTGCCCATAGCTCTTCAGACATTGTCTATCAGATCTAATCCCTTGACACTATTTGTCACTTCCACTGTATAATCATAAAGGATTTGGTTTAGGTCATACCTGAATGGCCTAGTGATTTGCCCTACTTTCTGCAATTGGAGTCTGAATTTGGCAACATGAAATTCATGATTTGAGCCACAGTCAGCTCCTGGTCTTGTTTTCACTGACTGTATAGAGCTTCTCCATCTTTGGTTGCAAAGAATACAATTAATCTGATTTGGGTATTGACCATCTGGTGATGTCCATAGACTCATATCTTGTGTTGTTAGAAGAGGATGTTTGCTGTGACCAGTGCAAAACTCTGTTAGCCTTTTTCCTGTCTCATATTTTATTGTAACACTAAACTTTCCTGTTACTCTAGATTTCTCTTGATTTCCTGTTTTTGCATCCAAGTCCTCTATGATGAAAAGGACATCTTTTTGAATTAGAGTGATATCCTCTGCATATCTGAGGTTTTGATATTCCTCCCAGCAATCTTAATTCCAGTTTGTGATTCATCCAGCCTGGAATCTCACATGATCTATTCTGCATATAAATTAAATAAGCAGGTTAATAACATACAACTTGTCAAACTCCTTTCCCAATTTTGAACCAGTTAGATTGTTGCTCCATGTCCTGTTCTAAGTGCAGCTTCTTGACCCACATACTGGTTTTTCAGGAGACAGGTAATATGATCTGATACTCCCATTTTTAAAATAATTTCCCACAGTTTGTTGAGATCCACAGTCAAAGGCTTTGGACTAGTCAGTGAAGCAGTAGTAGATGTTTTCTTCTGGAATCACCTTGCTTTGTCCATGATCCAACAAATAGTGACACTTTGATCTCTCATTTCTCTGCCTTTTGGAAACCCAGCTTGTATACCTGGAAGTTCTTGATTCAGATTCCTGAAGCCTAGTGTGGTACATATATACAATGGAGTATTACTCAGTAATTAAAATGATTGCCATTGTAGTAATCAATGTAGTAAAATGATACCATTTGTAGCTACACAGATGGACCTAGAATTTGTCATACTCAGTGAATTAAGTCAGAAGAGGAACATCATATGACATCCCTTTTATGTACAGTCTCAAAAGAAGTGATACAAATAAGCTTATAAAACAGAAACAGACTCAAAATCTTAGTGAATGAACTTATGGTTGCCTGGGGGAAGGATTGGGGAAAGGGATAGCTAGGGCTTTGAGGAAGGACATGCACACACTGTTATGTTTAAAATAGATAACCATTAAGGACATACTGTGTAGACATGTAACTCTACTCAATGTTATATAGCAGCCTGGATGAGAGTACAATTTGGGGGAAAGCTGACACATGTATATGTGTAGCTGAGTTCCTTCACTGTTCATCTGAAACTATCACATTTTCTATTAATTGATTACACCTAATACAAAATTTTTAAAAAGATTTTTAAAAGGCAAACGGTGATTTTTTTTTTTTACAGTGACATGGATCATTTCAGCTACTGAGAGGAAAATGGATAAGTGAGGTTGAGACAGAATAAAAAAATAAAAACTAGGAGGATATTGTAATAGTTTAATCAGGAAATAGAGGTGGCTTGAGGTACAGTAATGGCAACATAAAAGTCAATATGTAAATTTAAAATATTTTGAGACATTTATCTTAGTTGAAAATGGATATGAAAGATGACTATGAGAAATCCAAGAGTGAGAGATTTTTCTTTGTATGAATGCTTTGATTAGGTTATTTCTAAGATCTATTTCAGATAGTCTATAACTCATTATTCTGCAACACTTTAATGACTACATATATAGCAATTTCAAAATATGAGACTAGATTTTGAATTTATTGCCCCAGGCCCACTGGGAACAAGGAAGACAGGGAAGGCAGGGATGTAAGATTTCATTTGATTCATTACATCTTTTTTTTAAATTATTTTTATAGTATAGTTTGATTTACAATGCTGTTTTAGTTTCTACTGTACGGTAAGGTGAATCAGATATACATATATCCACTCTTTTTTTTCTTAGTTTCCTGTTCCCACATTATTATAGAGTATTGAGTAGAGTTTCCTGTGCTCTATAGTAGGTTCTTAATAATTATCTATTTTATATACACTAACATGTATATGGGGCTTTCTCGGTGGCTCAGTGGTAAAGAACCTGCCTGCCATGCAGGAGATGTAAAAGACACAGGTTTGATCCCTGGGTCAGGAAGATCTCCTGGAGAAGGGAATGGCAGCCCACTCCAGTATTCTTGCCTGGAGAATCCCATGGGCAGTGAAGGCTTATTTATTTTCAGCTTTCCTAGTGGCTCAGCTGGTAAAGAATCCACCTGCAATATGGAAGACCTGGGTTTGATCCATGGGTTGGGGAGATCCCATGGAAAAGGGAAAGGCTATTCACACCATAATTCGGGCCTGAGAATTCCATGGGCTATATAGTCCATGGGGTCACAAATTTGTTGCTTCTTCTCTTTCCCTCTTGGCATCCATATGTTTGTTTTCTATATCTTAATTCAGTTCATACTTGTTTCTTCAAACTCCAAAGGCCTGACAGAGATTCCCTATTTACTTATTTTTCAGAATACTAAGTACCCTCCTGATGAATTCTGAAGTTAATATATGTTAGTAGCATGACAGCAGTTGAGGGTCCAGGTTCGATGCACGATACTGGATGCTTGGGACTGGTGCACTGGGACGACCCAGAGGGATGGTATGGGGAGGGAGGAGGGAGGAGGGTTCAGGATGGGGAACACATGTGTGCCTGTGGTGGATTCACTTCGATATTTGGCAAAACTAATACAATTATGTAAAGTTTAAAAATAAAATAAAAAAATAATAATTACAAATAAATGTTAAAAATTAAAATAAAAAATCTCTGCAATGAGACTGGCTATATTTTCTTGGATTGATTATGATTAAAGACCTGTAAAAATCCTCCCTCCACAATGATTCTCCAACTTGCTGAGATTCTCAAGGAAGGGTTATTTATGCCTCCACCTGCATCTTAGTTGTCACTAGACTCTCTCTAATGGAGGGACAGGAGATTTTTAATTAAACTTTTGTGAATAAAGACAAAATTATTTTCTAAAACAATTGTCTGGAAGTTAGTAGCAACCTAATTTTCATCATGCAGTGTAGCCATTAATTAGCTAGATGCCAAAGGTTGATGGGAAGGGTTGGGGAGAAAGTATGTCAGAAAGGAAGTAAAAATACAATTTAATTTTTCTTGACAAATTTTCTTTCCTACAGTTCCATCAGAAGGGATACTCTGATTGAAGATCTGTAGCTATCTTTCTAATTTAATATCTGTTGGTTATATATTTTTGCTATAATTTATTTTAGCTCAATAAATTTTAGAGAAGGAAAGCCAATATTATAATAAAATATTGGAAATTGAATTAAACTTTTATCAAATGCTCATAATCTTGATGCTTGAAAAACAAACAAACAAAAAAACAAAAACTAACAAACAAACAAAACAATAAGAAAGGGACTGCAGTTTCCTGGAAATGATTTCAGTTTTAGCTTTCTATGAACTTGAGGTAAATTCTTTAATATTAATTTTTAAAAATTCAAGACTCTTTCCTCCAGAATTAATATTACTAGCAGTGAATATAAAGGAAAACTTCTTGATAAAATTCTCTAGTAAGACTTCCTGAAATTAGAAAGATTCATCACACATAGTGGGTACTCAATGAATACTAAATCACTAAAGACAAAACAATTTTAAGTGTTGAAAAGACAGGCTAAAGTTCTAATAGATAACGGCTCAAAAGATCAAACAATTAAAACTATATACTATGACTACTACCAGAGAGAAGCTAACTGCATGATGAACAGACTGTTGCCATGGCATAAACTGTTCCATCTTAAGTAGTACTGAATCTGTGGCTATCACAATTCCAATAACTGGTCTGAAGAAAATGGTATTAACACTATTGTTCATAGTAATCTATATCTCTGTTGGCATCAAAATAATTGCAGTTTGTTGTATCTGTATATGTAATCAGGACTAAAATGGATTGGAATAGGTACATTTAATTCAGATGACCATTATATTTACTACTGTGGGCAAGAATCCCTTAGAAGAAATGGAGTAACCATCAAGGTCAACAAGAGTCTGAAATGTAGTACCTGGGTGCAATCTCAAAAATGACAGAATGCTCTCAGTTCATTTCCTGGGCAAAGTATTCCATATTGCAGTAATCCAAGTTCAGGTCCCAACCAAAAACACTGAAGAAGCTGAGACTGGATGGTTCTATGAAGACCTACAAGATCTTCTAGAATTAATGCCAAAAAGAGATGTCCTTTTCATCATAGGGAGCTGGAATGCAGAAGTAGGAAGTCAAGAGATACCTGGAGTAACAGGCAAGTTTAACCTTGGGGTACAAAATGAAACAGGGCAAAGGCTAACAGAGTTTTGACAGACAGTGCACTGGTCATAGCAAATATCCTCTTCTAGCAACACAAGAGATGAGTCTACACATGGATATTACAAGAAGATCAATACTAAAATCAGACTGATTATATTTTTTGCAGCTAAATTTGGAGAAGCTCTATACAGTCAGCAAAAGCAAAACCTAGATCTGACTGCAGCTCAGATCATGAACTCCTTATTGCCAAATTCATACTTAAATTGAAGAAAGTAGGGAAAATCAATAGGTCATTCAGGTATGACCTAAACCAAATCCCTTATGATTGTATAGTGGAAGTGACAAATAGATTCAAGGGATTAGACCTGATAGAATGCCTGAAGAACTATGGATGGAGGTTCATAGCATTGTGCAGGAGGTGATCATTAAAACCATCCCTAAGAAAAAGAAACGCAAAAAGGCAAAATGGCTGTCTGAGGAGGCCTTACAACCATCTGAGAAAAGAAGAGAAGCAAAGGGAAAGGACAAAAGGAATGATATACCCATCTGAATACAAATTTCCAAAGAATAACAAGGAGAAAGAAGAAAATTTTTGTAAGTAAACAATGCAAAGAAATAGAGGGAAAAAATAGAATGGGGAAGACTAGAGATCATTTCAAGAATATTAGAGATATCAAGGGAATATTTCATGCAAAGATGGGCACAATAAAAGGCAGAAGTTGTATGGACCTAGCAGAAGCAGAAGACATTAAGAAAAGGTGGCAAGAATACACAGAAGGACTGTACAAAAAAAGGTGTTAATGACCTAGATAACCATGATATTGTAGTCACTCTCCTAAAGCTAGATACCCTGGAGTGTGTAGTCAAATGGGCTTTAGGAGTCAATACTACGAACAAACCTAGTGGAGGTGAAGGAATTCCAGCTAAGCTATTTGAAATCTTAGAAGTTGATATGGTTAAAGTGAAACCTTCAATAGGTTAGCAAATTTGGAAAACTCCATTCAAACTACCGCACAATTGCACTCATTTTGCTTGCAAGCAAGGTAATAGTCAAAATCTTTCAAGGTATACTTCAACAGGACATGAGCTGAGAACCTCAAAATATACTAACTGGATTCAGAAAAAGCAGAGGAACCAAAGATCATATTGATAACATCCATTGGGCTGTAGAAAAAGCAAAGGGATTAAAAAAAGAAAATCTACTTCTGCTTCACTAACTTCACTAAAGTCTTTGACTGTGTGGATCACAACAGTGTGTGGAAAATTCATAAAGAGATGGGAATACCAGATCTGCTTACCTGCCTTTTGATATACCTGTACGCAGGTCAAGAAGTGACAGATAGAACCAGATATGGAAAAACAAACTGGTTCAAAACTGAAAAAGTAGTATGTCAAGGCTGTATATTGTCATTGTTTATTTAACTTATATACAGAGTACATCATGCAAAATGTTGGGCTGGATGAAGGTCAATCTGTAATCAAGATTGCTGGGAGAAATAGCAATAACTTCAGGTATGCAGATGACACGACCCTAATGGCAGAAAGCAAAGAGATACTAAAGAACCTCCTGATGAAGGTGAAAGAGGAGAGTGGAAAAGCTGGTTTAAAGATCAACATTCAGAAAACTAAGATCATGGCATCTTGTCCCATCACTTACTGACAAATAGATGGAGAAAAAATGGAAACAGTGACATACTTTATTTTCTTGGGCTCCAAAATCACTAAGAATGGTGACTGCACCCATGAAACTAAAAAACAAAACAAAACAAACAAAACTTGCTCTCTGGAAGAAAAACTATAACAAATCTAGACATCATTTTAAAAGCAGAAATATCACTTTGCCAATGAAAATACATATTGTAAAAGCTGTTTTTTTTGTTGTTGTTGTTTGTTTGTTTCCAGTAGTCCTGTATGGATGTGAGAGTTGGACCATAAAGAAAGCTAAACACCAAAGAAGGCATACTGTGGTGCTGGAGAAGACTCTTGAGTGTCCCTTGGACTGCAAGGAGATCAAATCAGTCAATCCTAAAGGAAATCAGTGCTGTATATTCATTGGAAGGACAAATGCTGAAGCTGCAATACTTCGGCCACATCATGCTGAGTTGACTCATTGGGAAAGACCCTGATATTGGGAAAAAAGGGGGCAACCGAAAATGAGATGCTGGATGGCATCATCAGCTCAATGCACTTGAGTTAGAGAAAGTTCTGGGACATGGTGAAAGACAGGAAAGCCTAGTCTGCTGCAATCTATGAGTTTGCAGAGTTTTACATAACTGAGCGATTGAACAACAACAACAATATCTCATAGACATAAAATAATGTCTGTCAGAGGGGATTGGTAAGCAGCTCATTTCCGCCTTTCCTCTTTTGTCTATTTCTGTTTCCCTTATACCTTAATTATAAAAAGAAGATCACTAGGTAACATTTAACCTAACTTTTGATTTATTCCCACCTAAATGTACACAATACCTTCCGTAATCTATTGATTCATTTGCTATCTTAAAGGAAGAATTCATTAATTAAAGAATGTCTAGTTCTCTACCCTTATTATGCCCCTTAGCAATCCTGCAGACAGACTACAAAGGATTTAGAAAATATCTGAAGACCCAGCAATCCCACTGCTGGGCATACACACTGAGGAAACCAGAAGGGAATGAGACACGTGTACCCCAATGTTCATCGCAGCACTGTTTATAATAGCCAGGACATGGAAGCAACCTAGATGTCCATCAGCAGATGAATGGATAAGAAAGCTATGGTACATATACACAATGGAGCATTACTCAGCCATTAAAAAGAATACATTTAAATCAGTTCTAATGAGGTGGATGAAACTGGAGCCTATTATACAGAGTGAAGTAAGCCAGAAAGAAAAACACCAATACAGCATACTAACGCATATATATGGAATTTAGAAAGATGGTAACAATAACCCTGTGTACGAGACAGCAAAAGAGACACTGATGCATAGAACAGTCTTATGGACTCTGTGGGAGAGGGAGAGGGTGGGAAGATTTGGGAGAATGACATTGAAACATGTAAAATATCATGTATGAAACGAGTCGCCAGTCCAGGTTTGATGCACGATACTGGATGCTTGGGGCTGGTGCACTGGGATGACCCAGAGGGATGGTATGGGGAGGGAGGAGGGAGGAGGGTTCACGATGGGGAACACATGTATACCTGTGGCGGATTCATTTTGATATTTGGCAAAACTAATACAATTATGTAAAGTTTAAAAATAAAATAAAATTTAAAAAAAAAGAAAGAAAATATCTGAAGAAAGATCATAGGAACTCAGCCAGACTTCACATAATGGAAAATGAGGCAGAGCTTGACCTCCTCTCCTGATGATTCTTACCTGATAGCTCAGTTGGTAAAGAATCTGTCTGCAATTCAGAAGACCCCAGATCAGTTTCTGGATCCATAAAATCTGCTGGAGAAGGGATAGACTAACCACTCCAGTATTCCTGGGGTTCTCTTGTAGCTCAGCTCGTAAAGAATCTGCCTGCAATGCCGGAAACTTTGGTTTGACCCTGTATTGGGAAGATCCCCTGGAGAACGGAAAGTCTACCCACTCCAGTATTCTGACCTGGAGAATTACATGGACTACATATATAGTCCGTGGGCTCACAAAAATCAAGTATTCACTTTTGAGCAGTGAACAGCTGAATCTGAGTTCAGCAACAGTGAGAAACAAACTCCTGATTATAGATCCTAGATGTTTTTTCCATGCTTTAAGTGAAGAAAAGAGACTGTGATACCACTGAAGTAAAAACATGTTATCATTCTTCTGAGTACTACATCCATAATCATGGACTTTTTGTTTCCTAAGTGATCCTTTATTAAGATTTCAAGTTCCTTTTTAGATTGTAAGCATGATTTCCTATCCTTTACATTTCTTCTACACAACTAGAAAGTAAGTTAAGGATCAGGGGAGGCGATTAGCATTTACCAAGGAACTATTGTGTACATGTTCTCTGTGTATACAGATGTTTATATAATTTAAAACTCTCAGTCACCCTATGAGGTTCTAACTGTTTATTACTTGATAAAAATGGGCAAATTGAATTTTGAGATACCTAATGTTAGCCAGCAGATGAATGCAGGGAAAAAAATGTGATTTTAACTTATTTATATTGCTTTTACCAAATGTCTACTAAACACTAATCTGATGGTATGAACTAAATCTTCTCTTTATTTCAAGAGGAAGAAATCATGTCTAGATGATCTGAAAGACAGGTGTCAAGTAATCTTTGCAGTCCATTCTGTTTTGACCCTATATCGCTGTTCTGGTAATTAATGTCTCTGGAAGAACACAGCATATACATCTGCAGAATGTTATAGAGGAGGATTTAAGAGACCCAAAGGATACTAGTCCTGTTGACTAGATGAGATAGAAAGGGTATTATATTCTGAGGAACTATGATGAGTTCAGTTTAGACAAAAATGGATGAAAATTGCATGCAAAAGGAAAGAAAAATACCAAAATATGTGCTAAAATATTTCAAGGCGTTTTTCTTTAATATATTTAAAAATGATGGTCATATTTCAGAACTGAATTTAAATCCTGTTATATACTAACTGTATAGGTTCTGTCTCTGTTTTTTGTTTGTTTTGAAAATAAGAACTGTAGCATCCACCTCATAGGAATGCCTAGTGGAATATAACCCAATGGTAAATCTCCTGTAAATCCCTGCACTCAGCACCCATCTCACTGTGGTCAGGAAAATAAATGGATGATACTGCCTTTGCTTCAAGGCAGAGGAAATATTTTAAATGTTCATGTCAACTTTTCTACAGCTTTTGACATATTCAAGATTTTTCTGTGGAATAGAAATGCCATAAAGCGTGCACGCCTCTCACCAGTGTCAAATTATTGACAGTTATTTCCATCATTTTTTGTTATATATTATTTTTCATAATGTTAAATAAAAATAGTCCTCTCCCGATTAGCAAGAAAGACTCAAAGATTTTTCATTCCTCTTTCATGAAATGGCAATGATATGAATAAATTTTTACTGCACAGCATGAACTATTTCCTCTAATAAAAATGAACCATACAACAAGTCCATCACTTTTATTGGATTCTTTTTTTTTTTTTAGTTAAACTGTTTGCACTGAGATGTTCATATGAACCATTTTTAAATCACACGTAGAATTCAGAAGTACAAATAATGTGTCCAGGACCACACTATTTTAACCTTAAAAAAGAAGTAAGCCCATATTGGCTTACATTTTCATCCCTTGTAAGTAATGTGGAAGCAAATATTTTAATTAATGCAAAACTGACTAGTTAATTGGCTAAATAATTTATATATATATGATAGACTAGTCAATGATTTTTAATATTCAATGTAATATTCTATAAATGATATATTTGATTTGGCTTAGGTAGATATCCCTTCTTTAAAATGAGGATTCCAATGAATTAAAAAATCAGTGACTTGACTGATATTACCAAGTCAGTACTAGAACCAGGAATAATTCATTTTACTCTTTGCAGCTGGTTCAGTTCTCTGCTGAGTTCTTTTTGAATGTGTCTGAGTGGGAATGCATGTGGCAGACTTAGAAGATGCTTAAGCTCACCTCTATCCACAGGCACATGAAAATTACAAGTATTCATAGGGCATTTATTGGTCATAAAGACGGAAAGATTAGGAAAAAAAAGTTTCTACAACTAAAGATATAAAGAAACCACAATGAGAAAGGGTAGGAGGGACAGAGACCCATACACTTGGATGAGTGACCCACAAACAGGAGAATAATTACAACTATAATGGTTCTCCCAAAAATCAAGTGGTCTGATCCCCACAAGAAGTCCCCTAGTCCAGGAATCCTACACTGGAAGTTAAGATCCCAGAACATTTGGCTTTAATGTCAGTGGTGCTTATTTTCAGAAAAGCCAGAGGGCTGTGAGAAATAGAAACTCCACACTTAAGAGGGAACACAAAGTAATATGCTTCAGGACCCAGGACAAGAGAAGTAATTTGAAAAGAACCTAAATCAGACCTACCTGCTAATAACAGACTGCTTGCAAGAGAGGTAGGAGACAACTGGAGTTCATCTTGTAGATGCAGACATTTTTGGCAACTATTTTAGAGCACTCTTTCAGGTGGACAGTGGTGCTGATAATGATCATCTTGGAATAATCCCTCTAGCTTAAAATGCCAGTATAAGGCTTTTCACCAACCTGTCAACAGCAGCATTGGAATACCTCAGCCAAGCAACCAGCCAAAGACAAACCCCACTCGCCAGCAGGTCTGCTGATGACTTAAGACTCCCTGAGGCCACAGCCATCTCGGAATGTGGTTCTGTTCACCAGAGAAATCAGGACCCAGCCCCACACATTAGTACACTGACACAAACACTAGGAACTCCAGAGCTCTGCATCCAGAGCCTCACTCTCAGTGGACCAATGCATCAGTACTAGACCCTTAGGGCCCTACAAACAAACACCCTGGGGCCCAGCTCCACTCACTGGTGAGACAGCCTGTTCCTCAGCCCTGCCAAGCACTGGGCTGATACATATCTGAAATCCTGGACCCTGAAGCAAGAGACCCCAGAACTTGTCTCTGCTAACCAGTGATCCAGCACTAGTGCCAGGCTACAGTGTTACTACTACTACTACTAAGTCCCTTCAGTCGTGTCCGACTCTGTGCGACCCCATAGATGGTAGCCCACCAAGCTCCCCCGTCCCTGGGATTCTCCAGGCAAGAACACTGGAGAGGGTTGCCGTTTCCTTCTCCAATGCATGAAAGTTAAAAGTGAAAGTGAAGTTGCTCAAATGTGTCCGACCCTCAGCGACCCCATGGGCTGCAGCCTTCCAGGCTCCTCCATCCATGGGATTTTCCAGGCAAGAGTACTGGAGTGGGGTGCCATTGTCTTCTCTGGGCTACAGTGTTACCTACCAGTAAATGAGCAAAAGGTCCACGATCCCCTGCCTATCAATGGCAGATACCATGACTTACAAAGCTAGTAAAAGAATGAAAAGACAAAAGAAGTAAAATTTTCTAATCTTCATAGATAGTAAGGAATATAAAAAATGATGTAAAATATGATGTCAAAACCCAGTAAATATGAGGGGAAGGGAAGAAAATTACTGAGGTGTTAAAATGCATTTGAACTTAAGATATCAGCTATTTAATCATTGTTGTTGTTCTTGTTCAGTTGCTAAGTCATATCTGACTCTTTGCTACCTCATGGACTGCAGCATGCCAGACTCCCCTTTCCTTCACTGTCTCCTGGAGTTTGCTTAGATTCATGTCCATTGAATCAGTAATGCTATCTAACCATCTCATTTTCTGCTTCCCCCTTCTGCTTTTGCTTTCAACTTTTCTCAGTGTCAGAGGAGAGAAAGAGAGAGAGAGAGAATGAAAGATTGCTATATATTCATCTCATTTTTATCATTATTTAACACCATAAACAAAAATAATGTGCATTAAAGACCTAAATTTAAGACCAGACACTATAAAACTCCTGGAGGAAAACATAGGCAGAATGCTCTCTGACATAAATTGCAGCAATATCCTTTTCAATCCATCTCCCAGAATAATAGAAATAAAAAAATAAACAAATAGGTCCTACTTAAATGCAAACATTTTTGCATAGCAAAGGAAATAATAAACACAATGAAAAGATAACCCACAGATTAGGAGAAGATATTTGCAAATTATGTGACAATCAAGAGATTAGTCTCCAAAACCAGCAAACAGCACACGATGCTTAATAGCATCAAACAAGCAACCTAATCAACTAATGGATAGAAGACCTAAATAGACATTTATTCAAAGTCGATATACAGAGGGCCAAGAGACACATGATGATATGTTAAATATCATGAATTATTAGAGAAGTGAAAACCAAACTACAATAAGATAAGATTTCACAACTGCCAGAAAGGCTATCATCAAAATATCCAC
The DNA here is from genome assembly GCF_019923935.1 of Bubalus bubalis. Taxonomy (NCBI): domain Eukaryota; kingdom Metazoa; phylum Chordata; class Mammalia; order Artiodactyla; family Bovidae; genus Bubalus; species Bubalus bubalis. The sequence goes on along the minus strand of NC_059178.1, from coordinate 48,929,981 downwards.
AAATAATAAATGCAGGAGAGGGTATGGAGAGAAAGGAAACCTCCTACACTGTTGATGGAAATGTAAATTAGGATAGTCACTATGAAGAACAGTGTGAATGCTTCTTAAAGAGATAAAAGCAGAGTTACAGAGTTACTGTATAATACTGCAATCCCATCCCTGGGCATATATCTGGAGAAAAACATGATCTGAAAACATACATGCAACCCAATGTTGATTGCAGCAATATTTTCAATAGCCATCATGTGGAAACAACCTAAATGTCCATTGACAGAGGAATGAATAAAGAAGATGTACATATATACAATGGAATATTACTCATTAGAAAGAATGAAATAATGCCATTTCAGCCAAGTGAATGGACCTAGAGATTGTCATACTGAGTGAAGTAAGTCAGACAGAGGAGAAATATAGTGTGACATCCCATATATGTGGAATTTAAAAAGAAATGATACAGATGAACTTACTTAAAAACAGAAACCGACTCACAGACTTAAGAGAATGAACTTATGGTTGCCAGGAGAAAGATGAGAGCAAGGGAGGGGATGGAGTTTGGGATATGTACACACTGTTATATTTAAAATGGAAAACTAAAAGGGACCTACTGTACAGCACAGGGTTCTCTGCTCAATGTTGCATGGCAGTTACAATGGATCCACAGAAATACAAAGAACCATAACAGATTACACTATTACATGGAAATAAAATGGACAGCACAGAAGAAACAGAAAAAATTCTAGAAATGTGCAATTCTGAAGACTGAACCAGGGAGAAATTGTCAGTAATTTCATTACCAGTAATAAAATTGAATCAGCAAAAATAAACCTCCTCCCTTCCCCCCCAAAAAAACCCACAAAAGCTTAGGACAACAGCCTTCAAATGTAATTCTACCAAAAGTTTAGAAAAGATTTGATGCCTATCTTTCTCAAATTCTTAAAAATGTTAGAGGAAAGAATGCTTCTGAATTCATTCCATGAGACCAGCATCACCATGACACCAAAACCAAAGATATCACATAGAAAAAAAAAAAATTACAGACTGATATCACTATTGCTGACAAAGGTCTGTATGGTCAAAGCTATGGTTTTTCCAATAGTCAGTTATGGATATGAAAGTTAGACAATAAAAAAGGCTGAGCGCCAAAGAATTGATGCTTTTGAACTATGTTGTTGGAGAAGATTCTTGAGAGTAACTTGGACAGCAAGAAGATCAAACCAGTCAATCCTAAAGGAAATTAAAGCTAAATGAATATTCAATAGAAGAACTGATGCTGAAGCTGAAACTTCAGTACTATGGTCACCTGATGTGAGGAACTGACTTATTGGAAAAGGCCTTGATGCTGGGAAAGATTGAAGGCAGGAGGAGAAGGGGACTACAGAGAATGAGATGGTTGGATGGCATCACCGACTCGATGGACATGACTTTGAGTAAGCTGCGGGAGTTGGTGATGGACAGGGAAGCCTGGCATGCTGCAGTCGATGGGGTCGCAAACAGTCGGATGGGACTTAGCAACTGAACTGAACTGAGAAAATACAAAGAACCAAACACTCTCTGACATACATAACAGCAGGATCCTCTACGACCCACCTCCCAGAATATTGGAAATAAAAGCAAAAATAAACAAATGGGACCTAATTAATCTTAAAAGCTTCTGCACATCAAAGAAAACTATTAGCAAGGTGAAAAGGCAGCCTTCAGAATGGGAGAAGATAATAGCAAATGAAGCAACTGACAAACAACTAATCTCAAAAATATACAAGCAACTCCTACAGCTCAACTCCAGAAAAATTAATGATCCAATCAAAAAATGGGCCAAAGAACTAAATAAACATTTCTCCAAAGAAGACATACAGATGGCTAACAAACACATGAAAAGATGCTCAACGTCACTCATTATCAGAGAAATGCAAATCAAAACCACTATGAGGTACCATTTCATACCAGTCAGAATGGCTGCGATCCAAAAGTCTACAAGTAATAAATGCTGGAGAGGGTGTGGAGAAAATGGAACCCTCTTACACTGTTGGTGGGAATGCAAACTAGTACAGCCACTATGGAGAACAGTGTGGAGATTCCTTAAAAAACTGGACATAGAACTGCCTTATGATCCAGCAATCCCACTGCTGGGCATACACACTGAGGAAACCAGAAGGGAAAGAGACACGTGTACCCCAATGTTCATCGCAGCACTGTTTATAATAGCCAGGACATGGAAGCAACCTAGATGTCCATCAGCAGATGAATGGATAAGAAAGCTGTGGTACATATACACAATGGAGTATTACTCAGCCATTAAAAAGAATACATTTGAATCAGTTCTAATGAGGTGGATGAAACTGGAGCCTATTATACAGAGTGAGGTAAGCCAGAAAGAAAAACACCAATACAGTATACTAACACATATATATGGAATTTAGAAAGATGGTAACAATAACCCTGGGTACGAGACAGCAAAAGAGACACTGATGTATAGAACAGTCTTATGGACTCTGTGGCAGAGGAAGAGGGTGGGAAGATTTGGGAGAATGGCATTGAAACATCTAAAATATCATGTATGAAATGAGTCGCCAGTCCAGGTTTGATGCACGATACTGGATGCTTGGGGCTGGTGCACTGGGATGACCCAGAGGGATGGTATGGGGAGGGAGGAGGGAGGAGGGAGGAGGGTTCAGGATGGGGAACACATGTATACCCATGGTGGATTCATTTTGATATTTGGCAAAACTAATACAATTATGTAAAGTTTAAAAATAAAATAAAATTAAAAAAAAAAAAAAGAACCAAACAGAACTGAAGAATACATTAACTGAATTTTTTTTTTAATGCAGTAGAAGAAGTTGTTAGCAAACTAATTTATACAGAAAATCAGTGAGGTGGAAGACAGAGTAGTAGAAATCACCAATTCTGAAAAGAAACAAGAAGAAAAGAATGAAAAAAAAATGAAGATAATTTAAGAGACATCTGGATGACATCAAGGATACAAATATTTGCATCATAGTTGTTTCAGAAAGAAAAGAGAGAGATAAATGGGATGCGAATGTATTTAAAGACATAATAGTTGAAAACTTATTTAACCTAGGAAAAAAAACTACCTAAGTGCAGAGAGTCCCATATTGTATTAACCCAAAGAGGAATATACCAAGATACATTGAAATAAAAATATAAAAACAAAAGATAAATAAAATGTTAAAATCAGCAAGGAAAATGCAGCAAATAACATACAAGGGAACTCTCATAAGGCTGTCAGCTGATTTTTCAGAAGAAACTCTGCATGATATAATTAAAGAAATGAAAGAGAAAAATCTACAGCTGATAATTCTCTACCAAGGAAAGGCTCTTATTCAGATTTGATGGACAGTTCTATAGATAAGAAAAGGAAAATGAATTCAACATCAATAAGTCAGTTTACAACACATATTAAAGGAACTTTTCTATGCAAAACTAAAGGATAAAAATGGAAACAGGAAAATTACAAAGAGAACAGCTCACAGGTAAAGGCAAACATACAGTAAAGGTAGGAATCCTTTCACACAGAAAAACTAGTAGGAAGTTTAACAGACAGGAAAAGTAAGATCATCTGTATCCACAGTAAGCAGTTAAGGGATACAGAAAACAATTGGATGTAAAATTTGATATGAAAATCAATAATCACTGGGGAGGAAAGGACAAATGTGGGATGTTTAAAATACATTTGAAATTAAGATATAAATAGAGAGATAAAGAGTGATAAATGAAAAACTCTTGGTAACTTCAAACCAAAAATCTATAAGAGATATACATACAAAAAGCAAAAGGAATCCAAATATAAAACTAAAGAAAATCATTGAATCATAAGACAAGAGAACAAAAGGAGAAAGCGGGGGGGGGGGGGGGGGCGGCTACAGAAACAAAAACAAGTTAATCAAATGGCAATAAGAACATACATTTTTGGGGGGCAGTCCCAAGATGGCAGAGGAATAGGACAGGGAGACCATTTTCTCCCACACAACTTCATCAAAGATCATTTGAATGCTGAGCACCTTCCACAAAACAACTTCTGAATGCCAGTGAAGGACACCAGGCACACAGAAAGGCAGCCCAATCTCTTCAAAGGGAGTTAGGACAAAATATAAAAGACAAAAACTGAGACAAAAGTTTTAAGGATGGACTCCCATCCTGGGGAAGGAGTTGGGAAGAAGTCTCCACACAGTAGGAAACCAGAAGGCATGCCCCACAGGTGTGTCTGTGGGGGAGTTTTGGAATCTCAGAGGGCAACATAACCAGGAGGGGGAAAAAAAAAAACTCACAGAATACGTACCACACCTGGTAGAGAAGTGGCCCAGATGCTCACATCTGCCACCAGCAAGTGGCAGCTGGGCAGGGAGATGTGGCTGTACCAGCAGTACTTAGGGTAAGGACTTGGCCTGAATGCCCTGAGGACAATCTGAGGGACCTAATGTGAAATAGCAATCTAAACCGTGGGATCACCAGAGAGACCAAAAAAAAAAAAAAAAAAAAAAAAAAAAAACAACCAGAAAACCTTTCCTGTGAAAGGCTCTAACGGTGCCCAGTGAACTCTGGTGCACTCACAGAACAAAGGATTGACCAAATACCAAAGGAGAGCAAGCCAGCTGCTATATAGGGTCCTCTCTCCCTGAAGGCAGAGAAGCAGGTGTGCAACAGCCAGAACCAGAAGGCGAGGGGCTGTTGCATTCTCAGCCCCAGAGATCGCTGCTGCTGCTGCTGCTAAGTCACTTCAGTCGTGTCCTACTCTGTGCGACCCCATAGACGGCAGCCCACTAGGCTCCCCCATCCCTGGGATTCTCCAGGCAAGAACACTGGAGTGGGTTGCCATTTCCTTCTCCAATGCATGAAAGTGAAAAGTGAAAGTGAAGTCACTCAGTCGTGTCCAGCTCTTCGCGACCCCATGGACACCAGCCTACCAGGCTCCTCTGTCCATGGGATTTTCCAGGCAAGAGTACTGGAGTGGGGTGCCATCGCCTTCTCCGCCCAGAGACCACATCTTCAACCAAACTGTGAGAAGGCTCCCAGCTGATAAACTTGTCTTCCTGGGATTCTAGATGGGTGACATCTGCCAGGAGTGTCTGAAATCAGCACCCCAGGTGACACACGCACACCTGGAACCGTGCTTTCATGACACAGCCAGAAAATCAAGTGGCAGGCACTGGGCAGGTGAATAAGATGCATGGCCCACCTGGGACAGAGGGCTTGCCAAACACCTGGTTACCTGAGCTGCTTAGACCTGGGAAGGGCACAAAACACATGACCCATCTGGGACTGTGCCCTTGTGGAGTACTCAAGAACCTGAGTGGCTTAGACCTGGGAAGTGCACTAAACACAAGGCTCACATGAGATGATGCCCTTGTAGAGCACCCTAGAGCCTGAGCAGTGTAGACCTGGGAAGCACACACCACCTTGGACTGTGGCAAACCCAGTGTGATCCATCAACTGTGAGCACTCCACACACACACCAGTGGTATTTCTTTGTGGAGGAAGTGGTATCCCTTCCTCCCCACAACACAACTGAACGGAGCCTAAATAAGTGGTCACTTATTATTCTGATTGGTTGATCTATCCATGTGTGTGACTAGGGTATTAAGGTCCCCCACTATTATTGTTGTTTTCCTCTATTTCTTTGCATTGATCGCTGAGGAAGGCTTTCTTATCTCTCCTTGCTATTCTTTGGAACTCTGCATTCAGATGCTTGTATCTTTCCTTTTCTCCTTTGCTTTTCACTTTTCTTCTTTTCACAGCTATTTGTAAGGCCTCCCAAGACAGCCATTTTGCTTTTTTTCATGCAGATGGTCTTGATCCCTGTCTCCTGTACAATGTCACGAACCTCTGACCATAGTTCATCAGACACTCTATCTATCAGATCTAGTTCCTTAAACCTATTTCTCACTTCCACTGTATAATCATAAGGGATTTGATTTAGGTCATACCTGAATGGTCTAGTGGTTTTCCCTACTTTCTTAAATTAAGTCTGAATTTGGCAATAGGAGTTCATGATCTGAGCCACAGTCAGCTCCTGGTCTTGTTTTTGCTGACTATATAGAGCTTCTCCATTTTTGGCTGCAAAGAAGATAATCAATCTGATTTCGACGTTGACCATCTGGTGATGTCCATGTGTAGAGTCTTCTCTTGTGTTGTTGGAAGAGGGTGTTTGCTATGACCAGTGTGTTCTCTTGGGAAAACTGTATTAGCCTTTGCCCTGCTTCATTCCGTATTCCAAGGCCAAATTTCCTGTTACTCCAGGTGTTTCTTGACTTCCTACTTTTGCATTCTAGTCCCCTATAATGAAAAGGACATTTTTGAGGGGTGTTAGTTCTAAAAGTTCTTGTAGGTCTAAATAGAACCACTCAACTTCAGCTTCTTCATGTTTCTGGTTGGGGCATATGCTTGGATTACTGTGATACTGAATGGTTTGCCTTGGAAATGAACAGAGATCATTCTGTCATTTTTGAGATTGCATCCAAGTACTGAATTTCAGACTCTTTTGACCTAACAGAAGCATAAGATATTAGGAAGAGTTGGCAAGAATACACAGAAGAACTGTACAAAAAAGATCTTCAGGACCAAGATAACCACGATAGTGTGATAGCTCACCTAAAGCCAGACATCCTGGAATCTGAAGTCAAGTGGGCCTTAGAAAGCATCACTACGAAGAAACCTAGTGGATGTGCTTGAATTTCAGTTGAGATATTTCAAATCCTGAAAGTTGATGCTGTGAAAGTGTTGCACTCAATATGCCAGCAAATTTGGAAAACTCAGCAGTGGCCACAGGACTGGAAAAGGTCAGTTTTCATTCCAATCCCAAAGAAAGGCAATGCCAAAAAATGCTCAAACTACCGCAAAATTACACTCATCTCACACACTAGTAATGATCAAAGTTCTCCAATCCAGGCTTCAGCAATACGTGAATCATGAATTTCCAGATGTTCAAGCTGGCTTTAGAAAAGGCAGAGGAACCAGAGACCAAATTGCCAACATCTGCTTGATCATCAAAAAAGCAAGAGAGTTCCAGAAAAAACATCTATTTATATTTTATTGACTATGTCAAAGCCTTTGGCTGTGGATCACAATAAACTGTGAAAAATTCTTCAAGAGATGGGAATACCAGACCACCTGACCTGCCTCTTGAGAAACCTATATACAGGTCAGGAAGCAACAGTTAGAACTGGACATGGAACATCAGACTGGTTCAAATAGGAAAAGGAGTACGTCAAGGCTGTATATTGTCACTCTACTTATTTAATTTATATGCAGAGTACATCATGAGAAATGCTGGGCTGGAAGAAGCACAAGCTAGAATCAAGACTGCTGGGAGAAACATCAATAACCTCAGATATGCAGATGACACCACCCTTATGGCAGAAAGTGAAGAGGAACTAAAAATCCTCTTGATGAAAGTGAAAGAGGAGAGTGAAAAAGTTGGCTTAAAGCTCAACATTCAGAAAACGAAGATCAGGGCATCTGGTCCCATCACTTCATGGCAAATAGATGGAGAGACAGTGGAAATAGTGTTAGACTTTATTTTTTGGGGCTCCAAAATGACTGCAAGATGGTGATTGCAGCCATGAAATTAGAAGACACTCCTTAGAAGGAAAGTTATGACCAATCTACATAACTTATTGAAAAGCAGAGACATTACTTTGCCAAGAAAAGTCCATCTAGTCAAGGCTATGGATTTTCCAGTGGTCATATATAGATGTGAGGGTTGGACTGTGAAGAATGCTGAGTGCCGAAGAATTCATACTTTTGAACTGTGGTATTGGAGAAGACTCTTGAGAGTTCCTTGGTCTGCAAGGAGATCCAACCAGTCCATTCTAAAGGAGATCAGCCCTGGGATTTCTTTGGAAGGAATGATGCTAAAGCTGAAACGCCAGTACTTTGGCCGCCTCATGTGAAGAGTTGACTCATTGGAAAAGACTCTGATTCAGGGAGGGATCGGGGGCAGGAGGAGAAGGGGACGCCAGAGGATGAGATGGCTGGATGGCATCACTGACTCAATGGACGTGAGTTTGAGTGAACTCTGGGAGTTGGTGATGGACTGGGAGGCCTGGCGTGCTGCAAATCATGGGGTCTCAAAGAGTCGGACACGACTGAGTGACTGAACTGAACTGAACTGTACATAGAAAACTCTAAAGACATTGCTAAAAAATTACTAGAGTTATGAATATAGTAAAGTTTTAGGAAATAAAATTAATACACAGAAATTCCTTGTATTCCTATACACTAATGATGAAAAAACAGCAAGTAAATTAAGGAAACAATTCCATTCACCATAGAAACCAAAAAAAATAAAGTACTTAGAAATAAATTTACCCAAAGAAACAAAAGGCCTATATATAGAAAACTATAAAACAGTGATGAAAGAAATCAAAGATGACACAAATAGATGGAGAAGTATACCATGTTTATGAATCAGAAGAATCAATATAGTAAAAAAGAGCTACCCAAAGCAATTAATTAATGCAATTTCTATCAATCTACCAATGGTATATTTCACAGAACTAGAAAAAATCATTTCAAAATTCTTTAGAAACACAAAAAAAACCCTCCAATAGCCAAAGTAATCTTGATAAAGCGTAATGGAACTGAAGGAATCAATCTGCCTGACTTCAGACTATACTACAAAGCTACTGTCATCAAGACAGTATGGTACTGGCACAAAGACAGAAATATAGATCAATGGAACAAAATAGAAAGCTCAGAGATAAACTCATGTGCCTATGGACACCTTATCTTTGACACTGAAGGAAAAAATTATACAATGGAGAAAAGGAAATCTCTTTAACAAGTGCTGCTGGGAAAACTGGTAAACCACCTATAAAAGAATGAAGCTAGAACACTTTCTAGCACTACACACACACACACACATACACACACACAAGTCTCAAATGATTAAAGATCTAAATTTAAAACCAGAAAATATAAAACTCTTAGAGGAAACCATAGGCAGAACACTCTCTGACATAAATCACAGCAAGGTCCTCTATGATTCATCTCACAGAGTAATAGAAATAAAACCAAAAATATACAAAGGGGACCTAATTAAAATCTTTTGCACAGTGAAGGAAACTATAAGCAAGGTGAAAAGGCAGCCTTCTGAATGGGAGAAAATAGTAGGAAATGAAGCAACTGACAAAGAGTTAATCTCCAAAATATACAAATAACTCATGCAGCTCAATACCAGAAAAATAAATAGCCCAGTCAAAAAATGGGCCAAAGAACTAAACAGACAGTTCCCCAAAGAAGACATATGGATGGCTAAGACGCACATGAAAAGATGCTCAGCATCACTCATTATCAGAGAAATTCAAGTCAAAACCACAATGAAGTACCATCCCACGCTGGTCAGAATGGTTTCCATTAAAAAGTCTACAAACAACAAATGCTGGAGAGGGTGTGGAGAAAAGGAAACTCTTTTACACTGTTGGTGGGAATGCAAACTAATACAGCCACTATGGAGACCAGTGAGGAAATTCCTTAAAAAAACTGGAAATAGAACTGTCATATGACCCAGCAATCCAGTTGCTGGGTATACACACCTTGTAAACCAGAATTGAAAAAAGACACTTGTACCCTAGTGTTCATTACAGCACTGTTTACAATAACTAGGACTTGAAAGCAACCTAGACATCCATTGGCAGATGAATGGATAAGGAAGTTGTTGTACATATACTTAATGAAATATTACTCAGCTATTAAAAACAACACATTTGAGTCAATTCTAATGAGGTTGATGAAACTGAAGCCTATTATGCAGAGTAAAGTAAACCAGAAAGAGTAATACCAATACAGTGTATTAATACATATATATGGAATTTAGAAAGACAATAATGAAGGGTCAACACAAGGATGATCACTCTTGTCACTTTTATGCAACATATTATTGGAAGTCTTAGACATACTAATCAAAGAAGAAAAAGAAAGAAATCCAAATTAGAAACAAAGAAGTAAAACTGTCACTGTTTTCAGATAACATGCCAATATACATAGAAAATCTGAAGAAACAATCCAATTTAACATCACATCAAAAAGAACAAAATACCTAGGAGCAAGGAGATCCAACCGGTCCATTCTGAAGGAGATCAGCCCTGGGATTTCTTTGGAAGGAATGATGCTCAAGCTGAAACGCCAGTACTTTGGCCACCTCATGCGAAGAGTTGACTCATTGGAAAAGACTCTGATGCTGGGAGGGATTGGGGGCAGGAGGAGAAGGGGACGCCAGAGGATGAGATGGCTGGATGGCATCACTGACTCAATGGACGTGAGTCTGAGTGAACTCCGGGAGTTGGTGATGGACAGGGAGGCCTGGTGTGCTGTGATTCATGGGGTGGCAAAGAGTCAGACACGACTGAGTGACTGAACTGAACTGAAACCTACCTAAGGAGACAAAAGACCTGTACTTTGAAAACTATAGGATGCTGTTGAACCTAGCTGAAGAGAATACAAACAGATGGAAAGATATTCTATGTTCTTAGATAAAAATAATCAGTATTATAAAAATAACCATTCTACTCAAGGCAATCTACAGATTTAATGCAATCTGTCTACGGGGTCACACACGACTGAAGCGACTTAGTAGCAGCAGCAGCAGCCTTTCAAATTACCAATGTCATTTTTCACAGAACTGAAACAAAAGATTTTAAAATTTGTATAGAAACACACACACACACACACAAACCTGGATAGCCAAAACAATCTTGAGAAAGAGGAACTGTGCTGGATAAATCAGGTTTCCTGACCTCAGACTATATCTCAAAGATTCAGTAACCAAACAGTGTGTTACTGGCAAAAAAAGTAGACACATAGATCAATGGAATAGGATAGAAACCCCAGGATAAATCAGCACACCTTTGTCAAATAATCTATGACTGAAAAGGGAGAAAAGACTGTTTCTTCAATGACTGGTGCTGGTAGAACTGGATCAATGAGATCAGAACATTCCCTCACAAAAATAAACACAAAATGTATTAAAGACCTAAATATAAAACAAATGCTCAAAAAGTCCTAGAGGAAAAAATAGGCAGAACTTGTATGACATAAATGACAGGAAACTTTCTTTATATCCATTTCCTAAAGTCATGGAAACAAAAGCAAAATAAATACATGGAATCTGATTGAACTTAAAAGCTTTTGAACAGAAAAGGAAATTATAAACAAAAGACAACCTACAAGTTGGGAGAAAATATTTGCAAACAATGAGACCAACAGGAAATAATTTTCAAAATATACAAAGAGCTTGCAAAGCTCAATATCAAAAACAAACAAATAACCTAATCAAAAAAGAGCAGAAAATCTAAATAGACTCTTCTCAAAAGAAGTCATATAGATGGCCAAGAGGCACACGAAAAGATGCATAACATCACTGATTAATAGAGGAATGCAAATTAAAACTAAAATGAGATACCACATCACATTTGTCAGAATAGTCATTGTCAAAATGTCTACAAATACTAAGTGCTGAAGAGGGTGTGGGAAAAAGGGAACCCTTCTAACACTCTTGATAAGAATGCAAATTGGTGCAGCCACTATGGAGACCTGTAATGAAGTTCTTAAACACTAATAATAGAGTTACCGTATTATCCCATAATCCTGCCCCTGCACATATATCTGGAAAAGACAAAAACTGTCATTCAAACAGATAAATGTACCCTAATATTCTCAGTACTGTAACACTATTTAGTGCAGCCAAGCCATGGACACAATCTAAATATCTATCAACAGAACATAAACTTAATGTTACCAAATGGGAAAGGGTGGGGGAGGAATAAAGTGGTTATTTGGGATTAACAGATACTACTGTATATAAAATAGATAAACAACAAGGACCTACTGTGTAGCACAGGGAACTATATTCAGTAGCTTGTAATAATCTATAATGGAAAAGAATCTGAAAAAAAAAAAAAGAATCTGAAAAAGAAAATATATTATTGGTCAGATTCTTTTCCATTATAGGTTGTTATGAGTTAGTGAATATCTATCTCTATATATAATGCCTTGCATCTATGTGTATATACAATGCATTATATATATATGTACATGAATCATTTTGTTCTATATTATAAATCAAATATACTTCAATTTAATTAATTAATTAAAATAATGCATTTTTCATTTAATAAATATTTTTAAAATCTAGAACTAAACAAAATTAAACATTATAAGCAAATATGTAACAGCTTATAAATTTAAACTTCTTTTGTATGTTCTCATTTGAAACTTCAGCATCCTCTTATATTTAATCAATTATAGCTATTAGTTTAAAAATACATAGCTAGGAAATGACAGAGAAGGGATTCAAGTATAGGTCTCTTTGAATTTAAAGAAGATTCTATATTCTATAAATACATTGTCAAAATTTTCTTTAATTTCCCAAGAATACTAGATAATTTGCTACCCTATGGACCAGCAGGCACCTCTGTCCATGGGATTCTCCAGGCGAGAATACTGGAGTGGGTTGTCACACGCCTCATCAAGAGATCTTCCTGACCCATGGATCTAACCTGTGTCTCCTGCATTGCAGGTGGATTCTTTACTGGTGAGCCACTAGAGAAGCCATAAGACAATTCAAAGTATTTTCAAACCTAAGTTCATTTGCCTGATGCACCATGAAGCTAAAGAAATCAATATGTTACCATCTATGATGTATGAAAAATTACAAGGAATATGGTGACAGAAAAGGGGAGCATAGACCTGACTTTCAAAATAGCTGCCACTGAGGCTCTCAGGGAAAGATCCAAGAGGCTACTATGAGTGAGTGGTCAGGTAAAGTAAACAAAAGAAAAAGCTCACAGCTCAAAGACTTTCTTTTGCTTTCAGTGGAGAAACGGTGGCACAAATTCCCATCTGTCCTTCTCAGTATTATAAAGAAAAACAACAACTACGCTGCACTGAGATGTGTTGCTTCTGATCCAAGAATGTAAATATTTATGTAGTTTTCAAATAAGTAGGGAAAAGAGGGATTTGTGCTATTTTAGAATGTAAATGCTGAAAGGAATATGTAGAAAGTGCAATTTATAGTTGATGCTTATTACATCCCACATATCAGAATGCATAAGAACAAAGAAATTTCACAAATCAATTAGTCTTCCTGTTTTCATAGGATAGACATTTATTTATTTATATATTTATCTTACTTTCTTTTAAAATTGTATTTATTTTAGTTGGAGAACAATTACTTTACATTATTGTGATGGTTTTTGCCATACATCATCATGAACTGGCCACAGCTATACATGTGTCCCCAAGAACCTGAAGCGCCCCTCCCACATCCCTCCCCACACTATCCCTGTGGGTTGTCCAAGAGCACCAGCTTTGGGTGCCCTGCTTCATGCATCAAACTTGCACTGGCCATCTGTTTCACATATGGTAATGTACATGTTTCAGTGCTCAAGTTATCCCTTCTCCCACTGAGTTCAAAAGTCTGTAGTTTATATCTGTGTCTCCTTTGCTGCCCTGCATTTAGGAAACATACTTCCTTTTTTCAGTTTGAAAACACTTTTGGAGATTGTATTTTAGTGAAGTAAGTTATCTGCTTAGATCTTCACTGTAAGTCAGCTGTTCATCAGGTGATAAACTTGAACAAGATATTTACTATCTTGTTTTGCCTCAGTCACGTTTTATGAAAATAGGAATGAAAAGAGTACCACCTAAAGGGATTGAATGATATATGTATATTCTATTAACTGACATAATTATACATATTATATTTAATTTTATTATATTTATATATATACACACACACACACACACATATATATATATATATATATATAAGCACTCATGGCTGAGTTGGTAAACAATCTGCCTGCAGTGCAGGAGACCTGGGTTTGATTCCTAGGTGGAAAAGATCCCCTGGAAAAGGAAATGGCAACCCACTTCAGTATTCTTGCCTGGAGAGTCCCATGGACAGAGGAGCTTGGTGGGCTTCAGTCCACGGGGTTGCAAGAGTCAGACACAACTTAGCGACTAAACCCCCACCACCACATGCCATACCGTCAGTGCTCATAATTTTTTGGCTATTTTGAAGTCTCATAACTTAGTTCAATCAGCTATTCTTCACATTTCATGGATGAGGAATCTGAAGTGCACGGATATTAGGTAACCTGATGAAGGTTACAGACTAGTCAATGGTAAAGTCAGAGGTACTCTTTACACAGCACTACATTTGGGTTCATGCAAGTATTAATTATCTTATTTATAGTCTATTTCTAAATCACACTGACTTCTCTCTTCATAGAATCTTTATTAAACTTTCATATGTGTGCTCAGTCATGTCCAACTCTTTGTGACTACATGGAGCCCACAAGGATCCTCTGTTCATGGGAATCTCCAGGCAAGAAAACTGGAGAGGATTGAAATTTCATACTCCAGAAGATCTTCCTCACCCAGAGATCAAACCTGTGTCTATTGCATTGAAGGAAGATTCTTTGCCTACCAAGTCATCTGGGAAGCCCTTTTATTACTCTTACTTTTTTGCTAATACTTGCGAGTATTTGTATTTCTATTTAACATATAATAAGCTCTGCAGGATAAGGAGAGTGTTTATAGTTCTATTACATCCTTTACAGGTCCTAATATAATATTGTAAAAGAAAAATTGTAGCAGGCATTTATTAAATATGGAGAATAAAAGACTTTAGGATTAGAAGTCGAGACGACTGCAATAAGAGAGAATTGATTCAATTCCAATGAATCTAAAGGTAGATTATTAAACATTGACATGCATGCTCAGTCTCTCAGTTGTGTCCAACTCTTTGTGACCCCCATGGACTGTAGGCCACCAGGCTCTTCTGTCCATGGGATTTCCCAGGCTAGTATACTGAAGTGAGTTGTCATTTCCTTCTCAAAGATACTGGAGTGAGGCAATGAAAAACAAAAACCCAAGGGATGTTTCATCAGTGTGGTTAGGTCATTTGTGTTTGCTAATTGTCTCTTATTGAAGTTAGATTGCTACCCCTGCAAAGAGGTTGGGAAGTAAGTGGCCTGTCAGTTTTACAGACTAAATTTAAAAGAGATAAATCCCAGGTCCTGGAGAATGACATTCCTGAGTTGTAGAAGTCTTCCATCTCAAAGAAGTAGACCACAGATACACAACTGCAAATTTTCTAAAGTAAATGCTTTAATGTTTTATCAATTTATTCCTTAATTTATTCTTTGAAACCCAGGAAGCTATCAGCCAAGTATCTTATTTTTACAATATATAATAGTTGTGCTAATATTTTTATGGGGGAGTAGTTTATGTAGAAAATTCAAAAATAATTTATAGTCAATCAATGGGTTTAATGAATCATAACTAATTTCTGTTTAGAGAGTTTTTTTTCAGTGCTGTAACTGGCAAGGAGTCAAATACATCACCTCTTGTGTGTGTGTTCTGCTCTCTGCCAATTTTCTGAAGGAAGAAATCAAAAGCATTAAGATGCTCATAACAGAAGTAAAGAAAATACATGCAATACAAAAATGGCTATTCAGATTTAAGCATTTGAAAAGTTTACATCTACTTGGAGTTTTTAGTGTCTAGGACTCTAGAGAAGGGATACAGGCATCAGTGGGGAGTAAAAGAGCTGGCAGTGCTGACCAAAAAGTCACTAGCAAGGCACTTGTGATAGAAACCCTATTATTGAATGGCTTCTTAAGATGTGAATTAACTCCATGTATGGATATTGTCATTTTTATTTCAAAATATATTTAAGGTGCTCATATGTTCACTTGGTCTTTCTTAAGCATCAGTTTTAATCAGTGACAGTGTATTTTAGAAAAGGTCCTTATGCAAAACCCAGTAGAAACATATATAAGAAATCATTAGTCATCAACATGTTAGAATATTTTGCAAAGTTAATAGACCAAAAGAAGAAGAAAAAGAACTGACAGTAAGATTTCCAAGTGTTAACTAAAGCTATCTATTCTTTTGGTAGATGAAACCTCTTCATATGGAGCTGCCATATGTTTGGTAGATTTCTGTGTGTGTGTGTGTGTGTGTGTGTGTGTATCACCAAAAAATATAGCCACAACCTGAAGGCAGACAGTTACTTTATTTGGTGTCTCCTGCTCTCAGAGTCCTAAGAAAGGGGCTCATGTATACATGTTCTAAAAGCACAGCAGCCAGTCACAGACAGCATTAAGACTTATTTTGTAATTGAATGAAAGATTCTTTAAATTAATAGGATCTTATAATTTTCAAAAGGTTTATGCACAAGGTTCTACATAAATCCCATAACTCTTTCGCCCCTGCCCTGAACTGCCTCTCCCTGCTTGCATCTCCCCATGGGTAACCACTAGCTTGTTCTCTATGTCTGTGAGTCTGCTTCTTTACTTTTTGTTTGTTGTACTTACTGGTTTGTTCTTTTAAGTTCCACATATAAATGATATCACTGAAAGTTTTGAATAGAAAGTTCCTGACTGTTGAAAGAGAATTTGAAAAGAGAAGTATTAAACTAAATAGGTTCATATGGTATGTTAAATTACATGGAAGTATTTTCAAATGAGTAATACATTTATTTAGGTTATATTGTATGATGAATGCTAATAATATAGATATCTTAGAAATTCTACAGAGTTTCTAAAATTCTTATATGTACTGGTAAAATGTTATCAGTAATAATCCTAGTCATTATCTTAAAGTGTATGTCACAGCAATAATTGAGTGTCTTTGACCATTGCATGTAATCCAATTTTAAACATACTTTCTTAAATCTTTTTGTGTCTTTCATGAAAATGGGAGTCTGCTGAAGCCTGGCTTACCATGGAAGGAATGACTCTTTATAGGAGGAAAGGGTGAGAAGTAGCTTGATCTAAGAACCAGAGAAAAATTCATGAATATCATGTTTATATAGAATTTAGTAGGAAAAAAGTAAGATAGTAAATTACACATAAAATGTTATTAAAATACACATAAATATAATACACATAAAGTATTATACATGTGTACACAAAATACTTTGAAGAATATCTTTTATAAATTTGTAAGCATAAATATATGCTTAGCTTTTGATTGGCATTTTATACTTAATTGGCACAATTGAAAGTTAATAATTTTTGTAGATACCCTCTTTTCTCTCTTTTAATGGTATTGAAAAGTTGGTCAGTCAGTGTAAAAAGGGCATTTGTGTGTAATTCAGGCCAACCGAGACTGTCTTTTGACTAGACTAGCCAAATCCTCATCTAAGCCTTCTAAAAAGGCAGAGTTATGCAAAGGAATATTTTGGTGATTAGAGAATAACTCAGGTATCAAGCTAGAGTAATGCTAAAAGTTTTTATTTTTTAAAAATTTCAAATAATCCAGAATTGATTCATTCAATCTTTGCTTGCACTGTTCAGTTTATTATTTTTAAAAAATGATTTAGGATACATTCATGCAATTTTTGAGCAACTTCTTTGCATTCAGTGCAAGACTGTGGAATATGTGATTCAAAGTCCAGTAAGGGGTATTTACATTCTGCTTTCTCTATCTTTTTTTTTTTTTTTTTTTTTTGCTTTGCTTTCAGAGACTAACAGCTACATTAATTGATATAAATCTGAAAGTTCGAGATTGCAGGACCAGATGGTTAACTCAGTTAAGTTCAGTTTAGTTGCTTAGTCATGTCCAACTCTTTGTGACCCCATTGAATTAAAAAAGCCAGGCTTCCCTGTCCATCATCAACTCCCAAAGGTTACTCAAACTTGTGTCCATCGAGTTGATGATGCCATCCAACCATCTCATCCTCTGTCATCCCCTTCTCCTCCTGCCTTCAAGTTGTCCCATTATCAGGGTCTTTTCCAATGAGTCAGATCAGGTGGCCAAAGCATTGGAGTTTCAGCTTCAGCATCAGTCTTTCCAAAGAATATTCAGGACTAATTTCCTTTAGGATGGACTGGTTGGATCTCCTTGCAGTCCAAAGGACTTTCAAGAGTCTTCTCCAACTCTGCAATTCAAAAGTATCAACTCTTTGGGGCTCAGCTTTCTTTACAGTTCAACTATCACCTCCATACATGACTACTGGAAAAACCATAGCTTTGACTAGACAGATCTTTTTCTGCAAAGTAATGTCTCTGCTTTTTAACATGCTGTCTAGGTTGCTCATAGCTTTTCTTCCAAGGAATAAGTGTCTTTTAATTTCAAGGCTGCAGTTACCATCTGCAGTGATTTTGGGGTCCACCCCCCCCCAAAAAAAAGATAAAGCTTCTCACTGTATCCATTGTTTCTCCATCTATTTGCCATGAAGTGATGGGACTGGATGCCATGATCTTAGTTTTCTGAATGTTGAGTTTTAAGCCAACTTTTTCACTCTCCTCTTTAACTTTCATCAAGAGGCTCTTTAGTTCTTCTTTGCTTTCTGCCATAAGGGTGGTGCCATTTGTGGGTCTGAGGTTATTTATATTTCCCCTGGCAACCTTGATTCCAGCTTGTGCTTCATCCAGCCTGGCATTTCACTTGATGTACTCTGCATATAGTTTCATTGAGTTCGAGTGCTGCACTTAATTTGCCAGCAAATTTGGAAAACTCAACAGTGGCCACAGGACTGGAAAAGGTCTGTTTTCATTCCAATCCCAAAGAAAGGTAATGTCAAAGAATGCTCAAACTACTACACAATTGCCCTCATCTCACACACTAGCAAAGTAAGGGTGAAAAGTCTCCAAGCCAGGCTTCAACAGTATGTGAACCATGAACTTTCAGATGTTCACACTGGACTTAGAAAAGGCAGAGGAACCAGAGATCAAATTGGCAATATCCATTGGATCATTGAAAAAACAAGAGAGTTTCAGAAGAATATCTACTTCTGTTTTATTGTCTATGCCAAAGTCTTTGACTGTGTAGATCACAACAAACTGTGGAAAGTTCTTCAAGAGATGGGAGTACCAGACCATCTGACCTGCCTTCTGAAAAATATGTATGCATTTCAAGAAGCAACAGTTAAAACCAGAAATGGAACAACAGACTTGTTGCAAATTGGGAAAGGAGTACAACAAGGCTGTATATTGTCACCTTGCTTATTTAACTTATATGCAGAGTATATCATGCAAAAGCTTGCTGGATCAAGCACAAGCTGGAATCAAGGTTGCTGGGAGAAATATCAATAACCTTAGATATGCAGATGACACCTCCCTTATGGCAGAAAGCAAAGAAGAACTAAAGAGTCTCTTGATGAAAATGAAAGAGAACAGTAAAAAAGCTGGCTTAAAACTCAACGTTCAGAAACCTGAGATCATGGCATCCGGTACCATCACTTCATGGCAATTAGATGCAGAAACAATGGAATCAGTGAGAGTCTTTATTTTTTGGGGCTCCAAAATCACTTCAGATCGTGATTGAAGCCATTAAATTAAAAGATGTTTGCTCCTTGGAAGAAAATCTATCAACAAACTAGAGAGCATATTAAAAAGCAGGGACATTACTTAGCCAATAAATGTCTGTCTTGTCAAAACTATGAGTTTTACAGTAGTCATGTATGGATGTAAGAGTTGGACTATAAAGAAAGCTAAGCATGGAAGAATTGATGCTTTTTACTGTGGTGTTGGAGAAGACTCTTTAGAGTCCCTTGGACTTCAAGGAGATCAAACCAGTCAATCCTAAAGGAAATCATCCTTGAACATTCATTGAAAGGACTGATGCTGAAGCTGATGCTCCACTACTTTGGCCACATGATTCAAATAACTGACTCTTTGGAAAAGACCCTGATGCTGACAAAGATTGAAGAATGAAGTAGAAGGGGACAACAGAGGATGAAATGGTTGGATGCCATCACCGACTCAATTGGCATAAGTTTGAGCAAGCTCTGGGAGTTGGTGATGGATAGGGAAGCCTGGTTTGCTGCAGTCCATGGCATTGCAAAGAGTAGTACATGACTGAGCCACTGAACTGAACTGAGCTGATAGAATTTCATGGAGCTCACTGACACCCTGAATTTGGTCTATAAACTGCTAGACCAAAAAAAAACAAACAAACAAAAAAAAACAAAAAAAAAAACTACCCTTCTATAGAGTTTAGACAGAATCTTAGTTTTTATTATTTAGTAGTAATTAAATAACTTAGAAGGAAAAATTCTAAGACAGAGAATGAGCATGTTAACACTATGACACAACATAGCATAACAAAACTTCAGTTCAAGTAAAACTCTTTAAGTTAGTTCTAAGATAGATTGACAAACTTTCAACAGTTCTTATTTATAGTAGAGTACATTTTAGCCCTGTGATAGTTGGTGATTTATGTGAAAATTTTGGTTAAAGTGGGATAGCTTTAAAAACTCTCACATAGCTAAATAAATATTTAAGTTTATATGTATAGATTCAAATTTATCTACAAATATTTTTCAATTCATTTTATAATTTGGACAATTTTGACCCTTATTATAGAAAGATAAAATAATGTTTGCATATCTAAGTTGTTTGCAATTTGGACTCAGAATGCATCAGCTTTAAAATCAAAAGGCTAGAGCAGTATTTCTGGAAGAGACACTCAGAAGCTAAATAATCTTAGTGAAAGTGAAAGTCGTTCAGTTGTGTCCAACTGTTTGCAACCCCATAGACTATTTAGTTCATGGAATTCTCTAGACCAGAATAGTGAAGTGGGCAGCCTTTCCCTTTTCCAGGGGATCTTCCCAACCCAGGCAGTGAACCCAGGTCTCTCACATTCCAGGCAGATTATTTACCAGCTGAGCCACAGGGGAAGCCCAAGAACACTGGAGTGGGTAGCCAACCCTCCTCCAGCAGATCTTCCCAACCCAGGAATTGAACTGGAGTCTCCTGCATTGCAGGCAGATTCTTTAGCAACTGAGCTATCAAGGTAGCCCAAAATAATCTTAGTGAAGTAACTTAAATTATATGCCTTATTTCCTGATACTTCTTGTATTGTTATTAGCTTTGAATGAAATAAAATGACAACTATATACATAGCAGGTATTAGTAAATATGTTATCATTATCAAAATAATAGCAGTAATAGCAATAACTTTGAACATGAGTAAGTGGAACTGGGATGGGATAGGTTTTAATTGCACAGAAAACAAAAGAATAACATAGAGATCCATAGAAGTCAGAAATAGACTAAAAATAGATTTGTCAGTGACCATCTGAATTATAAACATGGTGCTAAGAGACCAGCAACTAAAAGTAATATTCCATATATATAAAGGCTTTTTAACTGAGTACCCCTGAAACTATGGATGGAGTTACAAATCTCTGATCAGTGGGACCACAAAGGATTAGTTCAGATTCAGAATGACTTTTCATCAAAAGATAAGGTGGAAAAAAAAACTTTGAATAGGAGTGAGCAAGTGACTTATGAGTCCTGACAACAGCATTTATAATCACCCTGACAAAATAATTAAAACATTTTAGTTTAATTTCTCTAAGAGGACAGGATATATATATCATCCCCAAAATCTTCTGTTATTATTCTTACTCCTCTTGTCTGAATATTTTACAATGTTTAATATATTTATATCATAAATCAAAATAGCATTCATATTAGGATTTGAAAATATTTGGAAATAGCTCTTCAGGAACCCTAAACTAGGAATCACTATATAAAATAATGCCAAGCACTTTTTCAGCTCTTCTAACATGTATAATTTTAATATATTCTATAATATAGCTATGTGACTAATAACACAATTTGCTAGGAACAAAAGCATCTTTTCAAGCCTTTTATTATCTGTGAAAAAGTACACACACACACACACACACATGTACCTATATAAAGGTTTGAAGGTAATCAAAGCTAGTGGCATACATGAAATGAGGACATAAACTTTTACTATCTTTCAAATAGCCATTTTCCCCTTTGTTTATTTTACCAGAACATAAGTTTTCAGTCTGCTCAGGAACCAGAGCACACATAAAAGCAGGCTTTGTGTGAATACACTGGGGTTTATTTCTCATTAAATTCACATGTTAGACTGCTAATATAACATCAAAGGAAGAAAATCAAATGGAATATATTAAAAAGTCAATTTTATTTGGCCAACAAAGAAATAATTTCTTACAACATAGGCCAGAAAAAGATATAAAGACTGGAGTATGAAAAATCAAACCTCTTTATCCACATACAGAATAAACTTCAGCAAAAGGAGAGAAGATGACAGAGAAGTAAGACAGGGAGATCGCCAGCCTCTCCACAAATACATCAAAAACTCATCAAGATATGAAACAACTCCTATAAAGCAACCTCTCAGTTCAGTTCAGTTCAGTCACTCAATCGTGTCTTACTCTTTGCGACCCCATAAACCGCAGTGTGCCAGGCCTCCCTGTCCATCACCAACTTCCGGAGTCCATCCAAATCCATGTCCATTGTGTCGGTGATGTCATCCAACCATCTCATCCTCTGTCATCCCCTTCTCCTCCTGCCCTCAATCATTCCCAGCATCAGGATCTTTTTAAATAAGTCAGCTCTTTGCATCAGGTTGCCAAAGGATTGGAGTTTCAGTGTCAACATCAGTCATTCCAATGAACACTCAGGACCGATCTCCTTTAGGATGGACTGGCTGGATTTCCTTGCAGTACAAGGGACTCTCAAGAGTCTTCTCCAATACCACAGCTCAAAAGCATTAATTCTTCAGTGCTCAAATTTCATTATAGTCCAACTCTCACATCCATACATGAGTACTGGAAAAACGATAGCCTTGACTAGATGGACCTTTGTTGACAAAGTAACATCTTTGCTTTCTAATATGCTATCTAGGTTAGTCATAAGGTTCCTTCCAAGGAGTAAGCATCCTTTAATTTCATGGCTGCAGTCACCATCTGCAGTCATTTTGGAGCCCAAAAAGATAAAGTTTGCCACTATTTCCACTGTCTCCCTGTCTATTTGCTGTGAAGTGATGGGACCGGATCCCATGACCTTAGTTTTCTGAATGTTGAGCTTGAAGCCAACTTTTTCACTCTTCTCTTTCACTTTCATCAAGAGGCTCTTTATGTCTTCTTCACTTTCTGTAATAAGGATAGTGTCATCTGCATATCTGAGGTTATTGATATTTCTCCCGGCAATCTTGAGTCCAGCTTGTACTTCCTCCAGCCCAGCGTTTCTCATGATGTACTCTACATAGAAGTTAAATAAGCAGGATGATGATATACAACCTTGACATACTCCTTTTCCTATTTGGAACCAGTCTGTTGTTCCATGTCCAGTTCTAACTGTTGCTTCCTGACCTGTATACAGGTTTCTCAAGAGGCAGGTCAGGTGGTCTGGTATTCCCATCTCTTGAAGAATTTTCCACAGTTTATTGTGATCCACACAGTCAAAGTCTTTGGCATAGTCAATAAAGCAGAAATGGATGTTTTTCTGGAACTTGTTTTCCTTGTTCCATGATCCAGCGGATGTTGGCAATTTGTATCTCTGATTCCTCTACTTTTTCTAAAACCAGCTTGAACATCTGGAAGTTCACGGTTCAGGTATTGCTGAAGACTGGCTTGGAGAATTTTGAGCATTACTTTACTAGCATGTGAGATGAGTGCAATTGTGTGGTAGTTTGAGCATTCTTTGGGATTGCCTTTCTTCGGGATTGGAATGAAAACTGACCTTTTCCAGTCCTGTGGCCACTGCTGAGTTTTCCAATATTACTGACATATTGAGTACAGCACTTTCACGGCATCATCTTTCAAGATTTGAAATAGCTCAACTGGAATTCCATGACCTCCACTAGCTTTGTTCGTAGTGATGCTTCCTAAGGCCCACTTGACTTCACATTCCAGAATGTATGGCTGTAGGTGAGTGGTCACACCATCATGATTATCTTGGTCACAAAGATGCTTGTTGTACAGTTATTCTATGTATTCTTGCCACCTCTTCTTAATATCTTCTGTTAGATCCATAACATTCTGGTACCTCTAATTTTTTTGAAGAGATCTCTAGTCTTTCCATTTCTATTGTTTTACTGTATTTCTTTGCACTGATAGCTGAGAAAGGCTTTCTTATCTCTCCTTGCTATTCTTTGGAACTGCATTTAGATGCTTATATCTTTCCTTTTTTCCTTTGCCTTTAGCTTCTCTTCTTTGCACAGGTATTTGTAAGGCCTCCTCAGACAGCCATTTTGCTTTTTTGCATTTCTTTTTCTTGGGGTTATATTGTATACAAATAAAAGACTAAAATTTAATACCCTAAAATTTTGCTAGTGGGCTTATGTCCAGGATTTAACATTTTGAATTATTTTAACATCAGCCTTTTCTAAATTTTCCAAAATTTTCATATATTTACTTTGTGTTTAGAAGAACAAATAATGCTGAGTAATAGTCCCTATTTGAGTAGCCATCTATTTCTATTCCTTCAGGAAAGCCTAGGAAATATTAATAGAAGATTGCTTCCTCCATTACCCATTCTCACTTGACTGCTTTAAAAGCTGAGCTCCCTGACAAAGTGAATTTGAACACTAATTAAAGCTGGCATCACACTGGAACACTGTAAGGTTTGTTTGGTTAATTCTTTTTAGCTTATTTCAGGAGAAACCAAATGAGAATTAAACAAATATCTATTATTCTTCAGCTCGATTTCTACTCCACTGAAGTCTCTTCTCACTTGAAAGACATTCTGTTTTAGAGCCTGTGATGCTACTGCTCACCCTGTAATATTGCTATCCTGACAGTTCAGGTATCCAGTTCTTCAAGATCCAATGCCCTGAAGGAAATTATGGATCCTGTCTTTTGTTCCTTCTTATTAACTATTGTTCTCATCTAGCACTTTCTCAGATATCACCTTACTTTCTCTGTAATCACACTCCTTGCTTGTGCTGCCTTCTCTGTAACAAGTTCAGATTTGGACTGGCTTATAAGCACTGGCTCAATAACTACTGCTGCTGCTGCTGCTAAGTTGCTTCAGTCGTGTCCGACTCTGTGCGACCCCATAGATGGCAGCCCACCAGGCTTCCCTGTCCCTGGGATTCTCCAGGCAAGAACACTGGAGTGGGTTGCCATTTCCTTCTCCAATGCATGAAAGTGAAAAGTCAAAGTGAAGTCACTCAGTCGTGTCCGACTCTTAGCGACCCTATGGACTGCAGCCTACCAGGCTCCTCTGTCCATGGATTTTCCAAGCAAGAGTACTGGAGTGGGGTACCATTGCCTTCTCCACAAGAACTACTAGGCAGAAGCTATTTCAAGTCTTTGTTGAAATGCCACACCCTCTAGGTAGCCTCTTATTTTTCCAGCTACTTGATGTGAGCCTTTCACATGACAGACTTTGCATCCTAGTTTGTGCTATAACTCTCTGTGTCACCCTTTGAGTCAGCAAGTACTTGTGTGATGGAGTGAAAACAGTACTGATTTGGTAAGTAAATACATGATTTGCCTTGAGGCTTTACCACCTGCTTAACCATCTACTAACTTTGATTAAGTTTTTGGTTAAGTCATTTTTGAGAAGTCATTTTGCCTAGATAGACTTGGCTTTATTGCCCTATACAACTCCAAAATCTGTGCCAGGATTCAATAAGATAATGTACACAAAACCGGTTTGCAAATTACTAAGTATTGAAAAGTATAAGCAAAGTGTGTATGCCATCTTCCCTTACTTCACCTCTAAACAGAGGCTGATTATCTTTATGGTCTCCATAATACCCTAAACAAGTTTTGGTACCTTCTGAATACTATGGAAGTAATGCTATTGAAGTTAAGATATAAATAATTGATTCATGAGAAACTCATGCAACATTAATCAAACATAAAAGTTTAAGAATAATCTAACCCTCAGTTTCCTTTTTTTGATCAAGAATTTCCAACTTTATTAAAAATTAATGCTCTGATATGTCTCCTGTGCCTCACACCCTATTTCTTTTTATAGGAGCTTGCCTCATTCATGGACAGATTGCTCCTGTCTCAGGTGCCTTTCATTTATAATCATCTCTCATGTTGCCCCATATTTCTTATTGATAGTTTTTGAAAAGCAAGCCAATTCTTCATCCCAGCACAGCCACTGCAGCTTTCCTTTTGGATCTTGTTCATCTGTTTACAAGGCAACAAAACACACATAAACATCCTTGACACAGCTCAGTGGTGGGAAAATATGATAGTAACAATTTTGGTTTTCAGGCAAATAGTGAGTTTAAAAATGATTACAGCATGCTGCTGCCATATGCCAAATGATGCTGATAGAAACGAGGATAAAAATGTGCTTTGTGATGCTAATGACGTTAACAGCTAAGATGATAATTAGAGTGATGATACAAATAAAATATCTTATTTCTATGTCAGAATAGATTTGTGCATTCCTGTATCTTTATTATAAAGATCCTTTAAGTTTAGTAAGGCACTGACTATTAGCTCAAGTAATAATTAAGGAAACTGAGGTACTAGGTAACTTTTTCATGTTTTGTTCAATTATGAAGTTTATAAAAAGTAGTGTAGCTGACCTTATGTGTTCATCACTATCCTAAGAAAATATCTGCCACAGCAGCCTGTGTTCTAGTACTGGGAGTTATACAGTACCTAAATAAACAAGTAGTATGCAAGGAAGTTCAGATAATGACAAATGTACTGATGGTAATGAACACATACTGTAATTGTAATTTTTGAAAAGACATAGATATTGTTGGAAGGGAGGGAAAAAGGAGGGATTCTCTCAGAGTGGATGGTTGAGAAAGGTCTATCTGAGGGGTAACTGTTTGGCCTGATAGGAAGGAAAGAGGATATAGTCAATATGAAAACTGTTGTAAAAGAATTTCAGAAAGAGAGAATTAAAGACATAAAAGTTATGAGTCGGGAAAGAGCTTGATTCTGTATAGAACAAGATAGATATTTGTGTGGCTAGAATATAGCATAATGAAGAAAGACAAATTAATTTGAAATAGGTAAGAAGGAGCCAGATTATGAAAGGTTTATAGGCCATATTAAGGAATTTGTATGACAATTTATTATTAGCTATCTTGAACACTGATAAATCCAATTTAATAGTGATATATATTTTTGTATTGCACAGTTTGAATTGCTTACCTAACATTTGCTTTTTAATTTTTATAGTTAATTGTATTCTTTTATCCTATCTTTATCTGATTGTGAATAAAATGTGTACAAGACCCATAAAATAGCCACACATTCTTTTTCCAATATTCCTGGAAAATATTGTATGAGAGAAAATATTGATTTCTTAAAAATAATAGAAGACTAGGCCAAGTATTTTTAAGTTTGGGTAGGAGAAAGGAAGTAGCTTTTATTTTTCTTATTGAGCATTTCGCTATTATTATAAGTTACTGATTTACTCATTTTCCTTAGAAGGTGTCAGTTTATTTTTCTGAAACTATTCCAAAACATTACAGAGGAAGAAATACACCCAAGCTCATTCTATGAGGCCACCATCACCTTGAAACCAAAACCAGACAAAGATATCACAAAAAAGAAATTTATAGACTAATATCACTGATGAATATAGATGCAAAAATATTCAATAAAGTACTAACAACCCAAACCCAACAACATATTAAAAGGATTATACACCATGAACATGTGGAATTTATCCCAGAGATGCAAGGATTTTTCAATATCCACCAATTACGGTGACACACAACATCAAGAAAATAATGAATGGAGGGGAAAAACAAGATGGTGTAAGAGTACAAAAATGTGGAGTTCATGTCTCTCTACAAATGCAAGAATACGTCACCGATGGAGTAATTGTCACAGAGGGCTGGCTGAACACTAGCAGAAGACCATGAACCAGACAAGAAAGATCCCTGCATAACCAAGTAGGACAAAAAAAAAAAAAAAGAAGGGAAAAAGGAGAAGAAGTGGGATGGAAGCTGTGCCCTTTGGGGAGAGAGTAGAAGGATCAGAGAGGTTCTTGCTTGAGAGAACAGAAATCCCCCCTTCACTGATACAGGGATCAGTTAGAACCGAAGGAGAGAATATGCGACTATTGGAAAAGAGTGAAACAACCTTTCAGTCATGACAGAGTAAAACCTACACAGATGGTCAATGCCACAGCCTTGTGCGTCCCAACCTGGAATGTGTGCCCACCAATTCACATGGAAGCTGGGTGTTGGAATATGAGAACTGGATAGGACACCTGAGAAAGGCTGCTACTAAACGTGAGGAGACATGCTGAGGGTACGAGAGTGAGGAACTCTGCAACAGGGAATGCATATGGAAGAAACTAGGATTGCCATAGGAGCAAGATGCCATTACTGAGTGACACACAGGGGCTGGAGCTGCCATGGCAGCCTCTCTCCCATGTGCCAGCCTTTGTCCCCACAGAAGTTAAAAGATGCTAAGAAGACCCTGCTGGGGTTGGCTTCTCGTGCTCATGGCCTAACACTAGGATAGTCTCCCACCAGGGCCAAATGTCTCATACCAGTGGCCACCAGCTTTCTTGTATGTGCTTTACCATCAATAGGGCTGGATCTCTTACAGCTACTGACTTTCCCATACACTTGCCACTGCCAGGGCTCCCACGACCCCTGCAGTCATGCCACCTCCTTGCCTTGTCCTCATTGGGGCAGACTAGAGGGCTCCACAGTTGAGTCTCTGGGGCCATGGAACTAAGGAAGAAAAGTTGAAAGCTCTCTTTGCAGCTGAACAAACTGACACCCCTATAACTGACTTGGTAAAAGCAGCACCTATAAAACATCTGAATGGATGATTGCTCCTGTATTCAAGGCAGACCTAGCTTTAGCAGCTGTAGACTTTGTGAGCCCATATACAGAGGGGTTGGACCAGGCCAAATCTGAGCTGCCTCTATAATGCCCATAAGTCCAGATTCATGTTTACTACAATCCTGGGACCTGACTTCAGTGGATCTATTCTTGTGACCTGGTAAAAGCAATGTTTGAGAGACACCAGGGCCAATTACTGGTATACCCATAATTAAGGTGAGGCCAAGAGCAGTTCGAGAATCAGTGTAACCTGAGAGCTTGCACAATGGATGAAAGGTGAGACAACAGAGCACACTCACAGATGAACATATCCAGAGGAGAAATGCTCACTAGCTTCCTTCTCAGAAGGAGTGCTCCAAGCTCACACCACAGATCAGAAACACATCTAAGAAACAGAACTGGGGCCTCCAGTCTAACAATGAGGAAGCAGTTCTTGCCCCTGATAGGACAGCGACAACCACAGAGCAAAGAGTGGCTCTGCTCAATAACTAGGGCAGGCTTCAATCATCACAATGCTAATCAAATCCCACACAACAGATCTGGATTTAGTAGCTGTGTGCTGTATGAGAATATACATGTGGAGATGGGACAAAACTAGGCTTCAAGCTGCCTACATGGGTCCCACAGCAGGGCCAAGTGCATGGTTACTGCATTACTGAGACCTAACCTCAGCGGACCTGAACCAGTGGCTGTATGATAATGCCTGAGAGTCACCAGGGCCAATTGCTAGCATACCTGCATTTAAGGTGGGACTAAGAGCAGTTCTAACAACAGTATATTTTGTGACCCTTCATAATGGAGGAAGGGACACAATAGAACATAATCACAGACTAATATCTCCAGCAGAGGGAAACTCAGTGGTTTCTCTCCCACTAGACATGCTCCAATCTCACCTACCTCACATCACAGAACAGAATCACAATTAAGAAGCAGATCTGGGGGCTACTCCAACAACCAAGGAGCAGACCCCATTCCTGACAGGACAGTGACAACTGCAGAGCAAAGGGGTTTGTTCCAGTTCAATATCTAGAGCAGGCTCTGAAAAACAAAAGATGAATAAAATCCCCTACCATGGTGATACTGCACAGACCTCTGAACCAAACTCAACCCCCGAGAAGGCAAACACCAGAAGAAAGACAAACTGTGATCCTGCAGCTGAAGAAAGGAAAACAAAAACACAATAACTTTGATAAAGTGAGATGGAAATATATTGTTGACAAAGGAGCAAGAAAAAAAACCTGCAAGAACAGGTTAATTAAGTGAAGAAAAGACAAGCAATTTATCTGAAAAAGAATTCAGAGTAATGATAGTAAAAATTGATCTAAGATCTCAGAAACAGAATGGAGGAATGGATCAAGAAGATAAAAGAAACCTTCAGCAAAGACCTAGAGCAACAAAAGAACAAACAGAGATGAACAAGAAAATAACTGAAATGAAAAATACATTAGAAAAAAATCAATATCAGAATAACTGAAGCAGAAGAATGGGTAAGTGAGCTGGAAGCAAATTGTAGAAACTTCTTCTGTGGTACAGAATGAAAGAAAAAGGAAAGAAAAGAAATGAGAAAAGCCTCAGATACATCTGGGACAACATTAAACATTCCAAAACTTGAATTATAGAGGTCGCAGAGAAGTAGAGAAAGAGAAAGTGTCTGAGAAAATATTTGAAGAAATTATAGGTGAAAACTTGCCTAATATGGGAAATAGAAATGCCACTAAAATGCAGGAGGTGCAGAGAGTCTCATATATGATAAACTTTAGGATAAACATGCCAGTCAGTCAGTTCAGTCCCTCAGTCATGTCTGACTCTTTGCAACCCCATGAATCACAGCACAACAGGCCTCCCTGTCCATCACCAACTCCCGGAGTTCACTCAGACTCACATCCATCGAGTCAGTGATGCCATCCAGCCATCTCATCCTCTGTCGTCCCCTTCTCCTCCTGCCCCCAATCCCTCCCAGCATCAGTCTTTTCCAATGAGTCAACTCTTCGCATGAGGTGGCCAAAGTACTGGAGTTTCAGCTTTAGCATCATTCCTTCCAAAGAACACCCAGGGCTGATCTCCTTCAGAATGGACTGGTTGGATCTCCTTGCAGTCCAAGGGACTCTCAAGAGTCTTCAACACCACAGTTCAAAAGCATTAATTCTTCAGCGCTCAGCCTTCTTCACAGTCAAACTCTCACATCCATACATGACCACAGGAAAAACCATAGCCTTGACTAGACAAACCTTTGTTAGCAAAGTAATGTCTCTGCTTTTGAATATGCTATCTAGGTTGGTCATAACTTTCCTTCCAAGAAGTAAGCGTCTTTTAATTTCATGGCTGCAGTCATCATCCTCAGTGATTTTGGAGCCCCAAAAAACAAAGTCTGACACTGTTTCCCCATCTATTTCCCATGAAGTGATGGGACCAGATGCCATGATCTTCGTTTTCTGAATGTTGAGCTTTAAGCCAACTTTTTCACTCTCCACTTTCACTTTCATCAAGAGGCTTTTTAGTTCCTCTTCACTTTCTGCCATAAGGGTGGTGTCATCTGCATATCTGAGGTTAGTGATATTTCTCCCGGCAATCTTGATTTCAGCTTGTGTTTCTTCCAGTCCAGCATTTCTCATGATGTACTCTGCATATAAGTTAAATAAGTAGGGTGACAATATACAGCCTTGACATACTCCTTTTCCTATTTGGAACCAGTCTGTTGTTCCATGTCCAGTTCTAACTGTTGCTTCCTGACCTGCATACAAATTTCTCAAGAGGCAGATCAGGTGGTCTGGTATTCCCATCTCTTTCAGAATTTTCCACAGTTTATTGTGATCCACACAGTCAAAGACTTTGGCATAATCAATAAAGCAGAAATAGATGTTTTTCCTGGAACTCTCTTGCTTTTTCCAAGACACATATAAATAAAGCTAACAACAATTAAGTGCAAAGAAAATTAGTAAAAGCAACAAGGGAAAAGCCACAAACAACATACAAGGGAAATGACTTAAGATTATCAGTTTATTTTTTAGCAGAAACTCTGAAAGCCAGAAATCAGTGGCAGGATGTATTTAAAGTGATGAAAGAGAAAAAACTACAACCAAGAATTCTCTACCCAGCAAGGGCCTCAAAGAGATTCAATGGAGATATCAAAATCTTTACAGACAAACAAAAGCTAAGATAATTTATCACCATCAAATCAACCTTACAATAATTTCTAAAGAAACTTTTCTAGGCAAAAAAAAAAAAAAACAACAAAAAAAAAAACACAGAGAAGAGAACAAAAGACAAAGAGAAGGGGAAAAAAAAGACATACAAAAATAAACACAAATCAATTAAGAAAATATCAATAGGAACATGAAGTGAAGTGAAAGTTGCTCAGTCATGCCTGACTCTTTGCCACCCCATGAACAAAGGTCTGTCTAGTCAAGGCTATGGTTTTTCCAGTGGTCATGTATGAATGTGAGAGTTGGACTGTGAAGAAAGCTGAGCACTGAAGAATGGATGCTTTTGAACTATGGTGTTGAAGAAGACTCTTGAGAGTCCCTTGGACAGCAAGGAGATCCAACCAGTCCATTCTGAAGGAGATCAGCCCTGGGTGTTCTTTGGAAGGAATGATGCTAAAGCTGAAACTCCAGAACTTTGGCCACCTCATGCAAAGAATTGACTCATTGGAAAAGACTCAGATGCTGGGAGGGATTGGGTGCAGGAGGAGAAGGGGACGACAGAGGATGAGATGGCTGGATGGCATCACTGACTCGATGGACGTGAGTCTGAGTGAACTCTGGGAGTTGGTGATGGACAGGGAGGCCTGGCATGCTGCAATTCATGAGGTTGCAAAGAGTCGGATATGAATGAGCAATTAAACTGAACTAAATTGAACCATACCTATCAAAAAAGAGAGAGAGAGAGAGAGAGGACTCAAATTAATAAAATTAGAAAGAAAAAAGAAAAAAGTACAACTGAAGACTGCAGAACTACGA
This sequence comes from Bubalus bubalis, assembly GCF_019923935.1. NCBI lineage: Eukaryota > Metazoa > Chordata > Mammalia > Artiodactyla > Bovidae > Bubalus > Bubalus bubalis. The sequence goes on along the minus strand of NC_059178.1, from coordinate 48,897,474 downwards.
AGGATCATGAGACTACTACAAGTAACTCTATGACAATAAAATCGACAACCTGGGAGAAATGGTGAAATCCTCAGAAAGAAGCAATTTTCTAAGACTGAATCAGGAAAATATAGAAAATATAACAGGTAAGCCACAAGCATAGAAATTGAAACTGTAATTAAAAATGTTCCAACTATCAAAAGTCCAGGACCACATGTCTTCAGAGGTGAATTTTATCAAGCATTTAGAAAAAGCTTAACACCTATCCTTCTCAAACTCTTCCAAAAAATGGCAGAGAGAGAAACACTCCCAAGATAATTCTACAAGGCCATCATCACCGTGGTATCAAAACCAGGCAATGACATCACACAAAAAAAGAAAATTATATGGCTATGTCACTGATGAAAGTGAAAGTGTAGTAACTTAGTAATGTCCAACTCTTAGCGACCCTATGAACTGTAGCCTACAAGGCTCCTCTGTCAACAGAATTCTGTAGGCAAGAATACTGGAGTAGATTTCCATTTCCTTCTCCAAGGAAATCATCCTGGAGATTTCCTGACCCAGCTATCAAACCTGGGCCTCCCGTATTGCAGGCAGATTCTTTACTGTCTGAGCCACAATAGAAGCCCACAAGGAATCACTGATGAACATAGAGGCAAAATTATTCAAGATACTAGGAATCCAAACCCCAAAACATATTAAATAGGATCATACACTATGGTCAAATAGGATTTATCCCAGGGATGCAATGATTTATCAGTATATTCAAAACAATCAATGTGATACATCACATTAACAAATTAAAGAATTTAAAACCATATGATCATCTGAATAGATGTGAATTAATCAAAATAAATTTTTGACAAAATTTAATACCCAATTATGATTAAAAAAAAAAAAAACTCTCCAGAAAGTGGGCATAGAAGGATACTACCTCAAAATAATAAAGACCGTATATGACAAAACCACAGCAAACATCATTCTCAGTGGTGAAAAACTGAAAGCATTCCTCTAAGATCAGAAAAAAGACAAGGATGTCCACTTTCACCACTATTATTCAACATAGTTTTAGATTTCCTATCCATCACAATCAGAGAAGAAAAAGAAATAACAAAAACCCAAATTGGAAAAGAAGGGGTAAAACTCTCACTGTTTGCAGGTGACATGATCCTATACACAAAAATTATAAACAGGCCACTAGAAACCTACTAGAGATTGTCATTGAATTGATAGAGCTTCAGGATACAAAATTAATAGACAAATCTCTTATACTCCTATAACTAAGAAGAAAATCAAAAAGAGAAAATAAGGAGTTAAATTTAAGAAATGAAATCTTATTTATGATCACAAAAATAAATAAGATATCTGAGAATAAACCTATCTGGGGGACAGAAGATCAGTATTCAGAGAACAATAGAATAAAATGAAAGAAATCAAAGATGACACAAACAGACTGAGAGACATACAATGTTCTTGGATTGGAAGAATCAACATTATGGAAATGACTATACTGACCAATGCAATCTACAGATTCAGTGCAATCCCTAACAAATCACCAATGGCATTTTTCACAGAATGTGAACAAGAAATTTTACAACGAGTGTGGAAACAAAAAAAGACTCCAAATACCCAAAGAAACCTTGAGAAAGAAAAATGTAACTAGGGGAATCAGGCTGCCTGACTTCAGACTATACTACAAAGCTACAATTATCAAGACAGCATCCAAAAAAAAAAAAAAAAAAAAAACCCAGAAATACAAATAAATGGAAGAGGATATAAAGCCTGAAGATAAACTCCCAAACCTATGGTTACCTAATTGATGACAAAGGAGACAACATTATGCAATGGAATAAAAACAGTCTCTTCAATAAGTGGTTTGGGAAAACTGGACAGCTATATGTAAAAATTAAATTAGGACACTCCATATCACTGTACACAAAAATAAGCTCAAATGGATTAAATATGTAAATGTAAGGCCCAATACTCTAAAAGTCTAAAAGAAAACCTAGGAAAAAACACACTTTGACATAAATTGTAGCCAAACCTTTTTTGACCAACCTCCTAGAATAATAACAATAAATATAAGAAAATAAGCAAACAGAACCTAATTAAACCTAAAAACTTTGAAAGCAAAAGAAACCATAAATAAAGTGAAAAGACAACACTCAGAATGGGAGAAATAATTTACAAATGAAACAACAAACAAGGGTGCAATCTCCAAAATATATAAATACCTCATGCAGCTCAATACAAAAAAAAAGAAAAATAGTCGTCAAACCTAAACAGACAGTTTTTCATAGATGCTCAACATAACTAATTATTAGAGAAATGCAAATCAATCAAAAAAATGAAGTATCACCTCACATCAGTCATAATTGCCTTTGGTAAAATGATGTTCAAACAATAAATGCTGGAGAGTATCTGGAGAAAAGGGAACCCTCTTACACTGTTGGTGGGAATGTAAATTTGTACAACCACTATGGAGAACAATATGGAGTTTCTTAAAAAGAAAAACTAAAACTAAAACTACCATATGACCCAGAAAAACCACTCCTGGACACATATCTGTAGAGAACCAAAATTCAAAATATACATGCACCCCATTGTTCATTGCAGCACTATTTACAATAGCCAGAGCATGGAAGCAACCTACATGTCCACCAACAAAGGAATGGATAAAGAAGATATGGTACATATATTGAGTGGAATATTACTCTGAAAAGTAGTCATGAAAATAAATGAAATAGTGCCATTTGCAGAGATGTGGATAGAGCTAGAGACTATCAAAAATAGGGAAGTAGGTCAGAAATAGAAAAAAAAATCATACAATATTGCTTATATATGGGATCTAGGGGAAAAAATGGTACAGTTGAACATATTTGCAAAGCAGAAATAGAGACACAAATGTGAGCAAAGTTATGGATATCAAAGAGTTAAGAGGTGGATGGTATGAGCTGGGAGATTAGGATTGATATATATATATTATTATGTATGTGTAAAATAGATAACTAACCACAGGGAACTCTACTGATTGTTCTGTCTGACCCAAATGTGAAGGAAATCTAAACATGAAGGAATATATAAGGATTCACTTTGCTGTACAGCAGAAACCAACTGATTCACTTTGCTGTACTAAATAGCAGAACATAGCAAAGCAACCACGCTCCAATATTATTTTTAAAAATGAAACAAATGCAAACCATGTGATCATCCCAATAGATATAGAAAAATCTTTTGACAAAATTCAGTACCTATTTATGATTTAAAAAAAAGACTCTCCAGAAAGTGGGCCTAGAGGGAACATATTTCAACATAATAAAAGTCATATATGACAAACCAACAGGTAACATCATGCTCAATGGTGAAAAGCTAAAAGCATTTCCTCTAAAATCTGGAACAAGACAAGAATGTTCTATGTTACTCTTTTTATTCAATAAAGTTTTGGAAATCCTATCCATGGCAATCAAAGAAGAAAAATAAATTAAAAAATCCAAATTGGAAAAGAAGTAAAACTGTCACTGTTTGCAGATGGTATAATACTATGCATAGACAATCTTAGAGATGCTACCTGAAAATTATTAGATCTCTTCAGTTAATTCATTAAATTTATAAGATACAAAACTAGTACATACAAATCTGTTGCACTTCTATAACTAAGAAAAGATGACAATGAAAAATTAAAGAAACAATCCCATTTATCAACTAATTAAAAAAAGAATAAAATACCTTGGAATATACCTACTTAAGGAGACAAAGCCTGTACTTTGAGAACTATAAAACTTTGATGAAAGTAGGTGGTGACTAAAGACACCATCTACAGAGACAAACCTATATAACATGTTCTTGGATAGGAAGAATCAATATTGTCAAAATGACTGTATTACTCAAGGCAATTTGCGGATTCAGTGAAACCTCTATCAAATTGTCAATGGCATTTTTCAGAAAACTAGAACAAAAACATCTTAAAATTTGTCTGGAGACATAAAAGACCCCAAATATCTAAAACAATCTTGATGGGGGAAGAAAAAAAATATGAAGCTGAAGGAATCAGGCTCCCTGAATTCAGACTATACTACAAAGATACAGTCATCAAAACTGTATGGTACTGGCATTAAAAACAGATCTATAGATCCATAGAACAGGATAGAAAACCCAGAAATAAACCTTTCCTCCCATGGTCAATTAAGATACATCAAAGAACCGAAAACTATACAGTGGAGGAAAGATAGTCTCTTCCATAAGTTATGCTGGAAAACAACAACAACAACAACCACAAATGGACAGGTACGTGTAAAAAATGACATTAGAATATTCTGTAATAGCATTATACAAAAATAAATTCAAAATGTGTTTAAGACCTAAATGTAAGACTGGATACTATAAAACTCTTAGAGGAAAACATAGGCAGAACACCCTTTTACATAAATCACAACAAGATCTTTTTCATTTAACCTCCAAGATCAATGGAAATAAAAACAAAGATGAACAACCAGGACCTAACTAGACTCCACAGCTTTTGAACAGTAAAGGAAACCATAAACATAACAACAACAAAAAATAAACCCCACAGAATAGAAAATGTTTGCAACCTATGTCACAAACAAGAGATAAGTCTCCAAAAATTACAAACAACTCATGTAGCTAAATATAAAATCAAAAAGTTGACAAAATTCCTAAAGAGGTGTTTTTCCCAAGAATGCATACATATGGCCAAGAGGCATGTGAAAAAGATGCTCAATATCACTAATTATTAGACAAATACAAATCAAAACTATAATGAGATATCACCTTATACTAGTCAGAATGTCCATTGTCAAAAAAAATGCATGAACAACAAATGCTAGAGAGTGTGTGGAGAAAGGGGAACACTTTGGGGAATGTAAACTTGTACAGCAACTGTGAAAAGCAGTATGGAAGTTCATTAAGAGACTAAAAATAAAGCTACAGTATGATCAGTCAATTCTGCTCTTGGGTATATATCTAGATTAAAAAGGATATGGTTCAAAAGGATAAATGCACCCCAATGTTTATTGGAGTACTGTTTACAACAGCCAAGACATGAAAGCAATCTAAATGTCGACCAACAGAAAAAAAAGGATAAAGAAGATTGCTGCATATATACAATTGAATATTATTCAATCATTAAAAAGAATGAACTAATGACATTTGCACAACATGGATAGACTTTCAGAGTATCATACTAAATGACATGTCTGACTAATAGATAAATACAAATATGATATTGCTAATAAGCATAATCTTAAAAAAATGATACAAATGAACTTCTTTACAAAACAGAAATAGATCTGTATGCTTAGATAATGGATTTATGGTTAGCAGGAGAAAGAGTGGGTGGAAAGGGATAGGTTAGGAGTTTGGGGTTGACATGTACACACTGCTATACTTAAAACGTTAATAAAATGCCTTTTCATGTAACTAATAAACAAGGAAATGAATAAAAATACTTTGCTTAAGCACTTTGGAAAGTTTTTGTTTTGGGGGCATTAATATTTCATCTCCTTGAATGCCCCAGCAATAAACCTGTCTTTTCTCCAAACTCTGACTTTTTACTTTGTTTGGCCTCACTGTGTTTGGGCACATAAATTTGTATTTGGTAATATTAGTTTTGATATATATACAAGAGTGATCAGCTGGTTTAATAACTGACCAAAAATGATGATACATACCGTCACACTTGACTTCTGGTGAACATTGATCTAACCACTTCATCATTTGGCATTTCCGTCAAAATGTATATTTAATGTTAAAGGTAATCATTGCTAAGTTCAGTTCAGTTCAGTTCAGTCACTCAGTTGTGTCTGACTCTTTGTGACCCCATGAACCACAGCATGCCAGGCCTCCCTGTCCATCATCAACTGCCAGAGTCTACCCAAACCCATGTCCATTGAGTCAGTGATGCCATCCAACTATCTCATCCTCTGTCGTCCACTTCTCCTTCTGCCCTCAATCTTTCCCAGCATCAGGGTCTTTTCAAATGAGTCAGTTCTTCACATCAGGTGGCCAAACTATTGGAGTTTCAGCTTCACCATCAGTCCTTCCAATGAACACCCAGGACTGATCTCCTTTAGGATGAACTGGCTGGATCTCCTTGCAGTCCAAGGGACTCTCAAGAGTCTTCTTCAACACCACAGTTCAAAAGCATCAATTATTCGGTGCTCAGCTTTCTTTATAGTCCAACTCCTAAATCCATACATGACTACTAGAAAAGCCATAGCCTTGACTAGATGGACCTTTGTTGACAAGGTAATGTCTCTGCTTTTGAATATGCTGTCTAGGTTGGTTATAAATTTCCTTCCAAGGAGTAAGTGCCTTTTAATTTCATGGCTGCAATCACCGTTTGCAGTAATTCTGGAGCCCAGAAAAATAAAGTCAGCCACTTTTTCCACTGTTTCCCCATCTATTTGCCATGAAGTGATGGGACAATCTTAGTTGTGATGCCATGATCTTAGTTTTCTGAATGTTGAGCTTTAAGCCAACTTTTTCACTCTCCTCTTTCACTTTCATCAAGAGGCTCTTTAGTTCTTCTTCACTTTCTGCCATAAGGGTGGTGTCATCTGCATATCTGAGGTTATTGATATTTCTCCTGGCAATCTTGAGTCCAGCTTGTGCTTCCTCCAGCCCAGCATTTCTCATGTACTCTGCATATAAGTTAAATAAGCAGGGTGACAATATAGAGCCTTAACGTACTCCTTTTCCTATTTGGAACCAGTCTGTTGTTCCATGTCCAGTTCTAACTGTTACTTCCTGACATGCATACAAGTTTCTCAAAAGGCAGGTGAGGTGGTCTGGTATTCCCATCTCTTTCAGAATTTCCACAGTTTATTGTGATATACACAGTCAAAGGCTTTGGCATAGTCAATAAAGCGGAAATAGATGTTTTTCTAGAATTTTCTTGCTTTTTTTGATGATCCAGAGGATGTTGGCAATTTGATCTCTGGTTCCTCTGCCTTTTATAAAACCAGCCTGAACATCTGAAAGTTCACAGTTCACATATTGCTGAAGCCTGGCTTGGAGAATTTTGAGCATTATTTACTAGCATGTGAGATGAGTGCAATTGTGCAGTAGTTTGAGCATTTTTTGGCATTGCCAAATTTCAGTTCAGTTCAGTTCAGTTCAATCACTCAGTCGTGTCCGACTCTTTGCCACTTCGTGAATTGCAGCATGCCAGGCCTCCCTGTCCATCACCAACTCCTGGAGTTCACTCAAACTCATGTCCATCGAGTCAGTGATGCCATCCAGCCATCTTATCCTCTGTCATCCCCTTCTCCTCCTGCCCCTAAACCCTCCCAGCATCAGAGTCTTTTCCAATGAGTTAACTCTTCACATGAGGTGGCCAAAGTACTGGAGTTTCAGCTTTAGCATCATTCCTTCCAAAGAACACCCAGGACTGATCTCCTTTAGAATGGACTGGTTGAATCTCCTTGCAGTCCAAGGGACTCTCAAGAGTCTTCCCCAGCACTACAGTTCAAAAGCATCAATTCTTTGGCATTAAGCTTTCTTCATAGTCCAACTCTCACATCCATACATGACCACTGGAAAACCCATAGCCTTGACTAGATGGACCTTTGTTGGCAAAGTAATGTCTCTAGCATTGCCATATGGCAAAGAATGTTCAAACTACCACACAATAATTGCTAAAGAGCATAATAAATAATAGGAATGACTTTGTAGTATTTATATTAATGATTTTTAATTAGCACCAAGAATATACAATTTTAACGTTGTATTGGCAAGATTAATAATGGTCACAATATATGGATTTTCTGAAATATTATTCAGACAGTCCATACTGCTGCCTATTATAAGGGTATAAGAATGTTGAGTTATTTATTGTTCATGTTTCACAATTATTATTTATGTTTGATTCATAACTGGCCTTGCATCTAGCAACTGGCTTTGGTAACATGATTCTTTGGTAACCTGACTATTAATGTCAGCTGGATCTTTCCCCTAAAGTTGTTATCACATTTACTTCCATTGTAAAGTATTTTTGGAACTCATAAAGGGACAGATCTGACATTTCATTGAGGCTACTGAAAAGTTTATGTGACTTCTTGTGCCTCTTTACCAATAAAGGTGTCTGAAGTTACCTATACCATAGTTGTGGAGGAAGAAAAGTGTAGTTATCATCTATAATAACTATATTTACTGTTCAGTTCAGTTCAGTCACTAAGTCGTGTCTGACTGTTTGCAACCCCGTGGACTGCAGAGCCAGGCTTCTCTGTCCATCACCAACTCCCATGCTTGCTCAAACTCATGTCCCATCCAACCATCTCATTCTATGTCGTCCCCTTCTCCTCTGGCTTTCAATCTTTCCCAGCACCAGGTTCTTTTCCAATGAATCAGTTCTTTGCATCAGGTGATCAAAATATTGGAGCTTCAGTTTGAGAATCGTTCCTTCCAATGAATATGCAGAACTGATTTCCTTTAGGATTGACTGGTTCCATCTTCTTACAGTCTAAGCACCCTCAAGAGTTTTCACCAACACCACAGTTCAAAGACATCAGTTCTTTGGCACTCAGGTTTCTTTATGGTCCAAATCTCACATTCATATGTGACTACTGGAAAAATCATAGCTTTGACTAGATGACCTTTGCTGGCAAAGTAATGTCTCTGCTTTTTAATATGAAGTCTTGGTTTGTCATAATTTTTCTCCAAGGAACAAGCGTAGTTTAATTTCAAAGCTGCAGTCACCAACTGCAGTGATTTTGAAGCCCCCCCCCCAAAAAAAAAATAAAGTCTGTCACTGTTGCCATTGTTTTCTCATCTATTTGCCATGAAATGATGGGACTGGATGCCATGACCTTTTGAAAGTTGAGATTGCTTTTTCAATCTCTTCTTTCACTTTCATCAAGAGGCTTTTTACTTCCTCTTCTTTTTCTGCCATAAGAATGGTGCCGTCTGCACATCTGAGGTTGTTGATATTTCTCCTGGCAATCTTGATTGGAGCTTGTGATTCATCCACCCTGGCATTTAGCATGACATATTCTGCATATAAGTTAAATAACCAGCGTGACAGTATACAACCTTGATGAGCTCCTTTCCTAATTTGGAACCAGTCCATTGTTCTATGTCCAGTTCTAATGTTGCTTCTTGACCTGTATACAGATTTCACAGGAGGCAGGTAAGGTAGTCTGGTATTCCCATATCTTGAAGAATTTCTCACAGTCTATTGTGATCCATACAGTCAAAGGCTTTAATGTAGTCAATAAAACAGAAATAGATGCTTTTCTGGAACTCTCTTGCTTTTTTGATGATCCAACAGATGTTGGCAATTTGATCTCTGGTTCCTCTGCCTTTTCAAAATCTAGCTTGAACATCTAGAAGTTCACCGTTTATGTACTGTTGAAGCTTCAATTGGAAAATTTTGAGTGTTAATTTGCTAGCATGTGAGATGAGTGCAATTGTGTGGTAATTTGAATATTCTTTGACAATTGCCTTTCTTTGGGGTTGGAATGAAAACTGGCCTTTTCCAGTCCTGTGGCCACTGTGAAGTTTTCTAAATTTGCTGGCATATTGAGTGCAGCACTTTCAGAGAGTGATAACACCATCATGCTTATCTGGGTCATTAAAATATATTTTTGTATATTTCTCCATGTATTCTTGCCAACTCTTCTTAATATAGTCTCCTTCTGTTAGATCCATAGTTTCTGTCCTTAATTGTGACCATCTTTGAATGCAATATTCCCTTGGTATCTCTAGTTTTTGTGAAGAGATATCTAGCCTTTCTCATTCTATACTTTTCCCTTTTTTGTTGTTGTTGTTTTTGTTTTCGTTTTCGTTTTTTGCACTGATCATTTAGGAAGGCTTTCTTATCTCTCCTTGCTATTCTTTGGAACTCTGCATTCAAATGGGCATATTTTTCCTTTTCTCCTTTGCTTTAGCTTCTCTTCTTTTTCTCAGCTATTTGTAAAGCCTCCTCAGACAACCATTTTGCCTTTTTGCAATTCTTTTTCTTGAGGATGACCTTGATCACTGCTTCCTGTACTATGTCACAAACCTTTGTCCATAGTACTTCAGGTACTCTGCCTATCAGATCTAATCCCTTGAATCTATCTGTCACTTCCAATGTATAATAATAAAGGATTTTATTTAGGTCATACCTGAATGGTCTAATGGTTTTCCCCTACTTTCTTCAATTTAAGTCAGAATTTTGCAATATGGAGTTCATAATCTGAGCCACAGTCAGGTGCCGGTCTTGATTTTGCTGGCTGTAAAGAAGCAGAAGAAATTCTCCTTCTTTAGCTGCCAAGAATATAATCAGTCTGATTTCCTTGTTGACCATCTGGTGATGTCCATGTGTAGAGTCGTCTCTTGTCTTATTGGAAGAGGGTGTTTGCTATGACCAGTGGGTTCTCTTGGCAAAACTCTGTTAGCCTTTGCCCTGCTTCATTTTGTACTCCAAGGCCAAATTTCCATTACTCCAGGTATCTCTTGCTTTCCAACTTTTTGCATTCCAGTCCCCTATGATGAAAAGTGCATCTTTTTTTGATGTTAGTTCTGGAAAGTCTTGGAGGTCGTCATAGAACCGTTCAGCTTCAGTTTCTTTGGCATTAATATTCAAGGCATAGATTTGGATTACTCTAATATTGAATGGTTTGCCTTGGAAATGAACAGAGATCTTTCTGTCATTTTTGAGACTGCACCCAAGTACTGCATTTTGGACTCCTTTGTTGACTATGAGGGCTACTCCATTTTTCTAAGGGATTTTTGCCCACAGTAGTAGACATAGTGGTCATTTGAGTTAAATTCACCCATTCCAATCCACTTTAGTTCACTGATAACCTAAAATGTCGGCGTTCACTCTTCCCATCTCCTGTTTAACCACTTCCAATTTACCTTGGTTAATGGACCTAACATTCTACGTTCCTATGCAATAGTGTTATTTACAGCATTAGACTTTACTTCCATCACCAGTCACATCCACAACTGGACATTTTTTTTTTTGCTTTGGCTTCATTTCTTCATTCTTTCTGGAGTTATTTCTACACTCTTCTCCAGTAGCATATTTGGCACCTACAGACCTGGGGAATTCATCTTTCAGTGTCCTATCTTTTTGCCTTTTCATACTGTTCATGGGGTTCTCAAGGCAAGAATACTGAAGTGGTTTGTCATTCCCTTCTCCAGTGGACCATATTTTGTCAGAACTCTCCACTGTGACCGTCCATTTTTGGAGGCCTTATACAGCATGGCTCAGAGTTTCATTTAGTTAGACAAGGCTAGTGGCCCATGCAATCAGTTTGGTTTGTTTTCTGTGATTGTGATTTTCATTCTGCCTGCCCTCTGATAGATAAGGATAAGAGACTTGTGGAAGCTTCCTGTTGGGAGAGACAGTAGTTAATTAGTATTGTTGATACAGGTTGCATCATTAATATTGTTTATTAGCATAGTCTGTATAATTAGCTTTGTTATCATAGTTAGCATTGCTAGTTAGTGCTGTCAGTCAGTACAATTAGCAGGTCACTATTGAAAGTTTTGGGGAAGGCAATGGCACCCCAGTCCAGCGCTCTTGCCTGGAAAATCCCATGGATGGAGGAGCCTGGTAGGCTGCGGTCCATGGGGTGGCTAAGACAGAAACTTCACTTTCACTTTTCACTTTCATGCATTGGAGAAGGAAATGGCAACCCACTCCAGTGTTCTTGCCTGGAGAATCTCAGAGGCAGGGGAGTCTGGTGGGCTGATGTCTATGGGGTTCAACAGAGTAAGACACAACTGAAGTGACTTAGCAGCAGCAGCATTGAAAGTTTGCTACTATGAGCTGTGAATGATGCCAGGATTCTTGGCCTCCAGAGGAGAGGAATTTGATTCAGGGCCAGTGATGAAGGTTGACAGCTCAGAGCTTTTTGTGTATTAAAGTTATTAAAGCATAAAAGAGATATAGAAAGCTTCTGATGTAGACATCAGAAGGGACAGAAAGAATGCCCCCTTGCTAGTTTTTAGCAAGGAGTTATATACCTATTAGGAAGCTTCTCGGAGAGGGCAATGGCACCCCACTCCAGTACTCTTGCCTGGAAAATCCCATGGACGGAGGAGCCTGGTAGGTTGCAGTCCATGGGGTCGCCAAGAGTCAGACACGACTGAGTGACTTCACTTTCACCTTTCACTTTCATGCATTGGAGAAGGAAATGGCAACCCACGCCAGTGTTTTTGCCTGGAGAATCCCAGAGATGGCTAAGCCTGGCAGGCTGCCGTCTATGGGGTCGCACAGAGCCGGACATGACTGAAGTGACTTAGCAGCAGCAGCAGCAGCAGCAGGAAGCTTCTAATTAGAGAAAAGAAATGCCTCAAAACTGGGAGAATTGCACCAGGCCCCTCACAACATGCATTTTGAGATAACATTGGCTCAAACTGAGTCATCCTGGGCCAAGAAACAATTGACCTGAATCTTGAAGAAAGGCAGATTCCCAAGAAAACACATAGTTCATTAACAGTTTATGCAAGACCTTTCTGTGAGAAAAACTTCATTGGTTAGCTTAAGGTTTGAGATAAAGTTAAGTTCAGGGAGAACCAGGTGTCACCATGACAACACAGGATTGGAAGAGGAAAAAAAGCCTGCCAGGTGTGGCTTCATTTCCTCCTGCTGCTTGGGGACCACTGACCTCCCTACCAAGGCTATCAACACTATCATCTAAATATGAGAGTTGGACCATAAAAAAATATTGAGCACCAAAGAACTGATGCTTTCAAATTCTGGTGCTGGAGAAGACTTCTGAGAATCCTCTTGGACAGCAAGGAGATCAAAACAGCCAATCCTAAAGAAAATCAACACTGACTAACCACTGGAAGGACTGATGCTGAAGATGAATCTCCAGTACTTTGGCCAACTGATGTGAAGAGCTGATTCACTGGAAAAGACCCTGATGCTAGGAAGGACTAAGGGCAAGGGGAGAAGGGGGCAATAGAGGATGAGATGGTTGGATGGCATCACTGACTCAATGGACATGAGAGTGATGCACAGGGAAGCCTGGCATGGTACAGTTCATGGGGTCACAAAGAATCAGATGTGACTTAGCATGATTTAGTGACTAAACAAAAAATAGTTAATAAGTGAAATAGATAAATAAATGCAGAAGTGAGAGCAGTTTTATGTAACAGTAGAAATCTTAATATCCTCTCATAAAGTGATTATTACTTATTAATCATTCAACATGTTTTTTGATTAATTTTACAGTGTAGAAATAAGTCTGACATCATCTTAACCATATGATAAAAGTTAATACCCCCAGTAATGGAACAAATTTGTTTCATGTCTTTCTTAATATGATGTGGTGAAAATAATTTAGCATCACTTTTAATATTTTCCTCCCCTTCCCAAGTCATTATTTTTTATGTATTAGTTCTGCATAAATTATGAGGAAATACAATTAAATCCAAATTGATGGAAATCCTACAAGGTGTTTGTGCTATAATCTTTAAAAATATTGAAGTCAAAAAACATAAGGAAAGAGAGGCATTATTCCAGATTGGAGGACATTAAGGGACATGATAACTAAATGTAGAATAGGGTTCTGGGTATTGTCGGGAGAGTGTGTAATTTGCTCACTTCTGTCTCACAGCAACAAAGATTTGAAATGGCAGCCCAGTGTTACAGCTCAGAGTTTTATTTGGGAAACAAAGGCTAGTACACTCTCGAGGTGTGAGGGCGGGCCAGCCCCAAAAGAGAGGCCTCAATCCATCTTGGCTTTCTCTTTTTATACGTTTTGTCTCCTTCCCACTGAGCCTGCCTTGTGCAAATTAGGCTAGCCAAGAAAGTGGGGTGTTTGTTTCACCTGACCTTCTTCCTCCAGTCCACAGATTTTCTTTTGTTCCATTTTTGCAGGCTTTCCCCTTTCTTTGTTTCTTAGCCACTACCATTTTGGACTCCTTTTTCCTATTCTAACTACCAAAAAGTATTATTGATATACATATCACTGGATAAAATTTCAGTGAAATTAGTTAATAAGATGGTGATATTGGGTGGCATTAACTTTCTGATTTTGATGGTTTATTATTGCTATGAAAAGAATGTATCCTTTGTGTTAATATACATTGATGCATTACAGGTTAATAGGATATCATATATGCAGCTTACTGTCATATGGTACAGAGAAAGAAGTTAAAAACAAACAAACAAACAAAAAAGAAGATGCTAACACAAAAATAAGAATTAACAATTGGAGAAACTATGTAAATGGCATACAGGAACTTTTTGTACTATTGCAATTATTTCATGAATTTGAGAATATTTTCAAAGAAACAATTCAATTAAGTAATGTTACTAGAACATGTCATCTCATAACAGTTGAGAAGTCTCTCATTTCTAGAATTTGGAGATTCATGATGAAGTTAACAAGGAATTCTTATTAAAAAAAAAGAAAACTTATATACCAATTACAAAAATATCAATTATCATTTGTAAGGTTCTGAGAACTCCTATTTGTTAATACAAAAGACCTCTGAAGCCTAAATCATGACTTTAATGCCTTTCCAGACTAAATAACCTCCCATTACCAAAAAATACTATACAATTACTGGATAATTTACCCCGTTATTTTAAATCTGAATCACATACATCAAAGTAGATTAAATGCAATATGTAGAAATATTTTTATGAACCAAAGTATCCACTAGCTAATCATGTTTTTATTTTTATATGTTTCTTTAAAAATAGATAAACCTAAGATACACAGGAAAGACACAAAGAAAAAAAAAGAAGCATCTCACCAGCATTTTACCCTCTAATCATTTCCCAGGATACATAAGAAACAAAGTAGATTAAAGTCTCTCATCATTTGTCAACAATTGTGATATATTTTTATCCAAAAACTCATGGTAAACTTATTCCCAAGAGAACTACTGACAATATCCAGATAATAAATTTTCCAAAGGTGTATTGAGTTATGTATACACAGGGATGTGTGCAGAAAATAAAAGTGTATCAGTCTGAGAACAAAGCTGACTTTACATTCCCACTGTGCTTGGTCTATGGAATCTTTCCATGTTGAGCTGACTATATCGTCAAACTATGGATAAATCAACATTCCTTTCTAGGGAAATGTGTAAACTATTGCCAAGAAAGGGTTTACTGCTAATTAAAAAAGAAGCCAATACTATGACACTGGTTTTTTGAAAAAAAAAAAAAAAAAAGTTTATTGAGAGGTCAACTGAGAGGGGGACAGGAGACAAGGCTCTTGAATATGTCTCTCTCATCTGAGGTCAGGTCAAACTTTTGTGGTTTAAGGGAGGGGGAAGTGGGTATGCAGAAGCTCTGATGGGGTAGTTTTCAATTGTATGGCTTTTGAAACTGGCAGTTTATGGTAATATGTGATCAAGGGGTTTCAGCACCATATCTTCTTGGAAAATAGACCATTTCTGACACAGTTCTGGCATTCAGATTGCAGTCCTGCTCTGGTCCTTTGGTTCCATACAGAAGGGAGAAGCTTTGGTTATGGGTGTTATTTGAGGTAAAAATTTTCTTCTCTTCACATGATTGGCTGCATGGCTTTCAGTTTTGTCCTGCTGTCTCTGAATAAAACTTAGTATCTTATTATCCACAGAGTAGGATCAGTTTGAACTGGCCCTACCTTACAGAACTGCCAGCTCACTATCTCAGAGGGTTTATTACTCTTGAGATTGCATTTTTGTTGTTGTTAAATAGTGGTAAATACAAAGACTACAAGGAGAGTGGAATACAAAGGCTACAATGAAAAAAAAAAGTTTATTTTTCTGGGATCCCATGACAATGTTTAAGGCAATGCACACAGCTTTTACTATGCTGCATTATACTAACGGTAAATGTATCTGTCACCCCAGGTCAGCCTGGATGAACAGTCCTTGAAGGAATGAATTGTGTTCTATTTCATTTACAGGGTTTTGTAAATGTTTGGTGTACACTAGTACTTAATAGATATTTGTTGAGTTGAATGCAAGAACATTCATTCCCTTTGGAGATCACAAAACTGAAAAATTCAAATTGAAGAAAGTGGAAAGATCTAGAGTAAAAACAGATCATGAAATGGGCTTTATAACAAAGGAGACAGAGAGAGAGAGAGAGTTCTGAACAATTATTTGCAATTTTCTCCAGTAAATTTTGACCTTAATAAAACTTTCCATATTAAGTTAACCAGAAATATAAGAAAAATGGTGAAATGTCATGTGAGATGTCAAGGAAAGAAGAGAGTATATCTGGTCTCCTTACCTGAAAGTGCCCATTAATTCTTCTTCTTCTTCTTTTTTTTTTTTCCCCCACAGGAAGAAAAATTAAAATTTATAAGAGTCAATAGAGACAGATAGTCTATAGGTAATCTACCACTGTGACTGAATGTATCTATTCAAAATTTAAGAAGCCTATTCTTTATTCTGCTCTTTTCTCCCCAAAGGGTAAGGCCAGTGAAGATACCATTGCTTCACAGACAAATGTGTATGCCAAAGGCTGTCTTTGCTGCTCTTTATAAAAAAAAAAAAAAAAAAAAAAAAAAAAAATATTTTTTTTTTTTTTTGGTATTAAATAAAACCTATGCTGCAGGCAAGTTTTACCCTTGGATCATTTTCTTCAATATATAACTGATACATAATGAAGCTAAAATTAATGTTTCCTGGGGCTCATCATTATCTAGCTATGAAATCAGTCTTTTCTGGGAGTTAAAACTGTAGTTCTGACAGTTTTGGAGTAGTGATTTAAATGCAATGTATCTATTGGGGAAGGTAAAGTTCTTTTTTTTTTCATTTAGTTCAGCCAGTCATCTGTTTTTTCGCAATCCACTTGATAAGTATAAAAAAAAATGTGAAAATGTTGTCAACCAGGTTTCTTGACCTCCTTTATTGATAGAAATTGATCAGATACAAGATAAGAAACTTAGGCAAGGTTTTAAGGGTTAGAACATCAAATGTGTTTTTTGTTTATTTGTTTGTTTGTTTTAGAGGAAGTGTGTGGAGGGAAACACAGTTCATGCCATAACATCTTAAACAATCAAAAAGTAAGAAAAATCAAAACTATTACAGCTAATATCAGAAATAATACTGATACCAGAAAATGTTATACCAATAAATTTGAAAATATAAATGAAACATATAAGTTCCTTGAAAGGTAAAATTATTAAAGTTAATTTATGAAGAAAAAACAACTTGACTAGCCCCTACATCCATTACTGAAAATAAATTTGTGTGGGGGGGGGGGTGGTGGGAAAGCCAAAACAAGCTACAAAATCCTTCCACAAAGAAAGGCCCAAATGGCTTTTCTGATACCTTCTAACAAATATCTGAAAATTAAATGATCCTAGTTCTATACAAACTGCTGTAGAAAATCATTTTGTGAGGACATTATTTCCTTGTATGTTAGTTTCTTAATATAGACTAAGTAATATAAAATAACAGAAATTTATTTTCTTCTAGTTCTGGAGTCTAAAAGTTTGCAATCAAGGTGTCAACAGGACCACACACCCTCTGAAGTCTCTATAGGAGAATCTTTTCTGGCTTCTTCCAACTTTACGTGTCTTCAGGTGTTTCTTGATTTTTGGCCACATCACCTCAATCTTTGACTCTCTCAGACATATTGACTTCCCCTTTTCTTTGTCTGTGTCTTTCCCCTACTCTCTGTCTCAAATATCCCTTTGCAACTTTTTTTATGAATTGATAATCAGATAATCTAGAATAAGCCCTGCTTCTCAAGATCTTTAATGTAATCATATTTTTGGAGAGTCACATAAGGAGACATTGAGTCTTTCACCATATATTACTCACAGGTCCTGGGTATTAGGATGTGGATATATGTCTTTAGTAACTAGCATTTAGCAAAATAAATGTTGATACCAAAACTGGACAAAACCATTATTATAAAGGAAAGCTACAGGCCAGCATCTCCTATGAAAACAATGGGGAAACAACAAAGACAATTTTAGACACCTGAATATGATATAGCTTTAAAATACTTTTTGACCAGCTAGGGTTCATCTGAGGAATGCAAGTTTGGTTGAATATTTAAAAATCAATCAATAAGGAGAGAACAGATGTCAGAGGAGTAGGTGGATGTGGAGTACATCTCTATCCACGGATACATCTGGAATATACCTTCAGACACAGAAGTGCTTGCAGAATACCAGCTGAGAGTAGGCAGGAGTACCTGACCAATGGAAAAGAATATATAGAACCATGCAAAGGTCGGTAGGATGAAGGAAGTAGGAGAAAAAGAGGAGAGTTAGTAGGACTGGATCTGCCCTTGGTGGGTGGGGGAACTGAAGCAGAAGTCCAGATAGCCACATTGGGGCAATTGTTTGGGACAAAGGGAAAACATTTGAGGCTGAGAGTGAAACAGCTGATCTGTGACAGTCTAAATGAAATGAGAATCACACAGACAATTTTTTCTGCAGCCACAGGGATGTGGGTTCCCTAGAAAGCACAGTCACTGGAAGCTGGATCATATAGATTGTGGAGCAATCTCAGGGTGAGGCCTGCTATTGACTGCATGCAGACAGCCCCAAGGGATATGACGGGGGAGACTGTGGTGGCAAATGCCTGTGAAAGAAAATCAGGCAAGCTGCATGCAAGGCGATACTGCTGAGTCATGCATAGGAGTTGGAGTCATCTCTGTAGCCTCTCTCTCCCCACAGACCAGCACCCGGCAGTTGAACAATAGAAAGGAAGGCCCTTTAAACACCTGACATATGGGACAACAGAGTAGGAGCCCAGTCAGGGGAGCACTTTTAGTGCCTGAAGTGCCCAACAACTTAGAAGGACTCCAGCCAGGGGAGCCCTCTAAGTGCGTGAATGGGTGGAGCAATAGCGAACTAGTCAAATAGGCCTTCTAATATCCAGCTGTCAGACGTCAGAAAAAGTTTCTGATAAGGCCACAGCTGAGGCAGTCTGTGTCCCTGCACACGTGGTGCAGCCAGGATTCCTGCAACCCAAGCAGCTGCACCACCTTCATGCTCAATCCTCACTGGGGCAGAGCTGTTAGAAAAAGCCCTAATAGAACCATATCTCCTGTGACAATAGCCATCAAGGCTCCTGCATAGCCAGTATTGCCAGGGTCTCTGTGATCCAAGCAACCATGTAACCCTTGCAAGATTCCACCAGGAAAGAGCTGCAAGAGGCTAGAAAAAGTCTTGTGTCTATGCACATGGGGTGGTTCTAGAATCTGGAGTCAAAAAACACTCCTTGGAAGGCACTCAAGATAGTGGGGTACAGTTTATTATGCTAGCGGACCCAAGGGGAATTGGTTCCCAACAAGGACCCTGATGATTTTGGAGGACTCGTTTTTACACCATCCGCTACATGACTGGTTCACTTCAGTTCAGTTCAGTCGCTCAGTTGTGTCCGACTCTTTGTGACCCCATGAACCGCAGCACGCCAGGCCTCCCTGTACATCACCAACTCCTGAAATTTACCCAAAACTCATGTCCATTGAGTCGGTGATGCCATCCAACCATCTCATCCTCTGTCGTCCCCTTCTTTTCCTGCCCTCAATCTTTCCCAGCATCAGGGTCTTTTCAAATGAGTCAGCTCTTCGCATCAGGTGGCCAAACTATTGGAGTTTCAGCTTCAACATCAGTCCTTCCAATGTACACCCAGGACTGATTTCCTTTAAGAAGGACTGGTTGGATTTCCTTGCAGTCCAAGGGACTCTCAAAAGTCTTCTCCAAGACCACAGTTCAAAAGCATCAACTCTTCCATGCTCAACTTTCTTTAGAGTCCAACTCTCCAATGAACACACAGGACTGATCTCCTTCAGGATGGACTTTCATCAATAGGCTCTTTAGTTCTTCTTCAATTTCTGTCATAAGGGTGGTGTCATCTGCATATCTGAAGTTATTGATATTTCTCCCAGAAATCTTGATTACAGCTTATACTTCATCCAACCCGACAATTAGTATAAGTACTCTACATATAAGTTAAATAAGCAGGATGACAATATACAGCCTTGACATACTTCTTTTCCAATTTGGAACAAATCTATTGTTCCATGTCCAGTTCTAACTGTTGCTTCTTGACCTACATTCAGATTTCTCAGGAGGCAGGTCAGATGGTCTTGGATTCCCATCTCTTAAAGAACTTTGAGGTGATCAACACGGTCAAAGGCTTTGGCATAGTCAATAAAGCAGAAGTAGATGTTTTTCTGAAACTCTCTTGCTTTTTTGATGATCCAACAGATGTTGGCAATTTGACCTCTGGTTCCTCTGCCTTTTCTAAATTCAGCTTGAACATCTGGAAGTTGAAAGTTCACATCCTGTTGAAGCCTGACTTGGAGAATTTTGAGCATTACTTTGCTAGTGTGTAAGATGAGTGCACTTGTGTGGTAGTTTAAACATTCTTTGGCATTGCCTTTCTTTGGTATTGGAATGAAAATTAACCTTTTCCAATCCTGTGGCCACTGCTGAGTTTTCCAAATTTTCTGTCATATTGAGTGCGGCACTTTAGCAGCATCATTTTTTAGGATTTTAAAGAGCTCAACTAGAATTCCATCACTACAAAGTGATGCTTCCTAAGGCCCACTTGACTTCGCATTCCAGGATGTCTGGCTTTAGGTGAGTGATCACACCATTATGCTTATCTGGGTCATGAAGATCTCTTTTGTATAGTTCTTCTGTGTATTCTTGCTACCTCTTCTTTATAACTTCTACTTCTGTTAGGTCCATACTATTTCAGTCCTTTATTGTGCATATCTTTACATGACATGTTCCCTTGGTATCTCTAATTTTCTTGAACAGATCTCTAGTCTTTCCCATTCTATTGTTTTCCTCTATTTCTTTGTATTGATCACTGAGGAAGTGATAAAATACATTCCATTTTATGGCTGAGTAATATTACATTGTGTATATGTACCACAACTTCTTTATCCATTCATCTCTCAATGGATATCATGGTTGCTTCTATGTTCTATGTATTGTAAAAGTGCTACTATGAACATTGGGATACATGTGTCTTTTTAAACTGTTGTTTCCTCAGGATATATGCCTAGGAGTTGGATTGCTGGGTCATATGGTACTTTTATTCCTAGTTTTTAAAGGCATCTCCATACCATCTTCCATAGTGGCTGTATCCATATACCTTCCCACCAATAGTGCAAGAGGGTTCCCTTAAGTCTGTACCCTCTCCAGCACTTATTGTTTGTTGACTTTCATTATGACCATTCTGACTGGTAGGTGATATCTCATTGTAGTTTTGATTTGTATTTTCTCTAAAAATGAGTGATGTTGGTCCTCTTCTCATGTGCTTGTTAGCCATCTGTATGTCTTCTTTGGAGAAATATCTGTTTAGATCTTTTCCCCACTTTTTTATTGAGTTGTTTGCTTCCCTGGTATTAAGTTGTATGTACTGCTTGTATATTTTGGAGAGTAATCCTTTGTCAGTTGTTTCATTTGCTATTTCTTCCATTCTGAGGGTGGTCTTTTCCCTTGTTTGTAGCATCCTGTGCTGTGCAAAAGCTTTTAAATTTACTTAGGTCCCACTTGTTTATTTTTGTTTTTATTTCCATTACTCTAGGAGGTAGATTTTAGAGGATCTTGCTTTGATTTATGTCATCGAGTGTTCTGCCTATGTTTTCCTCTAAGAGTTTAATTGCTTCTGGTTTTACATTTAGATCTTTAATCAATATTGAGTTTATCTTCATGTAGGTATTAGGAAGTGTTCTAATTTTATTCTTTTACATGTAGCTGTCCACACCACTTATTGAAGAGGCTATCTCCACTCCCTTGTGTATTCTTCCCTCCTTTGTCAAATATAAGGTACCCATTGTTGTGTGAGCTTATTTCTGGGATTTCTATCTTGTTCCATTGGTCTATATTTCTGTTTTTGTGCCAGTGCCATACTGTCTTGATGACTGTAGCTTTGTCGTATAATCAGAAGTCAAGAAGATTGATTCCTCCAGCTCCATTCTTCTTTCTCAAGACTGCTTTGGCTATTTGGGGTTTGTTGTGTTTCCATATGAATTGTGAATTTTTTTTTTTTGTTTTGTTCTAGTTCTGTGGGAAAAAAAAGTTATTGGTAATTTATTAGTGATCACATAGAATCTGTAGATTGCATTTGGTAGTACAGTCATTTTCACAAAATTGATTCTTCCTACACAGGAACATGGAATATCTCTCCATCTGTTTATGTCATCTTTGATTTCTTTCATCAGTGTCTTATATTTTTCTATATACATTTCCTTTGTCTCCTTAGGTAGTTTTATTCCTAGATATTTCACTCTTTTTGTTACAGTGGTGGATGGGGTTGATTCCTTAATTTCTCTTTCTGATTTTTCATTGTTAATATATAGGAGTGTAAGTTATTTGTGTGTATTGGTTTTATGTCCTGCAAGTTTGCTAAATTCACTGATTAGCTCTAGTAATTTTCTGGTACTATCTTAAGGATATTCTATATATAGTATCATGTCATCTGCAAACAATGAGAATTTTACTTCTTTTTCTATTTGGATTCTTTTTATTTCTGTTTCTTCTCTGATTGCTGTAGCTAAGACTACCAAAACTGTGTTGAATAATAGTGGTGAAAGTGGACACTTGTCTTGTTCCTGATCTTAGAGTAAATGCTTTCAGTATTTCAACATTGAGAAAATATTCACTGTGGGCTTATCATATATGTCCTTTACTGTGCTGAGTTAGGTTCCCTCTATGTCCATTTTTTGAAGAGCCTTAATCAGATATGCAGATGACACCACCCTTATGGCAGAAAGTGAAGAAGAGCTAAAGAGCCTCTTGATGAAAGTGAAAAAGGAGAGTGAAAAAGTTGGCTTCAAGCTCAACATTCAGAAAACGAAGATCATGGCATCTGACCTCATCACTTCATGGCAAATAGATGGGGAAACATCAGAAACAGTGGCTGACTTTATTTTTCTGGGCTCCAAAATCACTGAGGATGATGACTGCAGCCATGAAATTAAAAGTTGCTTGTTCCTTGGAAGGAAAGTTATGACCAACCTAGATAGCATATTTAAAAGCAAAGACATTACTTTGCCAACAAAAATCCATCTAGTCAAGGCTATGGTTTTTCCAGTGGTCATGTATGGATGTGAGAGTTGGACTGTGAAGAAAGCTGAGCGCCAAAGAATTGGTGCTTTTGAACTGTGGTGTTGGAGAAGACTCTCGAGAGTCCGTTGGAGTGCAAGGAGATCCAACAATTCCATCCTAAAGAAGATCAGTCCTGGGTGTTCATTGGAGGGACTGATGTTGAAGCTGAAACTCCAATACGTTGGCCACCTAATGTGGAGAGCTGACTCTTTTGAAAAGACCCTGATGCTGGGAAAGATTGAGGGCAGGAGAAGAAGGGTACAACAGAGGATGAGATGGTTGGATGGCATCACTGACACAATGGACATGGGTTTGGGTGGACTCCATGAGTTGGTGATGGACAGGGAGGCCTGGCATACTGCGGTTCATGAGGTCACAAAGAGTTGGACATGATTGAGTGACTGAACTGAACTGTACTGAATCATAAATCATAAATGTGTGCTGAATTTTGTCAAAGGCTTTTTCTGCATCTATTGAGATTATCATATTCTTTTTACCTTTCAGTTTGTTAATATGGTGTATCACATTGATTGATTTGCATATATTGAAGAATCCTTGCATCCTTCAAATAAACCCACCTTGATCATGGTATATGAGTTTTCTAATGTGTTGCTGAATTCTGATGTCTGGAATTTTGCATCTATGTTCATCAGTGATATTGGCCTGTAGTTTTCTTTTTTGCATTGTGTTTGGTTTTGTTATAAGGGTGACGGCCTTGTAGAAGTTGTAAGTGTTCTTTACTCGTCAGTTTTTTGAAAGTGTTTCGGAAGGATAAGTATTAACTCTTCTCTAAACATTTGATAGAATTCACCTGTGAAGTCATCTGGTCATGGGCTTTTGTTTTGGCAGATTTTTGATCACAGTTTTGATTTGAGTGCTTGTAATTGGGTTGTACATAATTTCTATTTTTCTCCTGATTCAGTCTTGGAAGACTAAACTTTTCTAAAAGTCTGTCCATTTCTTCCAGCTATCCATTTTATTGTCATATATTTGCTCATAATAGTCTCATAATCCTTTGTATTTCTGCATTCTTTATTGTAACCTCTCCTTTTTCATTTCTAATTTCTTTGATTTGATTCTTCTTTCTTTTTTTCTTATTGAGTCTGGCTAAAGTTTTGTAAATTTTATCTTCTCAAAGAACCAGCTTTTAGTTTTATTAATCTTTATTATTGTTTCTTTCATTTCTTTTTCATGTATTTCTGCCCTGATCATTATGATTTTTCCGTTTGCTAATATTGGTGTTTTGTTGTTGTTCTGCTTCTTCATCTTTATCCCATTGTTTTAGGTGTAAAGTGAGGTTGTCTATTCAATGTTTTTCTTGTTTCTTGAGGTAGGATTGTACTGCTATAAACTTCCCTCTTAAAACTGCTTTTGCGGCATCCCATAGGGTTTGAATTATTGTATTTTCATTGTCATTTGTTTCTAGGAATTTTTTTTATTTGCTTTTGATTTCTTCAGTAACCTGTTCATCATTTAGAAATATATTGTTTAATTTCCATGTGTTTGTGTTTTTACATTTTCTGTCATAATTGATATCTAGTCTCATAGCATTGTGATCAGAAAAGATGTTTGATATGACCTAATATATCAGTTCAGTTCAGTTCAGTTCAGTCGCTCAGTTGTGTCTGACTCTTTGTGACCCCATGAATTGCAGCATGCCAGGCCTCCCTGTCCATCATCAACTCCCAGAATCCACCCAAACCCATGTCCATCGAGTCAGTGATGCCATCCAGCCATCTCATCCTCTGTCGTCCCCTTCTCCTCCTGACCTCAATCCTTCCCAGCATCAGGGTCTTTTCCAATGAGTCAACTCTTCGCATAAGGTGGCCAAAGTATTGGAGTTTCAGCTTCAACATCAGTCCTTCCAATGTACACCCAGGACAGACCTCCCTTAGGATGGACTTGTTGGATCTTCTTGCAGTCCAAGGGACTTTCATGAGTCTTCTCCAACACCACATTTCAAAAGCATCAATTCTTCGGCACTCAGCTTTCTTTACGGTCCAAGTCTTACATCCATACATGACTACTGGAAAAACCATAGCCTTGATTAGATGGACCTTTGTTGGCAAAGTAATGTCTGCTTTCAAATATGCTATCTAGGTTGGTCATAACTTTCCTTCCAAGGATCATTTAAGACTTGTGTTTTCTTTTTTATTTTCTGTTTTGATGATCTATTCTTTGGTGTAAGTGGGGTTTTAATGTCTCCTATTATTATTGTGTTTTGTCAATTTCTTCTTTTATGTCTATTAGTGTTTGTCTTTTTGTATTAAGTTGCTCCTGTGTTGGGTGCATATATATTTACAATTTTTTTTATTTCCTCTTGGATTGATTCCTTGATCATTATGTACTGTCCTTCCTTATCTTTTGTAACATTTTTTATTTTAAGGTCTCTTTTGTCTGACATGAAAATTGCTACTCCAGCTTACTTTTGCTTTCCTTTGCATGGAATATATTTTTCCATCCTCTCACTTTCAGTTTATATGTGCCTTTAGGTCTGAAGAACTGTGGAAAATTCTGAAAGAGATGGGAATACCAGACCACCTGATCTGCCTCTTGAGAAATTTGTATGCAGGTCAGGAAGCAATAGTTATAACTGGACATGGAACAGACTAGTTCCAAATAGGAAAAGGAGTACGTCAAGGCTCTATATTGTCCCCTGCTTATTTAACTTATATGCAGAGTACATCATGAGAAACGCTGGGCTGGAAGAAGCACAAGCTGGAATTAAGATTGCTGGGAGAAATATCACTAACCTCAGATATGCATATGACACCACCCTTATGCCAGAAAGTGAAGAGGAACTCAAAAGCCTCTTGATGAAAGTGAAAGTGGAGAGTGAAAAAGTTGACTTAAAGCTCAACATTCAGAAAACGAAGATCATGGCATCCTGTCCCACCACTTCATGGGAAATAGATGGGGAAACAGGGGAAACAGTGTCAGACTTTATTTTTCTGGGCTCCAAAATCACTGCAGATGGTGACTGCAGCCATGAAATTAAAAGACGCTTACTCCTTGGAAGGAAAGTTATGACCAACCTAGATAGCATATTGAAAAGCAGAGACATTACTTTGCCAACAAAGGTTCGTCTAGTCAAGGCTATGGTTTTTCCTGTGGTCATGTATGAATATGAGAGTTGGACTGTGAGGAAGGCTGAGTGCCGAAGAATTGATGCTTTTGAACTATGATGTTGGAGAAGACAGCAAGGAGATCCAACCAGTCCGTTCTGAAGGAGATCAGCCCTGGGATTTCTTTGGAAGGAATAATGCTAAAGCTGAAACTCCAGTACTTTGGCCACCTCATGTGAAGAGTTGACTCATTGGAAAAGACACTGATGCTGGGAGGGATTAGGGGCAGGAGGAGAAGGGGACGACAGAGGCTGGATGGCATCACTGACTCAATGGGCATGAGTCTGGGTGATCTCCTGGAGTTGGTGATGGACAGGGAGGCCTGGCGTGCTGCGATTCATGGGGTTGCACAGAGTCAGACACAACTGAGTGACTGAACTGAACTAGGTCTGAAGTGGGTTTCTTGCAGACAACATATATATGGATCTTATTTTTGTATACATTTGCCAGCGTGTGTCCTTTGGTTGGGGTATTTAATCCATTCACATTTAAAGTAATTATTGATATACATGTTCCTATTGCAATTTTCTTAATTGTTTGGTGTTTGTTTTTGTAGATCTTTTTCTTCTCTTGTACTTCCTGACTATAAAAGGCCCTTTAACATTTTTTATAAAGCTGATTTGGTGGTATTGAATTTTCTTAAATTTTGCTTGTCTGTAAAGCTTTTGATTTCTCCATCAATTTTGAATGAGATCCTTGCAGGTAGAGTAATCTTGGCTGTAGACTTTTCCCTTTCAATATTTTAAATGTTTCTTGCCATTCCCTTCTGGCCTGTAGAGTTTCTGCTGAAAGATCAGCTATTAAATGTATGGGGTGTCCCTTGTATGTTACTTGTTGCTTTTCTCTTGCTGTTTTTAATATTCTTTGTGTTTAAACTCTGTTCATTTTATTAGTATGTGTCTAGACATGTTTCTCCTTTGATTTATCTTGTATTGGACTCTTTGTCCCTCTTGGACTTGATTGACTATTTCCTTTCAATGTGGGGGAAATTTTCAACTATAATCTCTTCAAACATGTTTTCATACCCTTAATTTTTCTCTTCTTCTTCTGGGAACCCTATAATTTGATCTTAATGTGATTAATATTATCCCAGTAGTCTCTGAAACTATCTTAAGTTCTTTTCACTCTTTTTTTCTTTATTCTTCTTTTCAGCAATTATTTCCACAACTTTATTTTCCAGCTCACTGGTCTGTTCTTCTGGTTCAGATATTCTGATATTGACTCCTTCTAGAGTATTTTTAATTTCTGTTATTGTGTTGTTTGTATGTTTATTCTTTAATTCTTCTAGATCTTTGTTCATGGATTCTTGCATTTTCTCTGTTTTATTTTCAAGGTTTGGATCATCTTGACTATCATTATTCTGAATTCTATTTTCAGATAGTTTGCGTATTTCCTCTGCACTTATTTGAGCTTATGTGTTTCTACTTTGTTTCTTAATTTGTGCAGAATTTCTCTGCCTTTTCTTTCTTTCTTTCTTTCTTTTAAACTTATTATATTGAGGTCTCCTTTCCCAGGCCTCAAGATAGAATTATTTCTTCCTTTTGTTTTCTTCCCTTATAAATTTGGTCCAGTGATTCGTGTAAGCTTCATGTAGGGTATGACTTGTGCTTGTATTGTGGTGGGAGGAGGTGAGTTTCTTTTTCTTTTTTTTTTTTTTCCTTTGATGAACAGGGCTGACTGAGGTGGTAATCCTATCTGCTGATGATTGAGTGTGAATTTTTGTCTTGTTTATTGTTTGGATGAGGCTTCCAGTACAGGGTGCTACTGGTAGATGGGTGATGCTGGGTCTTATATACAAGCGGTAGCCTTTGTGAGAGTTGTCATTTTTTGATACGCCTTAGGGACTGGAAGCGGAGAAGGCAATGGCACCCCACTCCAGAACTCTTGCCTGGAAAATCCCATGGATGAAGAAGCCTGGTAGGCTGTGGTCCATGGGGTGGCGTAGAGTCAGACATGACTGAGCGACTTCACTTTCACTTTCCACTTTCATGCATTGGAGAAGGAAATGGCAACCCATTCAAGTGTTCTTGCCTGGAGAATCCCAGGGACAGAGGAGCCTGGTAGGAGGCCGTCTATGGGGTAGCACAGAGTCAGAAATGACTGAAGCGACTTAGCAGCAGCAGCAGCAGCAGCAGGGACTGGAAGTAGCTCAGCTGGAATAGCATCTTTCAAAGAACTGATGCTTTTGAACTTTGGCATTGGAGGAAAATCTTGAGAGTCTCTTGGACTGCAAGCAGATCCAACAGTTGCTGTCAATCCTAAAGGAAATCAGTCCTGAATATTCATTGGAAGGACTTTGGCCCCCTGATGAGAAGAACTGACTCCTTGGAAAAGACCCTGATGCTGGGAAAGATTGAAGGCAGGAGGAGAAAGGGATGACAGCAGAAGTGATGGTTGGTTGGATGGCATCACCGACTCTATGGGCATGAGTTTGAGAAAACTCAGGGAGTTGGCAATGGGCAGGGAGGCTTGGTGTACTGCAGTCTATGGGGTTGCAAGGAGTCGAACTCAGCTGAGAAACTGAACTGAACTGAGGGTTAGGAGTCCTCTGGTAGTCTAGGGTCTTGGAGCCAGTACTCCCACTCAAAAGGCTCAAGCATGGTCTCTGGCCAGGAACAGAGATTCCACTGGCTTGTTATGACATTAAATGGGGTTAAAACAAATACCCAAAAATGAAAAATCAAAGACGAACCCCAGACAAATGGTAATTACAAAATCAGGCAAATGATAATTAAAATAATGGAATATACACACCTACATATACACCCATAAACAAAATCAAAACAGTCCAACAGGCATAAAGTAGAATAGATTGACCTGATGAACAAAGGAAACAAAAAATTATATCCACCAGTTAAAAACAAAAGTGGCTAAAACACAAACTGGAAAACAAAACTAAATCAAAGTACCAACTGGGGAATAAGGCAACGAAAACAAAACTAACAAACTTGGTGAGAAAAAGAAAGAAAGAATAGAAATGCAAAGTGAAATAGAAGTAGATAAGATTTACATATATTAAAGATGAACTGCAAGGGGGAAAGAATAGTAGGAAAAGGAAACAAATGAATAAAAGTATTAAAAATAACAATAGCTTAAAAATTTTATAAATTAAAATTAAAAAATAAAACAATAACAACAAGAAAAGAAAAACTCGACAGAACTGCAAAAGGCCAACATAGAGGCAGAAATTTATAACACAGATGAAAATTGTCATTGAAAAAAAAACTCAAAAGCTTAAATAGATTTCATAGTGCTAAAAAAATTGACAACTACAACAGAGGGGGGAAGGAAAAAAGAAAGAGAAAAAAATCCAAAAGAAACTATAAAACAAGTCAAAATATAAGAAGAATGAAAGTTTTTCTTGAGTCTCTGCTGACAGCATCCTTTCCCTTGCTGGGAGTCCACCTTGCCTCCCTATGATGTCCTCCAACACTATGCTGGTCTCTGGACCTGCTGTGAGGGCAGCTCAAACTCTATTTTTTTCCTATTCCTGTGTGTTCTTTCCTGTAATGTCCACAGCTATCAAAACTAGTGTGTTTTCTTTCTTGGGAACTCTCAATTTTCTTATATATATTTCATAGACACAGATTCTACCTAGTTGATTGCATGGATTTAATCTGCAGCTTGTACAGCTGGTAGGAAGGTTTTGGGTCCTCTTTCTTAGCCATACTACCCCTGGGTTTTAATTGTGGTTTTATCTTCATCTCTGTGTGTAGGACATCCACTGGGTTTGCTCCTAAGGCTGCCCTGGAGGACTTGGCAGGACCTTGGTCCCAGTGAGTGCCAGGTGTCGAGGTTGAGCAGCTGCTTGGGTCACAGGTTCCCTGGCGACACCAGATATTCATGGGAGTTGGTAGCTTACAGCAGCAGGAAATATAATTCTCTACAAGGATAGGGAAACCCACTGCAGTATTCTTGCCTGGAGAACCCCTTGACCGAGAAGCCTGACAGGCCACAGTCCACAGGGTCACAGACTTGGACATGACTGAAGCAACCCTGCATGCATAGATGCAAGACACTTTTTTTCCCGTGGCAGTTCTGCCCCAGTGAGGATTAAGCATAAGGGTAGTGCAGCTACTTGGGTCATAGGAACCCTGGCTGTGCCAAGTGTGCAGGGACATGGACTGTCTCAGCCGCAGGGACTATGGCTCTATTAGAGTCTTTTTTCAAGCTTCTGGCAGCTGGCAATTGGAAAGCCTCTTTGGTTAGTCTTTCTTTGTTGCTCCTCCCATTCAGGCACTTAGAATTCCCCCTTGCCTGGGACCCTTCTCTGTTGCTTTGTGCATCAGGCACAGAAAGTGCCCTCTCCCCCAGCCTAGGGTCCTACTCTGTTGTTCAGCATATCAGACACTTAAAGGGGTACCCTGGGTGGAGTCCTACTCTGTTGCTCTGGGCATCAGGTGCTTGATGGGCCAGCCTCTCTATTGTTTAGCTGCCAGTGTTGGGGTACATGGAGAGAGAAGCTACTGTGATGGCTCCAATCCCTATGCATGACTCAGCAGTATTGCCTTGCTTCCACGGCTGCCTGACCTTCCTTCACAGGCATTTCCCACCACAATCTCCTCCCTCATGTCCACTCGGTTAGTCTCCCAGCAGTCAGTCAGCAGCAGCCCTCTCTTGGGGATGGCTCCACAATCCCTATGCTCTGGATCCCTGCTGTTGCAGCTTCTAGGAGACCTGCATCCCTATATATATGACTGTGGCAAGGATTCTCTGATTTGTATTACATTTAGGCTGTCACTGCACTCTCAGCTTCAAATGTTTCTCCTCTGGCTCAGACAATTGCCCCAATGTGGGGATCAGACCCCTGCTTCAGTTCCCCCACCCACCGATGGCAGATCCTGTCCTACTAACACTCCTGTTCTTCCCCCTAGTTCCTTCATCCTACCAAGTTTTTCCTGATTCTACATATTCTTTTCCAGTGGTCAGGTACTCCTGGCCACCCTCAACTGCTGTTTTGCATCCACTTCTGTGTCTTTATTTCTGATGTATCTGTGGAGAGAGATGTACTCCATGTCCACCTACTACTCTGCCATCTTGTTCCTCCTCTGAATGTTCTTTAGAACTTCCCTTCTTGGGAATTGGGATGAGGATTGACATTTTCCAGTCCTGTGGCCACTGCTGGGTCTTCAAGATTTGCTGACATTGCTAGTGCTGGAGACATCACATTTCTTGATTTCAAAATATGTTAAAAAGCTACATCATGCAAAATGCTGGGCTGGATGACTCATAAACTGGAATCAAGATTGCCAGGACAAAAACCTCAGTTAGAACCGGACATGGGCAATGGACTGGTTCAAAATTGGGAAAGGAGTATATCAGGACTGTATATTGTCACCCTGCTTATTAATTCTATGCAGAGTATATCATACAAAATGCTAGGCTGGATGACTCACAAACGAATCAAGATTGCTGGGAGAAATATCAATAAGCTGAGATATGCAGATGATACCACGGTTTTTTAACCATGTTACAATTTCATTTATCAATTATACATTGAAAAAGCTAAAAAAGAAAGAGAAAACACCCAAAATGAGTTAAGACAACTGATCAAAAAATATTCCTATGCAAAAGTTAAACAATAAACTGAAAATATTTTAATTGTATTTTTGATGAAGGGTTAATATAATTCCTGTATAGAGATCTTATAAAGTATTTTTTTAATTCCAATAAAAAGTGAGCAAATAAACCAGCATTTCATTCAATATGAAGTACAAATTGGTTTTTAATATATGAAATGTCAACAAATTAAGCAACAATTAAGATATTATGTTTTGTCTACTCAAATAACCAAGATGAAAAACCAATGACAAAATGCAGTCTGGGTGAAAACATAGGGAAATGAGTTATCTCAGACACTGCAAAAGTGGTACAAACAAGTACAGTAAATCTGGAGGAAACTTTAAACATTTACCTAAAACTTTAAATGTGTATACCCCCTAAATAGGCTTCCCAGGTGGCACAGATGGCAAAGAATCTGGCCACAGTGTGGCAGATCCAGATTTGATCCCTAGGTTGAGAAGATCCCCTGGAGAAGGAAATGGCAGCCCACTCTAGCATTTCTGCCTGGAAAACTCCATGGACAGAAGAGCCCAGTAGGCCACAGTCCAGTTCAATTCAGTTCAGTCACTCAGTCGTGTCTGACTCTTTGGGACCCCATGAATCACAGCACGCCAGGCCTGCCTGTTCATCACCAACACCTGGAGTTTACCCAAACTCATGTCCTTCGAGTCAGTGATGCCATGTCATCCCCTTCTCCTCCTGCTCCAAATCCCTCCCAGCATCAGGGTCTTTTCCAATGAGTCAACTCTTCACATGAGGTGGCCAACGTATTGGAGTTTCAGCATCAGTCCTTCCAATGAACAACCAGGACTGATCTCCTTTAGGATGGACTGGTTGGATCTCCTTGCAGTCCAAGGGACTCTCAAGAGTCTTCTCCAATACCACAGTTCAAAAGCATCAATTCTTCTGCACTCAGGTTTCTTCACAGTCCAACTCTCACATCCATACATGACCACTGGAAAAACCATAGCCTTGACTAGACAGACCTTTGTTGGCAAAGTAATGTCTCTGCTTTTGAATATGCTATCTAGGTTGGTCATAACTTTCCTTCCAAGGAGTAAGCGTCTTTTAATTACATGGCTTCAGTCACCATCCACAGTGATTTTGGAG
The DNA here is from genome assembly GCF_019923935.1 of Bubalus bubalis. Classification (NCBI taxonomy): domain Eukaryota; kingdom Metazoa; phylum Chordata; class Mammalia; order Artiodactyla; family Bovidae; genus Bubalus; species Bubalus bubalis. The sequence goes on along the minus strand of NC_059178.1, from coordinate 48,864,698 downwards.
CCCCCCAAAATAAAGTCAGCCACTGTTTCCACCGTTTTCCCATCTATTGCCAGGAACTGATGGGACCAGATGCCATGATCTTCGTTTTCTGAATGTTGAGCTTTAAGCCAACTTTTTCATTCTCCTCTTTCACTTTCATCAAGAGGTCAGGGGCAGCGGCCACAGGAAGCTACCCCACGTCCAAGGTCAGAGGCAGTGGCCAAGAGGAGCTACCCCACGTCCAAGGAGAAGCAGCTGCGTGGGTGGAGGAGGGCCGAGAGGACCTACTCCACGTTCAAGGTCAGGCATGGCCACCTCATCCAAGGTAAGGAGCAGCAGCTGTGCTTTGCTGGAGCAGCTGTGAAGAGATACCCCACATTCAAGGTAAGAGAAGCCCAAGTAAGACAGTAGGTGTTGCAAGAGGGCATCAGAGGGCAGACACACTGAAACCATAATCACAGAAAACTAGCCAATCTGATCACACTGACCACAGCCTTGTCTAACTCAAAGAAACTAAACCATGTTGTATGGGGCCACCCAAGAGGGACAGGTCATGGTGGAAAAAACTGACAGAATGTGGTCCACTGGAGAAGGGAATGGCAAACCACTTCAGTATTCTTGCCTTGAGAACCCCATGAACAGTATGAAAAGGCAAAATGATAGGATACTGAAAGAGGAACTCCCCAGGTCAGTAAGTGCCTAATATGCTACTGGAGATCAGTGGAGAAATAACTCCAGAAAGAATGAAGGGATGGAGCCAAAGCAGAAACAATACCCAGTTGTGGGTGTGACTGGTGATAGAAGCAAGGTCTGATGCTGTAAAGAGCAATATTGCATAGGAACATGGAATGTTAGGTCCATGAATCAAGGCAAATTGGAAATGGTCAAACAGGAGATGGCAAGAGTGAACGTCGACATTCTAGGGATCAGCGAACTAAAATGGACTGGAATGGGTGAATTTAACTCAGATGACCATTATATCTACTACTGTGGGCAGGAATCCCTTAGGCCACAGTCCACAGGCAAAGAGCCAGACACGACAGACCAACTAACACATACATACATACACACACACACACACACACACACACAGAAAATATCATTTTTAGAAATTCATCTCAAGTAAATAACCAGACAAATAAATAAGATATATGTATGAATTTCTTAAAATAATCATAAACAGTGTAAAAGAAAAATTATGTAAATGCCCTAAAGATGAAGATTTTATAGGCTTCCCAGTTGGCATTAGTGATAAATAACCACTAACAGTCTGGTAATGTAGGAGACATAAAAGACATGGGTTCAATCCCTGGGTCAGGAAGACCCCCCAGAGAAGCACTTGACAGCCCAGTCCTGCCCAGAGAATCCCACAGACAGAGGAGCCTGGTAGGCTACAGTCCAAGGTTCCACAAAGAGCCAGAGACCACTGAAACCATTTAGCATGCACGCGTAGTACCTCCACACAATGTAATATTATAAAACCACTATAAAATTTAACCCTGATTTTATGGTTATAAACCCAGAAAAAATATTTAACATATTTGAAGTTACAAAATAAAGCAAGTAAAATGGCACTTTTTACAGACATAGAAAAAAACAATTCAAAAATTCATATGGAGCCATGAAGGATAGCAAATAGTCAAATCAATCTTGAGAATAAAGAACAAGGTTGGAGACATCACATTTCTTGATTTCAAAATATATTAAAAAGCTACATCATGCAAAATGCTGGGCTGGATGACTCACAAACTGTAATCAAGATTGCCAGGAGAAATATCAATAACCGGAGCTATGCAGATGATAGCACTTTAATGGCAGAAATTGAGAATGAAATAAAAAGCCTCTTGATGAGGGTGAATAAGGAGAATGAAAAAGCTAGCTTAAAACTCAACATTCAAAAAACTAAGATCATGGCATCTGGTCTTATCACTTCATGGAAAATAGATGGGGACAAAGTGGAATTAGTGACTGTTTTACTTTCCTCGGGTCCAAAATCACTGTGGACAGTGACTGTAGAGATGAAAGTAAAAGATGCTTGCTCCTTGGAAGAAAGCTATGACAAAATTAGACAGTGTATTGCAAAGCAGAGACATCACTTAGCCAACAAAAGTCCATATAGTCCTAGCTATAATTTTTCCAGTAGTCATGTACATGTGTGAGAGTTGGACCATAAAGAATACTGAACACCGAAGAATTGATGCTTTCATACTGTGGTGCTGGAGAAGACTCTTGAGAGTCCCTTGGTCAGCAAGGATTGATCCTAAAGGAAATCAACCCTGAATATTCATTGAAAGAACTGATGTTGAAGCTGAAGCTCCAATACTTTGGCCGCCTGATGCAAAAAATGACTCATTGGAAAAGACTTTGTTGCTGGGAAAAATTGAAGGCAGGAAGAGAAGGGGACAACAAAGGATGAGATGGATGGATGGCATCACTGACTCAATGGGCATGAGTTTCAGCAAACTCCAGGAAAAAGTGAAGGTAGGGAAGCCTGTCATACTGTAGTTCATGCCATTGCAAAGAATTGGGCACAACTTAGTGACTGAGCAACAACAAATATTTAAATTAATGATGCCTTAAGTACATAGACTGTATCTTTCAGGTGTAGTTTTGACTCTCTTTCTTGATTTTCTCTATTATTCAATAAGAAATAGTGACGAACATGGGCTGGCTACCATATTTGCTTCTCCTTTTGATTAAAAACCAGTGTTCAAACACTTTCTACAGGGAGTAGCTAGAAGGTATTACTCACATGCCCCAATAATAAGCACATTCAGCAACAAAGTCTGTAGCTTCTTTATGGAAGTTCAAACCTGGAAGAGGCCTTAATGATTATCTTGTAATAACAGAAATTAGATACTTAATTAAATAAAACAGTCTTTTAAAATTGTCATAGATGTTGACTGAGTCATTACCAGAGGTCAGGTTTCCTGATTCTCAGTTCAGTGCTGGTTTTTTTTTTTTTTTTTTTTTTTTTTTGGTTTTGTTGTTTGTTTTGTCTTGTTTGTTTTTTGATATTGAATATATATTTTACACTTACAAAAGAAACTGCCCATGCCTCTCTCTGCTTCATCTCCCTAAAACAGTTTCATTTTGCAAGCATTAAGAATGTTAAAATAAATTAAGCAAGTTAACTACAGCACAATTATTTTCAATGTAGCTGTCATAATTATTAGAATTTAAATCTCCAAAAAGTGACCAATGTCCAAGTAATTTATAAGGATATCTTGAGTATCATCCAAAAGGAAAATTCCGTATTACAAGTTAGCAAATTCTAGTACAAAAATAGTCCGTGTGTTGCAATCATGCTTTGCTTCAAAATTGAAATTGTCAGTCAATATCTATGATAAATTTCATATAAAATATGAAATTTACAAATTTCTGTGTCCTCCTTGTTCAGAAATTGTGATAATCTTCTCTGAATTGCTTCAAATTTTTTTTCTGTGTGTTGCTGAAGTGGGCACCAGTTCTGTTTATTATGCTTTAATGCCTAGTAGGTATGAGAAAATGCATCAGCAATATAAAAAACTACATAGTCATTAAGGGCTAAGTTTAGTTATTTCATGGACTTTTCCCTGATAGCTCAGTTGGCAAAGAATCTGCCTGCAGTTCAGGAGACCCTTGTTTAATTCCTGGGTCAGGAAGATTCACTAGAAAAGGGATAAGTGACCCACTCCAGGATTCTTGGGCTCCCCTGTGGTTCAGCTAGTAAAGAATCCACGTGTAATGCAGAAGACCTAGGTTCGATCTCTGGGTTGGGAAGATCCCCTGGAGAAGGCAAACTTTTGGGGCTTCCCTGATGGCTCAGTTGGTTAAAGAGTCCACCTGTGATGCAGGAGTCCCCCGTTCAATTCCTGAGTTGGAAAGATCTGCTGGAGAAGGGATAAATGACCCATTCCAGGATTCTTGGGCTCCCCTTGTGGCTCAGCTGGTAAAGAATCCACCTGTAATGCAGGAGACCTGGGTTTGATCTCTGGGTTGGGAAGATCCCCTAGAGAAGGGAAAGGCTACACATTGCAGTATTCTGGCCTGGAGAATTCCAGGGACTGTATAGTCCATGGGGTTGCAAAGAGTTGGACACGACTGAGTGACTTTCACTTTCACTTTAGTTCTCTAGCTTGAATAGAAAAGTTATATTCTATGTACTTTCCACAGATTATTTTACTGCCAACCAGAGTTTCTGAATACCATGGAGAACACAGATAATTTTATTAGGTGTACCCTGAGCTGGTATAAAACTAGTCAAAATTAGATTAAATCTGATACTTATAACAACCAGTAAATATATAATTCCCAGCAAGTTTCATGAAACATTGAAAATAATTGTCAACCTACATTTCTACCTTTATATATTGGTGTATCTTTGGCTTTTGTGGACTCATGAAAAGATAAGTTTTTAGATCACTTCAACATTCCTTGCCTTTCTGACAGTACCTGTCAAATCATTATATTGTGCAATAGAAGTCCAAGAGCATCTATCTCATTATAAATACATTAATTTACACTAAAGAATTTGGATTATGATTTAATCATAAACAATTTTCCCTTCCATCATGCAAAAAATAAAATAGTAAGTTCATATATATGAAAGTATGGTAAACACTGATAAAGACAGACTTTCCAGTTTTTACATACTTGAGCCTCTTTTTAATACAGGCTTTAAATCTCAGATTAAATGAACAGATTAGTTTTGCAAAAGACACTTATTTGTCACCAACATCACCTATGGGTGTTACCTACATGTTGCATACTGCTTTGCTTTAGAAGAGAAAAAGGTAAGACTCAGTATTTATAAACTAGTTTTTATGTAAGTGGCATTTTCTCAGGTTGTTAGCATTCAATTTTCCACTGAGGACACACAAGTTTTCATGAACAGTTGAATGCAAACGTGGCATTAACTCTGAACATGGCTTCAGTCTTTGATACTTGAGACAGCAGCAAGTAAGAAATACTTATCACTGGTGAAGTTTCTCATTGCAGACTCACCAACAACTTTTGACCTCTGGACCCAAAGACTGTCAATTACCCCGCTTACAGAGGTGGAATATAGGGAACCAGAAGCATCATTTCTCTGTCATCCAGTTAACATCTTATCAGAGGGTGGAAAGCAATTTGTCCAATATTTCAACCACCAGGGAGAATTCTTTATTAGCTTTTGGATAGGTTTGCCTTTCAATCAGATGATTTGAATAGTTTCTGTGGCAAGAGAGATACTGCACTCAGATAATAATTTTGCATTCCATCTTATCATTAATGCTTTAAACCTCATGGGTAGTCACAGTGTCTTTTATGGAGGTCAAAGCAGTTTATAACCTTAATAAAAACTCATAGCCTCAGGAACATCAAGTGTAAACTAGCAAGGGGGATTGACAGCATAAAAATATAATTAGATCACCACTTTGGAATGCACTAGCTAGAGAATTTCAAATGCAAATCAACAGTATAAGAGTACAATGGCACCCCAAACTTCAGTCCTATTCCGAAATACACACATAAATTGGCACTACCCAAAGGAAAATGAGATAAATCATCTTTTTTTCCTCTTTCTGGATAGGCACTTTTTATAATTTTATATTTAATTGCAAAATATTTTTATGGATGCTGTACAGAAATAGGTTAAAAAGCATCTTGATAGATTTGAATTTAAAACAGTTAATAATCATAGTGGTTATCAGCTGCTATAAATTTATTTCTATACGGCACTTAGGTCACTGTATTTTGAAGTGTGAAATTAATACAAGATAATATGCAAGAGTGATTTTAAAAACTACATCATCATCTACATTTCCCAAGAAATAGATCACTCCCTCCTAAACATTGCAAAGAAATTATAGTTCTCAATATTTACCTAAGTGGTACTCTCCAGTAGAATCACTCACCTCTTTTACAGTTTCCCTAAGCTTCTACTTCCTTCTCTTAGGCATTGTTTACTGGCCCTACTTATGTTCATAGGAAATAAGAAAGAAAACAGGACCTGCTATCCCAGGTATTCTGATACAGTAAACTCTCATCTTCTTTGACCTCCACAGAAACCTTTAGAGGAAGGCATATTCTTACAGACTGTGGATCAGAGAGGTTAAATAATTTTGCAAGGTCATATTCCTGATGAATATCAGAACTTAGTTCTGCTGACTTCACCTTGTCTTTCACATGCAGTAAAACATACTGTCTATTGCATAAATGAAAAAGAGCAGGCCAAGTGTTAGGGAATGACCCGTGGAAGGATAGTGGTTGAAGTGTCTGATATAATCCTTCAAGCGGTAATACACTTGACTAGAGGGCTAGTTTTCAGGGTCAGTACTGGGATAGCCTGACATATCAACTGACCCTGAAGCAAATAGGGTGCTAATTTGCACTGGAAGCTTAAACTAGAAGCTAAATAGCTAGGCTTGTTAGAGTATCAATTTTTTAAAAGTCCACTGGGTTTACCAAGAAATTATTGTTGACTCCTGCCCCAAGACTACAGGTGCAATGTCTTGTACCAAGGCCACAGAAGCAGAACCCAAACCAATGTCACCTTCAAAACTGACTGAGCCTCAATGTAACCATTGCCGAAAGCCCTTCTGATCATTATCAGCAGGCTTCCTAACTGCAAGCAAATTAGGCAAGAATGTCCACTCTGGTAGTCACCCTAGAGTGGCCTATGTTGTTCTGTGTGTCTGACTCTTTGTGACCCCATGGACTGCAGCTTGCCAGGTCTCTGTCCCTTACCATCCCATAAAGTGTGCCCAAGTTCATCTCCATTGTATTGGTGATGCCATCCAGACATCTCATACTCTGACACCCTCTTCTCCTTCTGCCCTCAATCTTTCCCAGCATCAGGAACTTTTCTAGAGTCAGCTGTTCACATCAGATGACCAAAATACTGGAGTTTCAGCTTTAGCACCAGTCCTTCCAAAGATTATTTAGGGTTGATTTCCCTTAAGATTGGCTGGTTTGATCTCGTTGCTGTCCAAAGAAGTCTCAGAAGTCTTCTCAAACATCACAGCATACAAAGGCATCAATTCTTCAGCACTCCACCTTCCTTATGGGCTTCCCTGGTGGCTCAGATGGTAAAGAATCCACCTGCAATGTGGGAAACCTGGGTTTGATCCCTGGATTGGGAAGATTCCCTGAAGAAAGGAATGGCTACCCATTCCAGTATTCTTGCCTGCAGAATTCCATGGACAGAAGAGCCTGGCAGGCTACAGTCCACGGAGTATCAAAAAGTCAGACATGACTTTTACTCACTCCACCTTTTTTATGGTCCAGCTCTCACAACCATTACCACTGGGAAGACCATAGCCTTGACAATATGGACTTTTGTCGGCAGAGTAATGTCTCTGCTTTTTAACACACTGTCTAGGTTTGTCATAGCCTTCCTACAAAGAAGTAAACATCTTCTGGTTTCATGGCTTCAGTCATTATCTGCAGTGATTTTAGAGCCAAAGAAGAAGAATTCTGTCACTACTTCCACTTTTACCCCACTATTTGTCATGAAGTAATGGAGTCAGATATCATGATCTTAGCTTTTGTTTGTTTGTTTGTTTGTTTTTAATACTTAGCTTTAAGCCGAATTTTTCACTCTCCTTCTTCACCCTCATTAAGAGGTTCTTCAGTTCCTCTTCACTTCCCATCATTAAAGTGCTATCATCTGCATGTCTGAGGTTGTTGTTTCTCCCACCTATTTTTATTCCAGCTTGTAACTCATATTCAGGCCAGCATTTTCATGACATGCTCAGTGTATAGGTCAAACAAGCAGGGTGACAGCAGACAGTCCTGTCATACTCCTTTCTCAATCTTGAACCAATCAGTTGTTCCGTGCAGGACTCTAACTGCTGTTTCTTGACCTGCATACAAGTTTCTCAGGTGACATGTAAGATGGTCTGGTAGTTCCATCTCTTTAAGAGTTTTCCACAATTTATTATGATCCACATAGTCAGAAGATTTGGTGTAGTGGATATAACAGAGGTAGATGTTTTCCTGGAACTCCCTAGCTTTCTCTGTGATTTAGGAAATGTTGGCAATATGATCTCTGGTTTCTTGGAAGCCACGTTAGGCATTACAGACAAAAATGGAGGTACGGCCCCAGGCCCTCTCCCCATTCCACAGGACCCGGGATGAAGGAGTTAGCTCTTGTGATTCTGACTTGTTTCTTCCTTTCTTTGGTTGAGTTGGCTGGAAGGAATGTTAAGGTGCTTATTGTTCTTGAGAGAAGCGTGAGAAAGCATAAAGCCTTCTGCAGTTGTGCCCAGAAAATAATCTATAAAGTAACCATTGACATTTGTTCAAGGATTTTTGCAAAGAATGTCCCAGGACAAGCACATAGGCCGCAGCTTGAGGCCATGGGAAGGATTGTTATTTGAGACCTGTTTGTGAGGGATACGTTTTTGGCAAAGGAAGTTTGCTGAGCTTAGGGTTTAGGAATAATTAAGAATAGCTAGAAGCCTTTTTAGGAGAAAGTGAGTTTAAGATACTAGGGGCAAGTGGGATTTAGAAAGATAAGAAATAAACTGAAGAATGTGGTATGCAGCCCAGACATAAACATGAGTTAATGTAATCAGAAGTAAACACGATTTTGAGAGAATCGCTGAAGCAGGAACTGTGTTTGAGGGGCAAAATTGAGACAATAATCTGGGCGAGGGGAAACTGAAAATGACAAACCTCTGACCTAATGCTTTTGAAAAAGTATAAAAGAGAATCTGATGCTTGAAATAAACATGTAGTCTCCTACCTCGAGTCAGAGGCTACATCATTTCCCGCCGACACTGCTCATCCCTTCAGGTTGATCCCCTGGCTGCTGGAGCTGGACTCTGGCACTGGTTTCTCTTGTTTTTTGAACCCAGCTTGTACGTTTGGAAGTTCTTGGTTTGTATAATACTGAAACCTAGCATGCACGGTTTTAAGCTTGACCTTACTAGCATGGGAGATGGTTATACTAGCATTGTCTGGTGGTTAGCACTTTCTTTAGTACTACCCTTCTTAGGAATTGGGATGAGGATTGACCTTTTCCAGTCCTGTGGCCACTCCTGGGTCTTCCAGATTTGCTGATACAGGGAATGAAACACCTTGATGGCATCATCCTTTAGGGTTTTGAATAGTTCTTCTGGAATTCCGTCACATCCACTAGCTTTATCGACAGCAGTGCTTTCTAAGGCACACTTGACTTAGCACTCCAGAATATCTGGCTCTGGGTGGCTGACCACACCATTGTACTCATCCAGTTCATTTGGATGTTTTATGTACAGTTCTTCTGTGTGTTTTTTCTATCTCTTCTTGATCTCTTCAGCTTCTACTAGATCTTTACCATTTCTCTCCTTTATTGTGCCCATTTTTGGGCAAAATATTCTCTTGATATTTCCAGTTTTCCTGAAAATATCTCTGATCTTTCCCCTTCTGTTGTTTTCTTCTAGTTTTATGCTCTGTTCATTGAAGAAGGCCTTCTTGTCTCTCCATGCTATTCTTTGGAAATCTGCATTTAGTTGGATATGCCTTTTCCTTTCTCCCTTGCTTTTTGCTTCTCTTATTTCTTTAGCTATATGGCCTCCTCAGATAACCCCTGTGACTTCTTGCTTTTTTTTTTTTTTTTAATTTGGGATGGTTTTGTTCTCTGCCTCTTGTACAATATTACAGACCTCCATCCACAGTTCTTCAGACACACTGTTTACAAGTTCTAATCCCTTCAATCTTTCATTATGTCCACTGTATATTCACAGGGGATTTGATTTATGTTGTATCTGGCTATTCAAACATTTGATTTATGTTTCCCTACTTTATCAAAGCCTGACTTTTGCTATGAAAAGCTGATGATCTGTGCCAGTCAGGTGTGGGTCTTGTTTTTGCTGACTGTATATAGCTTTTCTATCTTTGACTACAAAGAATGCGATCAACCTGATTTCGGTATTGGCCATTTCGTGATGTCTATGCATAAAGTTGCCTCGTGTGGTTGAAAAATGGTATTTGCTATGACCAATGCATTCTCTTGGTAGAATGCAGTTAGCCTTTGCCCTGATTCATTTTGTTCTTCAAGGCCAAACTTGTCTGTTACTCCATATATCTCTTGACTTCCTACTTTTGCATTCCAATCCCCAATGATGAATACAACATCTTTTTTCAGTGTTTGTTCTAGGAGGTCTTCTAGGTCTTCATAGAACTGATCAACTTCAGTGGCCTAACCAGTCACCTAATATCAACTTTCCAGCAGGAATTATAAAAATTGGCTACTAACCTACATAAACTGTTGACTCTCCCTGGTCCATCAAAAGTTTCCAGCCTGCTTCACTCACAGTGCCCACTTTATCTCTGCTCTTTTTTCTTAATAAAGTTACTCCTTTCTGAAATGCTCTGTCTCTGGAAAGTTTTTTCCAACCCATGCTCCAACTGTCTCAACATTTGGTGACACAAATTGGGACTCTTAGAAAGGTTTCCCCAACTCTCCTTTCCTCTCTTGTTTCTTTTTCCTCAAATCCTCTGCAAACAGGCAAGTGACTATGGAAGCAATTGAGGAATTTTGGCCAGGGTTACTCTCTGGCATGCTCCAAAGGACCTACAGTCCACCGTGCCCCAGTAGTTACCACCTAAGTGGGTGAGACCTCTCCTTTCCTCTTCTCCTCCTTCTCCCTTACACTGAGGACCAGGCCAATTAAAATTGTGTAGAAATGGGTCAGGAACTTAAAGTCATTGCCTACCACTTGAAAATTCCCATGATAGGATCAGGTAGTCATGGAACAGACCAAGCTATTATTGTGTTCCCTCAGCAAGACAACTTCAATTCAAAGTCAGGCACATTTTGGTTCAAGCAAAACACTAATTTTTTTCCCTTGATCATCACTTCTGTGAAGGACTACAAGGCATATTCCTCAGTCTATCTTCTCTGCTACTTTCACTTTTCCTCACTGGTGTGCATGTTCAGTCACTCAGTCATGTCTGACTCTTTGAGACTCTGTGGACTATAGCCTGCCAGGCTTCTCTGTCCATGGAATTTCCCAGACAAGAATAATGGAGTGGGTTGCCATTCCTTGTGCCAGGGGATCTTTCTGATCCAGGGACTGAACCTATGTGTCCCACTTGTCCTGCATGGCAAACAGATTATTTACCCCTGAACCAACTGAGAAGCCCCAGGAGCCTAGGAGATGCTTCTGAGTCATCCCAAAATCTGTCTTCCACATTTCAGGGAATTGTCAAAAGGTGAATCATGATTGTTTCTAGGAACTTCTTTTCTGTCCTTTCCTGCCTTAGCTGCCAGGTGCATTTCCACTTGGTTTGTGCCTAGGCTCCTAACTGGTTGCACAGTTTGTGCCATTCTCTGTCACATGCTCAGGGGTCAGTCACCTTTCGCTGTTGAACACGATTGTTGAGATGGTTGGCCATTTGTGCTTCTAGCTTTGCAGTGTCTTATCTACACAGAAGGTTCACTGGAACAGTTGCAACAGCTTCTGTGGCTGGTGAGCTCTTGGTACCCTCATTCTCAGAATAGACTCAGGTATATCTCAAGAATCCTCCCTCAGATTCACATCTAGGCTGTGTTCTCAGGAACTGGAAAAAAAAAAAAAAAGATTCTGAGAATCTTAAAAACAAAAGGCTTCAGATTATTTTCCAGTGAAACTTGGCCCCACTACAAACAGGGGGACCAAGAAAAATGGTCTTTTAATGGGACACTAAATTATAACACAATCCTCCAACTTGATTTCTATTGCTGTTCCTTATGTTCAAACTTTCATGGCCCTTCGTCAGAATCCAGATTAAATGACTCATGCCATATGTGTCTTTCTGTTGTTGTCTTATCCCCTAATCCTCACTATCTCCTTCTCCATCAGATTTTCTGGCCCAAGACTTCTCCTGTAATCAAAACACTGAATGAACTCTGCTAATATTCTAAAGAATCCCCTTCTAACTTCTTATATCTCTGGAGGGGGAGTGGGGAGAATGAACCAAACTTCCCCCATTTTTGAAAGTTCCCTTACTCCTTCAGATTCTGCTGATCAAACTAAGACCCCATCTCCCGAGAGGGACAATCCCTGGTGAGAAAACATCTTATCATCCAGTCTGCCCCTGTTCAGAGTCAATCTGAACATTCTCTGGTTTAAAATTTTTAACTATGAGATCATGATCATAGAAAGAAAAAAGACAATAGAGCTATGATATTCTTTAGACTCCAGAGAAAACAGGTTAAAATGAAATCTTTTTGAAATTGCAAAACTGCTTCTTTTCACATGTGCAGTTAGAAAAAACTGGCTTGTTGAAATACATTTTTTGGAGCTCCAGCCTGAGAAAACAGAAACATGCCTAAGAAAAAGCCTGAAGTCCTTATGTCCTTGAGATACACAGCCCACTCTGCCTGAGATTTCAAACTTGGGCAAATTAGTAGAACTTCAAGCCAAGAGAAAAACAGAAGAATGGGCAAAGAGACATTTTAAATTTCTCGTGGAAAAGTATGAGATCTCTGTCTGTCCTGATTTATGTATCTCTCAGTGTGTGTCTTTGGATAATATTGTGGCTGTTAATTTGTAAACGAGCTCTAATTCAATTGGCTTAAAGAAAAGTAAGCACTTACAAATCAAACAATCCTAAATACAATAGAAATTAAACTAAATGAATATCAGGTTCATGTGAAAAGGGAAATGTTATTCAGTCGCTAAGATGTGTCTGACTCTTTCAGACCCCGTGGACTGCAGAATGCCAGGCTTCCCTGTCTTTCACTTTCTTCCGGAGTTTGCTCAAATTCATGTCCATTGAGTTGGTGATGCTATTTAATCATTTTATCCTCTGCCACACTCTTCTCCTTTTGCTTTCCACCTTTCCCAGCATCAGGGTCTTTTCCAATGAATTGTTGCATTGGGAAATATTCAACGTTAAGATAATACCTGATGGTTTTTTTGTTAAACTAATTAATATGGACCTATCTGAAGAATCATCAACATTAAGAGCAATACTTTTATTGTGCTTAGCTTCAATATAAGCAAAAGAAGATTCTGTTATATCTACTGCAAATTTTCTAGCAAGGGAAGTAACTCAATGTGAAGAAACTTTTAAGGAAAGAAAATGCAAATGTGATTGATAAGAGTTTTGCATGATTTATGTTTACTAATCTACAGAGTATTGATATAAAGGGCAGTTTATTTTTTTTTAATAGGATGTTTTTAATAAAATATATAAAAAATGAACTACATTTTATTAAGTGAAAAGGAAGTACGTATGACTTACTATTTCTGAATGAACAAAGTTATGAATACAGAAAGTGAAAAAAATGTTTGCAGAAAGTAGACCCCAAGAAAAGAGTTTTGTGTGTGGTACAAGTTTATTAAGACACTAAAGTGCCTTTGAAATATTTTCTTGTTACTTTGAAGTAAATAAATATTGTTTCATAGTAAATAAAAGCTGCTACTAATCTAGAATTTTATTTTCTCTATAAGTTTATAAAGTTAAACATTCTATGAAGTTTTCTTGGAATGCTGCTTTAAATAACAGATTATGTGAATTACTTTGCCTATAAGTGATTTATATTTGTTTGTTTGTTTTTTTCCAAATATTTTGTTACTTTGGTAAAATGAATAAACATCGTTTCACAATGATCTATGACAATTATGACACATGTAGATAAAGTACATTTTGCTTCTATAAAAATTAATTCCTCATTCATTGTTAAACTTTTGCTATCCCAATGTCCTTAAAACATGACAACAATCTACTCCTAAATCAGGGACTTTAAAATGGGCAAACAATGGCTGTAAATCACAGTGAGGGTTATGGAAAATCCAAGATGGCCACTTGACTTTTCTGTGCTCTCTGACAAATGTCACCTTTTAATTTGATGGGATAAATTATTTCTTGGCTGCATTGTTGATGCTTTGACAATGGAGAAAAAAAAAAGATTAAAAATGTGTCTTCCACTTGGGATATACTTTTTATAATCTCCAATGTTCAGGGGACCCACATCACGGAACAAATTATACAAGCCCTAACAAAAACTTCACAAACTTCTTAAATCAATTGCTGTCATTATCATCTTCAGTCATCAGGCAAAGACAGCAGAACAAATATTAACTACCTAGGATTAAATAAACTGCTAAATATGATTGTAGTTTTCATGAGTTTTTATTTAACATATTACTGGGTTTTAGTCTTTGTTTTCAGATATAAAGAAGCTCTTCTCCTCAAGCTACTTAAAACAGTTTGGTAATTTACATCTGTGGGTAAAATTATAACATTTTCATTTTCTCTCTGTCTTGTCCCTCCAGAAATAGGAGACACTTGTGTTCTGAGAAGACTTAGCAAGTAAATTAAAAGGCTGCCTTCAACATGTACAGAAACATCAAAGTATTTTGGGAAGCTCTAGAAGAAAAAAGAAAAAATCACCTAGGCAAAATCTGATGACAGGCCTATGGTATCTATAGTCAATGGACCAAAATTATTTTAAAAACAAACTAGTCTTAGTTGTGTTTAATATAAATGGGGGTAATTTTAGACAAAAAAAAAATACATTTCACTAAATATTACATTCTGGTTTTGTTAATTAAGGTCTACATTTACCAAGACTCACTTCCCAGTTAGTTCCTTGATGTTACATTATACTATTGCAAGATTTAATTGAGTTAATAAAAGTACATTCTAAGCTTGTTTCTGAAACTTAACTTCAAAATCAGTCTTTGAATAAAGACCAGTTGCTTCATGATCTATAACCAGGAGTTTAAAACCAGGCTATAATCATTTAACAAACAAAGTCAGACTACCTAGATATATACTTCAGTTCAGTTCAGTATGAAAGTTCTTAAATTCTTACTCATGGCCTTACTATTACTTCTAACTATAATTTTTCTTATATTGCTTATTTCAGAAAATTGTTGCCTCTTACACTACCAAATGTGTGACTTAGCCCCTAATAAAATGATGATATATAGTTCCACATGAGATCAATGATTATAATAATGTAACTCTAGATACAGAAAGAAGCAAAAAAAGGGGGGATGTTTTCCTGGACTACAAGAGACTACCAGCAAGGCAAGTATGCTCCAGAACTTTTGCTCTTTTCGTGGTCTAATCCAGTAAGAGCAAAGTGAGTGACCTACCAGAAAAATATTTGCCAGACTTGAGAATGAGCATTCCTAACACCATGGGACAAAATGGACATGAGATGCCCCTGAAACCATGGTCAAATTTATGGCCATGAAGGTGTCCTGCCAATTGGAAATTGGTAATTTTCATCTGCCTCTACAAAGGTTAAATTAGGAACCACTTCAGCTGCTGACCTTCAACACCCTCTGAAAGGAGTTCAGGGTAGAAATCAGAAATGAGACTCTGTGCTCTGGGAAAAGCTAGCAGAACAGGCCTTCAAATAGTTATATATTTTCAGGTAAAGATTTTCATAAGGCCCAATTATTGCATCTTCTCATACCTAGGGAAACACTAACATCATGGACCAATGTCCGTCTGATCCTGGTTCTCCTAGCTAGCCCCCCTTTTAGTCCCCTTGGCAGGTTTTCTACTTCTATTAACCTTTGGGCCATATATCTCTAACCATCTAATTAAGCTTGTTTCTTCTAGAATACAACAAATACTTTTCCAGTTGGTGCTACAACAAGGATACCAGCCAGCTAGCACATGGACTACATTAGAACAAGCTGCCTTGTCATTCCATGGACTCTCATCTCCTTTTGTAAATGCACAATGACAGAGAGTGGGCATTGGGACCCAGGACCCCACAATGCCCTGTCTAGCAGGAAGAAGCTAGAGCTAGTTTTTGCCCTTTTGCCAGTGACCCAGGTCCCCATGACCCAAGATGAGGATAGGCAGGTTGACATGAGCAGGGTGTTAAGGGGCCAAAGATTCATGCCCCAAGGCCACATGTGCAAGGCCTTGTACTAAGATCACAAAAGCAGAGCCCAGTGTGAAGATCACCTCTGAAACTGATTGGCTCCCATTATAACCATTGTCAAAAGCTCCCCTGATCATCACCAGAAGCTTCCTGACCCCAAATTGGGCAAGGATGCCCACCCTAGTATTCACTGTATAGTGCCTTAACCAATTACCTAAAGTACAAGTCAAGCAAGGGTGAAACTTGAGGATGCAAATGCAGATTTGGATAAAAGCCAGGAATGACGGAGTAGGTAAACAATGAAATAAGGATAAGGAGATAGAAAAAAGCAATCTCAGGATCAAGAGTAGCCTTATTTTAATCTTAGGAAGACACAAGATCTATTAGCTTATTGCCAATGACCAGGAAGTACTGACTGCAACTGTAGGATCAGCTCTTCCCCACTGCCTTACATAGATGCAGGCACTTCATTAGAAAGCTTCCTACAAAATTCTGGCCTTGGTCCTGCCTTATTAATAAAACTGATCTATAACAACCCATGAGCAAAGTATCACTAAATATTCTTCCTTATGTGGATTCCAGGATTGATTTTCTTTAGAGTGAATTATATTCTAGATAATTTTTAATAATATTCATTTACTTTTTCATGGATGTGATGGCATTTTATCTGTGTATGTGATTAAACCCAAGTTCCTGTGTCAAATGCACAGTTAGGCCAGACAAAGCAAAAATTTGGAGTTTAGAACAGAGAAAGGCTTATTGCAAGGGCCAAGTAAGGAGAATAGGTGGCTATGCTCAAAAAGCCCAAAGTCCCCAATGGTTTTGAGGGAACAGTTTTTTAATGGCATAATACAGGGTGACAGCTGCGTGATGTATGACTTTCTTTTGATTGGTTGATGGTGAGGTTACCAAGTAGTATTACACCAACCAGTATGGGATCTGCAAGCTTTTGATCAGCATGTAGTTGCCACCCTCCACCAGATGGGAGTCTTGGTCTCTGCAGAACTCAAAAATATGCATTAGATTATTACCTTTATCCCTTTAGGAGAAACTGGTAGTCCTGTGAATCAGTTGTCTTAATAATGTTAACAAGCTGAGGTTGCTTTTTTGAAACTCACAAAAAGCCTAGGAGACTAAAGACCTTTTTTTCCTTACAAACAAGAAATGAACATAGAGGGGCTTTTTACCTGGGAGGATCTGGCACAGTTTCATGCATTTACTCAGACAATCCCAATGACAGTGAACTTTAAAAAGCAGTGACACATGTGGAGGTTTCTATCCCTACCTCCCCAACTGCTACTCCCACCACACTAGCTAAAATCAAGGCTGAGTTTAGATATCCCCAAAACAGAGAAAAACTCATTTATAGCTGTATGCTAAACAGTCTTGCTTTCCAGAGCCTCAGACATTATTTCCCTGTTAATAGTAACTTTTCAAAATAAAGTATTTTGGTAACAACATGGTGTTAAGCTAGGTGCATCAAGGATCTTAATCATGAGACTAGATATAAACTCTTTTAACATGAAAATATTTTAACTTAATGAATGATGACTATTCTAGAATGAATATTCATTCCAGAATAGTAACAGGTCCTCTTCCTGGCTCTACAAATTGTTATTTTTGAAAATGTGCAAGATATTGTGACCTCAGAGATCTTCTTTTCCTGTTTGAGAAAAAAATTATTTTTTAAAGGTACAATGACATAAAAAATAAAAATAATGTTTTTATTCTGAAGGATTAGCAATAAAATGAACTATATGGTCCCTTTAGTCAAAGCTATGGTCTCTCCAGTAGTCATGTACTGCCAGGAGCCAGCGTGAGGAACTCTGCCTGTGGCAAAGGTCATGAGGAAGGAGGCTCGGCATACGCAAAGGCGGGATCGTGCCTCAGGAGTCCCCCTGGAAATTCTCGAGCATCTACCCCCAAAACCAGAGTCTGCCTACTTTACTGCTTTGTGCTCTCACCTACACCTCTGACTTTATGGGGCGCTGTCCCCCACGATCTCTTTCTGAGAAGGAGTTAACTTAGAGCTCCAGTTAATAATAATTCCTGGGAGTGACAAGAGTGTTTCAACCAACAAACTCCTCTGAAGGTTCTCTAGCCTGCCTGACAGGTTTGTTCGGCCACATGTGATTGTTCACAGCCTCCCATCTCCCATCTTGTGAGAGGCACGAGATGCTTTAAATCTTCTAAAAACAGATTCTTTTGAGAAGTTAGGAAATTATTAGTGTAGTATAGTGGGCTGATTAGAAATTGTATTGGTGAAGGGTTTTCATTTGTTGAGCCAATGTTTGATGCTAAGTCTCCACATCCCCTGCACTTATACACATTAATGAAAATAACTAGCATATAGGAGAAATAAGTATTAACCTTTGATATTAATCATGTTAGACCTTGGGCTAAGCAAATTCTTTTCTTAATTAGAACACACTGCACCCTCACCCTATAGGAATGCAACTTTATCTGGTGCCTTCAGAAGGTGGCGCCTGGTTTAGGAGTAAATCACCCCTGGAGAAATAAGTGTTCTGGTTGACTGACCACTATCACAAAGAAAGAGTTGTAAATTGTTAGCAGGCCCCCTGGCCAGAAGATGATGTAACACCCCTAAGACCTTTGTATATATTTGTATGAAGCACGTGATTTTGATAAAAGTCAGGACTGCTGACCCCACGTGACTTTTGTATTCCATCTCTGTGTATAAAAGCAGACCCAAAAAATAAAGAGATGGATCAGTTCCTAGAAAGCCTGGTCTCCTCATGTCATTCTTTCTCTCACCTTCTGGCTGAATTCCCATCTGGAGCGTGGAGGCTCGCGAAGCCTACTAATTTTGCCTAGGCTTCTAAGATTTGACCAGGGAGGCCTTAGTGTCTCCTCTCCTTCCGGAGAACGGGAGGACACCTGTGGCCTATGTAGGTGGTGCAAATTCCTTGTCTTGGAACTTTATTGGTTTTCCACGTAAACCAAGTTATTCAGCCTCTTTTCTCCAATGAATTTTCTCGCTGAGCTATCCTTATTTAACCACTCTTTATATCTTTAATTAACGCTTAATTGATCTATTGTTTCCTGGTCGCCGACACCATCCCCACTTCGAGTTCCCTGGATCCACCGGGGCTGGACCCTGGCAAGGTACAGATGTGAGAGTTGGATCATAAAAAAGGCTGAGTGTTGAAGAACTTGTGCTTTTGAAAAGCAGTGCTTGAGAAGACTCTCAAGAGTCCCTTGGACTGCAAGGAAATAAAGTCAGTTAATTCTAAGGGAAATCAACCCTGAATATTCACTGGGAGGACTGATGCTAAAGCTGAAGCTCCATTACTTTGGCTACTTTATGGGAAGAGCTGACTCACTGGAAAAGAACTTGATGCTGGGAAAGATTGAGGGTAAGAGGAGAAGGGAGCAACAGAGGATGAGATGGTTTGATGGCATCACTGACTCAAAGGACATGAGTTTGAGCAAACTCCAGGCGATAGTGAAGGACAGGGAAGCCTGGCATTCTGTAGTTCAAGGGGGCCTCAAACAGTTAGCAGCTGAACAACAACAACAATCTCATGGATGACTATAGGAGAAGAGGAAGTATGCAATGGAGGAGTGAAATTATACTCAAGGGGAATGATGTTTCATCCCAGTCTTGTGGGGAGCAAAGGGCTGAATGAGCAAGCTAAATATTCCCAAGTTGTAATTATGTTTATTAAATATTTCCGTGCACTTAAAGATTATCTTTATAACATAATGAAATGTATAATTTGCTGTCTTAAAAAAAAAAAAAAAAGCAGAAACCAGATATTTTGTTCTGGAAGTCTATGTCTGAATTTAAGTAGTTCCTACTAGGTGGAAAATTGTATGTTATAAAGCAATGTGGAACAATAAACAGACTTTGGTTTTAAAAATCAAGCCAGTTATTAAGTAATCAGCCTTTTAAGTTTAAATTGAATATATTTAAATTTCCAGTAAAAAGAAAAAAGTAATTAGATTTCAATTTTCTTCCTGTAATGTTGAATTTGGGCTAAACAACTCCTAGGTATGATTCTTCATTAATCTGAAGATCAAATTTACTCATGAATAGGACTATCATGGGGACCTCAAAAATAATAATTGTTGTTAGGAATCATTAAAAACTACTCACAGAAATAGAAAAGTAGTCAAAAGTCATGAGGAAACAGCTCTTTCTCGCTCATATACACACACACAGTGTCACACAATTATCCACAAAAGTATCCATTAAATAAAAAAGAAAATGTTCAAATTTATAAATAATGCAAATAAAAGCAAAGACATTATTTTCACCTATCAAATTAGCAAGTATCTTTTTTAAAAGATAATATCCAAGTTGACAAGAAATCTCTTATGAAATAGAAGGATCATTCCCTGGTGGCTCAGAGGGTAAAGAGTCTGCCTGCAATGTGGGAGACCTGAGTGTGATCCCTAGGTCTGGAAGATCTCCTAGAGAAGGAAATGGCAACCCACTCCAGAATTCTTGCCTGGAAAATCCCAAGGATGGAGGAGCCTGGTGGGCTACAGTCCATAGGGTTGCAAAGAGTTGGACACAACTAAGCAACTACACTTTCTTTCTTTCTAATATATTGACTGGATTATAAGTGGGAATTTTTAGGAGACTATTTTTATCACATGGATGGAGGAGCCTGGTGGGCTGCTGTCTATGGAGTCGCACAGAGTTGGACATGACTGAGCAACTTCACTTTAACTTTTTACTCTCATGCATTGGAGAAGGAAATGGCAACCCACTCCAGTGTTCTTGCCTGGAGAATCCCAGGGACAAGGGAGCCTGGTGGGCTGCCGTCTATGGGGTTGCACGGAGTCGGACACGACTGAAGCGACTTAGCAGCAGCAGCATTTTTATCAGAATGTGCCCAATTTAAAAAAATGTTGATGCATTTTGATTTAGATATTTCACATCTGGGAATTTACCCTGAAAAAATAAGCATTGAATTATAGATTGATATTGAAAAGTGAAAGTGATAGTCGCTCAGTTGTGTCCGGCTGCAACCCATGGACTGTAGCCCACCAGGCTCCTCTGTTCATGAGATTTCCTAGGCAAGAATATTGGAGTAACTAGCCATTCACTTCTCC
Organism: Bubalus bubalis; assembly: GCF_019923935.1. NCBI lineage: Eukaryota > Metazoa > Chordata > Mammalia > Artiodactyla > Bovidae > Bubalus > Bubalus bubalis. The sequence continues at coordinate 48,843,844 of NC_059178.1, read as the reverse complement.
AGGGGATCCTCCTCCCGACTCAGGGATCGAATCCAGATCTCTGCATTTCAGGCAGATTCTTTTCCATCTGAGCCACCAGGGAAAACCATTGTTGATGTTGAGTCAGTCAGTTCAGTCATGTCTGACTCTTTGCGACCCCATGGACCACAGCATGCCAGGCTTCCCTGTCCATCACCAACTCTTGGAGCTTACTCAAACTCATGTCCATTAAGTCAGTGTTGGCATCCAACCATCTCATCCTCTGTCGTTACTTTCTCCTCCTGCTTCAATCCTTCCCAGCATGAGGGTCTTTTCCGATGAGTTAGTTCTTTGCATCAGGTGGCCAAAGGACTGGAGTTTCAGCTTCAGCATCAGTCCTTCCAATGAATACTCAGGATTGATCCCCTTTTGGATAGACTGGTTGGATCTCTTTGCAGTCCAAGGGACTCTCAAGAGTCTTCTCCAACACCACAGTTCAAAAGCATCAATTCTTTGGTGCTCAGCTTTCTTCACAGTCCAACACTCACATCCATACATGACTACTGGAAAAACCATAGCTTTGACTAGACAGACCTTTGTTGGCAAGTAATGTCTCTGATTTTAATATGCTGTCTAGGTTGGTCATAACTTTCCTTCCAAGGAGCAAGTGTCTTTAATTTCATGGCTGCAATCACCATCTGCAGTAATTTTGAAGCCCCCCAAAATACAGTCTGTCACTCTTTCCATTGTTTCCCCATGTGTTTGCCATGAAGTGATAGGACCAGATGCCATGATCTTAGTTTTCTGAATGTTAAGTTTTAAGCCAACTTTTTCAGTCTCCTCTTTCACTTTCATCAAGAGGCTCTTGAGTTCCTCTTCACTTTCTGCCATAAGTGTAGTGTCATCTGCATATCTGAGGTTATTGATATTTCTCCTGACAGTCTTGATTCTAGCTTGTGCTTCATCCAGTCCAACATTTCTCATGATGTACTCTGCATATAAGTTAAATAAGTAGGATGATAATATGCAGCCTTGACATACTCCTTTTCCTATTTGGAACCAGTCTGTTGTTCCAAGTCCAGTTCTAACTGTTGCTTCCTGACCTACATACAGGTTTTCAAGAGGCAGGTCAGGTGGTCTGGTATTCCCATCTCTTTCAGAATTTTCCACAGTTTCTTGTGATCCACACAGTCAAAGGCTTGGCATAGTCAATAAAACAGAAGAAGATGTTTTTCTGGACCTCTCTCGCTTTTTCTATGGTTGTTGGCAATGTGAAAAATATGAATATTATTTTCTATATTGTCTTCTGATGATATGAGATTGTGTAATATTTGTACCATTTATATTTGTGTGTTCCTTTCTATATATGTTTGTTCATTTTCTTATGACTCTTCCAAGCCCCAACATAAGTCCCCCATTATCCATGAAAACTTCATTGACTCAGCAGTGCTCATGGTACTCTCTCCCTTAAGCATTTAAATATCTATACAATTTAACAGTTGATTAGAGAGTACTTGTTTTCCATAGCTTTTCAATTAGTCTGAGTGTACTCGAATGCAAGAATCTTGAGGTATGATTGTTTTATTTTTCTCCCCACTGCCTCATAGTGCTATTCACAATAAAACTAGTTGAATGATTTCCATACATGTTTGAAGTAGTTCAATGTGCCTTTAGCAATTTTTTTGTTAAAACAATTTAATACACTGGGTACAGTGATGTTTTTAAAAATAATATTCAAAATAATATAAAAGAATCTGGACCAGATGAGTGTTCATTTCCATATGACAGGGGAACATTTCCAATGCTGAAGAATTCTTCTTTCCACCTCTTCCTGTGTAAACTCTGGCTTCTTATACCTTCATTATTTAACATTCCCTGCCTAGCATGAAATCAGAAGAGATTGGCTCATTAATGTTCCACTCCAGCACATGTTATTTCCAAAACAATTTAAGAAATTCATGAATATTTCATTGTCTTTGTAAGTGCCAGGGAGATGGCACCATTTCCTAAGAAACCAAAAGCTATTTTCTAAGTTTGCTTCCCTGCAATTACAACCAAAGAGGGTGTATTCCCTCAATGAGCATTTCTGGGAGTCAGTACATATTAGACAGTGACATAAATGAAAAGCAGAATCTGAAACAGGGACATCAATTTGAAAAAAGACATTTGGAGGAATTCTTCCTTTTAAAGGCAGATGCTGGCCTGCTTCAACCTGCTTATACATATGTCAGAACTCAGGAGAGATTAATAAAGTTTAATCTAATTTCTTTTTTAAAAAATATAATTTCTTACTGGCACTTAGTGAAAGTTAAAAATCATGTAACTAAATTTAGCCACAGGAAATATTTTTTAAATGATAAAGAAGACGACTCTGGTCTTTTTCTTTTTTTTCCCTCTAGCTTTCTTTTCAGTTATAAAACCTTCATGAAAAGGTTAAGCAGTCTGAATCGTTATTGTTCTGTTTTCCCACCATCTTCTTTCACACTCTTCCCTATATTTTCAAGAGTCATATAATTGTGACCATAAGGAAGAGCTGTTTGACTCAACCGTATCCAAGCTATGAGCCAATTTTGAAAATAGAAAGTTAAAACAAAAAGTGTACCACATTTCAAAGTACCCCAGGTCCACAATAGCTAGTGGAATATGATAATATACAGGACATAAGACAGAGAAGGCAATGGCACCCCACTCCAGTACTCTTGCCTGGAAAATCCCATGGACAGATGAGCCTAGTAGGCTGAAGTCCATGGGGTCGCTAAGAGTCGGACACGACTGAGTGACTTCACTTTCACTTTTCACTTTCATGCATTGGAGAACGAAATGGCAACCCACTCCAGTGTTCTTGCCTGGAGAATCCCAGGGACGGGGGAGCCTGGTGGGCTGCTGTCTATGGGGTCGCACAGAGTCGGACACGACTGAAGTGACTTAGAAGTAGCAGTAGCAAGAGCAGGAAATAAGAATGATAAACACTGTATTGTTAAATAAGACATTTTCTAGATATTTATTTCTATGGAAATGTACATGTGACACCCTAGAATTCCTGTAAAAGGCACAGGAATTACTTTCCCATTTTGTATGTAAGAAAACTGACATGGAGTAGTTAAAAAATTTGTATCAAAAAATATTAGATTAACCTAATTGTAAAACTCACACCTCTGATCAGTCCAAATCTCTTTACCTGAAACCAGGTGATATATCCTAAGGGGCACTCCTTACTTGGAGACTTAATAGATAATATTCTCTGAGAAAGATTAGCTCTCCAATGTAAACAGTGCTTCAAAGTATTTGGAAGCTGTGTGCAAGATCTAGTTCAAAATTAGTATGGAAAGCTCTAAAATACCTCCAGCTGACACCTGATCATCTTTTTTCCCCATCATTTAAATACAGTTTTTGAAAATATATGACACAAAGAACGTAACATTTGGAATACAGCACTGGGTGCAAACTCATTAGCTCAGTAGCACTCATTTGAAATCCTTATTAGACCATGTTCCTGTCTGTCTCCAAAGGCCTACTTTTTTTTCTATTTCCATGAGAAGAACAGGACATTATCTGCAGTTTGATCAAAAAAGGAACAAACAATCAATTAGTTTGACCATTACTAAAAAGAAGTTACCGTATTGTAACTTCACTTAGTATTATGCACTTTAACAAAAAGTAAATATAATTCTTCATGCAATCTCTGAAAATTAAGCTTTGCTATAGTTTGAAACTATAACTGAAAATCAATCCAGTTCTTTCACCTATGTCACCTCTTTTTCGTGTGGTCAGTTTTGCAAGTAGGCAGTTATATACAACAGGTAATCGACATTAGGTGATTTCAGGGTCTAAAAGAATACCACAAGCCTACAGTTCCTAGATACTGACTGAAAGAATTTATTGCTAAGTACTGTGGTGCTTCTAAAATTCATCAAGTGCAATGTGATTCCCAGAGTACCCTGAGGTTGAATACAGAATCAAGACTTTAAGGGCCAGCCCTGTATGGTGAAAACATCTTCAGGCAATTTGAATGGTCTTCTGAGATGGAGGTATTCCTCAAACCTTCACTGTCTCTAAGCCATTTATGAAATACATGTTTGATGAATATGTGTTCAATCTCTATTTATCCCTGAGAAAGCAGAGACATCCCATGCATTGATGCAGTTTAAAAGCTTACTTGTGGGGATTTAGAATAAAGTATAGAAATTATTTTAGGATTACAAGTGGAATTAGTGTTAGAATATAGTATAAGCATTCTCTGCAATCATTCCTTCTTATCTTCTCATACCTTAAAGTCTCCATTGACACCACACATTCATCTAGTTACAATATTATCTTGTTACCTAACTTTAGCCAAGATCCTTAAAAAGCAGTTGTTTCCTGAGTTCTTGTCTGCATTGCACCACTTGCCCAAAACAGCCACTAAAAACAAGGACACAAAACTAAAATATTTTCTGACAATTCAGGGTATATAGTATGTGTAGGGAAAGAGCAAATTAGCCAAGATGGCGTGGTCAGGCTCTCGCCCCACAGTCTCTAACTTTTGCCCCATGTTTTGTAAATAATGATTATGTAACAGCTGAATTCACTCACTGCACTGCACGTATATGTCTCAAGGTTTATGTAACAACTGAGATCACTTATAGCACTTATATCACTTATAGCACTGTGCATGCACACACCGAGGTATTCGCTTGGTCGTGGCTTGTGTGTGGTTCACCTGTATGAGCTTCACCACGAAAGCCCTGGCTGCTGCTGCACTGGGGCTACACTGGAGCAACATAATGATTATGTTATGTGAGGTTATGTTATGGCTCTGTTATGGGTATGTTGTGGCTGCTGCTATGGCTGCTGTCAGCCAGGAGAGAGGCTGTGTTATGCCTGCCATGCCAGCTAGGAGAGAATAAACATGTCTGCAGTTCCTATGGCCCCTCATGTCTTCTTCCAGCCTCTTAGCTCAAACCTTGCCTACCCTGGCTTCAATGAACAGTGCTGACATTGTGAACAGCAAGACAATTAGTGTCATGAACTGGATCAGCAATATATGTTTCCCAAGTTATTACAGAAAAATATTTTTTTAATATTTTTTCACTGCATGACATGTATAGGAATTTTTAAATCTGTAATATCAGATTGCTTCCTGCTTTCTGCCTGACTACTAACATTTGCTACATTGCCGGGAGCCGGCATATTGCATATTGAGTGCAGCACTTTCCACAGCATCATCTTTCAGGATCTGGAATAGCTCAACTGGAATTCTATCACTGCCGGGAGCCAGCGTGAGGAACTCCGCCCGTGACAAAGGTCATGAAGAAGGAGGCTCGGCATACGCAAAGGCGGGATCGAGCCTCAGGAGTCCCCCTGGAAATTCTCGAGCATCTACCCCCCAAACCAGAGTCTGCCTACTTTCTGCTTTGTGTTTTCACCTACACCTCTGACTTTACGGGGGGCTGTCTCCCACTACCTCTCTCTGAAAAAAGAGTTAGCTTACAGCTCCAGTTAATAATTCTTGGATGTGACAGTGTTTCAACCTACAAACTCCTTTGGAAATCCTCTAGCCTGCCTGAATGGGTTTTTCCTGCCACATGTGATCGTTCAGAGCCTCCCAACTGTGAGAGGCAGGAGATGTTCTAAACTGCCTAAACACAGATTCCTTTGAGTAGTTAAAAGATTGATTAGAAATTGTATTGGTGAAGGGTTTTTCACTTGTTGGGCCAATGTTTGCTGCTAAGTCTCCATACTCCTTACCTACTGTGTCCTTGGCAGTGTATTGATTGATATAATGGGTGTATAGAAATGTAAAATGCAGCTTTGTTCAATGCTTTTTGGAAGGCTGGCGCCTGACTTTGGAATAATCACCTTTAGAGAAAGATAAGTTTCTTAAAATGTTAACAGGCCTCCGGGCCAGAAGATGATGTCTATCACCTGAACTTTTGCATATGATAAGTTTACAGGAAAAAAGCCTGGCTTGCTGCATGACTCTACCCCTTCCCCCATTATCCTCTATGCATAACTTAAGGTATAAAAACTACTTTGGAAAATAAAGTGTGGGCCTTGTTCACTGAAATTTGGTCTCCCCATGTCATTCTTCCCTTTAACTTCCAGCTGAGTGTCCATCTGGAGCGCGGATGTCCTCTGCGACCATTTATTTGTCTGGGCTTCTAAGACCCACTCGAGAAGGTGTCTAAGGTGGGGCACCTTCCGCTATTCGAGAGGGCGCCTGCGGCCTCCATGGTCAGAGCTAACCTGGTGTCACGGGTTATATTGATTTTCCGCGTAAACCAAGCCACTCAGCTTCTTTTCTCCACTGAATTTTCCTACTGAGCTATCCTTATTTCAGCCGCTTTTCTCCACTGAATTTCCTCACTGAGCTATCCTTATTCTATTACTCTTTATATCTTTGATGAATAAATAATTAAATAGGTCGCCGACGCCGTCCCCGCTTCGAATACCCTGGATCAGCCGGGGCTGGACCCCGGCACTACATGTTTTAAGTCCTTGCTATAGGAGCACCCTACTTCTGTGTTAGTCAGAATGATAACAATTGCTATTTTTTCAAATGTTAAGAGCTTAAAATAATTTTAAAAATCTGTTTCACCAATGAAAATAAAATTAAAGAACTCAGAAGTTGGAGAATTCCATGATGGAAGGGACACAGAGTTGCCCTGAATCCCGAGTTGCCACTTGGTGAATTATCTTTTCTTCATCATATTGTATAGTGATCAACACAAAAAAAATTCTATTGTATGAAGCCACTATATTTGAAAATTATTGTTTTAATTGTTACCAATCCCCAGTGGGTTGGTGACTCCTCATTGGGTCTTTTGTCCAGTGTTGACAGGCCAATCTAACAAAATTGGATTCACTACAGCAGAGGAGGAAATATTCTTTGATCCAGGAATATTGATCCTTCCTTGAGAAGGGAGGAAGTGCTCTAAAAACACCTTCTTCCTGAGGGGAAATGAGTGGAGGAATTTTAAGGGCTATGAGAGGGGTTTATTATCAGAACTCTAGGAAAGGGACAGAGATTTTCAGGGGCAGTTAGGGTATGTGCAATCTTCTACATTTCTTTGTACATGACACAAACTGTGCCCAGCAAAATGCAAGCTTCCCCCACTGGTCAGAGACTTCAGCATGGTAATGAAGCAAAGGAAACTTTTGGTCACCTCCAAGCCTCAAATGCCAGACATGCTTCTTTGATCAAATCAGAGTTGGTTCAGGGCAGTTGATCATTGCATATCTCTTGAAGCACAGCTGTAAAACATCTTTGACAAATGCCAAGTACTTTAAAATAAGCTTAGAAATAAACCAAAACAAGGTTCCTTGATTTCCCAGGGGCAGATATGGGTTGACATAACAACTAACCTTATTTATCCTAATAAACTGTTCAGAAAATCCTGCCCACTTATTGAAGAGCACCACTATAAATCCAGTTGCCTAAACCAGAAACTTGGTATTAGTTTCAACTTTTATTTTTTTTCAATTCCTTTGTCCAATCTCTTATAAAGCATTTTAGATTCTACTTTCATATGTAGTATGTTGAAATATATACATTTCTTTGCCCCACCAGTATACAATCTTATTTCAGGCTACTAATACTCTCCCAAATTATACAGTCTCAAAGTAATTTATCCTCTAACCCAACTCCTGATACCCAGTAATCCTTTTAATACATTTCAGCTCAACTGATCTTTTAAGGGTCCAGTCTGGTCATATAATTTCCCCACTTAGTATCTTTCAAGGAATTGCTATTGCCAGAGGGTACATTTCTAATTATTTAGACCACTTATCAAAACTCTTATGAATTAGCCTGTTTTCCTTATCAACCTCAATTCACTGTTTGCCCTTCAACTTTATGTAGTTTCTTGAATATGCCATCTTCTCCCATGTCGCTGAGCATTTGCATATTCTGCCTAAAGTTCTGTCCATGAGGTTACTCTCTCTTCCTACTTATTTTCACTTTATACTTTGATTTTCTTGGATAACTCCCATAAATTCCTAAAAGGTAGTTATGTGCCTTATGTTGCATCATCACAGAATATGGATCTGTTGACTAAAAAATTATAGTCACAACATGAAAATACAGAGTTACTTTATTTGATGGTAATGTTTAGGACTCCAAGCTCGGGAGACAGTATCTCAGTAGCGCTGAGAAAACTGCTCCAAGGAGGAGGGGGTGTGGGTGGGGGGGGGTGGTCAGGCTATACACAAGGTTGCAACAAAGGTACCAGGATGTCTGAACATCAAAGATCAGATGTCAAGTTAAGGAATTTCACATTCTATATGTGGGAAGATGCAAGCCTCTGGGCTCACTGAATTCTTTCCTTTGTGTGTATGTCAGCTGCCTGGGGCCAAATCCTGTTTCCTTGTTCACCTTAAGGAGTGGCAGATGGCTGCTTCTTGAATCCCTGCCCCCCCCCCCCCCACCCTGCTTGCAATCACCAATCACCTGATTTGGGGGACGTGGCAGGAGTGGCATCTGCTGGATTGCAGTTTTGGGACCTCTCATTCACATTTGGAGGCCAGAAATCACTGATGGCTGTGACATTTCTTATTTATTGATATGGTAGTAGATATTTTCATTTCACAGTCCTTCACCATGATCACAAATTCGACCGTATTTGGGAGACATTTGATGACCTTTCTTTTTTATTTTTTATTCCAAGGCACTGGGAGACTTATCCCAGATCAGGCAAGGTTCTCATTGATATGTCACTCCAGGTGTTAATTTTCAGATTAGGCCTATTGATAATAAAAGATTCTCTGAATCCTCAAGCTTCTAACTTAACACAATCCAGGAGAAATTTCCCTTGTTGCTTCTTCCCATATCTGGAATCACACTGTTACAATTATTCTACATTATATATACTACATTATATATATGATCTATTTTTCAAGATGTTTAGCTATCATTAATTTGACCAGAAGCCTGGTTATACATCATGTAATACAAAAGGCAACAATCTTATAAAATAAAAAGATTACAAATAATACAGCTAATAACAACATAATTAAGGTTACAAATAGGGATTTAAGCCATGAGCTTTCAGGACCAAACCATCTTTCTAAAAGATCACCAAGGCTGGGAAATGGATCATCAAAGGCAGCAATCTGATTTTTCATGTGACTCATTAAATGTGTTTCATCTGGTGTGTAAACACAATGTTCAGTTTGAATTATAGCACAAGTACCCCTTTGAGTTGCTGTAAGGATATCAAGGGCCATATGATTTTATAATACAGCTTTTCTCATCATAAAGACCACAAAATTTAGTAGGCTAATAACCTGGTTGCTATCACTTAACGCTTTTTAAGTGAATTTTGTTATGACTTCAGTGTGAGAAATAACATTTTCCAATCCTACTAAAGGTACAAAAATAGCTTCTAAGTAATCATACCAGTTAAATACAGATCTCTTGGTCCATCAGGCTTGTATTGATGGTAAATATGCTGGAGTCACTTCTAAATTTGTATGCAAGTGGCCTGGGGCCCAAGAAAATCTTAAAGTATACCTTCCAAGCCAGTCTGGTGGAAGTGAAGGCCATAAATTAAACCCACAAAGCCACTGAGTCCCGTTAGGTGCCTGTCATCCAATATATTTCTGGACATCTGACCCAATCTGTTTCAACCATCCCATGACTGAGGCAATATCCTTTCTAATAGTCTAGAGACATTTTTTTTTTTTTTTTTTTTTGTCTGAAATTTTTTTTGTTGTTCTGATTGAGCTTGAATAACCTTAAGTGAAAATTCATATTCATGGCCAGGGTCAGAATAAGTATGTTTGATAGGCCAAGTGGGTTCCATCTAGTGATATCAGGAGTAGCCCAGACAGCTATAATTCCTTTCTTTTAAAATAAACTTTCTCAGAACCAACCAATCAGAGCCTTGGAAGGGAGAAACCCACTAAGGTAAACCAGATACTGGATGCAGGTAATTGACCACAAACCCAATAATTTGATGAATTTCTAAAATTTGTATGAGATCACGCCCATGATAGGAAAACATTTGATTTGTATAAGAGTCCAAGAAACTAAGAAAATGTTATGAAAAATCATACGTGTTAGGTGCAGAATTTTGGGACTGCTGTGTACTTCTGCTGTCTGATTCTTATCCTGGTTTTGGTGTTTCCTTATTATCAGAGAGTTGCTTTAAGGTGAGTTTGAGCTCAGCAGTTCTCCCTATAGACCAGAATGGTACATGAGCCATTTTTAAGTGGGAAATATGAATCCGAGATTAAATTCCCTTCATTTTACTGCTCATGAGCTACTCAGAAGAATCTGATAAGACCCTTTCCATTTAGGTTGGAAGGAGTCCTTTAAATGATGTCTTTTCCAATGTACATTGTTAGTCATGGGAAATCTGATTTTCATTTGAGGATAGATTATTGTGATAATCTTCAGAAACAAGTTTAGAATGCCTTGTCAATAATTTGATTAAACACTTTCAATAAGATGATATAGCTCCCTTAAGTAATATCAGATCATATAGTGCTTCAACCAATCTCATTGGTCTCCCTGTAATAATATCAAAGGGAAATAAGTGATGTTTGCCCACGGAATGGATCTGAGATTTAAGAGAAGCAATGGAAGGGATTTAGGGCAAGGTAAGGAATAAGCATCCATAATTTTAGCCAATTTTATTTTAATTGTTCCATTCGTCCTTTCCACAAACTCAGAAGATTGGGGGTGATAGGCACAATGGAAATGTTGCATAATTGTCTAACATTTATAAATTTCCTAAATAATTTGTCCAGTAAAGTGGGACCTTTATCACTATGTAGATAGAAGGAGATTTCCCAGATGGAAATTACTCTTTCTAAAAGCAACTTCCCTATCTATTGTGCCATGATCCTTCTGCATGCTTAAAGATTTGAGTACAAAGTAATTAGGAAACTTGCATATTTCTGCAACATGTAACACTTTAGTATAATTGCTAGAATTATGACTGATAACATTAAATCAGGACATATCAGATGTTAGGGATTCCATATAAATTTTGGATATCTGTAATTATATTTATCTATATATTACAACCTAAAATTTGCTTTTAATCACTTGATAACATTTTTGAAGTAAAAATATTAAGCAAACTTAACTTAACATTTATTTCTGAGGTTCCTCAGAGATGTTTCTTCAAAGCATCCATCCCAGTGTCAGGTGGAGACTAAAAAACTTAGATTTTGATATTTGGAAATGTTATTAGAAATATCAAAAAGATTCTAAAACACAGGATCATAGATCGCTGAAGCAACACCTATTCACTTAACCAATGTCACAAAGAAAATAAATATAGATCATTTAAGGGCACAGAAACTCACAGAATCTGTTATTAAAAGGGGAACTTCAGTTCAGTTCAGTTGCTCAGTCATGTCTGACTCTTTGAGATCCCACAGACTGCAGCACGCCAGGCCTTCCTGTCCATCACCAACCTCTGGAGCTTGCTCAAACTCATATCCGTCAAGTTAGTGATGCCATCCAATCATCTCATCCTCAGTCAGGCCCTTCTCCTCCTGCCTTCATCCTTCCCAACATCAGTGTCTTTTCCAGTGAGTCAGTTCTTCGCATCAGGTGGGCAAAGGATTGGAGCTTCAGCATCAGCATCAGTCCTTCCAATGAACATCCAGGACTGATCTCCTTTAGGATTGACTTGTTTGATATCTTTTAAAGTCCAAGGGACTCCCAGGAATCTTATCCAACACCACAGTTCAAAAGCATCAATCCTTCAGTGCTCAGCTTTCTTTATGGTTCAGCTCTCACATCCGTACATGACTACAGGAAAAACCATAGATTTGATAGGATTGGACCTTTGTTGGCAAACTAATGTCTCTGCTTTTTAATATGTTGTCTAGGTTGGTCATAACTTCTCTTCCAGGTAGCAAGCATCTTTTAATTTCATGGCTCCAGTCACCATCTGCAGTGATTTTAGAGCCCAAGAAAATAGTTTCTCACTGTTTCCATTGTTTTCCCATCTATTTGCCATGAAGTGATGGCACCAGATGCCATGATCTTTGTTTTATGAAAGTTGAGTTCTAAGCCAGCTTTTTCACTCTCCTCTTTCACTTTCATCAAGAGGCTCTTCTGTTCTTCACTTTCTGTCATACGGGCGGTGTCTGAGCTTATTGATATTTCTCCTGGCAATCTTGATTCTAGCTTGTGATTCATCCAGCCCAGCATTCCTCATGATGTAAGTTAAATAATCAGAGTGACAATATACAGTAAATATACAAATTGATGTACTCCTTTCCCAAGTTGGAACCAGTCTGTTGTTCCATGTGCAGTTCTTACAGTTGCTTCTTGACCTGCATACAGATTTCCCAGGAAGCAGGTCAGGTGGTTTGATATTCCCATCTCTTGAAGAATTTTCCACAGTTTGTTGTGATCCACACTGTCAAAGGCTTTGGTGTAGTTAATAAAGCGAAAGTAGATGTTTTTCTGGAACTCTCTTGCTTTTTCAATGATCCAACACATGTTGGCAATTTGATCTCTGGTTCCTCTGCCTTTTCTAAATCCAGCTTGAACATTTGGAAGTTCTCAGTTCATGTGCTGTTGAATCCTTGCTTGGAGAATTTTGAGCATTACTTTGTTAGCATGTGAGATGAGTACAAATGTGCAGTAGTTTGAACATTCTTTGTCATTGCCTCTCTTTCAGATTGGAATGAAAACTGACCTTTTCCAGTCCTGTGGCCACTGTGAAGTTTTCCAAAACATGTATTTCTGCTTTATTGACTATGCCAAAGCCTTTGACTGTGTGGAACACAAAAAACTGTGGAAAATTCTGAAAGAGATGGGAATACCAGACCACCTGATCTGCCTCTTGAGAAATTTGTATGCAGGTCAGGAAGTAACAGTTAGAACTGGACATGGAACAACAGACTGGTTCCAAATAGGAAAAGGAGTTCTTCAAGGCTGTACATTGTCACCCTGTTTATTTAACTTATATGCAGAGCACATCATGAGAAACGCTGGACTGGAAGAAACACAAACTGGAATCAAGATTGCCGGGAGAGACGTCAATAACCTCAGATATGCAGATGACACCACCCTTATGGCAGAAAGTGAAGAGGAACTCAAAAACCTCTTGATGAAAGTGAAAGTGAGGAGTGAAAAAGTTGGCTTAAAGCTCAACATTCAGAAAACGAAGATCATGGCATCCTGTCCCACCACTTCATGGGAAATAGATGGGGAAACAGTGGAAACAGTGTCAGACTTTATTTTTCTGGGGTCCCAAATCACTGCAGATGGTGACTGCAGCCATGAAATTAAAAGACGCTTACTCCTTGGAAGGAAAGTTATGACCAACCTAGATAGCATATTCAAAAACAGAGACATTATTTTGCCAACAAAGGTTCGTCTAGTCAAGGCTATGGTTTTTCCTGTGGTCATGTATGGATGTGAGAGTTGGACTGTGAAGAAGGCTGAGCACCGAAGAATTGATGCTTTTGAACTGTGGTGTTGGAGAAGACTCTTGAGAGTCCCTTGGACTGCAAGGAGATCCAACCAGTCCATTCTGAAGGAGATCAGCCCTGGGATTTCTTTGGAAGGAATGATGCTAAAGCTGAAACTCCAGTACTTTGGCCACCTCATGCGAAGAGTTGACTCATTGGAAAAGACTCTGATGCTGGGAGGTATTGGGGGCAGGAGGAGAAGGGGACGACAGAGGATGAGATGGCTGAATGGCATCACTGACTGGATGAACGTGAGTCTCAGTGAACTCCAGGAGTTGGTGATGGACAGGGAGGCCTGGTGTGCTGCAATTCATGGGGTCGCAAAGAGTTGGACACGACTGAGCGGCTGATCTGATCTGATCTGAGTGCAGCATTTTAACAGCATCATCTTTGAGGACTTGAAATAGCTCAGCTGGAATTCCATCACCTCCACTAGCTTTGCTCATAGTGACACTTCCTAAGGCCCATCTGCCTTCAGACTCAAGGATGCCTGGCTCGAGGTGAGTGATCACACCATAGTGGTTTTCTGGGTTGTTAAGATCTTTTTTGTATAGCTGTTTTGTATATTCTTGCCACCTCTTCTTAACATCTTCTGCTTCTGTTAGGTCCATACCATTTCTGTCCTTTATTGTACCCATCTTTCCATGAAATATTCCCTTGGTAGCTCTAATTTTCATGAAGAGATCTCTAGTCTTTCCCATTCTATTGTTTTCCTCTATTTCTTTGCATTGGCCCCTTAGGAAGGCTTTCTTACCTCTCCTTGCTTTTCTTTGGAACTCTGCATTCAGATGGGTTTATCTTTCTTTTCTCCTTTACCTTTAGCATCCTTCTTTTCACAGTTATTTTTGTAAGGCTTCCTCAGACAACCATTTTGCCTTTTTGCAAAGGAGCATTTAGACAAAATAAAATTTCCAATCTTGCATTAGCTTACTTAACAAAGTTAACTTCAATCTAAATTTAGTTAATCCTGACTGTGTATTGCAGACCTAGAAAAATATGTGCAATCTAAAAGTTGAAAGTTTGATTTTATTTGGTGGAAATTTTAGGACTTGACCCCAGGAGACAGTATCTCAGGTGATCCCGAGAAAGCAGGGGTAGAGCAAGGCTATATACAAGATTTCAGTGAGGGACAGGTCATCTGAATATTAAAAGGTTTAGTGCTAATTAAGAGAAAACTAAATCTCTTTTATAAAGAGATTTAGCCATCTTCTATGTATGAGAAGATGCAAGCTTCTGGGCTTGCTGCAATCATTTCTTTCATATGCATCTAGTTATTTGGGGCCAATCCTGCTTTCTTTAATGTTCACATACTAATTTCTTATTTCCTTTAAGAGATGGAAAATGTGGCTGATGGCCCCTTCTCATATCACCCACCCCCCAGCATCTCAGCTCTTACTGGGGAGGAAGTAGGTGATGGCTTCCAAAGAGCTGACTTTGTTTCACCTGGGCTCAGAAATTTGCATTTGGAAAAGTCTTGTTTACTGGAAGACTTTAGAGCAGAACACATTTCATTTCATAGTATAAAACTTTTTCCTTAGTGTTCCTCTTCATAATCTCTCATTACTTTTTGTATCCAGCCTTTCATTTTTCCTCTAAATAAAATTAACCAACTTATTTGTTCTCACTAAAATGTAATTTCATTTCTCATATCTCCTTTACTAAAAACATACATTTTATTTCCTACGGTATCCTGAAAAGTTGCTGTATTATTTCTAATAGCTTTAATTGCATGTTTAAATTAGAATCCTCAACTGTTAAAACTTTAATTTTAATAAAACTAAGAAGCAAGCGATTATGAACTGTCTTTACATTGGCATTTTATAAATTAGTGAGCTTAAACATCAGTAATAATTTTTAAAATCATTTGTCATCTTATAGAGAACATTTTAGGTGATACCAAACAGTTTCATTGGGCTTCCCAGGTGGCACTAATGGTAAAGAACTCACCTGCCAATGCAGGAAATGTAAAAGTCACTTGTTTGATCCCTGTCAGGAAGAGCCCCTGGAGAAGGAAATGGCAATCTACTCCAGTATTCTTGTCTGGATAATTCCATGGACAGAGGAGCCTGGAAGGCTCCATGGGATCACAAAGACTCAGACATGATTGAAGCAACTGAGCATGCATTCAGACATTTTCATTAACATTCTCAAAATGCCCTTTTTTTTTTTTTTTTTTTTAGTAATTGATGTTTCAGTATCTTCTAAATAAACTTTCATCACTTAGTTTAAATGGGCACAGCTTTAGAATCCTAAATTTTCAAACATCTGGAAAGGTCATTTTGACAACTACAAAGTGCCACTTGCCAAGAGTGTTGCCAGCTCCTGAACAACAAAGGCATTTGCCATCAGCCTCTGCAGAGATTGAAACCTGTGCTACCGCAGCTGTTGACCTTCAACATGCCCTGAGGGAATTCAAGTGGAGTGAGTCACTCTGTGCTCCAGGGAATCTGGTGGTACAGGTCTTCAGATAGATATTTTCAGAAACTGATTTCATGATCTCAATCTTTGCATCTCTTCATACCTCGAAAAACACTAAGTCCTTTCATGATGACATCAGATCCTCATGACTAGCAGAAAACCTTTTATAAAGTAAACACTTGATTGCATTGAACCCCCGCTTCACCAAAATCTTATATATTGACTTTCTCCCCACCCCCTACCTCTTTGGTGCAATCTCTCAGAACTATCTGAGGTGCTGTCTCCCAGGTTACAGTCCTCATTTTGCTTCAAATAAAACTTAACTAGAAATTCTCAAGTTGTGCATCTCTTTTATTTGACAGTTGTGGTGACCCTGAAGGGACCCAGAGTGGACTTATCTCCTTTGCCTGAACCCTACAAGCAACCAGAGCTTTGGTACCAGCAGCAGCCCCTTGCACCCATCTGCCTCCTTGAAGAGTGTAGATTAATTTGTGTAAGTCTTTCCTGGTTCTCAAATCTCCCATATTCATTGAGATTCTGAGTTTTATTTGGCAGTGGAGCAGATTACCTGCTCCTTTCCAGTTGGAAAGACTCAGTGGGAGCAGGTGAAATATTAGGGGCATACCCACACATGGTCTAAACACTCAGTGGGACTTGATTGAAAGATACAAAGAAATTCCCACACAGTCAAAAGATACTTGGTAGGGGTGCTAGCTGAAGATAACCAGGGAAACACCCACACAGTGGAAATGTACTGAGGGGGGTTCAATTGAAAGAAACTGAGGGATACCCGTGGCTCAGTTGAAAAGATACTGTGGCTACTCCACTGTAGGGGACTGAGTAGTCTTGGTTGAGTGGTTAGGTAAGAGGCTGATCTGACACATTTTTCTTCAATTTGTCTGTCTTCATAGAATTTGTTAGGATAAAAGTGAGGAAAATACATGAGAGCTTTGCTCCAAAGAAAAGGAACAAGACTCCTTCCAGCCAGTTATGGCTTTCTCAGGTGATTGAGAAACCTATGGCAGTGGTGGAGGCCTGATTCTCCTACTTTGCAGTGGTCCCATAGGGAAACCCACTCAATTAAAACACTAGCTCATTTGGGGGTCACAGTATGAATTGGCCATTCAGCAACCTGAGCAGCCACAGAGGTCTTAGATTGCCAGAGGCAGAATTGGAGACATGTAAGAGGAGCTGAAATGATTCTGGGGTGACTCTTGGAGGAGTTAAGCTCACAAGCAGCACATAGGCCCACCAAACAGTTTCACTGGTGATTGCTAATCCCTGAAAAATTCAACTTAAAGTGGGAAACAGAATCTCAAAAACAGAAATGAAGGATGTCAGAAAGCCAACCTCTGACTAACACTCTAGCCGATCCAGTACAATACATATATAGCTCATACTTGCAAGTACTTTAATTAATTGGAGAAATTATACTAAATGAGATCTCAACAAAGTGCTCAAACTGAGGTTCTTTTGATATTCCAAAATTGATATTTTTTCACGCACAGTTAGAAAAAGCCTGCTGTAAGGTCAAACAGACTGAATGGAATGCTTACTTTGGTATCTAGAAAGTTCTAAAAGAGTAAACAGTAGAGTAACTTCTTTCAGGAAATCAACAAGAAATTGCTTGAAAGTATATCAAAACTAAAAAAAAGGCCACTAGCACTGACTCTGCCAGGCCATAGGTCTAGTGGAAATGGAAAGTCACATTTGCTATTTAGTCCATCTGGCATTTTATTTCTGGGTATCACTTTGCCATCTTTTGGGGGTGTTCTTGCCACTTGGCTTTTGATTTCTGGTCATCTCTTTGCCTTTTGTTTTATTTGGAGTATGATGCCCAGCTGGTGAGGTTCTGGTTTGGATTGGTATTGTTGGTTTGGTTTGCATGCACAGGCATCTGGTACAAAATGCTAGAGCTAATGTGGGAATTTTTCCCTCTGAGGTTCCAATGCCCCACCTGGGAACCCCTTGGAAAAAATTTTTTTTGACTGGTCAAACTGTAGCTATGATCCAATGCCAAGAAAAATGGCCTAAAAACTTTAGATCTTTATTGACATAGGATAGGAAAATGGACTAAAGTTCCCTTATGTTCAGGACTTCCTCCTGTAATTAACAGGCTGAGGCTAATCAAACTAAGACCCCCCACTTCCCAAGAGGGACAATCCCTGCTGGGACCAAACTGCCCTTGTTATCAGAGCCAGTTTGAGCACTATCTGGTCTAAATTTTGGCAATAAAACTAGGACCACAGAAAAATTTTGACAATGTGGTCACAATATTCTTTAGACTGCAGAGAGAGCTTGAAGAAAAAATTATCTCTTTAAGAATTCTTGCCCTGAGGAAATAACTCCCCCTATACCTTTACACCCGGAGAAGGTAATGGCAACCCACTCCAGTACTCTTGCCTTGAAAATACCATGGGCAGAGGAGCCTGGTAGGCTGCAGTCCATGGGGTCGCTAGGAGTCGGACACGACTGAGCGACTTCACTTTCACTTTTCACTTTCATGCATTAGAAAAGGAAACGGAAACCCACTCCAGTGTTCTTGCCTGGAAAATCCAAGGGACGCAGGAGCCTGATGGGCTGCTGTCTATGGGATCGCAGAGTCAGAAACAACTGAAGCGACTTAGCAGCAGCAGCAGCATACCTTTACACCAGCGCTCTCTGGATCACTTATCTAGACACATCTCTAATTCCTGGAAAAAAAAGAAAGAAAGAAAGAAAGAAAGGGAGAAGAGACAAAGCCTTTTGAAATCTTGTTCCAACCATTCTTTACTACTAGTGAGTTTTGTATTGTGACATCTGGTTTATAACTAAGTTTGGAAAACAAAGCTATAGGATTTCTTTTGTGTCTATGTATGTCTCAGTGTGTGACTTTGTTTTCTGGATAATATTGCTGATTGCTGAGATTAGTTTCTAATCTAATTGGCCTTAAAAAAAAAAAAGTAAGTGCTTACAAATCAAATAATTCTAAATACCAGAGAAATTAACCTAAATAATTTCAGGTTCATGTGAACTAGGAAATGTTCAGTATTAAGTATTAAATACGTGATATTAATGTTTGCTTGTTGACCTAACTAATATAGACCTAAGAGTAATTAACATTAAGAAAAATATTTTTATTGTACCTAGGCTTAATATGTTAAATATTATCATATCTGCTACAAGTTTGTGAGCAAGGAAATTATGTGTGTGAAGAAACTTCTAAAAATTTAAATGAGATATGAGTTTTTAGATAAATTCTATTAAGAATGCTTTAGGAATGTCTGTCTAAAATAGTCTCTCCATTTTGGGGTAACCTGAATTTCTAAGGGTTGTACTAAACTAAGTGTTGGAAGTCTATTGAATAGCTAAGTCATTTCCAAATAAGATTTTGAGACCTTTATTACTAATTGAACACTAATTTCCTCTTACAGAGAAACTAAAGAGATTTGGGACTAAAAAATAAATAATGTTTGGTGCCATTTTAAAATTTTCTCTCCAAGAAAGCAAAGGTTTTAGAAATTATCACTGGTATTTATGCTCACCAATCTATAAAATGTTAAAAGACAGTTCTTTGTTGCTTAAGGAAAGTAGGAAGTGCTTTTTTTTTTTTTTGGTAAGAAAAAAAAAAGTTATGAGGAATGGGATTGAATTTTGTAAAGGGAAAGGAGGTAAACTTGACTTATAGGTGACTTTTTAGGATGAAAAAACACAGTAATGGGTATAGAAGCTGAAAAGAAGTTTTGTGGATAATGAACCATGAGAAAAGAGTTCTGTATGTTAGATACAAAACTTAACATAAATTTAATTAAGTTTACCTTTTAAATAAAGTAAGTTGGTGCAAAAACTTGAATTTAGCTTTTCTCTCTGCTAAGGACACCTTTTCTTCAGAGGTTGAACTGCCTTTGATAATAGATTTAAGTTTCTCTATCTCTTAAAGGAATTGTTCTGAAATCCTTTGGCTTTCACTTTGGCTAAGTGAATAGCTGTTTCACAATGACCTATTATCCTATCTGACTGAGTGTTCTAAACCTTTTTGATATTTGTTGACAAAACTTCCCAAATCATTCTAATGAAGAGCTTGATTTCTAGCTAACTTTGGGATGCTTCAGAGGGTCCTTGAAACATCACAAAGAGATATTACACTAGTTAGGTTCATTTTGTATACAGAAATACATGGTAAGTATTATCAACTGAGTAGTAAGTCTTGGGTTATATTGTATGGTAAATGTTCCTAATATAGTTATCCTAGAAAATATGTGGAACTTCTGATATGTTTGGATAAAATGTTATCAGTCATAATTCTAGTTGCAATCTCAAAATATTGTCATAGCACTAACCAAATTTTGCAAAAATGCTTCCTCTTCAAGAAGGTTTATAGAAAGGATTTTTGGATAAATACCGGTTTCTGAACTGAGTGAGGATTCTAACGGAAAAGCTTATGGCTTCACAAAGGTTAACAAAAGGACTGAATGAACTGGTGAAATGCTTACCACTTTCATGTTTTCTATCTGAAAAATTGCCAGTTTGAATCTGTGTCTTCCAGGTGTAAGAAAAACCTTCCCCTCAAACTAATTATGACAGTAATTTTATAAAATTATATTTTATAAACAAATTGAAACATTTATCTTTTCTATCTGAACCCTCCAGAGATTGGAAACTCTTAGTTTCCAGTAACTGTATCAGATAAATTAGGAAAGTTATCTCACTAATAGGTATAGAAATCTCAAGGAATTTTGGAGACCTTGAGAAGGGAGGGATTCACATCTTAATTTGGTTATATTTGGTTAAAATGATGGTGATTTTAGGCAGAAAAAAAATGTTTCAATGAATGTTAAATCCTAGTTTGTTAATGGAGGCCTGTATCTACTGTGATGCATTCCCTTGATAGATCTTTGCTGTTAGAGTATATTATGTAAAATTTAATTAAATTTTTAATGACGCTCTAGGTTTATTTCTGAAGCTTATCTCAGTAATCTATCAGTGGATAAAGATCAAATGTTTCAATCTACAACCAAGACTGGAAAAAGACATAATTTAAGAAAATGTCTCCAATCTGGATGGAAGCACCTGTCAGCTACTCTTAACTGACACACGCACAGCGAAAATGAAAGGATATTGACTCTTGGACTAACTCCCACTTCCAAAGGCCCCCTAAGCTGGCCCCAAAGGCCCTTAAGCTGGCCCCAAAGGCCCCTAAGTCTATAGAGAGGCCTGCTGGCTCAAACTCAGATTAAAACAATGCTCAAACAGAGGAAACTGCACTATAGTAGGGTGAGAAAAAGATGACATCAGAAGTAAGACAGCTTGCCCAAGATGCTGATGTGATTTGTATGATCATTCATAATGTTTTCTTGAGTCCTTGGACCTATTCCTATCAATCAAATGTTTTCTATCATGAACATGATTCTAAGTTACTTTAAAACTCAATCCAATTGTTGAATTATGGCAAATTACCTGTGTTTAGTACTTCTGGTTCACCTTGATGGATTTCTGTCCTCCAGGGCTCTGATTGGATAACCCATAGGAAATTTATTTTAGATGAGAGTACAGTTCTGTTCTGTCTATTCCTGATATCACTAGATGGTATCCTCTCACCTGGCCAATTAATAATACCTGCTCTGATGCTGGCCATAGATTTAAGTTTTCTCTTAGGGTTATTCAAATTCAATCAGAGTGACAAACTAAGTCTTAGTCAAAAAAACTAACCTCTCATCTATTAAGAGGAAAACTCCCACAGTTATGGGATGGATCTTTATGGTTAGCACCAGGCTTTGGTTGTTAAAGTTTAAAAGCTCCTGTACGTTGAGAACAATTAAATCATATTAAAAATGATAAACCTGGTAATATTATAAGACAAGGTTGGGTTCTGTATGAACTATGCCTATTATTACCCTTAGAGAGAGTGATTGATATAGAACTCAGTGGATTTGTGGCACTAATATATGGCTTTGACATCTACAGGGGTGGATACTAAAGTGTAGCCTGGGATTCCCATGAATTTAAGGTCATACACACTAACAATTTAGAGGTAACCCCAACCAATCCACCACTGATATGATCCCAATGTGTCAAAACATCTGTACTCTACTAGTATGACAACTTAGCAGCTATTTTTTTTGTGTGCGCATATGCCTTCAATGGGATTGGAGGAGGTAATTGGCTACATTGAAGACTTAACAACTTTCATAAGCTTTAAATGATAATAACTGAGCTATTAGTCTATTGAATTCTAAGATCTCTTTGATGAGAAAGGCAGTGCTACACAACTACAAGGCCCTTGACAACTTGCAGCATCTCAGGGAGTTATCTGTGCTATAATTCAAACTGATTGCTATATTTTCATACCTGATAAATCCTTTAATGTAACACATTTGATGAACCGTATGAAAAATCAGACTTTTGCTTTAAGTGACCATTCCCTAGTCTTGACAATCTTTTAAAAAAACTGGTTTGGTGTGGGAGGCTCATGGATAAAATATTTACTTTTAATTCCACTAATGTTATTAACTATACTATTTGTATTTTGCCTGTTTCACAAGATTATTGTTTCTTGTATTACCAAGTGTATGATTGAGCCTCCAATGAAAATAATTATGACTAGACTTGAAGCAGTTGATCAAATGTATAGCTTGATATGGGATCAATTATTGTAATAGTGTAACTCTAGATATTGGAAGATGCAACAAGAGGGAATACTTTCCTGGACCATAACTAGAAGACAGGTGTCCAGAGATCTTTGATTATGAAGACCTAGCCCAGTAATATCACATTGAGTGGCCTATCAGCAAAAACCTTCTTAGAAATGGGAATGAGCCTTTCCAGCAACACGGGACAAAATGGTCATGAAAGTATGCCCCCAAAATATGGTCAGATTTATGACCACAAGGGGGCCATACTACAAATGGCACTTACCTAGAGCATTGCAAATGACTGAACAGCAAAGTCATTTGCCATCCACCTCCATTTGCCATCCACCTCCATTTGCCATCCACCTCTACGGAGATTGAACCCCATTCTGCTATAGCTATTAACCTTCAACAACCCCTGATGGAGTTCAGGGTGGAATGAGGAACTCTGTGCTCAACGGAATCTAGTGAGGCAGGATTTTAGATAATTGGATATTTTTAGGAACAGATTATATGATTTCAATCCTTGCATCTCCTCATATCTAGTTCAGTTCAGTTCAGTTCAGTCACTCAGTCATGTCCAACTCTTGGCAGCCCCATGAATTGCAGCACTCCAGACCTCCCTGTCCATCACAAACTCCCAGAGTTTACCCAAACTCATGTCCATCGAGTCGGTGATGCCATCCAGCCATCTCATCCTCTGTCGTCCCCTTCTCCTCCTGCCCCCAACCCCTCCCAGCATCAGAGTCTTTTCCAACGAGTCAACTCTTCACATGAGGTGGCCAAAGTATTGGAGTTTCAGCTTCAGCATCAGTCCTTCCAATGAACACCCAGGACTGATCTCCTTTAGGATGAACTGGTTGGATCTCCTTGCAGTCCAAGGGACTCTCAAGAGTCTTATTCAACACCACAGTTCAAAAGCATCAATTTTTCAGCACTCAGCTTTCTTCACAGTCCAACTCTCACATCCATACATGACCACGGGAAAAACCATAACCTTGACTAGACAGACTTTTGTTGGCAAAGTAATATCTCTGCTTTTTAATATGCTATGTAGGTTGGTCATAACTTTCCTTCCAAGAAGTAAGTGTCTTTTAATTTCATGGCTGCAATCACCATCTGCAGTCATTTTGGAGCCCATAAAAATAAAGTCTGACACTGTTTCCCCATCTATTTGCCATGAAGTGATGGGAACCAATGCGATGATCTTAGTTTTCTGATATTGAGCTTTAAGCCAACTTTTTCACTCTCCTCTTTCATCTTCATCAAGAGGCTTTTTAGTTCCTCTTCACTTTCTGCCATAAGGGTGGTGTCATCTGCATATCTGAGGTTATTGAGATTTCTCCCAGCAACCTTGATTCCATCTTGTGCTTCTTCCAGCCCAGTGTTTCTCATGATGTACTCTGCATAGAAGTTAATTAAGCAGGGTGACAATATACAGCCTTGACGAACTCCTTTTCCTATTTGGAACCAGTCTGTTGTTCCATGTCCAGTTCTAACTGTTGCTTCCTGACCTGAATATAGGTTTCTCAGGAGGCAGATCAGGTGGTCTGGTATTCCCATCTCTTTCAGAATTTTCCACAGAATTTTGTGATCCACACAGTCAAAGGCTCTGGCATAGTCAATAAAGCAGAAATATATTTTTCTGGAACTCTCTTGTTTTTTCGATGATCCAGTGGATGTTGGCAATTTGATCTCTGGTTCCTCTGCCTTTTTTAAAACCAGCTTGAACATCTGGAAGTTCATGGTTCACGTATTGCTGAAGCCTGGCTTGGAGAATTTTGAGCATTACTTTACTAGCGTGTGAGATGAGTGCAATTGTGCAGTACTTTGAACATTCTTTGGCATTGCCTTTCTTTGGGATTGGAACGAAAACTGACCTTTTCCAGTCCTGTGACCACTGCTGAGTTTTCCAAATTTGCTGGCATATTGAGTGCAGCAGTTTTATAGCATCATCCTTCAGGATTTGAAATAGCTCAACTGGAATCCCATCACCTCCACTAGCTTTGTTCATAGTGATGCTTTCTAAGGCCCGCTTGATTTCACATTCCAAGATGTCTGGCTCTAGGTGAGTGATCACACCATCGTGGTTATCTTGGTCATGAAGATCTTTTTTGTACAGTTTTTCTGTGTATTCTTGCCACCTTTCTTAATATCTTCTGCTTCTGTTAGGTCCATACCATTTCTGTCCTTTATTGAGCCCATCTTTGCATGAAATGTTCCCTTGGTATCTCTAATTTTCTTGAAGAGATCTCTAGTCTTTCCCATTCTGTTGTTTTCCTCTATTTCTTTGCATTGATCACTGAGGAAGGCTTTCTTATCTCTCTTTGCTCATATCTAGAGAAACACTAAATCCCTTCGTGGTGACATCAGATCCTCATGACTAACAAAAAACCTTTTGTAAAATGAGTGCTTAATGGCATTGAACTCCTCCTTCACCCAACCTTATATACTGACCTTCCCCCACTGTTCCTTTGGAGGAGTCTCTCAGAGCTATCTGAAATGTTGCCTCCCAGGCTGCAGTCTTCATTTTGCACTAAATATAACTTACAATTCTCAAATTGTGCATATTTATTAGTCAGCACAAATTTGTCAGCAAGGAAATTAACTCAAGTGAAGAAACTTTTAAGGGTGGAAAATGTAAATGATATTGGAGCTTTTAGATAAACTCTATTAAGAATAATTATGCTTTCAAAATGTCTGTCTAAAATAGTCTTTTCAGATTTTGGTAACCTGAATTTCTAGGGTTGTGCTTAGAACACTAAGTCAGATGGGATAATATGTCATTTTGAGACAGTAGCTATTCACTTAGCCAAAGTAACAATAGAGGATTTCAGAACAGATTAAGAGAAAAACAAACAAAAAAATAAACAAACCTTAAATCTATTATCAAAGGCAGTTCACCATCTGAAGATTCCTCTTAACAGAGAGAAAAGCAAGTGATGCAAGTTTATTCAAGAGCTAGGTCATTTCCAAATAAAATAAAATAAGATTCTGAAACACTGATTACTGGAAACTAATTTCCTCTTACAGAGAAACTAAAGAGATTTTAAGCTACTAATGAATAATGTTTGGTTCCATCCTGAGATGTTTCCTATAAGAAAGTAATTTTTTTTCTTTTAAGAAATTATTATTTCTTAAAATAATAAGAAATTATTATTTCTTAAAATAATAAGAAATTATTATTAGTATTTATGCTCACCAATCTATATAATGCTAAAATAAAGATCAACTCTTGTTTGCTTAAGGAAAGTAGGATGTGTGTTTTCCATAAAGGAAGTATGAGGAATGAAATTTTATTTTACAAAAGGAAAAAAAAGTAGGTCTGACTTAAAGATGGCTTTTTAGGAATGAAGAACACAGTAATGGCTACCTAAAGAAGCTGAAAAGAAGTTTTTTTTGGAAAGCTTACTCTAAAAGAAGAGTTTTGTGCATGGTCAGGACTAAGTTTGAAATTTAATTAAGTTTATTTTAAATGAATTTAAAAGTAAGCTAGTGCAAAAAAAAAAAAAAATGGGCTTTTCTCTCTGTTAAGAGGAATCTTCAGATGGTGAACTTCCTTTGATAATAGATTTAAGGTTTGTTTGTTTATTTTTTTGTTTGTTTTTCTCTTAATCTGTTCTGAAATCCTCTATTGTTACTTTGGCTAAGTGAATAGCTATTGTCTCAAAATGACATATTATCCCATCTGACTTAGTGTTCTAAACCCTTTTGATATTTATTCACAATACTTCCTAATCATTCTAATGAAACACTTTTGACTTCTAGCTAATGTTGGATGCTTCAGAGGGCCTTTGAAACATCCCAAAGAGAGATATTACACTAATTTGGTTCATTTTATGTGCTGAATTACATGGGAACTATTGTCAATTGGGTAATAAATCTTGATTTATATTGTATGGTAAATGTCACTAATATAGATATGCTAGAAATTATATGGAGTACCTAGAATTCTGATATGTCCAGGTATAATGTTATCAATCATAATTCTAGTTACTATCCTCAAGAATTGGAGAAGGCAATGGCACCCCACTCCAGTACTCTTGCCTGGAAAACCCCATGGACAGAGGAGCCTGGTGGGCTGCAGTCCATGGGGTCGCTGAGGGTCGGACACGACTGAGCGACTTCACTTTCACGCATTAGAGAAGGAAATGGCAGCCCACTCCAGTGTTCTTGCCTGGAGAATCCCAGGGGAGCCTGGTGGGCTGCCGTCTCTGGGGTCACACAGAGTTGGACACGACTGAAACGGCTTAGCAGCAGCATCCTCAAGAGTTGTCACAGCTCTAACCAAGTTTTTCACAAATACTTCCTCAAGAAGATTTATAGAAAGAGCTTTGGGATAAATATGATTCTGAACTGGGTGAGAAAGTAAAGGATTGGAAAACTGATGACTTCACAAAGGTTAACAAAAGGACTGAATGAACTGACAAATATGCTTATAAAGTTAATTTGTCTGAAAAATGACTGGTTTGAATCTGTTTTCTAGTTGTGAATACATTCCCCTCAAACTAATTATGACTTACAGTAATTTGTTAAAATTATGCTTTTGTAAACAAATTGAAAATATATATCTTTTCTCTGTATCTGACCCCTCAGGAGAATGGGAACTTCTAGGATTCTAGTAACTTTATCAAATAAGTTAGAAACGTAATCTCACTAACAGGTACAGAAATCTCAAGGAATTTTTGAGACCTTGAAACGGGAGGAATTCACCTCGATCTGTTAGGTGAAATCTGTGTTAAACCTTTAGCATGATTTTCTTAGCCCTGAGAGGTTTTATTTTAAAAGTTCAGTCTGAGACTCTTTTTATAAAAGTTTCAGCAAAGCAAAAATGTCTATAATAGATTATAGTTATAAATAATCAGGTCACGTTTATTGAGAGTAGCTCTATTTTGCAAATAAATTAGTCTTAATTTAGTTACATTTGGTCAAAATGAGGGTTATTTTAGGGAGAAAATGTGTTTGAATGAATGTTAAATTCCAGTTTGTTAATGGAAGTCTGGGTCTACTAACACTCATTTCCTAAATATTTCTTTGCTGCTATGTTCTATTAGTGTAAAATGTAACTGAATTATTAAAGACACTCTAAGTTTATTTCTGAAGCTGATCTTAGTAATCTATCTTTGGATGAAGGTCAGATGGCTCCCAACCTGAAACCAAGACAAGAGAAAGACATAATATAAGGGACTGACTCCAACCTGAATGGAAAAACCTTTTTATCAGGTACTTTTAACTAGCTCATGCACAGTGAAATTGATTCTTCAATTAATTCCCACTTTCAAAGGCTCCTACACTGGACTGGTCTATAGCGAAGACTGGTGACCTCAAACACACATTAAAATGAGACTCAAACAGAGAGGAGGAGAAGAGGAAGATGCTATTAGGAGGATGAGATGGCTGGATGGCATCACTGACTCGATGGACATGAGTCTTGGTGAACTCCGGGAGTTGGTGATGGACAGAGGCCTGGCGTGCTGCAATTCATGGGGTCGCAAAGAGTCAGACACGACTGAGCGACTGATCTGATCTGATGGTCTTTTAAGTTTAAAAGCTCCTCTATATTGGGAACAATTAAATTATACTAAAAATGATAAACCTAGTAATATTATGAAACAAGACTGGGTGCCTTATCAGTTCAGTTCAATTCAGTCACTCAGTCGTGTTTGATTCTTTGTGACCCCATGGACTGCAGCTCAGTAGGCTTCCCTGTCCATCACCAACTCCTGGGCCTTGCTCAAACTCATGTCCATCAAGTCAGTGATACCATCCAATCATCTCATTATCTGTCCGTTTCTTTTCCTGCCTTCAATCTTTCCCTCCATCAGTACTTTTCCAATGAGTTACTTAGCATCAGGTGGCCAAAGCATTGAGCTTCAGATTCAGTATCAATCCTTTCAGTGAATATTCAGGACTGATTTCCATTAGGATTGATTAGTTTGATCACCTTGTTGTCCAAGGGCATCTCAGGAGTCTTCTCCAGCGCCACAGCTTGAAAGCATCGATTCTTCAGTGCTCAGTTTTCTGTGTGGTCCAACTCCCACATCCACACAAGACTACTGGAAAAAAACATAGCTTTGACTAGCTGGACTTTTGTTGGCAAGGTAATGTCTCTGCTTTTTAATATGCTGTCTATGTTTGTCATAGCTTTTCTTCAAAGGAACAAGCATCTTTTAATTTCATGGCCTTTTTGCATTTCATTTTCTTAGGGATGGCTTTGATCACCACCTCCCGTACAATTTTATGCACCTCCAGCCCTACTTCTTCAGGCACTCTATCAGATGTAATCCCTTGAATCTATTTCTCACTTCCATTGTAAGGGATTTGATTAGATGGTACCTGAATGACCTAATGGTTTTTCCTACTTTCTTCAATTTAAGTCTGAATTTTGAAATAAGGAATTCATGATCTGAGCCAGAGTCAGCTCCCAGTTTTGTTTTTGTTGACTGTATAGAGCTTCTCCATCATTCTAGATATGAAGAGAGGCAAAGACTGGGATCATGAAATCAGTTCCTGAAAATATCTAACTATCTAAAACTTGTTCCACCAGATTCCCTGGAATACAGAGTGCCTCATTCCACCCTGAATTCCCCCAGTAGGTGTTGAAGGTCAACAGCTGCAAAAGTACAGAGTTCAATCTTTGCTAAGGCAGATGACAAATGCCATTGTTGTTCAGGTACTTGCAATGCTCTTGGCAATTGCCAATTTATAATCGACAGATCCCCCTCATGATAAGAAATTTAATCATACTTGGGGAGCTGGCATTTCACAACCATTTCATTCTATTTGCTAGGAAGGTTCACTCCTAGTTCTGGAGAAGGGTTTGCTAATAGGCCACTCAATGTGCTAGTACTGGTAACCTGAATTTCTAGGGTTGTGCTAAACTAAGTGATGCAAGTTTATTCGATAGCTAGGTCATTTCCAAATAAATAAAATAAGATTCTGAAACACTGATTACTGGAAACTGGTTTCCTCTTACAGAGAAACTAAAGAGATTTTGAACTACTAATGAATAATGTTTGGTTCCATTAATGTCTTAGTATTCAAAGATCCCTGGAAACCTGTCTTCTAGTTATGGTCCAGGAAAATACTCCCTCTTTTTGCATGCTCTCATATCTAGAGTTACACTATTATAGTCATTGATCATATATTGAGCTATACAATTGATCAACTTCTGCAAATGTAGCTCTCATTATTTTCATTGGAGGCACAGTCACACACTTGGTAGTAAAAGAAAAACAATCTTGAAAAACACAAATAATATAGGTAATAAGTAGTGGAATTATAAGTAAATATTTCAACCAGAAGCCTTCCACACCAAACCAATTATTTAAGATTGTCAAGATTAGGGAATGGGTCACTTAAGGCAGAAATACGATTATTCATATGGTTCAGCAAATGCATTACATTACCAGATTCATCATGTATGAAAACTAAGCCTTCAGTTTGAATATGGCACAGGTATCTCCCTGAGATGCTGTAAGGTGTCAAGGGCCTTGCAGTTTTGTAACATCACCTTTCCCATCATAGAGATCTCAGAATTCAATAGGCTAATAACCTGGTCACAAAGCTTGGTGAGTGAAAGTTGTTAAAGTTTCAATATGGCCAATTACATCCTACAATCCAATTAAAGGCACAAAAATAGCAGCTAAATTATCATAACTGTAGAATACAGATCTCTTGACTCATCAAAACTACACTGACTGGAGTTATCTCTAATTTGTTACATATATGATCTTGAGTTCATGAGCATCCTAGGCTATACCTTCTTATCCATCAGCCCCAAGGTACAGGGCAAGGCCATAAATAAGTACCACAAATCCACTGAATTACATACCAATCACTCTTTCTAAGGGTAAAAATAGGCATAGTTCACAATTGAAGTCTGTAAAATTCAGACTTAAATTGAACAAAGTTGGAAAAACCACTAGACCACTCAGGTATGAACCAAATCAAATCCCTTAAGATTATGCAGTTGAAGTGAAAAATAGATTCAAGGGATTAGATCTGATAGAGTGCTTCAAGAACTATGGGTGAAAGTTCATGACATTTACAGGAGGCAGTGTTCAAAATTATCCCAAAGCAAAAGCTTTGGTTGCTGAAGGAGGCCTTACAAATAGCTTAGAAAAGAAGAGAAGCAAAAGGCAAAGGAGAGATGGAAAGATATACCCATCTGAATGCAGAGTTCCAAAGAATAGCAAGGAAAGACAAGAAAGCCTTCCTAAGTGATCGATGCAATGAAATAGAGGAAAACAATAGAATGGGAAAGACTAGAAATATCTTCAAGAATATTAGTGATACCAAGGAAACATTTCATGCAAAGATGGGCAAATAAAGGACAGAAATTGTATGGACCTAACAGAAGCAGTAGATACTAAGAAGAGGTGGCAAAAATACACAGAAGCACTATACAAAGAATATCTTAGTGACCCAAATGACCATTAGGGTGTGATCACTCTCCTGGAGCCAGACATCTTGGAGTGGGAGGTCAAGTGGGTCTTAGGAAGCATCACTACAAACAAGCTAGTGGAAATGATGCAAATCCAGCCAAGCTATTTCATATTCTAAAAGATAATGCTGTGAAAGTTCTGCACTCAATATCCTAGCAAATTTGGAAAACTCAGCAGTGGCCACAGGATTGGAAAAGGTCAGTTTTCATTCTAATCTAAAGAAAGGCAATGCCAAAGCATGTTCAAACTACTGCACAATTCCACTCATCTCACACACTAGCAAAGTAATGCTCAAAATTCTCCAAGCTAGACTTCAACAGTACATGAACCAAGAACTTCCAGATGTTCAATGTGGATTTAGAAAAGGCAGAGGAAGCAGAAATCAAATTGCCAACATGTGTTGGATCATAGAAAAAGCAAAAGAATTCCAGAAAAACATCTACTTCCACTTCACTGACTATGCTAAAGCCTTTGAACCATGTGGATCACGATTTGTTGTGATCCACATGGTTCAAATTGGAAAACTCTTCAAGAGATGAGAATACTAGACCACTTTACCTGCCTCCTGTGAAATCTGTATGCAAATCAGAAGAAACAGTTAAAACTGAACATGGAACAACAACCAGTTTCAAACTGGAAAAGGAGGATATCAAGGCTGTACACTGTCACCCTGCTTATTTAACTTATATGCAGAATACATCATGTGAAATGCTGGGTTGGATGAATCACAAGCTAGAATCAAGAATTTGGGAGAAATATTTGTAGCCTCAGATATGCAGATAACACCATACTTATGGCAGAAAGTGAAGAGGAACTAATGAGCCTCTTGATGAAAGTGAAAGAGGAGAGTGAAAAAGTTGACTTAAAACTCAGCATTCAAGAAACTAATAACATGGCATCTGGTGCCATCACTTCATGGCAAATAGATGGGGATACAATGGAAACAGTGACAGACTATATCTTCTTGGGCTCCAAAATCACTGCAGATGGTGACTGCAGTGATGAAATTAAAAGACATTTACTCCTTGGAAGAAAAACTATGATAAACCAAGATGGTTTATTAAAATGAAGAGATATTAATTTGCCAACAAAAATCCTTCTAGTCAAAGCTATGGTTTTTCCAGTAGTCATGTATGGATGTGAAAGTTGGACCATAAAGAAGGCTGAGCACCGAAGAATTGATGCTTTTGAACTGAGGTGTTGGGAAAAACTCTTGAGAGTCCCTTGGACTGCAAGGAGATCAAACGAGTAAGTCCTAAAAGAAATCAGTCTTTAATATTCATTGGAAGGACTGAGCTGAGGTTGAAGTTCCAATACTTGGCCACCTAGTGGGAAGAACTGACACATTAGAAACAACTCTGATGCTGGGAAAAGTAGAAGGCAGCAGGAAAAGGGATGATAGAGGATGAGATGGTTGGATGGCATCATTGACTCAATGGACATGAGTTTTAGCAAACTCTGGGAGATCGCAAAGGACATGAAAGACTGACGTGCTGTGATCCATGGGATCGTGAAGAGTCAGACGTGACTGAGGCACTGAACAACAATATCTAGACAAGTACTAAATTTGTCACGATGACATCAACTCCTCAGGAGTAGCAGAAAAGCTTTTGCAAAATATGAGCTTGATTGCACTGTACCCTCCTTGTTTCTTTGGAGTAGTCTCTCAGAGCTATCTGAGGTGTTGTCTCCAGGGCTGCAGTCCTCATTTTGTCCCAAATAAAACATAACTCACAATTCTCAAGTTGTGGATCTTTTACAGTTGACACTTTTATCCAACAGTTCTTATCTCATTTACATTTACCTTAAGGTTTTATCACATTGAGTTATTTTCTTATAAGAGATTAGTAAGTTTTTATTTATTAACTTAGGAAGTGTCAGGCGAGTGTATGCTCCTCGGTTCTGTCTCATTACAACAAAGATTTGGAGTGACGGACATTAAAGCCCTCAGCATGTCACAGCTCTCGGGTCTTGGACAGACAGTGTTATAGCTCTTAGACAAATCAGTGTTACAGCTCCATGTTACAGCTGTATTTTATTTAGATAATAATAGGAAAATCCATCCTCCAGGCGTGAGGGCATGTCGACCCAAAGACATGAAGATAAGAGCGCCCCAGCGCGCAGGAGAGAGAGAGAGCCCTTTGGCTCCTCTTTTTATATGTTTTTCTTTTCCCCCTGGGCCTGCCCTATGTAAATTGGGTTAGCCAGGAGTGTTGTTTGTTTTACCTGAGGTCCTCACTCCTGTCCTCGGACCTTCCTTTGTTCTATTTTCACGGGCTTTTCTCTTCCTTATCTTTTAGCCGCTGCCATTCTGGACTCCTTTTCCGTATTCTAACTACCTAACAGAAGAATACAGTATTATACTCAATTTTCATGATTCAATGACATCTATATTATTTTAGATCAACAAACATTAATATCAGGTATCAACTTAAAATTGAATATTTCTCAGTTTACATGAACCTGAAAGTCATCTTTGCCAGTTTTCTCTAAATGTAAGTGTTACCAAATCCAACCTTGCTCTGCTCGCCCCACAACAGGCCAATGAATCTGAGAGACAAGATGTTGAGGCAAGGGAAAAGGACTTTATTTGGAAAGCAGGTGACTGAGAAGATGGCAGGATAGCACTTGAAAATAACCATCTTATCAGGGTCTGGATGTCAGATTCTTTTATAGATCAGAGATAGAGGGAGGTGAGGAAGCAAAGTAAAAGGGAATTAATCTTGCAAACATCTCCTAGAATGGCAAGCCTCAAGCAAGGGATGCATTAAATTCTCCCTTCCTGTCTATGGGTGGACAGGATTCTGAACAAGGGCATTTTGGTTTAGCATCAGGCAGAGGATCAGGATACCCTGAAGCAAGCCATTCTGTATGATCATAATAACAAACGCAATGAAAAACAAGTCAGAAAAACAGTTCTATCATGGAGTCAGAATTGGCTTCCTCTCTGCAACCATTCCGCATTGTCAAAGTACAGTACACAATCTTGTAGTAAAAGGGTTGACAACTGTTCTGCTCAGTCAGATGGATCTTTCTAGAAGTGTCTGCCATTTTTACCAGTGCTTCAAATGTTGAAATTTTTCTTTCGTTTTTCCATTTTTGGAAAGTATCTATCTTACAACAGTAGACTAAGAAATTCTGAACTTCAAATCCATGAGATAGCATCTCAAGTTAAGAAATTTAGTGCTTTTCTATGTATGGGAAGATGCGAGTTAGGGCTCATTAATATTATTTATTTGGTATTTACCTCAGCTATCTGGGCTTGTAATCCTGCATTTTCAGAGTTTGCTGAAGGCTAACCATAGGGATTGGTTAGAGTGGCTGAAGTCTAATGACTAGTAGGGGGCAGGTATTCCACTTCCTGAGGACTCACTGGCTCACATTGAAGGGCTGCAGTCACTGATTGCATTCCTCAGGTCTTCTTCTCTTGGTCATGAATGATCATTATCTGGGAAACACTACATGATCAACTCATGTCCCATGGCACTGGGAGGCTCATCCCAGTTAGGGCAAATATTCTTTTTACGCCGTTCCAGGTGTTAAGTTTTGGACCAGGCCCTGTCAATAATCAAAAATTCTCTAGATTCTAAGTTTAATCCAGGCAACATTTTCCCTTCTAGTGTGATACCTAGAATCACATTACTGCATTTATTTTATGTTGCAAATGTGATTTCCTCAAAATGTTTAGCCATAGAAGTTTTGTTTGAGGTCTATTTGCACATTGATTACTGCAAGAGATAGCAATCTTATAAATTAAACAGGATATAAGTAATGCAGACAGAGACATAGAGCAGCAGGGAGACACAAAGTGCAATTTGAAAACAAAGAACTATAATATTATATTATAGCTAGTTGTAATCCAGTTGTAATAATCAAGTGACCAAAGGAACCATAACTGATTTAATGAGCTATCTGAAGTTTCACTGCATTGGCCATGTACACTTATGTGTAGCCTAACCTTTGAGACCAGCATATGTTACTGGCAAGATCAACCAGGTAGAGAGAAAAAGATATATGTTCCAAAAGTCATAATCTAACAAATTATTGGAAGTCCTAATTAATTGAAGGAGAAGTTTTTCTTATACCTAGAAAACACAGATTTAAACCAATAATCCTTTCAGATAGAAACCATAAAAGCCATAAACCATAGTTATTAGTTTACTCAGTTTTATGTAAATAATCCTTTTGTTAACAGTTTTATGAAGTCATCAGATCTTTCAATAGAATTTTTCAGATTTTTTTCTCCCTTCAGGATTATGTTCTGAAAGTCAGAAACTTGTAAAGTCCTTTTTATAAATCTTGAAGAGGAGACATTTTGCAAAGGCATTAGAATGAAACCATAACTGTGTATGCTAACAAAAGATTTAAAGAAGGCAAGTTTAAATTTGGTTACTGTTGTGACATATAACACCTTTAGATAACTAAAAGTATGGCTGGTAATATTTTACCAATACATATCAGATTTTTAGGAACTCTGTATAATCTGTAAAATATCTGCACCGTTTACCATATAACTTAAAATTTTTATTCATTTGACAACTAGTTTAACATACCAAATAAAACTGATTAGTTTAATATCTCCCTTTGGGCTCCCTCAGAGACCCTTTGAAGCATCCCAAGGTTAGTTAGAGGTCAAAGGAACTTTATTATAATTTGATTTGGGAAACCGTGTCAAAGGAATACCAAAACATTTTAAAATACAGCAGAACCATAGATCACTGTGAAACTTAGCCAAAGTGACAATAGAAGATTTTGAAGGCAAATACAGATTATTTAAAATACAGATTATTAAAAAAAAAAAAAAAAACTTGATTTCTGTTATCAAAGGCAGTTTATCATCTTCAGAAAACTTGTCTGTTTTAACAGAGAAAAAATGAATTTACATTTCATACCAGCTTTATTTAAAAGTTCATTTACTGAATTAAACTTATATTAGGCTTAGTCAATCCTGACTGATCATGTACAAACCCTTTCTGGGGTCCATTTTTCACAAACCTTTCATCACTTATTTCAGAACAGTTTTAAATTTCAAGTTGTAGATTACCTGGAGAGAGCCTAAAACATATATTTCTAAGAGTTTACTCAAAACTCTTCTCATTTATATTTTCTTTCCTTAAATGTTCTTTGTTTAACAAAACCTAAAAAAAAATGTTTCTCTGAACAGAAAAAAAAAATCCAAATCCAAGTCTTAAGAAATCCTGATCATGCATAACTTTTCAGTATTTTTTATTTCTCACATCTTCTACTGAAAACACATATCTTAGTTTTCTTGAAGCTTTTTCCACTGTTAGTTACATTTTAGTTGACAAATTTGTAACAGATATAATACCTTATTTATGTTAAAACCTAGGCACAATGAAAGTATTATACTTAATAATATACTTAATATGTTGATGACTCAAGGCCTGTCTATATTATTATAATTAGATCAACAAACTTAACCATTAATACAAGATGCTAATTTAATATTAAATATTTCCCAGTTCACATGAACCTGAAACTTATTTAACTTGATTTTCTTGTAATGAGATTTTTTTTTTTTTTTGGTTTGTTTATAAGTACTTATTACTGTTATTTAAGCCAATTAAATAGAGCTATTTTTATAAATCAACCCTGGCAGTGCTATCCAAAAAAGGATATAAACATGTAAACAGCAAGGCCTCAGTTTACATCAAGATTTCAGTTCTGAGTCAAGTACAGCAATGTAAAACCCAACAAGAGTTTACAAAGAGATTGGATTATAATTGCGATTCTTACAGATGAAACAAGTCAGGCTCACTTGGCTTGATGGCTAAATATCAATATTTGTAGAAAAAGCAACTTTTATTACCTTGGACAAGCAAACTTCTAAATTACTTTACCCTTTCTAAAATTTGTATTAAAAAGACAGCAGAGATAAAGATTTCTGAGAAGACCAAGGAGGACATTTGCGTCTCAAAGACACTGGCAAGTTCTTTCTAAGATGACTTTGTTTCCCCTTTATTTAATATTTACAGGCTTTATAAGATGAGCAGAGATGGTTTGGGGAGTGGTAAAAGGATTTTTTGGAACCACTCTTCTGGTCCTATAAAGACTACCTTTGTAAGCCAAGGACAGTTTTGTTTTTTCTTTCCTTTACCCAAAGAATTGGGTGGCCTCCCCAGTAAGGATTGATGTACTTATCCACCCATGTTGGAAAGTCTTACCCTCCTCCTCTAGCTTAAGGGAGATGGCCTCTCAGGAAGCCTAGAGGCAACAGTCAGGCTCCCACAAGTCAATCTGGACTGAGGAAAGAAACAAAGGCAACAGGAAAGATAGGGAAGACTGACTGAGGAATCCTCCCTGTATTTCCACTGACCTGATCCTCAGCTTAAGGGAGGTGGAAGAAAGGAGGGCTCTCACCTGCTTGGGTGGGAGTGGGCTGTGGGCCTTTGGAACACACCAGAGAGAACCCTGGCCAGAATTTCTTAATTGCTTCCATAGTTACTAGCCTGTTTACAAAAGGTTCACAGAGAAAGAAATGAGAAAATGGTAGAGGAAGACATAGAGGACGCAGTTAGTACCAGATGTCTGTGCATTACCAAAGTAACCAGAATAAAACAAAACCTAATCAACCAGAAAGTCACATTAACATGACTTTTCAGTCCCATTAGGTTGGTGGCCTTTCTCGAAAGTGCCTTATAAAGAAAGCTTCATTTCAAAGGGAGAACACCCCAAGTAGTAGTCAGAGTCCCATGGATGGGAGCTGCTGTTGTTAAGTCGCTTCAATTGTGTCCGACTCTGTGCAACCCCATAGATGGCAGCCCACCAGGCTCCCCTGTACCTGGGATTCTCCAGGCAAGAACATTGGAGTGGGTTTGCCATTTCCTTCTCCAATGCATGAAAGTGAAAAGTGAAAGTGAAGTCACTCAGTCGTGTCCGACTCTTAGCGACCCCATGGACTGCAGCCTACCAGGCTCCTCCATCCATGGGATTTTCCAGGCAAGAGTACTGGAGTGGGGTGCCATGCTCCCCAGATTGGACAAGATTGAAAAGGCTCCAGTAGGACCCTGATGTCAAGCTGTTCAGGGGGAAAAGGTTATTTGAGTATTAAATTTACAAAGGAGAGTGGTATCTATCCGAGAGAGTCAATCAACTTGTTCCCCACTGTCAAAGTTACCTGGGGCTCCTGTAGAGGAAATTAGAATTGGTTGCTTCAAGTCCAAGGGAGCTCCCTGAGCATGTTCATTATCAGAGTGTTCCTCTCCTTTGTAAAACATTTCTGACTGTCAGATTGTTTAATTGTGAGCCATTCAGGGTCATTGCTCTTCTGATTTTAACATACTTGGCTCAGACGGTAAAGCGTCTGTCTACAATGTGGGAGACCTGGGTTCGATCCCTGGGTCAGGAAGATCCGCTAGAGAAGGAAATGGCAATCCATTCCAGTACTATTGCCTGGAAAATTCCATAGACAGAGGAGCCTTGTAGGCAACAGTCCATGGGGTTGCAAAGAGTCGGACACAACTGAGCGACTTCACTTCACTTCAATACACACTCCAAAGATCTTTTCTTTGGAATAGATGATATATTTTCCATTTTTATAAGCCTTAAAACCACAAAACACAAAAGGCACAGACAATTTCCAACAAAAATAGTACAAACAGATTCCAGCATTGATGCACACAGACAAACCAATTCCCCAATAGGGTAAATAAATTTACCGTATAAAGCAAATGAACTAACTCCAACTAGGCTACCCACTCCCACAAGAACTAGCTCCCAAAGGAACTGGTTCCATCTGGCCCATTCCCAAGTCAGGTAAATAAATTTACCTTACAAAAGAGCTAATTTCAACTAGGATGGGCTTGCCCCATGAGGGCTAGTTCCCAATGAACCAGTTCAGGGTAGGGTGCAACAATACCTCCCCTCTGCAAATTGGTATCCCAAGCATTTTTTGTGCTGTAAAGGAAAAGCCCCGATTGAGGGGAAAAAATGTTCCAAGTGTGTACAACGGAGTGACTTACACTCCAAAATCGAGCCCATCGGCTCTTCTTACAAAAGGACACTCAAAACAAGTAAACCGACTGAACCGGCTATCAAATTGGGTAGACTTACCCTACAAAAACATTTATTTCTGCTTTATTGACTATGTCAAAACTTTTGAATGTGTGGATCACAATAAACTGTGGAAAATTCTGAAAGAGA
Source organism: Bubalus bubalis (assembly GCF_019923935.1). NCBI lineage: Eukaryota > Metazoa > Chordata > Mammalia > Artiodactyla > Bovidae > Bubalus > Bubalus bubalis. The sequence goes on along the minus strand of NC_059178.1, from coordinate 48,804,828 downwards.
TGGGAATACCAGACCACCTGACCTGCCTCTTGAGAAATCTGTATGCAGGTCAGGAAGCAACAGTTAGAACTGGACATGGCACAACAGACTGGTTTCAAATAGGAAAAGGAGTATGTCAAGGCTGAATATTGTCACCCTGCTTATTTAACTTATATGCAGAGTACATCATGAGAAATGTTGGACTGGAAGAAGCACAAGCTGGAATCAAGATTGCCGGGAGAAATATCAATAACCTCAGATATGCAGATGACACCACCCTTATGGCAGAAAGTGAAGAGGAACTCAAAAGCCTCTTGATGAAAGTGAAAGTGGAGAGTGAAAAAGTTGGCTTAAAGCTCAACATTCAGAAAACGAAGATCATGGCATCCGGTCCCATCACTTCATGGGAAATAGATGGGGAAACAGTGGAAACAGTGTCAGACTTTATTTTTTTGGGCTCCAAAATCACTGCAGATGGTGACTGCAGCCATGAAATTAAAAGACGCTTACTCCTTGGAAGGAAAGTTATGACCAACCTAGATAGCATATTCAAAAGCAGAGACATTACTTTGCCAACAAAGGTCCGTCTAGTCAAGGCTATGGTTTTTCCTGTGGTCATGTATGGATGTGAGAGTTGGACTGTGAAGAAGGCTGAGCGCTGAAGAATTGATGCTTTTGAACTGTGGTGTTGGAGAAGACTCTTAAGAGTCCCTTGGACTGCAAGGAGATCCAACCAGTCCATTCTGAAGATCAGCCCTGGGATTTCTTTAGAGGGAATGATGCTGAAGCTGAAACTCCAGTACTTTGGCCACCTCATGCGAAGAGTTGACTCATTGGAAAAGACTCTGATGCTGGGAGGGATTGGAGGCAGGAGGAGAAGGGGACAACAGAGGATGAGATGGCTGGATGGCATCACTGACTTGATGGACGTGAGTCTGAGTGAACTCCAGGAGTTGGTGATGGACAGGGAGGCCTGGTGTGCTGTGATTCATGGGGTCTTGAAGAGTGGGACACAACTGAGCGACTGAACTGAACTGAACTGACCCTACAAATGAAATTGAGTCTGTCGACTCTAGAAGTTTGTTGGTTCCTTATCTTAACTGCCAAGCACTGAGGTCAGCCAGTGCCACTTCAGGGAATCTTGAAGGAAAGTATTCAAATAGCCACGGTAGCTGCTAGGGTCTTGTCCCAATATTCCCTGATTGGGGCCAGTCAACTATAAGCAGCAAGTCTCCTGGCTGGTCCACCAGACTGTTACCAAGTCCAAGCTCCCTCTGCTCACTGCACAACAGGCCAATGAATCCGAGAGATGAGGTGTCGAGCAAAGAAAATGACTTCACTCAGAAAGCAACTGACAGAGAGGATGGCAGGCTAGCACCTCAAAATAAGCATCTTATCAGGGTCTGGATGTTAGGCTCTCTTATAGATCAGAGATAGAGGGAAGTGAGGAAGCAAAGTAAAAAGGACATTAATCTTGCAAACATCTGAAATGGCAAGCCTCAAGCAGGGGATATGTTAATTTCTCCATTCCTGCCATCCTCAGGTGGACAGGTTTCTTAACAAAGGCGTTTCAGTTTAACAGTCAGCCAGAGGGGTAGGCTTCTCTGAGGCAAGCCATTCTGTATGATTACAATAACAAAAACAATGAAAAGCAAGTCAAAGAAACAGTTCCATCATGGAGTCAGATTTGGCTTCCTCTTTTGACACTGTCAGCCATCTCTTTACTACCCAAACTGTCAATTACACAAAGGAAAGAGACCATTAAGGACTCAACAGCTTCACCACCACGTCTCTGGCTCCAGCCCAGCCTCTCACCCACCACCAGAGGCTTGGCTCCTCTTAGCCCCTCCGCGACTGGCCACCGGCTCCCACCCCCACCGGCTCCCACCCCGCCCTGCCAGGGTCAGACTCACTGAGCCCGCACTGAATCCTGATTATTTTAAGCTACCTGTGGAAATGGCTTTCCTTGCCAATATTTGATTTAGGAGTAGGCATGTCACTGGCTTTTGACCAAAGAGATACCTGGGAAAGTCTGCTGGGGGACTTCTAGGAAAAACTTCCCCACTGTTGACACTCAAGGTTTCTCTTCTTCTTCTAGACAGGCACTCTCTCATATGATAGCCACTAGGAACAGGTGGCTATTTAAAATTAAATCAATTAAAATTCAGTGAAATTAAAAATTCAGTTCCTCAGTCACACTAGTTACATGTCAAGCGCTCATTGGCTGCCATATGGGACAGTGCAGACATGGAGTATTTCCATTGTTGCAGAAAGTTCTATTGGATAATGCTGTGCCTGGATATTTTCAGTTTGGATTTAATGCTGAAAGAGTGGTAGCCATCTGAAAAACACTGAAAGGGGCTAGGGATTGCAAGTGAAAATGGAGATAACCTGAGGTTTTCAAAGGTTGGCTTCCCTGACAGCTCAGTTGATAAAGAATCGGCCTGCAATGCAGGAGACCCCGGTTCAATTCCTGGGGTGGGAAGATCCCCTGGAGAAGGGATAGGCTACCCACTCCAGTATTTTTGGGCTTCCCTTGTGGCTCAGCTGGTAAAGAATCCCCCTGCAATGTGGGAGACCTGGGTTAGATTCCTGGGTTGGGAAGATCCCTGAGAGAAGGGAAAGGCTATCCACTCCAGTATTCTGGCCTGGAGAATTCCATAGACTGTATGGGATCACAAAGAGTCAGATATGACTGACTTTCACTTCACTTCACTTCACTGCAACATAAGTACTTTTTATTAAAGTTCAATAGAGCTCTTATAAATCCAATTATAATAATACCTTTAAAAGTAGAAATATCTCCTTTGTATAATGTGTACACAGATGCAAACAAACTAGAGATGTCATGGCTTTACTAAAAGGTTAGATATGAGCCAGGTATTACAATATTTATGTAAACTTACTGGTTAACAAACAGTTTGAATACTCTAAAGTTTCTTGCTCAGATGACTAAGGCTTACTATCTGTATGTTTGGGCTTGTTATAGAAACTGTGGGAGCAGAAAGAGACAAGAAGCAGCACTCAGAGATGCAGAACAACAGGGTCTATTCAGCATTGGTGCAGGCTCAGTGGTGTCTCCTCCAGAGGCTGAGGGCCCAGGCATTGTTCTGGGTATTTTATATACAGCACAGACTTCCCTGTCTTCAGGACTTTCCTGCTCAAGCAGCTCAGATCCCCCTCCCCAGGCAGCTTAGGTTCCTGAAGATGGGATGAGAAAGCAAGATTGCAGAAACGGAGGTAGTGAGCGGTGAGCAAAAGCTGTTTAAGCAAGATAATGGAAGCAGAAGGCAGAAAGTTGTTATTCTAGATCTGGGTTGGTATTCTAGTTCGGGGTTCCCACCTCAGGCTGAAAGAACATCATTTTTCAGAAGTTTAGATTTAAAACTGCCACTTTTTTCCTATGGTCTTATAGATCCTGCCTATTTAATTAGGCTTAGTCTAGGTCATTGTAGCCCGTATTCATGTTCTGGTTTAGACATTTGTGACACAAAGACAGTTGGTTTAGGTTTTTTTGGTTTTTTTGTTTTTTGTTTTTTTTCTTTTTTTTTTTTGAGGAAATAGAAAGGTGGCTTTCATTCTCAGCAGGTAGAAAAGGGGACACAGCATGGTCATGCCTCAAGATCTGCACCCCCATTCATGAGGAGTCTAGGGGCTTCTATAATGTAAGGCCTCGAAGTCAGGAATCAGTGATGAAGAACAAAGGTAACAGGATCTTGATTTCTTCCTCTTGCACTGTTTCAAAGACAGCCATAAACTGGTATCAGTAACCCAGTAATTGAGTCTGGCAGTTCAGTGCTCTACAACCTTCTTTCTGATAACAAAGAACAAGGGAAAGGTAAGGGTAAACACCAAATAGGGAATGTATTTAGCATAGAGTCAAATAATGGTTTTTTTTGTTTTTGTTTTTTTTTTTTGGCCTAAAGTTGCAAAACTCAATGGCAAGATTCATATCAAACTGAAATTTAACTTATGAAGTTCTATGCTTTGGAGTTTTAACTTATGACTTCAAAGGTTTGTATAAGGCATTTAGCAAAGATCTTTCAGAGTTTTTAAAGTAAGCCAAAGCAAAACCACTATTTTTATTTTATTAGCCTTTGGATATTCAGTCTGGTTCAGTTCATTTGCTCAGTCGTGTCTGACTTTTTGCGACCCCATGAATCACAGCATGCCAGGCCTCCCTGTCCATCACCAACTCCCGGAGCTTACTCAAACTCACGTACACTGAGTTGGTGATGCCATCCAACCATCTCAGCCTCTGTCGTCCCCTTCTCCTTCCCCCTTCAATCTTTTCCAGCATCAGGGTCTTTTCAAGTGAGTCAGTTCTCTGCATCAGGTGGCCAAAGTATTGGAATTTCAGCTTTAGCATCAGTCCTACCAATGAATATTCAGGACTGATTTCCTTTCGGATGGACTGCTTGGATCTTTTTGCTGTCCAAGGGACTCTCAAAAGTCTTCTCCAACAACATAGTTCAATTATTAGTACTCAGTTTATATTTTATGGCTCTTGTAACTATTGGTTTCCTCAGTACATTTAGTTAATATTTCCTTAGTGGCAAACTATATGCCTTGTTTATCCCATAATATAAATTAGATAAGGCCTATAACCACCTTACATAAAGCCCATTTAGATATACCAATTTGTATACCTTTATCTAAATGCTACCAACTTCTATGCATTTAATTTTAGTTTTCATAAGTTTCTAATTTACAGGCTCTGTTCTTAGAGGAGAGTTTAGGGGACTTTTCCTTTTTGTTCACTGTCTATTTTGCCTATTTTTATGTAAATGGCTTTGGGATCCCTAGAGTCAGATAAAACTGATTAAGTCAGGCACTTTGGCCTAGCTGTCCCAAAATAATTGGCCAGATATCTCAATGTAAAATTTTCTAGTCCCTTAAATAGATAACTTCAAACTGCTGTAAATACAACAGACTTGTTTAGCTTTTAATGCTGGGGACCAGTAAGGGGTCCCTTTTGGCTCATTAACTTTAGGTAGTCTAATAATATCAAATCTTTAATCACTTAAATGGGCTTTATTTATCCCATTCTAGATAACTATCCAAATAATTTTTTATTCATTTGAGGTAACTCATTATTATTTTTTTTTACCTCTTTGAAATAACATTTTTTCCAAGTTTTTTTCTTTTTTTAATATTCTTAATTGCTCTTATTAGCATCTATAAGACCTATTGAGAAGAAGGCCTCAATGAAGCTTCCTAAACCTGTTTTTCTTATTCTAAAATAAAAAGTTCTTACCTGCCACTCCTTAAGGTGAATAAGGAAATAGGATTTGGCCTCAGACAGCTGAGGTGCATATGAAAGAAATGAATTCAATGGGCCCAGAGACTTGCATCTTTCCATATATAAAATGCTTAATTTCTCAACCTAATATCTGATTTTTGATGTTCAGACTGCCCACTCCCTATGTTGCAAACTTGTATAATTTGACTTTTGTTTTATAGATTCAAACAAAACAGTTATTTGCAATGAGAGGACTCTAGACTTAATGATTTGTTTCTCTAATTTTAAAAGGATTCATCTTTTGGCCACCAATAAATTACATCTCCACAGAGATGCAAATCATTAATAATGCAAAAAGACCTCTTATAGGGCTAACAGGAATAAAACCACAACAGACCAACCCAGGAAGATCAGATAGAACATTTACATCTCAAAGACACAGAGAAATCTGAGCTTCTCCCTACAAGGCCTTGTTTAAGGTTTTATCAAGCCAATTTTTAATTTTTAACTGCATATGCATTAAAGAGCCCACTCAATATTTAGGACAAGATTTAATTTCTCCAGTTAACTAGATATTTGCAATTATCAACTCTCTATGTCTTTCTACAATGGAGTCACTATCAGTCTTTCAACTGAGGCCCAGGTATTCTTCCTCTCCCACCCAGTGTCTTTCAACAGGACAGGCATTCCTCAGTATCTTTTCAACTGAGCACCACCCAGTATCTAGACCCTGAGTGGATATATCCCCAGTGTCTTTCAAATGTCTTCTCCCCCAGCACCTTAACTGAGAGGGGGCAGATACCTGCTATATCCCACCAAATAAAAAACTTAAAATCGCAGCCAATATGGGAAATCCAAAAACCAGGAGGGACTTACTCAAATCCGTCCTGAACTCCAGAGGAAGTGGATGGGTACAAGCGGCCTTGGTTAGTACCATGACTCTGGTTTCTCATAGAGTTCAGGTGGAGGAGAGAAATCTGCTCTGGGTCCCTTCATGTTGGTCACCAAAGCTGTTCATTAAAAAATATAGTCATAACTGATGGTAGAGTTGTTTTATTTGGTGGGAATGTTTAGGACTCTGAGCCTGGAAGGCAGAATCTCAGTAGCTCTGAGAAAACTGTTTCAAGGACATGGCAGGGGGTTGGTGGGGAAGAGGGTGTGGGGGAAGTCAGGCTATATACAAGTTTGCAACATAAGGAGCGGGCAGTCTGAACGTCAAAAATCAGATGTTAGGTTGAGAAATTAAGCATTCTATATATGGAAAGATGCAAGTCTCTGAGCTCACTGAATTCATTTCTTTCACATGTACCTCAGCTCTCTGGGGCCAAATCCTATTTCCTTGTTCACCTTAAGGAGTAGCAGGTATGGCAGATGGCTGCTTCTTGCATTCCCTTAGCTCCTCAGCAATCACTGTGGTGGGCGAAGACATTTGCTGGATTGCAGTTTGGGGAGCCCTCATTCACATTTGGAGGACAGCAACCTTGGGGCTCAGCTGGTAAAGAATCCGCTTGCAAAGCGGGAGACCTGAGTTCTTCCCTGGGTTGGGAAGATCCCCTGGAGAAGGGAAAGGCTACCCACTTCAGTATTCTGGCCTGGAGAATTCCATGGACTGTATAGTCCATGGGGTCGCAAAGAGTCAGACATGGCTGAGTGACTTTCACTTTCACTTTCAATTGCTGATGTCTATGATATTTCTTGTTTATTGATAAGGCAGGAGATATTTTCATTTCACATATCTTATCTGTAACCACTGCCGTCCTGTCAGTGTTTCCTTAAACCCTACATTCCTTATGGTCAAGGACTGAATCTTGGTCATCAATGCATTCTGAACACCTAACTTAGTACCTGGCTCAGAGTGTGTTCAATACATAATGAATAAGTGGACAATTAGTGGTTTTTTTTGTATAAATAATTACTTGTAGAACCCTTAGTGTAATTGTAGAACAGAGGCTATAAAATTTCCTGGGTTTATAAAGAGTCCTACATGCTGTTTTAAATTCAAAAGATTTCTACTATTCTGCACTTTTCTATAGATGTCAGGTGAGTGTATGCTCCTCGGTTCTGTCTCGTCACAACAAAGATTTGGAGTGACGGACATTAAAGCCCTTGGCATGTCACATCTCTTGGGTCGTGGACAGAACGTGTTATAGCTCTCAGATCTTGAACAGACCGTGTTACAGCTCTTAGACAAATCAGTGTTAAAGCTCTATTTTATTTAGAAAATAGCAGGAAAATCCATCCTTGAGACATGAGGGCATGCTGACCCAAAGACATGAAGAGAAGGGGAGAGAGAGAGAAGGAGAGAGGCTCCCAGACCTTTGGCTCCTCTTTTTATATGTTTTTTCTCCCCCTGGGCCTGCCCTATGTAAATTGGGCTAGCCAAGAATGTTGTTTGTTCTACCTAAGGTCTTCATTCCAGTCCTCAAAACTTCCTTTGTTCTATTTTCATGGGCTTTTCCCTTCCTTATCTTTTAGCCACCTCCATTCTGGACTCCTGCTTCCTATTCTAACTACCTAACAGTGCATTCTGATAGAATGTAGAAGTCGACTTGATCATATGGCTAGTGGCCACATGTCTAGGAAAAAAAAAAGCTAGAAATTTAATATAAACATTTATGTTCTTATTTCTATTCCATAAGCTAATGATCTTTTTAAAAACTTTGCCTTATTGCTAAACACACACCAAATATAACATACATACTTTTGCATTTTTCAAATATAGGTAAATTTCTTAAGGCCTGTATGCATATCTATCTATATCTATATCTATATCTATATCTATATATATATATTCACCAGCTATATCCATATAAGCACAATTCCAATCAAGGAAAAAAGATTTTGCTGGAACCAACAATAAGCCTTTAAAATAAAAATCAACAAGGAAATCCAGTTCAATCATATTTCAGAGTTTATCCTTTTCAGAGTTCAAATTTCTTCCTTGACAATGACCAATGCAATTTCTTATGGTTTTCTTTTTGTGATTAATCCCAAATACTGTAAATAAATTCATTTAAGTGGACTCATCTAAAAATACTGCATTCTGTTTAATAAATTCTGCTGCTGCTGCTGCTGCTAAGTCGCTTCAGTCATGTCCAACTCTGTGTGACCCCATAGACAGCAACCCATCAGACTCCCCCGTCCCTGGGATTCTCCAGGCAAGAACACTGGAGTGGGTTGCCATTTCCTTCTCCAATGCATGAAAGTGAAAAGTGAAAGTGAAGTCGCTCAGTCGTGTCCGACTCCTAACAACCCCATGGACTGCAGCTCACCAGGCCCCTCCATCCATGGGATTTTCCAGGCAAGAGTACTGAAGTGGGTTGCCATTGCCTTCTCCGTAATAAATTCTGTTTTACTATAAATAGATATAAATGGTATATATCAAAAGTGTAAAGCAACTAAACTGTGTAATTTTACTGTCATAGTCACCTAAATAAATAGTATTACTGCATCAAAATTTAAGCTTACTTTCTTTTCACTTACTTCCAAATAAAATGTAAAAAGAGCTACTTGCTCCTTTTGTTCTTGAAAGTTTACATTTTAGTAGATGTGATGGTTTCTCATTAACGAGAACTCCATTGCTACAGCCCTATAGATGTGACTTGCTTTTAAATTATATTCACATTTGTTGTCTTGTTTTTTTCATATTTAATAATTTTATTTATTTTTATAGTTATTGAAATTATTTAACAACTGTACTGCTCTATATCTGGGTTGCTGCATATGCCCTGAAATTCATTCTCTTGGTCTTTTTAGAGGCATGCATAGCTTTTAAATCACCTACACTTCAACTTAAATCTGCTAATCTTTTTGTGGGACGACCCAGAGGAATGGTACGGGGAGGGAGGAGGGAGGAGGGTTCAGGATGGGGAACACATGTATACCTGTGGTGGATTCATTTCGATATTTGGCAAAACCAATACAATATTGTAAAGTTTAAAAATAAAATAAAATAAAATTATTGACAGTAGAAAAGAAAAAAACTCAAACAGTGTCTAATTTTCGAGGTTTAGAAAAGGTCTTCCCTTTTACTCTAAACATTTTCTGTTTCTACTTGCAAATGGCTCAAATTCCTTTAATCAGGTACCAATCTTGTTTCTGTTCCTATATGAAAGTTGTTAATGTAAATAAATGTTCTCAAGGGGAGGAATTTGGTGATTTATAATGACTGGTATTTGAATAACTATCATCCGTTTCTAATGAATTTTCAACAAAAAAGCCATTGGATGTGGCAGAATTGGGAGGCAGGATCTTAAAGGCAAACTTCATCAGTTTCATAACTTTGAAGCCAGTAAGTCTTTCTCCACTCCTGACTCTAACTGATTAATGGTTGCTAAGGAAAGACTTCAGATCAAGTGCTTCATTCTTCACTCCTCAAAATGGAATGTCATTTTTTTTTTTTTTGCAATATCAGATAATCTTTGAAGTATCCCAAGTTATTCAGTAACAGCAAAAAAAAAAAAAAAAAGGAATAGTTCTTTGCCTTGACTTCTTTTAATATTTTTAATTTTGAGAAATCTTAGTTTAATCTAAGTGAAAATAAAAAAAGATGCTTTTTTATCTGTCTTCAAAATTAAAGACATTAGGAAGATGAAAAGCAAAACCAGAAGAACCACCATTGCTAAGCTTTGAGCATATATCAAGGAGAAAGAAATGGCAACCCACTCCAGTATTCTTGCCTGGAGAATCCCAGGGACGGAGGAGCCTGGTGGGCTGCCGTGTCCATACACTGAGTCGGATACGACTGAAGCGACTTAGCAGCAGCAGCAAGGTGGTTGTATTGCTCTTCATCCTGCCCACTATACCAGTTGAATTGCTGATCCCGTTTGTGACGCCAAAGTCTTGCTGTTCACTCTGTCTGCACTGTTCCTTACACCCAGGATAGGCAAAGTAGAGCTAAGAGGCTGGAAGGAGACTCAAAGAGCTTTAGCAACTGCAGACATGTTTTTTCTCTCCTGGCTGATGCAGCAGCCATAGCAGCAGCTATAGCATAACCTAACACAACGCAACCTTACTCCTGGCTGCCGTAGCAGCCATAGCAACAGACACGCTATACTCTCTCCTCTCCTGGCTGACCCATGGGATGCAGCCGTGATGCGGCAGTAAATGCCACTGCTTTCTATGTAGAGCTCACACATGTGTACATCACAAAGTAGTTCGTGACCAAGCAAGCACCTCGTGACATGCATATACAGTGCTATAAATGATCTCAGTTGTTACATAGTCATTATTTACAAAATGTGGGGTGAGAGAACCTGACCACACCATCTTGGCTAATTTGCTATTTCTCTATAGTAGTTGCTAAATTGGAGAAGGCAATGGCACCCCACTCCAGTACTCTTGCCTGGAAAATTCCACGGACGGAGGAGCCTGGTAGGCTGCAGTCCATGGGGTCGCTAGGAGTCGGACACGACTGAGCGACTTCACTTTCACTTTTCACTTTCATGCATTAGAGACGGAAATGGCAACCCACTCCAGTGTTCTTGCCTGGAGAATCCAAGGGACACAGGAGCCTGGTGGGCTGCCGTCTCTGGGGTCGCACAGAGTCGGACACGATTGAAGTGACTTAGCAGCAGCAGCAGCAGCAGTTGCTAAACATATTCTGTGAAAGAAAAAGAACAAATTTGCATAGCATTGGTAATTTAGTTACAAATAGCCTGAAGTCCTCAACTTAACTAGGATTTAGAGCACTTTAACTGAAAACACATACTATATACAAATCAGCACACTAGCTGTAAAGAGATTTCATGAACAAAATCCCCAGGATTATAGTGATTCTAAAATAGCATCCAAGGGAAGCCATCTACCAAGGGAAACAATTAGGGCAGAATCGCATTCCATCTCTGCTGCTTGTGTATTGCATATCAAAGGAGTTTACAGGTAATTTTCTATCAGTATGTACAGCTTGCATATTCTAGCACTCTGCACTGCAGTTTCCTCATCTATCAAGAAAGTTTTCAAACAGGGGCTGTGAATAAAGAACAACTGGGAACTGTTGACTCATATAATGAAACATATTTTGAGATCCTTTGTGAATAGAGATTAACTACATTTTTTTCTTCTTTTACAAGGTTCCTGATCTTCAGCAAAAGTTAGAGTATAATTAAAGCTACAATTGCTGTTTAGGTAATCAGGAACAATGAGAATAAAAGAGGGGGAACAAAAATGAGCTATTATGTTAATGCAATCTAACCAGATTTTAAATATAGTTTAATATATCTAAAAATAAAAGAAATGTCCTGTAAATTGTAGCTATGATTCCACATGGTTCTTCATTACAAAAAAACAAAGCAAACCCAACAAGCAAAACTGGAGCATATTTAAGTATCTGGTACATACCATGTTTTCAGTTCAGTTGCTCAGTCATGACCGACTCTTTGCGACCCCATGGACTGCAGCATGCCAGGCTTCCCTGTCCATCACCAACTCCCAGAGTTTACCCAAACTCATGTCCATTGAGTTGGTGATGCCATCCAACCATCTCATCCTCTGTTGTCCCATTCTCCTCCCACCTTCAATCTTTCCCAGCATCAGGGTCTTGTTTTAAGGGAGGAGAAATATAAGTAACACCTATGTGGAAACAAGACCAACAAAATGGGAAAAGCAAAGGCTATTTATTCAGAGCTTGCTATAGTAAGGGAGTCAGCTACCATCACATATGTTTGGCAGAAACTCCAACATAGGAGTGGGGAAACTTAATAGTAGAGTAAGTAGAGGCTTCAGAAATGCCTTGTAGACTGTTGACCTAGAGAAACTGTGGTTGAGATAATCAAAAGTGGGGCATCTATGGTATTGGTATTGGTATTGGTTAGGCAAGAATAACTGGCTTTCTTTGGTCAGTCCTAAGCTGAAAAAGGGAACAAAAATTAGGGAAGGCCTCAGTTACTTATCAGGTCCTGGATATTTCAGACTGATTGTTAAGAAGTTATTACTTTGCTTCCTGGATTATTATTAGAAATATCAATCTGCTTTCCTACAAGTATGACTCACAGAAGGATGGCTTCCTGGGTTGTCTATTTTAATAAGGGGATGGTTTCCAGGCCAGGTTGCAACAGGTTGTGGTTTAGAGTTCTATTTTTATATATGGCCTGGGTATTATCCATTTACAAGTTCAGTCTGTCATATACATTTGAACTATCAAAAATAAAATCTTTTAATTTCTATAGAACTTTGAAGAGATGATTATATTTTATCAAAGAACATATAGAAATACAGTAGTATTGATACAGAAGATAGATGAGCCTCTAAGCTGAGCAGCTGGAGTTTGTCCCCTGCTTCAAAATAGCAGGAACAAGGGAAAAGCTGAGCCTTGCCCTGATGAAAAATAGAGACCACATATTTCTTTCTTATTTTCAAGGTCAAGAAGGCCTTTCCAGTCAACTATATATGCACAGAAAGGCTCCTTGGAGGTAAAAAAGCAAGTGATATCAATCAACCCATATGCCTCTTCACTAGAATCCATCCTGACCAAGAGATGTGCACACACAAGGGAGAATCTGGAGATAAACCAAATATGGACTCAGAATCAGGCAAAGGAGGATGACTGGCCAAAGGAAATCAGAAGAAATGCCCCATATAAGTGATTCAAAATACCACAAGGATGAGACCCTCTCTCTCTCAGTCTGCCTGTGTGTCTATCCACTTGTGATCTTTTTCCTCTGAATAAATAGTTGCCTCACTACATTAGATCTTTATGGGAATTTATTTCTTTAAAACCAAAAGGCCAGGGGCCTTGTTGCTGTCCACTGGTGTCTGGTGGTCCAGTGGCTAGAATTCAGTGCCCTCACTGCAGAGATCTGACTTCAGTTTCTGGCCAGGAACTGAAATCGTGCTTCAATCTGCTGTAGGCTGAGGCCATCCAAGATCAAGATGGACATAGAGACTGTAATACCTAGTAGAAAATGGACTAAACCCTTTGAGATACTCTGCAAACATTGTTCAATTATTTAGAAATAGACACCAGAATTCTATCTTGAAGAAACAAAAGATTGTTCTTTCTAATATTCTCAATAGTCCATTATATGCTGTGGAATACTGTGTTTAAAGAAATATATTCACTTCTACCATTTATTCCTTTTCAAATAAAACTTCTTTAATACCTATATTGAGCCTTCTCAAAGGAGATCAATCCTTATATTCTGAGTGGGTTTGATTTTTATTTTATTTATTCTAGTATGTTTTATTTTCAATAACCTAAAGTTATATAAAAGCAAGAACTTTCTCTTGTATGGTTCTAAAATAGCTCAGAGTTTCGAAACAAGATATCCCTAAAGTGTTTGTTACTCAGCCATGTCCAACTCTTTGCTACCACATGGGCTGTAGCCTGCCAGGCTCCTCTGTCCATGGGATTTACCAGGTAAGGAAACTGGAGTGGGAAATCATTCTCTTCCCCAGGGAATCTTCCTGATACAGGGATTAAACTTGCATCTCTTGCATCTCCTTCATTGGTAGGTGAGTTCTTTACCATTTTACCCAAGAGCTTGGAGTTTGGGCACTGGAAAATTAGCAGAATCATGGTTAGGACAATTCAGTTTCTCAGTCGTGTCTGACATTTCGTGACCCCATGGATTGCAGCACACCAGGCTTCCCTGTCTATCACCAACTCCCAGAGCTTGCTCAAACTCATGTCCATCGAATCAGGGATGCCATCCAACCATCTCATCCTCTGTCATTCCCTTCTCCTTTGGCCTTCAATCTTTCCCAGCATCAGGGATTTTACAACGAGTCAGTTCTTATCAGGTGGTCAAAGTATTGGAGCTTTAGCTTTAGCATCAGTGCTTCCAATGAATATTCAGAACTGATTTCTTTTAGGATTGGCTGGTTTGATATCCTTGCAGTCCAAGGGACTCTCAAGAGCCTTCTCCAACATCACAGTTCAAAATCATCAATTCTTCAGTGCTCAGCTTTCTTTATAGTCCAACTCTCACATGCATACATGACTACTGGAAAAACCATAGCTTTGACTACATAGACCTTTGTTGGCAAAGTGATATCTGTGTTTTTTAATATGCTGTCTAGGTTGATCATGGCTTTTCTTTCAAGGAGCAAGTGTCTTTTAATTTCATGGCTGTGGTCACTATCTGCAGTGATTTTGGAGCCCCCCCTGCCCCTGCAAAACCACAAAAAAAGTCTGTCAATATTTCCATCCTTTCCTCATCTATTTGCCACGAAGTAATGAGACTGGAAGCCATAATTTTAGTTTTTTGAATGTTGAGTTTTAAGCCAATTTTTTCACTCTCCTCTTTCACTTTCATCAAGAGACTCTTTAGTTCTTGCTTGTTTTCTGCCATAAGGGTGGTGTCATCTGCGTATCTGAGGTTATTGATATTTCTCCTGGAAATCTTGATTCCAGTTTGTGTTTCATACAACCTGACATTTCGTATGATAAGTACTCTGCATATAAGTTATATAATCAGGGTGACAATATACAGCATTATAATGTACTCCTTCGCCAATTTGTAAACAATCTGTAGTTCATGTGTGGTTCTAGTTGTTGCTTTTGGACCTGCATACAGATTTCTCAGGAGATAGGTAAGGTGGTCTGGTATTCCCATCTCTTGAAGTATTTTCCACAGTCTGTTGTGATCCACATAGTCAAAGGCTTTGACATAGTCAATAAAGCAGAAGTAGATTTTTTCTGGAAATCTCTTGCTTCCTCGATGATCCAACTGATGTTGGCTATTTGATCTCTGGTTACTCTGGCTTTTCTAAATCCAGGATGAACATCCGGAAGTTCATGGTTCACATACTGTTGAACTTGGAGAACTTTGAGCATTACTTTGCTAGTGTGTGAGATGAGTACAATTGTGCGGTAGTTTCAACATTCTTTGGCATTGCCTTTCTTTGAGATTGGAATGAAAACTGACCTTTTCCAGTCCTATGGCTGCTGCTGAGTTTTCCACATTTGATGACATATCGAGTGCAGCACTTTCACAGCATCATCTTTTAGGATTTGAAATAGCTCAACTGGAATTCCATCACCTCCACTAGCTTTGTTCTTAGTGATGCTTAGTAAGGCCTATTTCACTTCGCCTTCCAGGATGTCTGACTCTAGGTGAGTGATCATACAATCGTGGTTAACCTGGTCATGAGGATCCTTTTTGTATAGTTCTTCTGTGTATTCTTGCCACCTCTTCTTAAAGTCTTCTGATAGATCTGTACTATTTCTGTCCTGTATTGTGCCCATCTTCACATGAAATATTTCCTTGGTATCTCTAATTTTCTTGAAGAGATCTCTCGTCTTTCCCATTCTATTGCTTTCCTCTATTTCTTTGCATTGATCACTAAGGAAGGCTTTCTTATATATCCTTGCTACTCTCTGGAACTCTCTAGAACTGTGCATTCACACATTCATATTCATATATTTCGTTTTCTCCTTTACTTTCAGTTCTTCTTCTTTTTTCAGCTCTTTGTAAGCTATCCTCAGACAACCATTTCATTTTGCCTTTTTCCATTTCTTTTCCTTAGGGATGGTCTTGATCACTACCTCCTCTAGTCACACACCTCCATCCATAGTTCTTCAAGCACCCTGTCTATTAGATCTAATCCCTTGAACCTATTTGTTACTTCCACTGTATAATCATAAGGCATTTGATTTAGATCATACCTGAATGGTCCAGTGGTTTTCCCTACTGTCTTCAATTTACGTCTGAATTTGACAATAAGGAGTTCATGATCTGAGCCACAGTCAGCTCCCAGTCTTGTTTTTGCTGACTGTATAGAGCTCCTCCATCTTTGGCTGCAAAGAATATAATCAATCTAATTTCAGTCAGTTGTTGGTGTTGTCCATGTGTAGCATCTTCTCTTGTGTTGTTGCAAGAGGGTGTTTGCTATGACCAGTCCATTCTCTTGGCAAAATTCTGTTAGCCTTTGCCTTGCTTAATTTTGTGCTCCAAGATCAAATTTGCCTGTTACTCCAGGTATCTCTTGACTTCCTACTTTTGCATTTCATTCCCCTGATAAAAAAGACATCTTTGGGGAGTGTTAGTTCTAGAAGATCTTTTAGGTCAAGCTTTAGGTTCTTTCAGCATTACTGGTTAAGGCATAGACTTGGATTACTGTGATATTGAATGGTTTGCCTTGGAAAGGAGCAGAGATCATTCTCGTTTTTAGATTGCACCCAAGTACCACATTTCAGAATCTTTTGTTGACTATGAGGGCTACTCCATTTCTTCTAAGGGATTCTTGACCATAGTAGTAGATATAATGTTCATCTGAATTAAATTCATCCATTCCAGTTCATTTTAGTTCACAGATTCCTAAAATATCAATGCTCACTCATGCCATCTCCTGTTTGACCACTTTCTATTTACCTTGATTCATGGACCTAATATTCCAGGTTCCTATTCAGTATTGTTCTTTACAGCATCAGACTTTACTTCCATCACCAGTCACATCCACAGTTGTGTGTTTTTTTCACTTTGGCTCCATCTCTTCATTCTTTCTGGAGCTAATTCTCCACTCTTCTCCAGTAGAATATTGGAGAGTAATCTGGGGAGGTCATTTTTCAGTGTCATTTATTTTTGCCTCTTCATACTCTTCATGGGGTTCTCAAGGCAAGAATACTGAAGTGGTTTGCCATTCCTTTCTCCAGCAGATTACATTTTGTCAGATCTCTCCATCATGACCCATCTGTCTTGGATGGCCCTACATGGCATGGCTCATAGTTTCATTGAGTTAGACAAGGCTGTGGTCCATGTGATCAATTTGATTAGTTTCTGTGATTGTGGTTTTCATTTTGTCTTCCCTCAAATGGATAAGGATAAGAGGCTTATGGAAGCTTCTTGATTGGAGAGACTGACTTTGGGGGAAACTGGATCTTGTTCTGATGGGCAGTGCCATGCTCAGTAAATTTTGAATCCAATTTTCTGTTGATGGGTGTTACTGTGTTCCCTCCCTGTTGTTTGACCTGAGACCAAGCTATGGTTGAGGTAATGAAGATAATGGTGACCTCCTTCAAAAGGTCCCATGCATGCCCTGCTGCACTCAGTGCCCCGACCCTGTAGCAGGTCACCGCTAACCCACACCTCCTCCATAGGCTCCTAAAGACACTCATAGGCAAATGTGAGTCAGTTTATTGTGGGGTCAGTGCTCCTTTCTCCTGGGTCCTAGTGTGCACAAGGTTTGTTTGTGCCCTCCAAGAGTCTGTTTCCCCAGTTCTGTGTAAGTTCTGTAATCGAAACCCAGTGGCCTCCAAAGTCAAATTCCCTGAGAGTTCTCAGTCCCTTTGCCAGATACCCAGGTTAGGAAATCTCTTGGGGGTCCTAGAGCTTTCTTAACAGTGTGAGAATTTATTTGATATAATTGTTCTACAATTTGTGTGTTGTCTGCTTGATGATTCTATGGTGATGTTGATAGTGACCTCCTATAAGAGGGCTTATGCCACATGCTGTGTAAACCATGTCTGCTGCACCCAGAGCCCCTGCACCTGTGGCAAGCTACTACTAACCCATACCCCCACAGGAGACTCTCAAACCCTCAAAGGCAAGTCTGGCTTAGTCTCTGTTGGATCTCTGGGTCCTGGTGCACACAAGGTTTTGTTTGAGCCCTCTGAGC
This sequence comes from Bubalus bubalis, assembly GCF_019923935.1. Classification (NCBI taxonomy): domain Eukaryota; kingdom Metazoa; phylum Chordata; class Mammalia; order Artiodactyla; family Bovidae; genus Bubalus; species Bubalus bubalis. The sequence goes on along the minus strand of NC_059178.1, from coordinate 48,787,052 downwards.
ATCTCTGGTGGGTATGGGGTTTGATTCTAAATGCAATTTCACTCCTCCTACCATCTTGCTGGGGCTTCTCCTTTGCCCTTGGACATGGGATATCTTTTCCTGGTGGGATTCAACATTCTCCTGTCAATGGTTGTTGACAGGAGTTGTAATTTTGGAGTTCTTGCAGGAGAAGATGAGTGCACATCCTTATACTCCACCATCTTGTGATAGAATCATAGTATTTCATCCCAAAGTAGATGTATATAAGGGGATCCCACACACCATTCATTCACTCTCTAAACAACACATGCCATGAGAAAAATACTGAGCTAGCTGCTAGGGTTGGAGAGGAAAAAAAAAAAAAAAAAATGATATAGATTCTGCCTCAAAAACTTAAGGTCTGGTAGAGAGAGGCAGACTTTTAATCAAAGCAGACTAACTAAAAATCATTCTTCTCTAAAGTCATTCTAGAAGTGTTTGTAAACATACTGAAGATGACAGAGAAGGATGTTTCAGTTCTTGGAACAGGGGACAATGGAAGCTCAATAAAGCCTGTTAAGAACACATGATTTTGGGGATTTGTATCTTCCTTCACTATGTGGGCAAAATCAAGGCATTTAAGGGCTTCTTTTGTGACTCAGACAGTAAAGAATTTGCTTGCAATGTGGGAAACCCAGATTCAATCCCTTTTTTTGGGAAGATCCCCTGAAGAAGGGAATGGCAATCCACTCCAGTATTCTTGCCTGAAGAAGTCCATGGACAGAGGATCTTGGTAGGCTATAGTCCATGGGGTCACAAAGAGTTGTGTGGTCACATGACTTAGTGACTAACATATACAAGGCATTTAAGATCAGGAAACAGAGTTAGCAAAGGCATGGGGCATAAAGTAGCCTAATTAATTTGGAAAATTTTAAGAAATTTACAGTGGCCAAAAAGAGGGTACATGGTGAAGCAGGCTAAAGGAAACATGAGAGGGCTAATAAGAAGCAAATTATAGAGTGCAAGAATTTCCTACTGAGAATTTTGTTCTTGATCTTGTAGGCAGTGAGGGGCTTTGGAGAATTTTAAGGAAGGTTATATTTTTACAAAATGTTTTTCAAAAAGCTGTACCCACTGGCATTATATGTATTCTTGTATATTTTAAAAATAATTGTTTTTCTTTGTAGCTCTTATAACTATACTCATGTAAGAATGCTAATGTTCTAATAAGAGCATTTACAAAGAAACTTCAAGATCAGAACTAATTTGTATAGTAGAAATGAGATATTTCACATCCTAGGGGACAAAATTGACTTACAACTGGAGAGAAGAAATTTTAGGGATCATCTTCTCCAAATTCTCTTTTTACATAGTGTATGCGTGCATGCTCAGTTGCTCAGTTGTGTCCAATTCTTTGCAACCCTATGGACTATAGCCCACCAGACTCCTGTGTCCATGGGTTTATCCAGGCAAGAATACTGGAGTGGGTTGCCATTTCCTCCTCCAGGGGATCTTTCTGACACAGGGATCAGACCTATGAATACTGTGTCTCCTGCATTGGCAGGTAGATCCTTTCCCACCTGGGAAGCCCTCTTTTACATAGACAGGATGTTAAATTAGAAATTTTGTTGGAAGATGCAGCAGATAACTATGACCAAAGTGCACCTTGTCAAATTGTCAAAGGAAAGCATAGAGAACCAATTGTAAGACTCAAGGGAATAAGATCTGGTCACTGGAGATTAGTGTGGGTTATCTTAGATCTTATCTGGCAAAGCACCTACAGAAGCAAATAGGTGCAACCCTCAAGCTATCCAGGGTATTTTTGTCAGAATAGAAAGATCACACATATCAAAGGAATTATAGTTAAATGTCCCCAGTAATCATGGGGAGTCCCTAAAAATATAGGGTTGTCATATTTAGCAAATTAAAATTCAAAAACACAAGATAAATTTGAAGTTTAGAAAAACAACATGTCTCAAATCTTGCGTGGAGGTAAGTACACACAAAACACACACACACACACACACACAACTACTGTTTATTTGAAATTCAATTTTTCTTTTTTGGCCATGCTGCATAGCATGTGGAATCTTATTTATCCAACCAGTGATCAACCCCGTGCCCCATGCAGTGGAAGCAATGGAGTCTTAACCAATGTACTGCCAGGGAAGTTCCAAAATTCAAGTTCAATTGTATTTTACTTGGAAATCCTGTTGAGGAGCCCACATGAGCACTGAACACTGACCAGATTCAAAAGCATAAAGCCGGGGTGTGACTGTAAAAGCCAAGTGAAAATTTTTCTGATTCCTTTACCATACCTCTTTCACTAAGATTCAACCCTGGAGGACTGATTAACTGTAAGTTTGTGGGAAAGGATCAAGGGAATAAGGAATAATCTGCCCACATTTCTATCACCCACTGCAGCAACCTCCAGCTGGAGAAGGAGGTAAAATAGCTGAAACTGTGAATGTGTTTATTCCATTATATTGAACATTCTGAGTGCTGAGATAAGTCTGTTTTGACTCAAATTGACTGTAGAACATTGGATTAATTGAGAGAATAGAAAAGTTGTGAGCCTGCATAAGTTTTCTTCTAGATTAAGGGAGAAAAGTATCTACCTACCTCCTAAGCAAAGTGACTGAGGCAATGAGAGAAAAAAATAAGCTTGTGCTCTCATTGCACTCATAAGCCTTGTTTGTTCAATATACCAGTGATATGCTAATTAGTGACCAGAGGCCTAAAGACAGTTAGTCTAAAGATAGAACTAGTCTAAAGGTAGCCTAAAGATGGAACTAGTGATAGTTCTGTCAGCAGATTGCTGGAGATGGACAAAGGAATCTCTTCCATGTATGCTCTGCAACTCTTTCCATGGCAATTCTGTCATCCTTCTGCCAATAATGGGCCTTCTCTCCACACATTCCCCTGGAACTAGAGAAATGACAACTGAAAAACTGACCCCAAAATGCTCAAATAACTCTCATTTGCAATATCTTCAGAAAGACTTGAATGAAAATTCAAAAGAAAGTTAGCTATCCTAGTTGTATCTGGGAATATAAAAGTATCTACTACCTGCCTTTAACTTGGGCACTGCCTAGATGAGTTCACCAAAATGCAAAAAGGCCCATTGCTCCTGGGTGTGGAAAGTGAAATTGCACAAGAGCTTATTCTCCTGAGCACTCAGTGATCAGTTACTGTTCAAAGACGTGGCCCCACTTTTAGGGGAAAATGAGCTAATGAATGAAAAATCCTTTTGCTGGGGAAGACTTAGCACTGAGGAGGGTGACAGGGAAGGAGAGAGAGCAGGAGAAGAAACAGACGTTAGAAGAGTGAGCTGATGCTGTATTAGTTTCCTATGGCTGCTATAACAAATTATAACAAATTTAGTGGTTTAAAATGATAAAAAAATTATCTTATAGTTATGAAGATCAGATGTCTTAAATGATACCACAGGGGTAAAATAAAGGTGTGGACAGGACTGAACTCCTCTGGGGACTCTGAGGGGAGATTGTTTCGTTGCCTTTTCTAGATTCTAGGTTCCACATACATTTCTTGGCTTCTGGTCCCTTCCTCCATTTTGATACCAGCAATGGATTACTCCTACTTCTACTTTTATCATCATGTCTTCATTACTGACTCTAACTTCCTGCTGTCCTCTCAATTATAAAGACTCTCACAATTACATTGGTCTTATACAGATATTCCAGGATAATCTTTCCATCTCAGGAGCTTTAATTTTAATCACTGCAAAGTCCCTTTTGTAGAGTATTAATAAGATGATATAACTCCTGTTGTGAGAATTTGGGGCATAGACATCTTTGGAGGCCATTATTCTGTCTACCACAGATGTGTTCTTTTATCCTTGTTTTGGAGTCAAATTTTAAATTGTGAAATGAGAGGCAGAAATGGTGGCACTGGGTGGGATTTCTCCCTTTACCCCTTCCCCTTCTATTGAAGTCATTTATCATTTCAATTTTGGAGTCAAGAGCTCTCAAAGTTTATGATTATTTTATGTCATAACAGAAGTTTGACATCTATTTAACATTCACCTTTGGTAACACTTTATATCACTTCTTAATCTGGTTTCTTTCTTCTCCTTATGGCTATACTTCTGCTCCTCCTGGAGGGAACTATTCTTTCCCTACTTTGACTGTGTGGTTCCATGAGGGATATCAGTCTAAATCCCCCCACCTCATAGCTACAATTGTGGAGTTGTGGACCAAGACAAGACAAACAAAATCCTTTGGAGACTTCTATATTGCTAAGGTAGAGACGTGAAACTCACTTCTGGCCATTGATATTGAAAGGTAAGGTGAAGTCTAGAAGAAGTTGTCATGTCTTCCAACAAACAGAAAAAAAAAAAAACAAAAACCTAGCCTGCAATAGAAAAGAAGCTGAGACAGTGAAGCAAGTTGAGTCTGATGAAGAGGCAGTTCTATTGGAAAACTGATTCCCTGAATTACTCAATTTGATGATTAGTGTTACCTCTATCCCTTCTTGCTATGAAAGTAAAAAATTCTTTTGTTTGCTTATTTAAGCTATTTTACATTGGATTTCAATAATTTGCATTAGTTATATTTTTTAGTAGTGTAGTCCTATTCTGAGCTAAATGCTATAGTTAAAATATTCTATTAAATTCTTAAAACAAGCTTTCAATTGTATAATACTTATTTTTGTTTTACAAACAAAGTAACTGAGGCAAGGCTGGTTAAGTAACCTCCAAAGTTCATACTGGTAGAATGAGGAGTCAGAATATAAGCCAGTTCCCTGAATCAAAAGTTCAGTCTCTGAACCGCAACACCAACTGCCTCCTTTTCTCCCTTTTAGTGAGACAGCACATCATGTCAGCCAGGTGAGTCTCTTTGCCATGTTTTGAATATGTTGTGCTCAACCTTGTATTTTGCATATGCTGTTTCTTCAATCATGTTGTGAAACCATACAGAGCTGAGGACAGAAAATGCTTACTGAAAAAAAGAAAAAAAAAAAAAAAACCTGTCCAAAGAGGAAATACTCAGCATTCACTATTGATTACATTAGCTCCAAAGTAAATATTACTTTCTTACTTTAAAGAAAGTAAATATTTAGACCACAAACATGATTATGACTTATGATGTCCAGTTTACCATATCTCAAATCTTCCTGTGTTGTTTAAAATTTTAATTTGTTTTGAACAAACCATTTTTACTTTAGCATGGTATGATACATTTGAGAGCCTAAAATAAATGAATTTGTTTTAAAAATGACTGAGATGTATAGCTTTACAATTTGTTTAGTGTACTAAGAGTGGTCAACCATTCAGACACTCACTAGATTACTTCCATGGTGAACCAACAGATAAAGTCCAGATATGGCAAAGGACAAAATGTGTTGTGGGAGACATGGGAAAGTGAATGTAATTTTGGATGTCATGAGAGTTTTAAGCTAGTCTAATTTAAGCACAAGTATCACTATCTCATAGATGCTTTCTAGATTATTTGTACCCTGTTATACAAATAGGAAAAGGAGTACATCAAAGCTGCATATTGTCACCCTGCTTATTTAACTTATATGCAGAGTACACCATGAGCAACACCGGGCTGGAGGAAGCACAAGCTGGAATCAAGACTGCCGGGAAAAATATCAATAACCTCAGATATGCAGATGACACCACCCTTATGGCAGAAAGTGAAGAGGAACTAAAAAGGCTCTTGATGAAAGTGAAAGAGGAGAGTGAAAAAGTTGGCTTAAAGCACAACATTCAGAAAACAAAGGTCATGGCATCTGGTCCCATCACTCCATGGGAAATAGATGGGGAAACAGTGGAAACAGTGTCAGACTTTATTTTGGGGGGCTCCAAAATCACTGCAGATGGTGACTGCAGCCATGAAATTAAAAGATGCTTACTCCTTGGGAGGAAAGTTATGAGCAACATAGACAGCATATTCAAAAGCAGAGACATTACTTTGCCAACAAAGGTCTGTCTAGTCAAGGCTATAGTTTTTCCAGTGGTCATGTATGGATGTGAGAGTTGGACTGTGAAGAAGGCTGAGTGCCAAAGATTTGATGCTTTTGAACTGTGGTGTTGGAGAAGACTCTTGAGAGTCCCTAGGACTGCAAGGAGATCCAACCAGCCCATCCTAAAGGAGATCATTCCTGGGTGTTCATTGGAAAGACTGATGCTGAAGCTGAAACTCCAATACTTTGGCCACCTCATGTGAAGAGTTGACTCATTGGAAAAGACCCTGATGCTGGGAGGGATTGGGGGCAGGAGGAGAAGGGGACGACAGAGGATGAGATGGCTGGATGGCATCACCGACTCAAGGGACATGGGTTTGGGTGGATTCCAGGAGTTGGTGATGGACAGGAAGGCCTGGCGTTCTGCGATTCATGGGGTCGCAAAGAGTAGGACACAACTGAGCTACTGAATTGAACTGAACTGATACACTTATCAATCTGCACTTCTTTCTAGTACTTATTTATTTAATTAATTGATCAATTATTTGTTTTCTGTGTCACCACGAGACCTGCAAGCAAAAGTTGTTTATATCTCCAGTACCTAAAGGAAATTAACCCTGAATATTCATTGGAAGAACTAATGCTAAAGCTAGAGCTACCATACTTTGGTCACTTCATGCAAAGAGCTGACTCATTGGAAAAGACCCTGATGCTAGGAAAAATTGAGGGTAGGAGAAGAAGGGAGTAACATGCGGTGAGATTGTTAGATGGCATCATTGACTCAACAGACATGAGTTTGAGCAAACTCTAGGAAATAGTTGGAGAAGGAAATGACAATCCACTCCAGTATTCTTGCCTAGAGAATTACATAGACAGAGGAGCCTGGTGGATTTTATATACTCCAGGGGGTCTCAAAGAGTCAGACACAGTTGAGCAACAAAGGCTGGGAAATAGTGAAGGACAGGGAAGCCTGGAATTCTACAGTCCATGGGGTCATAGTCAAGACACCAGTGAGTGACTGACTCAAGGGAACATTAATAAGTGAGAGCCCTCATGAAGTCCTCCATCTTAACATCCAAACAAAGCTCACCCAAAGGCCAGCAAGCTCCAGTGCCTAAATGCCCCACACCAATCCTTCAAAAAAAAAACAGAAGCACAATGCTGCACATTAGCATACAGGTTGCCCAAAGCCATATCAAACACATAGATATTGCAAAACTCACTACTGAACATGGCACTGCCTTTCAGACAGATGAGATGCAGGCCCATTGACCAGAACACAGGCACAAGTCCCCCCTAACTAGAAACCTTCAAAAGTCACTGATTCAACCCCACCCATGGGGCCAGACTCCACAATTATGAGAATCTATGACCTTGAGAATTTTTTGGTTTAAACACTGAGGAAGTTAAAGCTTAGGCAGTCCAGGCCCCTTTAAGGAGATGAACATTCTAGCTCACTATATACTTAAGCCTTGTGCAACAATGTATCTTACCTGAGAACTGGTGCCTTCTCCAAGTCCAAAGCTGATAATTACACGGGGAGACAATATCTTACTCATGAAAATATTTTTCTTAGACTCTATTGCTATAATTGCAAGAAATCTTGCCTGGGGACCTGTTTCTCAAGACTTGTATCCCTGAGTGTAGCAATACTATATCTCATCTAGAGACATTGCTCCTTACCACCTGTCTCCCTGGCTAATCTTGTGCTGAAGTTATCTCAGGAAATACACCTTGGGAAAGGGTCTGGTAGAACTCTTACAACATTTAGGTATTCTTTTTATCTATTCTCAGCAGCTGGTTGAAAAGTACACAATGCCCTGCTTAAAACAGTGAGGCAGGTACTGTCCGGCCCCCTTCCAGTGCCTCTCATTGGAAACTCTCTCTATCTCTTTACACTTTAATAAAACTTAGTTGTGAAAATCTCTCAATGACTGAGACTGGGTCTTTTGGGTCCTGGACTGAAATTTTCTAATTTGGAGACCACAAATACTGGCACCGTTCACCACTAAACTATCAACAATTTTTATTTCCTTTATATAATTCTACCTCTACATTGGCATTTTGCAGTACTGTGAGGGTATTTTGTTTGTTTGTTTTGTTTATTTGTTTTTCATATTGTTCTTTTCCTGCTGTGGTTATTCTTTAATACATAGAAATCTTTTTTATATTCCTCTACATAACTTGGCTTTTCTATTTTTTCAGCCATGTTTCTTAGTCCATTTTGTTTTCTTTGTTTTACTCCTCAGTTGTCACATAGCTTTGGTTTTATTTTCAAGTTTATGTTTCAGCTAATTTTATTTTTAATTGATCTATACCATTTTTGTCTCCTTTGCTCACAGGTCACTCTTTTGTACTTGTTTTCTTTGGACTGTTTTGGTTTTGTCTGTGTGTGTGTGTATTCCATTATTTTTGGTTATTATGTGTCTGATTCTGTATTTACAATTTGTCTGCATTTGTTTCTTTTGTTTCTTGTTCTGTTCAGTGTTTTGTTTTTCTGTGTTTGTTTTAATACCCCCTGGTGGCCCTCAGATGGTAAAGAATCTACCTGCAATGCAGGAGACCCAGGTTTGATCCCAGGTTGGGAAGATGCCCTGGAGAAGGGAATGACAACCCACTCTAGTGTTCTTGCCTAGAAAATCCCATGAATAGAGAAGCGTGGCAGGCTATAGTCCATGGGATCACAAAGAGTCGGACATGACTGAACAAATAAGCAACAGCAGAATGATGTAATAAATGACTTGTAGAATCTCAGTCCTCTGGCCAGAGTTCAAGCATGTACTTTTGGAATGAGTGTGCTGAGTCCAGGACCCTAGACTGCAAGAGAACTCCTTACCTCAAGGATTATTAATTAGAGAGAACTATCACTAAAGATTCCACCTATATACAAGACCTGGCTTCACACAAGTACTGGCAGTACCCAGTGCAGGACACTTCATGCACACAGCAAAAAGACAAAAACACAAACTCAATCATCAGTAGGAAGGATTCCACAGACACTCTAAAACATATCACCTCATACAGCCTTGCCCATCAGAAGAGGGGGTAGGGGGAAACACATATTTCCACCAGAATGCAGGCCACAATTCACTCTCAACACAAAGCCTACACAAATCAAATCACTAGACCAGACTTATCCACTGAGTGAAAGTGAAAGGCCCTCAGTCATCTCCAACTCTTTGTCACCTCTTGGACTACACAGTCCATGGAATTCATCAGGCCAAAATACTGGAATGGGGTAGCCTTTCCCTTCTCCAGGGGATATTCCCAACCCAGGGATCCAACCCAGGTCTCCCACATTGCAGGTGGATTCTTTACCAGCTGAGCCACACAGAAGCCCAAGAATGCTGGAGTGGGTAACCTATCCCTTCTCCAGCAGATCTTCCTGACCCAGGAATTGAACAGGGTCTCCTGCATTGCAGGTGGATTCTTCCCCAACTGAGCTATCAGGAAAGCCCAAGGAAGAAGTCCACTGAGGGCACAAACCAAATGGAAGAAGGAATACTATTCTAAAGTCTGGGAAAAGGAGATCTCAAACTCAGTAAGTTAGAAAAAATGAAGTACAGAGATATACTGTGCAAGTGAAGGAACAAGTTAGGTACTCACAACACCAAATAAATGAAGAGGAAATAAGAAGTATCTAAAAAAGAATTCAGAGTAATGATAGTAAAACAGATTAAAAAAAAAACTCAAAAATAGAATGGGGAAAATGCAAGAATGAATGAACATATTTTAAAAGGACCTAGAAGAAATAAAGAATAAACAAACCAAGATGAACAACACAATCACTTAAATTAAAAATATTATATTAAATTAAAAATATTATAGAAAGAATCAATAATATAATTACTGAGGCAAAAGAACAGATAGGTGAGCTGGAAGACAGAATGGTGGAAATAACTGCTGAAGAGCAGAATAAAGGGAAAAGAATGAAAAGAATTGAGGGTAGTCTCATAAACCTATGGGACAATATTAAATAAAACAACATTTGAATTATAGGGGTACCAGAAGAAGAAGAGAAAAAGAAAGAGCTGAGAAATTTTTTGAATTTTAGTTGAAAACTTCCCCAACATATGGAAGGAAATAGTCAATCAAGTCCAAGAAGTGCAGAGAGTCCCATACAGGGTAAACCCAAGAAGGAACATGCTGAGACATATTGGTCAAACTAACAAAGATTAAACACAAAGAAAGAATAACAAAATCAGCAAAGGAAAAGCAAGTAACAATGGAAACCCCATATGGTTAACAGCTGATCTTCCAACAGGAGACTCTGTAGGCAAGAAGGGAATGGTAGGGTATATTTAAAGTACTGAAAGGGAAAAATCTACAGTGAAGATTACTCTACCTAGCAAGGATCTCATTTAGAATTGATGGAGAAATCAGAAGCTTTACAGACAAGAAAAAGTTAAGAGAATGTAACACCAGCAAATGAGCTTTACAACAAATGTTAAAGGGACTTCTGTAGACAGGAAGCACAAAGAAAGAAAAAGATCTGCAAAAACAAACTCAAAACAACTAAGAAAATGTCAATAGGAAACTATATATCAATAATTATTTTAAATGTAAATGGATTAAATAGTCCAACCAAAAACTGCCTGGCTGAATGGATACAAAAGCAAGACATATATATATCTTGTTGTCTACAAAACATATATAGTATATACTATATATACTACACACACACACACACACACACACACACACACACATATGTATGCTGTCTACAAGAGACAGCAAACATTATTCTCAATGATGAAAAACTGAAAGCATTCCCTCTAAGATCTGGACCAAGACAAGGGTGCCCACACTCACAACTATTACTCAACACAGTTTTGGAAGTTCAAGTTATGGCAAGCAGAGAAGAAAAAGAAATAAAAGCAATCCAGACTGGAAAAGAAGTAAACCTGTCACTGTTTGCAGATGACATGAATCTGTACATAGAAAATGCTAAAGATACTATCACAAAATTACTAGAGCTAATCAATTAATTTAGTAAAGTCACAGGATACAAAATCAAAACACAGAAATCAATTGCATTCCTATACACTAACAATGAAAAAATCCGAAAGAAAAATTAACAAATCAATCCTGTTTGTCACTGCAACAAAAAGAATAAAATATCTAGGAATTAAGCTACCTAAGGAACCAAAAGGGCTCTTCACAGAAAACTATAAAACACTGATGAAAGAAATCAAAGATGACATAAACAGATAGAGAGGTATTCCATGCTACTGGGATGGAAGAATCAATATTGTGAAAATGACTATACTACCAAATGCAATCTACAGACTCAGTGCAATTCCTATCAAATTACCAAAGACAGTTTTCACAGAACTAGAACAAAATATTTCACAATTCACATAGAAACATAAAAGGCCCTGAATAGCCAAAGCAATTTTGAGAGGGAAGAATGGAGCTGGAGAAATCAACCTTCCTGACTTCAGGCTGTACTACGAAGCTATAGTCATCAAGGCAGTATGGTACTGCACAAAAACAGAACTATAGACCAATGGAACAAGATAGAAAACCCAGATGTAAACCCACACATCTATCTTTTATCTTTTATAAAGGAGGCAAGAATATACAATAGGGAAATCACAGTCTCTTCAATAAGTGCTGCTGGGAGAACTGGACAGTTATGTGTAAAACAGAGAAATTAGAAGACTTCTTCACACAATACACAAAGATAACCTCAAAAAGGATTAAAGATCTAAATGTAAGACCAGTAACTATAAAACTCTTAAAGGAAAACACAAGCAGAACACTGTATGATATAAATCATTGCAAGATCCTCTATGACCCACCTCCTAGAATAATAGAAATTTAAATTAAAAAGTGGGACCTAATTAAATGTAAATGCTTTTGCACAACAAAGGAAACCATAAACAATGTGAAAAGACAACACTCTGAATGGGAGAAAATAATAGCAAAGGAAACAACTGACAAAGGATTAATTTCCAAAATATGCAAGCAGCTCATACAACTCAATGCCAGAAAAACAAACAGCCTAATCAAAAAGTGGGGGAAAGACCTAAACAGAAGACATACAGATGGCTAACAAACACATGGAAAGATGCTCAACATCACTCATTATTAGAGAATGCAAATCAAAAATACAATGAGCTATCACCTCACACCAGTCAGAATGGCCATCATAAAAAAATCCACAAACAAGTGCTGAAGAGGGTGTGGAGAAACCCTCAGTAAATAATGCCAAATAGTTTTTTATAAGTGGTGATACTGGCTAATACTTCCACCAGCAGTGTATAAAAAAAACTCGGTGCTCTTTTTCCTCTCCAGTGAACTTTAACCAAGCTGATGTGCATATAGTTGCATCTGATTTGAGTTTTAACTTCAGGGGTTTCGATTCTTTGTTTGTTTTGGTATTGGGATATCTTCTTTTGTGAAGTACCCATTCTAGGCTATGGTCCAATTTTTATTATGCTGTCTCTTCCTTATTGATTTGCAGATTTTTTTTTTTTTTTCATTCTGGATTCATGCCCTGTTCAACAGTTACACATATTTTTACAATTTGGTGGATTATGCTTTAATTTTAAGAGGGGTCCTTAATGTTAATGCAGTTATACTTAATCTTTTCCTTTATGTATCACATTTTCTATAGACTATAAAAAGTTTTTTTCTGCCTAAAAATCTTGACTGTACATATTAATATTTTCTAATGTAACTTCTTGAAGCTTTGTTTTAAAACTTTGATATTTAAAACTATGATACATCTCATACTGATTTTTGTACTTATAAGAGGTAAGGATTAACATCTATTTTAAAAAATGTATTTCTAATTGTTCTAGTGATGGGTATTAGAGGATTATCCTTTTCCCCACAAATTGGTGGCACTAATTTGATTTTAAATCAAACATTCAATACACAAGCATTGGTCAATAAATGGCAAAATTAATCAAAGAAAAATATATTTGTATATTATGATCTAGCAATTTTATATATATATATATAAAAGACATGTATAAAAATATTTCAAAGCAATATTGCTTATAACAGACCAAAAGTAAAAAACTGCTAATTAATTATGAAAGGTGGAATAGATACATACATTCTGCAAATTTATTTAGCACACATATTCTATAATAAAGACAAAAATGATGAACTATAGTTACATATTTCAGAAAGAAATCATAAGAATATGATGTCAGACCAAAAAAAGTCTGAAAAATATATTTATGTCTATGTATTCAATGGTGGGTTCTTTTTCTAAAGTACAAAAGCAAGTAAAATTAATCTGTTCCTAAAATTTAAAATAGATACTTTTAAATAGTTATCTATTAAAAGAATAAATAGTGATGAATGGGAAAGAAGAGAGGGAGGAGATTTTCATTGCTGGTATTTTTATTTCCTTACTGCATTGTTTTTATGTGGTTGGTTCTCAGAATGCTTATAATATATACATTATTTTTCAGTATATATAGTATGTGTTAGTAAAAGGTTTACTTGAAATCGATAAAGTAAAAGAAATCTTTATGTTGACATGATATACATTAATTTCGAAGACAGGCGCAATGCTTTGTGATGCAGATGAAAGGACACAAGGAAATCCTCAGACGATCAGACATTTATTGTAGCTTTGTCATTATTTTCCTAGATAAATAGAGACAGTTTATCACCATTATACTTGTTCATATGAGAACTCTAATTTTTTTTTTTTTAATTTTATTTTATTTTAAACTTTACATAACTGTATTAGATTTGCCCGATCTCGTCTGATCTCGGAAGCTAAGCAGGGTCGGGCCTGGTTAGTACTTGGATGGGAGAACTCTAATTTTTATTTCTTACTCTTCTTCTGTTGATTTTATTTTGTTCTATCTCTATGGTCTTTTCCCATAATAGCTTTCATCTTGGAATAATCAAAAGCTAGTTTGAAAAAAAAAAAAATGAAACAAAACTTTGTCAGTGTTTCTCATTGGCATGTGTGACTGACCATCTGGTCACATTCACAAAATTATGGCAAGATGATGCTTTCTCAATCTTATTAATTCAGTGCATGTTTTTATTTGAGATGTTGGATGATCATATTCAATTCCAACTATCCTGTCAACACTCATGGGAACATTTGGCTCTTAAGTTATAGCACATGTCCATAGCTTTCCTATTTCTTAATGATGGAGCATGTATACTAGAGGATACCTTTTAAGCACATCAAAATAAACCTTTGTACCGAGACCTTTTCAATTAATTACCATGATTTAGAGGTATATATCCATCCAAACTCTATGATTAATATCTGTTTTTGCATCTTTACACCTGCTACAGAAGTGCAATAACTTTCTGTCTTATAGCCCCCAATTTCTCCTCTATCCAAGCCAACTTATACTATACTAACACATTAATCTTCGCAAAACACAACTTTCAAAATTCCTCACTAACCTCAGATTTTTTTGCTTTATATTAGACCTCCTAAATTTTTATCAAGCCAAAGAAATATTCACTATGTGATAGTTTTAAAAAAGCAGATTCTGTGTCCCTACTTGAGATCTAGAGTAAGGCTGAGAAATCTATGCTTATTTGCCTGTCCAATGTGAATTAAAATTGGAAACTCAGAACTAATTTAGACATTGTTACATATATGTCTCTGCTCTATTACACGGAGAAATAACTATGCAAAAATTAAATTTGTACTTTAGCCAAATATTCACAACACTGAAATAGTGCACTGTCAAGAAGTCATCCCCCTCAGCAGGCTCCTGTAGATAACTTTACAACTTTCTCTTAGCTACTGTAGTAAAATTTGACCCAAATTGGAGCATAGGAAAAATAAGATGAATCAAGGCAAATTGGAAGTGGTCAAACAGGAGATGGCAAGAGTGAACATCGACATTCTAGGAATCAGCAAACTAAAATGGACTGGAATGGGTGAATTTAAATCAGATGACCATTATATCTACTATTGTGGGCAGGGGTCCCTTAGAAGAAATGCAGTAGCCATCATGGTCAACAAAAGAGTCCAAGATGCAGTACTTGGATGCAATCTCAAAAACAACAGAATGATCACTGTTTGTTTCCAAGGCAAACCATTCAATATCACAGTAATCCAAGCCTATGCCCCAAAGGGTAACACTGAAGAAGCTGAAGTTGAACGGTTCTATGAAGACCTCTTGATGAAAGTGAAAGTGGAGAGTGAAAAAGTTGGCTTAAAGCTCAACATTCAGAAAACGAAGATCATGGCATCTGGTCCCATCACTTCATGGGAAATAGATGGAGAAACAGTGGAAAGTGTCAGACTTTATTTTGGGGGGCTCCAAAATCACTACAGATGGTGATTGCAGCCATGAAATTAAAAGACGCTTACTCTTTGGAAGAAAAGTTACAACCAACCTAGATAGCATATTCAATTGCAGAGACATTACTTTGCCCACAAAGGTCCGTCTAGTCAAGGCTATGGTTTTTCCAGTGGTCATGTATGGATGTTAGAGTTGGACTGTGAAGAAAGCTGAGTGCCAAAGAATTGATGCTTTTGAACTGTGGTGTTGGAGAAGACTCTTGAGAGTCCCTTGGACTGCAAGGAGATCCAACCAGTCCATTCTGAAGGAGATCAGCCCCAGGATTTCTTTGGAAGGAATGATGCTAAAGCTGAAACTCCAATACTTTGGCCACCTAATGCAAAGTGTTGACTCATTGGAAAAGACTCTGATGCTGGGAGGGATTGTGGGCAGGAGGAGAAGGGGATGACAGAGGATGAGATGGCTGGATGGTATCACTGACTCAATGGACATGAGTTTGTGTGAACTCTGGGAGTTGGTGATGGACAGGGAGGCCTGGCATGCTGCTCTTCATGGGGTCACAAAGAGTCATACACGACTGAGCGACTGAACTGAACTGAACTGATGCATTTCCCTCACATATAATCATATATATGTTTTATTTATTTATTTATTGCAAGGAACCTGGTTACACAGTTATGGGGCCTGGTTTAATAAGAAAAAAATCCACAGGGCAGCGTACTGGGAAAAGCAGGCTGGCATTTTGAACACGGACTGAAAGGCTGTCCACAGTTGAGATTTTCTTTTTTTCCTCCTTTTTATTTTTTTTTTTAAATTTTTATACTGAATTATACACACACACACACACACACACACACACATACACACACACACACACATATACAACAGTGTAGGAATTTTCTTGTCTCTCCAAACCCTTTCCAGCATTTATTATTTGCAGACATTTTGATGATAGTCATTCTGAATGGTGTGAGGTAATAACTCATTGTAGTTTTCATTCACATTTCTCTAATGATTAGCATCTTTTCATGTGCCTTTGACCATCCTTACATATGGTCACCTAAAATTCGTCCTACAAAATGTTATCATGGTGATTTCTTGCCTTTTACATTCTATTGTTTTCCTCTATTTGGTTGCACTGATCACTGAGGAAGGCTTTCTTATCTCTCCTTGCTATTCTTTGGAACTCTGCATTCAAATAGATATATCTTTTGTTTTCTCCTTTGCTTTTCACTTCTCTTATTTTCACAGCTATTTTTAAGGTCTCCTCAGACAGCCAGATTGCTTATTTCTATTTCTTTTTCTGGGGATGGTCCTAATCACTGTCTCCTGTACAATGTCATGAACCTCCATCCATAGTTCTTTTGGCACTCTATCAGATCTAGTCCCTTAAATATACTTCCACTGTATAATCGTAAGGGATTTGATTTAGGTCATACCTGAATGGTCTCGTGGTTTTCCCTACTTCATTCAATTTAAGTCTGAATTTGGCAATAAGGAGTTCATGATTTGAGTCACAGTCAGCTCCCAATCTTGTTTTTGCTAACTGTATAGAGCTTCTCCACCTTTGGCTGCAAAGAATATAATCAGTCTGATTTCAGTGTTGACTATCTGGTGATGTCCATGTGTAGAGTCTTCTCTTGTGTTGTTGGGAGAGGGTGTTTGCTATGATCAGTGCGTTGTCTTGGCAAAACTCTATTAACTTTTGCCCTGCTTCATTCTGTATTCCAAGGCCAAATTTGCCTGTTACTCCAGGTGTTTCTAGACTTCCTACTTTTGCATTCCAGTCCCCTATAATGGAAAGGACATCTTTTTTGGGTGTTAGTTCTAGAAGGTCTTGTAGATCTTCATAGAACAATTCAACTTCAGCTTCTTCAGCATTATTGGTCAGGGTATAGACTTGGATTACTGTGATATTGAATGGTTTGCCTTGGAAATGAACAGAGATCATTCTGTCATTTTTGAGATTGCATCCAAGTACTGCATCTCAAACTCTTTTGTTGACCATGATGGCTACTCCATTGTTTCTTAGGTATTCTTGCCTGCAGTAGTAGGTATAATGATCATCTGAGTTAAATTCACTCATTCTAGTCCATTTTAGTTCCTAAAATATCGACGTTCATCTTGCCATCTCCTGTTTGACCACTTCCAATTTGCCTCAATTCATGGACCTAATGTTCCAAGTTCCTATGCAATATTGCTCTTTACAGCATCAGATTTTGCTTCTATCACCAGTCACATCCACCACTGGGTGTTGTTTTTGCTCTGGCTCCATCCCTTCATTCTTTCTGGACTTATTTCTCCACTGATCTCCAGTAGCATATTGGGCACCTACTGACCTGGGGAGTTCATCTTTCAATGTCCTATTTTTTTGTCTCTTTATATTGTTCATGGGGTTCTCACAACAAGAATACTGAAGTGGTTTGCCATTCCCTTCTCCAGTGGACCACATTTTGCCAGAACTCTCCACTAGGACCCGTCCTTCTTCGGTGGCTCTACAGGGCATAGCTCATAGTTTCATTGAATTAGACAAGGCTGTGGTTCATGTGATTAGATCAGTTAGTTTTCTGTCATTGTGGTTTTCAGTCTATGTGCCCTCTGATGGATTAGGATAAGAGGCTTAAGGAAGCTTCCTGATGGGAGAGACTGATTGAGGGGGAAACTGGGTCTTGTACTGATGGGCAGGGCCAAGCTCAGTAAATCTTTAGTCCAATTTTTTGTTGATGGGTGGGACTGTGTTTCCTCTCTGTTATTTACCTGGGACCAAACTATGGTGGAGGTAATGAAGATAATGGTGACCTCCTTCAAAAGATCCCATGCACAAACTGCTATACTCAGTACCCCCAACCCTGCAGAAGGCCACCACCAACCCACACCTCCGCTGGAGACTCCTGGACACTCACAGGCAAGTCTGGGTCAGTCTCTTGTTTCTCCCCAAATCAGTTTATATATGCAGATGTAATTTCAGTCTGATTTCTCAACTCTTTGTGATCTTAGGCTTTGAATGTGAGTAAAAACTGAGGACATTCCACACTGAGAGTTCCCATTTTATAGAACACAGTTGAATGCAGGTATGATTTGTGTTTTTAACATTCTTTTTTCACTCCCAGCCTTGTAAGCTTAAAATGACTATAGTGAAAGTGTTAGTCCTGTCCAACTGTTTGCAACCCCATGAACTGTAGCCTGCCAGGTTCCTCTGTCCATGGAATTCTCCAGGCAAGAATACTGGAGTGGGTTGCCATTCCCTTCTCAAGGGGATCTTCCTCACCCAGTAACTGAATCTGGGTCTCCTGCATTGCAGGTAATTTCTTTACCATCTTAGCCACTATAGTAAGTAGTAATTCAACATTTCTATTGACATTTGTTTGGCTTTCTGAACAAAATTCTAGGAACTAAAGGGTTAGCCGAAATGTATCCAATATGAAATTGTTGTAGGCTGACAAATTCTTTCACAGTCTTATCAGTGTCTCCCAGAATGTTGGAATTTAATTCTTTAACTCCTTCAGAAATGAATTGTCTACAAGGTGATTTGGGAAACAGAGTTCCTTGGGAACAAGGGAGGTTAACAGAAATTGAAATATCAAAGTTCTTAGAGAGCTTAAATTGGACCTAGGAAGTTAGGGGTCGAATGGGCTTTAATTCTTCAAGATAAGCTGACACATTTTATGTAAATTGAGTTCTTGGGAAGAGAAAGGACTTAAGAGTTAGGAACTAAGACTGCCAAATTCATTCTGTAACTCTGGGTTAATATTCACCATGCTCCCTATGGTGGCATCTCTGCTATGCCTAGGGCTTTATAAAAGAATTTCACCCTGATAAAGGGAAGGGCAAGATGTAAGATATAAGATTTTCCTAATTCTTTTTTTCTTTACCACACTAAATCCTATCATGATTAAGACTAGTGTTAGTCACTCAGTCTTGTTTGATTCTTTGTAATCCTGTGCACTGTGGTCTGCCATACTTAAGGCTAAGAAATAATAGTTAAATATGACTTGTAATTTAAAAATTAACTAATTGCTCATATCAATAAGGCTAAGTGTTTTTGGTGTCAGGTCTATTATCTCTCTTCTGTGTCTTCATTGATCAAAAGTCCATTTATAAAAATAAAATATATAATGTTTTCTTTCTCTGAGTGATAGAATTAAAGGATAATTTTATTTCCTGATATATACACTTTCTGCATTTTTCCAGTCTTCTGCAGTAAGAATGTGTTATTGTATTAAAAAAAATAAATTTGAAAGCAGTAAAGGAACTACCACTTAAGGGATATGTTTAATAGGATCCCATATTAGTTTCCTATTGGGGCTGAAACTTAGTGACTTAAAACAACACAAACTTGTAGTTCTGAGGTCAGAAGTCTAAGAGCGGTTGACAAGGTCACATTGCTTCTGGAGGCTCTAAAGGAGAACAGACTTCCTTTTCCATTCTAGCTTTTACAGTTTACCTGTATTCCTTGACTCATGGTCCCTTTCTCCATCTTCAAAGCCAGCAGTATAACACCTTCAACTTTTCCTATATCTCTTGTCCTCTCTATCTCTCACCTCTGCTTCCATCATTATCTTCTGTGATTCTCTTTTAATTCTCTCTTATAAGGACTTTTGTGAGCACATTGGCCCATCTGATAATCCAAAATAATCTTTCCCTTTCAATATTCTTAACTTAATTACAGTTGCAGAATCCCTTGTGCCATGGAAGGTAACATATTCCTGGGTTTCAAGGATAAGAGATGGACAGTTCAGCTCAGTCATGTCTGACTCTTTGCCACCCTATACACCGTAGCATGCCAGGCTTACCTGTCCATCTCCAGGATATGGACATCTGGTATATGGACATCCTGGGTGCATTTATGCAGCCTATGGTAGACTCTTTTTATTCAGCTTTTTTAGTTTTTCCAAACATTTTCAAGCTCTCTTTCATCTACTACCTTATGACTGACATGTGCACATACACACACACACACACACACACACACACACAGAGGGTACATATTTTATGTCTCTACAGAGTATATAAATATTCTGGTAAATATTATGACAATTAACATTCTTGATCCTTTTACTTCTGGACTTTAAACACTATTGCTTTTCTCTCTTTCCATCTCATTCTCTCTAATTTTATTCAGTGTTCAAAAATGAATTGAGTACCTACATGGCCCCAGGCTCTAAGTTGTAAAGATAGAGTGGTGAACACCGCAGATATGGATTCTGCTCAGGGAACTTTCATAATGGTAGGAAGACTGAAATAAGCCTGCAGACAAATATATAAGCAAAATAATCAGAGAGTTGTATAAATGTTAGGAGTAAAATATACAGCTAGTAGTGAATGACTACAGAGAAGGCAATGGCACTCCACTCCAGTACTCTTGCCTGGAAAATCCCATGGATGGAGGAGCCTGGTAGGCTGCAGTCCATGGGGTCACTAAGAGTCAGACACAACTGAGCAACTTCACTTTGACTTCTCACTTTCCTGTGTTGGAGAAGGAAATGGCAACCCACTCCAGTGTTCTTGCCTGGAGAATCCAAGGGACGCAGGAGCCTGGTGGGCTGCCATCTATGGGGTCGTACAGAGTCGGACATGACTGAAGCGACTTAGCAGCCGCAGCAGCAGTGAATGACTAATGGAGAGATGAATGACAGGGTCATCACTGAATGTCTTTCTAAAGGGTAAAATTGATGCTGAGACCTGAAATGAAAAAACACACACACTGTGGACTAAAACCAAACCAAATTGAAATATTGTGGATAAAGTCTGTCCTAAGTCATTTCCTAGAATATCTGCAACAGATATTGTTTAGTGGCATGAATATTGATTTGGGACCTGGGAGACACAGAGAAATAATAGAGAAATAACCCTCAATTTTCTCATCATGATGTTAGGAAATTGAATAATAAAATCAAATATTCTATGTGTTTTGATAAATATGCACAAAATTTATTTTTACACAGTGTTAGATGCATTGTCCTTTGGGTTATTGAAAGTCAAGTAATTTGGCACTAATATAGCACTTTATTTTGGTTGTAGGTGTGTGTTTATGTGTTTGTGTGTCTTGATAAATGTTGAATCAGTAGAGTATTTCATGCCAGGAATCACCAAAGAGGCCAAATGACTGAAAAATAATTGCTAGTTTATTATGGCAATCTAAGTCCACATCATTTGTGAAATGAGGCTTCTAGTTCCTCTGTTCATCTAATAAAAGTGGAGGCACAGCCAGTTTATTGCTTTGATCAGACATGTTGTCCACAAGCTGTATTCATCTTTTCAACACTGAGTAATTGTCTAACACTGCTGACCCCAAAATGGTTTGGATTCTATTCAGTACCCAGGAAAACATTATAGATGATTCTTATTTGATCATATCAAAGCAGCTTAATGTGTTTTTATAATGGTAATAAGTAAAAGTAAATAACCAACTTTGTCTGAATGAAATAAAAAATCAACACTTCTCCCTTGCAATATGATTTTCAGGAAGAAAATCCACAGATTTGTCTCATTTCTAAAGGTCTAGTTGCAAAGCATTGAGGTATATGTTTTACAAATCTATATGAAATGGGGCAAAACACGCTATTCAGATTTTGAATGTACCCAACAAGCTCTTAGTAGCTCAACTTTATATCATTTTTACAGATGATTATAATGGATATATTAGTATATCCTCATCCCTTGGAAAAACACAGTCTCTGTTTTTTTCTTTTTTGTAACCAAGCATAACATATTAGGAGCTTCCCCATAGCCCAAACGGTAAAGAATTTTTCTGCAATGCAGGAGACCAGGGTTTGATCCCTGGGTCGGGAAGATCCTCTGGAGAAATGAATGGCAATCCACTCCAGTATTCTTGCTTGGAGAATCCCATGGACAGAGAAGCCTGGTGGGCTAGAGTCTGTGGGGTCACAGAGTCGGACACGACTGAGCGACTAACACACACACACATAACATAAAAAGAGATTTATCTGTGTTCTGCTGCTGCTGCTAAGTTGCTTCAGTCGTGTCCGACTCTGTGAGACTCCATAGACGGCAGCTATGTGCACACATCTAATAAATATTTTGTAGAGAGAAATTGGGTGAGTTGTTTATTCAGTAAGATATTATTACTGATAATATTCTGACACTTATGATGGCCATAAAAGTTATTCCTATGATTTTCCTCCTTATTAAAACTCCCAAGTTTATGGTGGTAGTTATCAAGAAAATATATGAACATTTCTCTCACAGGTATTCATCAACTTTTATGAATTTTTAATTAAAATCTAAAAAGTATAAAGAACATAAATATAATTGAGTACCTAACTTTCTTAAGGAATAGATAAGAAATAAAAGTCATAATGTTTTAGGAATTAAGAACATATTTGTTTTGCTAAATGATTGACAAAAATAGAAATGAAGAAAAACAAATGCAACTTCAAATATTTTCATGGTTTATATTTTTTTCAAACAATCCAAAGTATGTGAGGAATTTCCGTATTGCATAACAACCAAATAAAAAGGCACACTAAAAAAAAAATGGATGATTTACTTTGTCAGGACTTATCCCTTATTTGGTTTTGTTTCTTGCTGATTATTTAGTATTGCAGAAACAAATGTACAAAGACACAGCATTTTTTAAAATGTGTTATAAGGTCATGAACTTGGCTTTATCTATAACAGCTGAGGCTGTCCCTCCTATCTGATTAGTTCTTGTAAAACAGCAGAACCAACTTCCCAATTCTACCTATAAGAAAGTAAGGAATCTACTCTTTAGAAATATTGTGTGTTTAAATATCATTTCTTGTTGTTGTTCAGTAACTCAGTCATGTCCAACTCTTTGTGACCTCATGAACTGTAGCCCATCAGGCTCGTCTGTCCATGGGATTTTCCAAACAAAAATATTGGAGTGGGTTGTCATTTCCTTCTCCAAGGGATCTTCCTGAGCCAGGGATCAAACTCATGTCTCTTGCATCTTCTGCATTTGCAGGCAGATTCTTTACCACTGAGCCACCAGGTATCACTTATCACTTTGTTGTTGTTCAGTCTTTAAGTCATGTCTGACTCATTGTGACCCCATGAAATGCAGCATGCCAGTCTTCCCTGTCTTTCCCTATCTCCCTGAATCTGCTCAAATTCATGTCCATTAAGTCAGTGATGTCATCCAACCATCTCATCCTCTGTTGTCCCCCTTCTCCTCTTACCCTCAATCTTTTCCAGCATCAAGGTCTTTTCCAATGAGTCAGCTCTTCGCATTAGGTGACCAAAGTATTGGAGCTTCAGCTTCAGCAGCAGTCCTTCCAATGAATATTCAGGGTTGATTTCCTTTAGGATGGACTGGTTTGATCTCCTTGCAGTCTAAGGGACTCTCAAGAGTCTTCTCCAACACCTCAGTTCAAAAGCATCAATTCTTCGGAGCTCAGATTTCTTCACAGTCCAACTCTCACATCCATACATGACCCCTGGAAAAACCATAGCCTTGACTAGATGGACCTTTGTTGGCAAAGTAATATCTTTGCTTTTGAATATGCTATCTAGGTTGGTCATAATTTCCTTCCAAGGAGTAAGGGTCTTTTAATTTCATGGCTACAATCACCATCTGCAGTGATTTTGGAGCCCCAAAAAATAAAGTCTGACACTGTTTTCACTGTTTCTCCTTAGAAGGTATTAAATACAAACAAAACAGCACAAACATCCACTTTTGAAACTTTATTTTCTTTAGTGCTAAACATGTATGTAACCATTTTAAAGAATACCTTCACATGCATAATTGTGGTAAAGATGAACAACAAAGTCTGATGCTGAACTCTGAACTAAAGATTGATCCATTGAGAGGCTCCCCATGTTCCACTTCCACCCCTAGGTCCCATGAATATCAATGTTACTTTCTTGTTAGGCTGATATTTCCCTCATCCTCTTAAGTACCCATTCATCAATTCATACCTGCCTTGGGATACGGTAGAATATGTGACTCTCAGTTGCAATGTTAGGGAAAGGGGTATTGGAAGGAAGTACAAAGCACCCTTCCCTTGGGTATGGTAAAAGGACTGAATCACAATTTCAGTTCTTCTGTTCTAATCCTTGCTCTCTCGTTAACTATAATGATACTGGTTAATTTATTAATTTCTCCTTACCTCAATCTCTTTACATATAACAGAAACAGTTTGGACTAGATACTCTGCAAGATTCTTCATAATCTTTATGAATTCTCAACTTCAGTGCTCCTGACTAAAGTGATTTCCTTCTCCCTTTCACCATATGAGTTATTCATATAAAAAACCTGGAGGTGCAAAATCCTTCATTGTTTGCCAGCTGGGCTGACCTCCATTTTACACTGTCTATGTCTATATGACTGAATGATTTGACTATTTTCAAGTCAGCCTCCTAACAATTCATCTTGTATTTGCAATTTGGCAGCAGCTCAGTGGTTAAGACAACTGGAATAACTGTGAAATGGTCACTCTCTGGTTCTTCTTTGGCATAAAGCCAGCCTTCTGTTTTCTTTTGCAGCTAAGCCTCATTCTTATAGTATTTAGCTAATAAATTTAACATTTATAGACTTATTTCAGAGAAGATGATGGAGTACTACTGCCACTGAGTAGATGCCTAACCACTTCCTTTCATATAGGTACACCCAAAGGCAGGGCACCACCAAAGTCCAAGAGTGATGCCACCAAAGTCCAAGAAATGGTCCATTCTGAAGGAGGACGAACTGAACATTTTCCACCCATAGAGAAGCATATGTAAATCTCTTACATCAACAAATGAAATAAAAAGATGGTGAGTTTAATGCCTGAAAAGAATCATGAAAAATAGAGGAGAAATGCAATTAGATATTCAGTATCTCAATGTTTATAACAAATTTTTACCTAATAAAAATGTATTTGTCTTGGGAAAGGGATAGGAGTCAAGTTAATACTACTGACACAAAGGTCAGAGTCAAGAAAAAAATTGCATTTATTCTAACACTGTGATACATTTTTATGAAGCTGTATATAGTTTTTTTTTTTTTTTCCACAGAGCAAAGTAAATGAATGTTTAATCAAAGGCCAGAGCTCCATTTTGTATTAAATTTGATTATTTTTTTTTAATTTTATTTTATTTTTAAACTTAACATAACTGTATTAGATTTGCCAAATATCAAAATGAATCTGCCACAGGTATACATGTGTTCCCCATCCTGAACCCTCCTCCCTTCTCCCTCCCCATTCCATCCCTCTGGGTCGTCCCAGTGCACCAGCCCCAAGCATCCAGTATCGTGCATCGAACCTGGACTGGCAACTCATTTCATACATGATATTTTACATGTTTCAATGCCATTCTCCCGAATCTTCCCACCCTCTCCCTCTCCCACAGAGGGGAAACAAGTTACCCCTCTTGACGGAAATAGTTTTCTTATGACATCAATTGTAAGGATTTCTAATCTATCCTTTTTGTGTACTATTGGACTGTAATATTTTGAGAAATACTGTCACAGATCAATTTGACTTTTGACACTGAAATAACAACTTTCACGTTGAATGTCTCAATGAAAAAAATGTTGACTGACATATCAATATCAATATCAATATCAAAAAAAAAAAAAAAAGGATGTTACAACTATCAAGCCATCACATTATGGCTGACCCAAAGGTGAATGCAGAGAGAGCTCAGGATAGAAATAGGACGTCCACCATCAACCCATCAGTCACTGTACCCACCCCATAACAGTAACCCTAGGAGATTGGGGACAACAGAGGATACCAGCCCCAAATAGCTGAAGTGCATATCAAAGGAATGATTTCAGTGAGCCCAGATTCTTGTTTCTTCCCATAGATAAGAAAGTGCTAAATTCATTAACTGGAGATATCTTGTTTTCTTTAATTAACAGTAATCTTTAAAGTTTTGACTACCTGGTCTTTGTTGCAAAAATCCCTATCTATTCTACCTTCTGCTTTACCTCTTCAGAGGAGTCTTTCAGAGCAGAGAGGATTCTTCCCAGGCTTAAATCTCCAGCTTTGTGTGCAAAATAAAACATAATTCTAAACTATTCTGTAATTGCTCTTCAGTTGCTAAGTCATGTCTGACTCTTTGACCCCATGGACTTTAGCATGCCAGGCTCCTCTGTCCTTCATTATCTCCTGGAGTTTGCCCAAATTCATGCCCATTCAGTCAGTGGTGCTATCTAATTGTCTCATTCTCTGCCACCCCTTCTCCTTTTGCCTTCAATCTTTTTTCAGCATCAGGATCTTTTCCAATGAGTCAGCTCTTTGCATGAGTTGGTTAAAGTATTGGAGCTTCAGCTGTAGCACCAGACCTTCCAAAAAATATTCAAGATTGATTCCCTTCATCAACCAATTGAATAGTTTGATCTACTTGAAGTCCAAGAGTCTGCTCCAGCATCACAATTGGCTCTCAGCCTTCTTTATGGTCCAACTCTCACCTACACACTTGGCTACTGGAAAAGCCATAGCTTGCCCTCTACGGACTTTTTTCACCAAAGCAATGTCTCTGTTTTTCAGTCAGTACAATTTCTAATTTGTCATAGTTTCTCTTCTAAGGAGCAAGTATCTTTTTTTTTTTTTTTGAAGTTTTTAAGATCAATTTATTAAGTTCAATGATGAAAGCCATCAGAAGAATATTCTCTGGAAAATTATTTTTTTCTTAGAAGAAATAAAGGAAAATCAATACCCTCTCAGCATAGCCACAGATGCTGTGGCAGTCAAGCCTCTCTGCAGATGGGAATAGTCCATCAGTCGGTCGAGTCACTCTCCCGGTCAGCAGGATTGTAGTCTGGATCATCATCATCGTCCTCCAGCTCCAAGTCATCCATTTCCTGGAACAAAGACTCATCTACCTCCACGTTGTTTCCAGCATCTTCCAAGAAGTGGATATCAGATGTGTCGAGATTATGATCTGTTTCAAACAGTTGTCTCCCACTTAATTTATTTTTTCCTGCTTGCTCTTCTTCCTTCATCCATTTCTTTTTAATTTCCAAGAGTTCTACACCAAACTTGGCCTTCCAATTTAAGAAATTCTCAACTGTAACAGGAGTACCATGAAATAATTGCTTTTCGGCTTCTTCTGCTTCTTTTTCTTTTTGTTTCTTTTCTTCTCTTCTAGTTTTTATTTGATCTACTATTTAATTTTTCTTGCACAGCTGTTACTAAGGTGAAGATCATCACCATACCAAGGTTTTCTTCTGCCTGTAATGCTAATAATTTTAAAATGTCTGCTACATCATTATCTTCTAGATTTACCTGGGCAAATATTTCATAAAGGGGAGCTTCATCTGGGTATTTTTCACTGTATGTAAACTTGAGGATTGTCTGGACAGTTTCATCATTTTCTCCAGCCTCAGATGTCACAGTAATGGTGAAGCTGGGTGGATTTTCTGATAATACTGTGAAGGAGTCAGGGTAGATGGACTCCAGAGCCTCCAGCTCATTGCGCTGCTCCTCGCCGTAATCTGTCATCGTGGCCCTCGCGGCACGCTGCAGCCTGGACCATGGCTGCGCTGGGAAAGCAGGCAGCGGCCAGGCGGGCGCAGGCACAGAGTCCCAGGCAGAGAGGCCTGGGGCCCACAGCCAGGCTGGGCCTGCTGATCAACAGCCCCACGCCGGCCTCCGACTCGCAAGTGTCTTTTAATTACATGGCTGCAGTCACTGTCTGCTGTGATTTTGGAGTCCAAGAAAATAAAGTCACTGTTTCCATTGTTTCCTCATTTACATGCCATGAAGTGATGGGACTGGAGACCATAACCTTGGCTTTTTTAATGTTGAGTTTTAAGCCAGCTTTTTCACTCTCCTCTTTCACCTTCATCAACAGGCTCCTCTTCACTTTCTGCCATTAGTGTAGTATCATCTGCAAATTTGAGGTTATCGATATGTCTCCCAACAATCTTGATTCCAGCTTATGATTAATCCAGCCTGGAATTTTACATGATGTATCTTGCATATAGGTTAAATAAGTAGGATGAAAATAGGCAACCTTGTTGTACATCTTTCTCAATATTGAAGCAGTCCATTGTTCCATGTTCTAACTGTTGCTTCTTGACCTGCATATACCTTTCTCAGGAAATAGGCAAGGTGGTCTGGTATTCACATCTTTTAAGAATTTTCAGTTTGTAGTAATCTACACAGCCAAAGGCTTTAGCATCATCAATAAAGCAGAAGTATATATATATATATATATATATTTTTTTTTTTTTTTTCTGGAATTCTCTTACTTTTTCTATGATCCAGAGAATGTTGGCAATTTGATCTCTGGTTCCTCTCCCTTTTCTAAATCCAGCTTGAACACCTGGAAATTCATGGTTAACATACTGTTGAAACCTAGCCTGAAGGATTTTGAGTGTTACCTTGATAGCATGTGAAATGTGCACAGTTGTATGGCAGTTTGAACATTCTTTGGCATTGGAATCAAAACTGAATTTTCCAGTACTGTGGTCACTGCTGATCTTTCCAAATTTGCTTGCATATTGAGTGCAGCATTTTCACAGCATCATCTTTTAGGATTTGAAATAGCTCAGCTGGAATTCCATCACCTCTAATAGCTTTGATTCATAGCATTTCTTCCTAAGGCCCACTTGACTTCATATCAAGGATATCTGGCTCTAGGTGCGTGACCAAACAATCATAGTTATTTGGGTCACTAAGACTTTTTTTGTACAGTTCTGTGTATTCTTGCCACCTCTTCTTAATCTCTTCTACTTCCGTTAGGTCCTTACAATTTCTGTCCTTTTTTGTGCCCATCTTTGCATGAATGTTCCTTTGGTTTCTCTAATTTTCTTGAGGCTATCTCTAGTCCTCCCCATTCTATTGTTTTCCTCTATTTCTTTGCATTATTCTTTTAAGAAGCCTTTCTTATCTCTCCTTGATTTCCTTTGGAATTCTACATTCATTTTGGTGTATCTTTCTCTTTCTCCTTTGCCCTTCCTTTCTCTTCTTTTCTCAGCTTTTGTAAGGCCTTCTCAGACAACCAATTTGCCTTCTTACAGTTCTTTGGGAGCAGCAGACATATGAGATTAACTGAGAAACAAATGCTGTGTTCACTCCAAACAAAAGATATATCCTGTATCATAGTACCTGAAGTTGCTATCTGAAAATAATGAGATACTTTACAAAATATGTACCTACAGTGTAACCCCCTCAAAAAAGACCAGTGTTAGCTGAGCCTCTTCAGATATGTCTAGTATGCATCTGGTGACCTCATTAATTTTCTCAGAATTGGGAAATAGCACAGAGCCATGTCCTGGGCCATGTGACTATGTGAAGACCAATAGACAGGATGCAACTAAATAGAGAGCTATCTAAACCAGTTAAATCATAGGTCCATCCATTCCCATTAGTACCTGGAACTATCACAAGTTATACTCTAACCAAAACATATGCCCTGCATAATAATAAAACTTACCATTTCCCTGGCACTGCAATTAATCAAAGCTCACTGCAAATATAGGCAAGAAAGATAAGTAGAAAGCTCTAGCTTTGCAGATATTCAAATGTTTTGGAACATTACCCACAATTGACTGATTAAATCTCTGATCAATATTTCAGGGTGTGTGATTCATGATTTCGTGACCTCAGTTGAGGAGATGTAGCAACAGAGACCTAGAAGCAAAGCATTCATTCTATTTCATATATTCTGCATTATAAAGGAAAGTAGACAGCTTGTCATTCTGGGTATATCTATCTGTGACCCCACAATCCCAATCCTAAATATTTATCCAACATCAGCTCAGTTCTGTTTAGTCGCTCAGTTGCATCCAGCTCTTTGTGACCCCATGGACTGCAGCACACCAGGCCTCCCTGTCCATCAGGGAGTTTACTAAGTCCCGGAGTTTATTCAAACTCATGTTCATTGAGTAGATGAGACCATCCAATCATCTCACCCTTTGTCATCCCCTTCTCCTCCTACCTTCAATCTTTCCAGCATCAGGATATTTTCCAATGAGTCAGTTCTTCTCATCAGGTGGCCAAAGTATTGGAGTTTCAGCTTCAGCATAAGTCCTTCCAATAAATATTCAGGACTGATTTCCTTTAGGATGGACTGGTTGGATCTCCTTGCAGTCCAAGGGACTCAAGAGTCTTCTCCAACACCACAGTTCAAAAGCGTTAATTCTTCAGCACTCAGCTTACTTTATAGTCCAACTCTCACAGCCATACATGACTGGAAAAACCATAGCTTTGACTAGACAGAACTTTGTTGGCAAAGCAACGTCTCTGCTTTTTAACATGCTATCTAGGTTGGTCATAACTTTTCTTCCAAGAAGCAAGTGTCTTTTAATTTCATCATCATCATCATTCAATTTCATCATCATCAATTTCATCATCATTCATGGACAAAAAAATAAAGTCAGCCACTGTTTCCCCATCTACTTGCCATGAAGTGATGGGACCAGATGGCATGATCTTAGTTTCCTGAATGCTGAGCTTTAAGACAACTCTTTCACTCTCCTCTTTCACTTTCCTCAAGAGGCTTTTGAGTTCCTCTTCACTTTCTGCCATTAGGGTGGTGTCATCTGCATATCTGAGGTTACTGATATTTCTCCTGGCAATCTTGATTCTAGCTTGTACTTCTTCCAGCCCAGTGTTTCTCATGATGTACTCTGCATATAAGTTAAATAAGCAGGGTGACAATATACAGCCTTGAGGTACTCCTTTCCCTATTTGGAACCATATGTAAAGACAAATAACTCAGTTGTCAGTTAATAAAAGAATGGACAAACTGTTAGATATTTATGCAGTGGAATTCTAATCATCAATGAAAGTTAACAATTTACCATTACTACTAGACTTCAGGTGAGATCAAGTATGAAAAAACATCTACCATGTTTCAATTAGGTAGGCTTGCATTGTCAGACTGAGACTCATCCTTTTATCTGTTCATTATATTCCATGTGGGAAGTCAGACCTTTGCAACAATAACCATGGAAACTGCTCTGAGTCGTTTGCAAAAAAAGTATGTAGTTTTGCCTTGGTAAATGTAATTATTTTTCAGACATTTCTGTTTGTTTGTTTTCTGACATGGAGAAACACAGTTTTTTGAAAATCATGCACCCAATAACTTATCTATTTTGCTAATTAGAATACTTTGTAAACAATTTGGAATTCTTTATAAATAAAATAAGGTACCTGTGAGCAATGATCATTTAGATCATCCTTTATTTTATTTATTTGTTTGTAATTGGAGGATAATTGCTTTAAAATATTGTGATAGTTTCTGCTATACCTCAACATGAATCACCCATAGGTGAACACATGTCCCCTCCCTCCTGAAATTCCCTTCCACATTTCACCCCATAGCACCCCTATAGGTTGGCAGAGTGCACCAGGTTTGAGATCCCTGAGTCATACACCAAATTCCTGCTGGCTAACCATTGTACAGTGTCAGACTTTATTTTTTGGCGGGCTCCAAAATCACTGCAGATGGTGATTGCAGCCATGAAATTAAAAGACGCTTACTTACTCCTTGGAAGGAAAGTTATGACCAGCATATTAAAAAACAGAGACATTACTTTTCCAACAAAGGTCCATTTAGTCAAGGCTATGGTTTTTCCAATGGTCACGTATGGATATCAGAGTTGGACTGTGAAGAAAGATGAGCGCCAAAGAATGGATGCTTTTGAACTGTGGTGTTGGAGAAGACTCTCGAGAGTCCCTTGGACTGCAAGGAGATCCAACCAGTCCATCCTAAAGGAGATCAGTCCTGGATGTTCTTTGGAAGGACTGATGCTGAAGCTGAAACTCCAATACTTTGGCCACCTCATGCGAAGAGTTGACTCATTGGAAAAGACCCTGATGCTGGGAGGGATTGGGGGCAGGAGGAGAAGGGGACGACAGAAGATAAGATGGCTGGATGGCATCACCTACTCAATGGACATGAGTTTGAGTGAACTCTGGGAGTTGGTGATGGACAGGGAGGCCTGGCGTGCTGCAATTCATGGGGTTGCAATGAGTCAGACATGACTAAGAGATTGAACTGAACTGAACCATTGTACCTATGGTAAAGTATATGCTTCAATGCTACTTCCCCAATTTGACCCACGCTCTTTCCACAGCTGTGTCCATAAACCTGTTCTCTATGTTTGAATATCCACTACTGCCCTGCAAAAGGCTCATCCTTCTATATTCCATATATATATAGATTAATATATGATACTTGTTTTTCTCTTTCAATTTACTTCTCTTTCTAACTTACTTTGCTTTTCTTTTTCTTGCTTATTCATCCTAGTATATTAGGCTATAGGTTCCCTACCTCATTAGAATTGGCTCAAAGTGTTCTTTTTTATGACTGAGCAATATTCCATGGTATACATTTATTACAACTTCTTTATCCATTCATCTGTCAAAAGATATCTAGGTTGCTTCCATGTCCTAGCTATTGTAAATAGTGCTGCAATGAACATAGCGGTACATGTGTCTTTTTCAATTATGGTTTCCTCAGGACATATGCTCAGTAGTGGGATTGTTGGGTCTTATGGTAGTTTTCTTCCTAGTTTTCCAAGGACTCTCCCTACTGTTCTCCATAGTGGCTATATCAATTTACATTTCACCAAAAGTGCAAGAGGGTTTCCTTTTCTCCACATCCTATTCAGCATTTATTATTTGTATATTTTTTGACGATGATCATTCTAACTGGTGGGAGGTGCTACCTCATTGAAGTTTTGATGCCATTTCCTTCTCCAATAATGAGTGGTGTTGAGCATCTTTTCATGTTTTTATTAATCATCTATATGTGTTTGGAGAGATGTCTCTTTAGGTCTCTTGCCAAGTTTTAGATTAGGTGGTTTTTTTTTTTTTGGTACTGAGTTGCATGAGCTGCTTGTATATTTTGGAGATTAATCCTTTGTCAATTGTTTCATTTGCTATTATTTTCTCCCATTCTGAGGGCTGATTTTCCACCTTGTTTATAGTTCCCTTTGTGGTGCAAAAAATTTTAAATGTAATTACATTTGTTTAAGTATGTTTAATTAATTAATTACATTTAATTATGTTTATTTATTTTTGTTTTAATTTCCATTACTCTAAGAGGTGGGTCATAGAGGATCTAACTGTGATTTTTGACAAAGAGTGTTCTGCCTATGCTTTCCTCTAAGAGTTTTGCAGTTTATAGTCTTATATTTAGATCTTTAATTCACTTTGAGTCATTTTCATATATGGTATTAAGAAGTGTTCTAATTTCATCCTTTTACACATAGCTGTACAGTTTTCCCAGCATCACTTATTGAACAGGCTATCTTTTCTCCATTGCACATATTATTTCCTCTTTTGTCAAAGATAAGGTGCCCTTGAATGTGTGTGTTGATCTCTGGATTTTCTACTTTGATCCATTGATCTATATTTCTGTTTTTCCGCCAGTATCATACTGTCTTAATAACTGTAGTTTTGTAGCATAGTTTGAAGTCAGATTCCTCCAGCTCTGTTTTTCATTCTTACAGTTTATATGACTATTTAGGGTCTTTTGTGTTTCCATTTAAGTTGGGATTTTTTTTTTTTTTTTAGTTCTAGTTCTGTAAAAAATACCATTTGTAGTTCGATAGGAGTTGCATTGAATCTACAAATTGCTTTCAGTAGTATAGTCATTTTTTTCAATATTGATTCTTCCAATCCAAGAACATGGAATATCTCTCCATCTCTTTGTGCCACCTTTGATTTCTTTCATCAGTGTCTTATGATTTTGTACATACAGATCTTTTGTCTATTTTAGGTAGGTTTATTCCTAAGTATTTTATTCTTTTTGTTGCAATGGAGAATGGGGTTGTTTCCTGAATTTCTCTTTCTGATTTTTTATTTTTAGTGTATAGGGATGCAAGGGATTTCTATGTATTAATTTTATATCCTGAGACTTTATTAATCAATTAGCTCTATCAATTTCTGGTGACATTTTTAGATATAGTTTTAGGTATAGTTTTATATTCTAGGTATAGTTTTATGTCATCTGCAAACAATAAGGGTTTTACTTCTTCATTTCCAATCTGCATTTCTTTTATTTTTTTTCTTCTTTGATTTCTGTGGCTAGGACTTCCAAACTATGTTGAATAATAGTAGCAATAGTGAGTGGGCGCACTTTGGCGTGTTCTGATCTTAGAGGAAATACATTTACATTTTCACTGTTGATAATAAATTCTTTTTGGATTGTCATGCATTGCCATTTGTTTATGTTGAAGTAGATTCCTTCTATGTCTACATTTTGGAGAGTTTTTTTTAATCATAAATGAATGTTGAATTTAGTTGGAAGATTTCTCTGCATCTATTGAGATAATCATATTGTTTTTATCTTTCACTTTCTATTATGGTGTATCACACAGATTGATTTGTATATACTGAAGAATCTTTACATTCCTGGAATAAACCCTACTTGATCATGCTGTGTGATCAAGTGTTGTGGATTCTGTTTGCTTGAATTTTGTTGAGAATTTTTGCATGTATATGCATCAGTGATATTGGCCTCTGATTTTCTTTTTATCTGAAATCTTTGTCTAGTGTTTGTATTAGTGTGATGGTGACCTTGTAGAATTAATTTGGGAGTTTGCCTACCTCTGCAATTCTCCAGAAAAGTTTGAGTAGGATAGGTAATTCTCCTGTGAAGACATCAGGCCTTGGCCTTTTGTTGTTGTTGTTGTTGTTGGAAGATTGTTGACTACATTTTCAATTTCCATGCTTGTCATTGGTCTGTTCATATTTTCTATTTCTGCCTGGTTCAGTTTTGGAAGGTTATAGTTTTCTAATAATGTGTCCATTTCTACCAGGTTGTTCTTTTTTTTTTTTTTTTTGACATATAGTTGCTTGTAGTAGTATCTTATGATCCTAATATTTCAGGGTTGTCTGTTGTAGATGTTTTTTCATTTCTAATTTTATTGATTTGAGTCTTCTCTCTTTTTTTCTTAGTGAGACTAATGATTTGTCATTCTTTCTTAATCTTCCCAATTAGCCAGCTTTTAATTTTATTGATCTTTTCTATTGTTTCCTTCATTTTTTTTTTTTTCATTTATTTCTCCTCTGATCTTTATGATTTCTTTACTTCTACTAACTTTGGGTGTTTTTATGTGTTGCTGTTCTTACTCTTTTTCCAGTTGCTATAGATGTAAGGTTAGATGGTTTATTTGATGGTTTTCTTGCTTCTTGAGGTAGGCTTGTATTGCTATAAACTTGCCTCTTATTATCGCTTTTACTGTGTCCCCTAAGTTTTTAGTTGTCATATATCATTGTCTTTTGCTTCTAGGTACTTTTTAATTTCCTCTTTGATTTCTTCAGTGACCTCTTGGTTGTTCAGAAGCCTGTTGTTTAACCTTCATGTGTTTTCTTTTTATAGTTTTTTTTTTTTGTTGTTTTTTTTCCCCCAGTGAAAGTCACTCAGTCGTGTCTGACTCTTTGCGACCCCATGGACTATACAGTTCATGGAATTCACCAGGCCAGAATACTGGAGTGGGTAGCCTTTCCCTTCTCCAGGGCATCTTCCCAACCCAGGAATCAAACCCAGGTCTCCTGCATTCCAGGCAGATTCTTACCAACTGAGTGTAGTTGATATCTAATCTTATAGCACTGTGGTCTTAAATGATGCCTGAAATAATTTCAATTCTTTGTAATTTACAAAGGCTTGATATGTGACCCAAGATGTGGTCTATGCTGGAGAATGTTCATGTGCATTTTGAGAAGAAAGTGAATTCTACTGTTTCTGGATGAAATGCCCTATAGATATCAATTAGATCAAACTGGTCCAATATATCATTTAAAACTTGTGTTACCTTATTAATTTTCTTTCTGGATGATCTTTCCATTGGTGTGAATGCAGAGTTAAGCCCTTCACTATTATTGTGTTACTATTGATTTCCCCACTCCAGTATTCTGGCCTGGAAAATCCAATGGATGGAGGAGCCTGGTAGGCTGCAGTCCATGGGGTTGCAAAGAGTCGGACGCGACTGAGCGACTTCTTTCACTTTCACTTTCATGCATTGGAGAAGGAAATGGCAACGCACTCCAGTGTTCTTGCCTGGAGAATCCCAAAGATGGCGGAGCCTGGTGGGCTGCCATCTCATGTCGCACAGGGTCGGACACGACTGAAGCAACTTAGCAGCAGCAGGAGCAGCAGCATTTTCCCTATGTATTAAAGTACTCCTATGTTTGGTGCATACATATTTATAATTGCTAAATCTTCTTAGATTGATCTCTTGATCATTATGTAGTGTCCTTTGTTGTCTTTATTTTAGAGTCTCTTATATCTGATATAAGTAGTGCTACTCTCACTTTCTTTTGATTTCCATTTGCATAGAGTATCTTTTGCAGTCCCAACTTTCACTCTGTATATGTCCCTAGGTCTGAGGTGGGTCTCTTATAGAGAGCAAATAAAGGGGTCTTGTTTTTGTATCCATTCGGCCAATCTGTGCCTTTTGGTTGGATCATTAATCTATCTACATTTAAATTATTTATTGAGATATATGATCCTATGACTATTTAGATTACTAGTTTGAGTTTGACTCGGTGGCCTTTTTTTCTCTATTATATAATAATATTTCCTTTCTTAGAATTCCTTTAACATTTGTCATAAAGCTGGTTTAGCCATGCTAATATCTCTTACTTTTTGATTGTCTATAAAGCTTTCCATTTTTCCTTCAAGTTTGAATGAGATCCTTGCTGGATAGAGTAATCTTCCATCTAGGTTTTTTCCTTTCATCACTTTAAATATATCCTGCCACTCCATTCTGGCCTGAAGAGTTTCTATTGAAAGATCAGCCATTATTCTTACGTGAATCCCTTTCTATGTTATTTGTTTCTTTTCCCTTGTTGCTTTTAAAATTTGTTCTTTGGTTTAACTTTTGTTAGTTTAATTAATATGTGTCTTGGTGTGTTTTTCCTTGGGCCTATCCTGTATGGGACTCTGTGGGCTTCCTAGACTTGGGTGGTTATTTCCTTTTCCTAGGAGAACAAGTTTAACCTGCATGCTTCTCTCCCTTCCTAAATAATTCTCTGTGCCTCTTTCTTACAGTTTTAGTTGTAAGTCCTTCTGTCAGTCTCCAGGAAGTTTTCAGTGAGAATTGTTTCACAAGGAGATGTATTTTTGATATGTCCATGGGTGGAAATAAGGTCTGTGTTCTCCTACTCTGCCATCTTGATCTCCCATTCAGAATCAGTTATTAATATTAACTCTATTTCAAGGTTTTCCTCCCTCTCTGAAGAAGAGTGAGGTGGAGTTGAAAATTCTAAACTTCTGATCATGGTTTTGTCTTATTGGTGACCAGTTTCCACCCAAGAGTCATCCAGGAGCCCATCCAGAATCTCCCTATTAGAACAAAATATGCTCCTAGTGCTCCTATTACTTAGGAATTTATAGGTATTTTAGGGGTCCCATGTCAGGAAACATGGTCAAAGGCCAAATATTAGAATAAGAGATGCTCTTCATATTTTTAATCACTTAAGAAACTACAAGGGTTTTAGGAGTGTTGTGTCATGAACTAGAGGCAGATGTGTGTGTGTACGTGTGTGTGTGTGTGTGTGTAAAATTAGTTTACATAAATATTATAAAGTTTATAAGATATACTATGAACAACTCAAGAGAGTAAATTTTATGTATTGAATTAAATAAATTATCAACAAAACATGGGGCTTCCCTGGTGGCTCAAATGGTAAAGAATCTGCCTGCTATGTAGGAAACCTGGCTTTGATCCCTGGGTTGGGAAGACTCACTGGAGGAGGGAATGGCTACCCATTCTAGTATTTTTGCCTTGAGAATTCCATAGACAGAGCAGCCTGGAAGGCTACAGTCCATGGGATTGCAGATTCAGAAGGACTTAACTACTAACACTTTACTTCCCATATAGAATCAGAAAACATCACTAATTCTAAAACCAGTAAAGCAACAAAAGGTCAAAAATATCCCCACAGAGAAAATTCTATGTCCAGATATCTTCACTGATTAGTTATGCTATACAATAAGAAAACAAATATTTCAAATTTTAGATATGTTATACAATTTTATGAGGCTAGAAGCATTTCTCAACCTCAGCATCATTAACAGTTTTTGGTCAGATAATTATTTAGTGTCATGCTATCCTGTTCATTACAGGATATTCAGCAACATCCCTGACTTCTACTTATTGGATACCATCTCCCTAACAGTTGTCCAATTGTGACAACTAAAACTTTCTTCAGATATTGTCAAATGTTCCTGGGAGGTAAAAACAGTTACTGCTGAGACCTAGCCTGATATTAAACTTGGCAAGATTATGTGAATGAAAAATTATAGCCCAATATGACTCATGAATTTAGATACAATTAACTAAGGCAAAATATTAGTAAACTGAATATGACAACTCATAAAATAACACGTTATGACCAAATTGGGTTATTATAATCATTAATGATTGATTAATCATTAATGATTAATCAGAAAAACATCTATTTCTGCTTTATTTACTATACCACAGTCTTTGACTGTGTGGATCACAATAAACTGTGGAAAATGCTGAAAGAGATGGGAATAACAGACCACCTGATCTGCCTCTTGAGAAATTTGTATGTAGGTCAGGAAGCAACAGTTCTGGACATAGAACAACAGACTGGTTCCAAATAGGAAAAGGATACGTCAAGGCTGTATATTGTCACCCTGCTTATTTAACTTATATAAAGAGTACATCCTGAGAAATGCTGGGCTGGAAGAAGCACAAGCTAGAATCAAGATTTCCGGGAAAAATATCAATAACCTCAGATATGCAGATGACACCACATTTATGGCAGAAAGTGAAAAGGAACTCAAAAGCCTCTTGATGAAAGTGAAAGAGGAGAGTGAAAAAGTTGGCTTAAAACTCAACATTCAGAAAATGAAGATCATGGCATCTGGTCCCATCACTTCATGGGAAATAGATGGGGAAACAGTGGAAACAGTGTTAGACTTTATTTTGGGGGGCTCCAAAATCACTGCAGATGGTGACTGCAGCCATGAAATTAAAAGACGCTTACTCCTTGGAAGGAAAGTTATGACCAACCTAGATGGCATATTCAAAAGCAGAGACATTACTTTGCCAACAAAGATCCATCTAGTCAAGGCTATGGTTTTTCCTGTGGTCATGTATGGATGTGAGAGTTGGACTGTGAAGAAAGCTGAGTGTCGAAGAATTGATGCTTTTGAACTGTGGTGTTGGAGAAGACTCTTGAGAGTCCCTTGGACTGCAAGGAGATCCAACCAGTCCATTCTGAAGGAGATCAGCCCTGGGATTTCTTTGGAAGGAATGATGCTAAAGCTGAAACTCCAGTACTTTGGCCACCTCATGCGAAGAGTTGACTCATTGGAAAAGACTCTGATGCTGGGAGGGATTGGGGGCAGGAGGAGAAGGGGACGACAGAGGATGAGATGGCTGGATGGCATCACTGACTCGATGGACGTGAGTCTGAGTGAACTCCAGGAGTTGGTGATGGACAGGGAGGCCTGGCGTGGTGTGATTCATGGGGTCACAAAGAATCAGACACGACTGAGTGACTGAACTGAACTGAACTGAATGACTGATTTAACATTAGAAAGTAACAAAAATCACTGCAAACACAATCAAAGAAATAAAGGAACTTTTCAAATGCTATTGGAGAAACATTTAATGAAATTCAGCAGATATTTATAGCGAAAAAAAAAGCTTTCGCTAACTAAAAAGGAAGAAAATTTCTTTATTCTGGTATAAGTATCTTCAGAAAAAAATAAAGGAAACAATCTTAAAGTAACTACAATAATTAATATTGCTGCTTTTAAAGCACTTTTTACAGGGAAATTTTGTGTGCCTTTTATCATCACTTTATTTATCAGCCTAGTAATGCATTTTTAAGAATAACGAAACATAAAATTTGTAAAGGATAGGAAGCAACCATTGGCATGAATATAATGATGTATTCATGCTATTTTAAAAAATCAAAAATAAATTATAGGAAATATATTAGCATTAGTAAGAGAGTTTAACAAGATTCAGTTAAACTGAATCCAGTTAAACTGGTTCAGTTCAGTCGCTCAGTCTTGTCCGACTCTTTGCTATCCCATGAATTGCAGCACGCCAGGCCTCCCTGTCCGTCACCAACTCCCGGAGTTCACTCAAACTCATGTCCATCGAGTCAGTGGTGCCATCCAGCCATCTCATCCTCTGTCGTCCCCTTCTCCTCCTGCCCCCAATCCCTCCCAGCATCAGTCTTTTCCAATGAGTCAACTCTTCGCATGAGGTGGCCAAAGTATTGGAGTTTCAGCTTTAGCATCATTCCTTCCAGTGAACACGCAGGACTGATCTCCTTCAGAATGGACTGGTTAGATCTCCTTGTAGTCCAAGAGACTCTCAAGAGTCTTCTCCAGCACTACAGTTCAAAAGCATCAATTCTTCAGCTCTCAGCTTTCTTCACAGTCCAACTCTCACATCCATACATGACCACAGGAAAAACCATAGCCTTGACTACACGGACCTTTGTTGGCAAAGTAATGTCTCTGCTTTTTAATATGCTATCTAGGTTGGTCATAACTTTCCTTTCAAGGAGTAAGTGTCTTTTAATTTCATGGCTGCAATCACCATCTGCAGTGATTTTGAAGCCCCGAAAAGTAAAGTCTGACACTGTTTCCACCGTTTCACCATCTATTTCCCATGAAGTGAAGGGACCAGATGCCATGACCTTCTTTTTCTGAACGTTGTGCTTTAAGCCAACTTTTTCACTCTCCTCTTTCACTTTCCTCAAGAGGCTTTTGAGTTCCTCTTCACTTTCTGCCATAAGGGTGGTATCATCTGCTCAGCTGAGGTTATTGATATTTCTCCCGGCAATCTTGATTCCAGCTCGTGCTTCCTCTAGCCCAGCACTTCTCATGATGTACTCTGTATATAAGTTAAATAAGAAGGGTGACAATATACAGCCTTGACGTACTCCTTTTCCTATTTGGAACCAGTCTGTTGTTCCATGTCCAGTTCTAACTGTTGCTTCCTGACCTGCATACGTGTTTCTCAAGAGGCAAGTCAGGTGGTCTGGTATTCCTATATCTTTCAGAATTTTCCACAGTTTATTGTGATCCACACAGTCAAAGGCTTTGGCAAGATTACTGGACACAAAATTACTCCATTAGATAAATAAAATACAGAGGTATATGACAATAATAAATAGAAAAAATTAAAAATCTAAACGTTATTTACAATAGCATCAAAAATATGAAGTACCTGGAAACAGATATACCAAATGGTTTACAAGTGCTATATGGAAAATATAATGGGATGATTGAGAAATACTAAAATAGGCCTAAATAAATGGAGTTGCAGGCTGTATTCATGAATCCTGGGTCAGTCATCTTCCAAGCTGATCTATAAATTTAATGTAACTTTCAACAGATTTTACTGTGGGCAAGCTAATTTTAGGCATTTGCCTAAAATGAAGAAATGTCAGAATATTTTGAAGAAACATTAAGGATGGAGACTTA
Source organism: Bubalus bubalis (assembly GCF_019923935.1). NCBI lineage: Eukaryota > Metazoa > Chordata > Mammalia > Artiodactyla > Bovidae > Bubalus > Bubalus bubalis. Next base: position 48,745,554 of record NC_059178.1, on the reverse strand, counting down.
TTACATGACAAGAGTTACTTTAAAGCTTAGCAAATAAGGCAGTGTGGAAATAATGGATAGATAAGTGGATCACTGGAATGACATGGAGATGGACTGGCATAAAATATAGACTTAGATGGGCTTTATGACAGAGATTGTAGTGCAGACCTATGGAGATAGGATAGATTGTATTACAAAAGTATTGGGACAATTGATAATTCATGTGGAATAAAATAAATTTAGATATTTATTTCCCAAGATATATAAAATTCAATTATGGGTTCTGTAAGATTTCAACCTAAAAAACAAAAGTTCAATAATTTCAGAGTAGATCAGGCAGAATATCTTCACAATCTTGCAACAGGGAAAGACTACACAAGACTCAAAATACACTAACCATAAAGGTGAAGATTGTTTAATCAGTTTCAAAGTAAAGATTCTCTAGACTTCAAAAGTCACCATAGAATGAAAAAACAAAACTAATTGAAAGCATGTAACTGACAAAGGGTGTTATCTGTAACATATGATGACATCTTATAAATCAATAAGGAAAAGACAAACAATTTTTTTATATGTACATTTAAAGTCACTCAGTCATGTCCAACTCTTTACGACCCCATGGAATATGCAGTCCATGGAATTCTCCAGGCCAGAATACTGGAAATGGTAGCTTTTCCCTTCTTCAGGGGATCTTCCCAATCCAGGGATCAAACCCAGGTCTCCCGCATTATGGGTGGATTCTTTACCATCTGAGCCATAAAGGAAGCCCAAGAATATTGGGGTGGGTACCCATTCCCTTCTCCAGAGGATCCTCCCAACCCAGGAAACTAACTGGGGTCCCCTGCATCACAGGGGGATTCTTTACCAACTAAGCTATCAGGGAAGCCAACAATCTGATATGTAGTTTGTTTCCTCCTGCCACTTAAGAGAGAGATAAAAAATGTCTGACATTTACAGCCTATTTCCTCCATTTTACTGAGGAAGAAACTAAAACATTAATATATGAAAAATACCATCTCACAATAATCAGACAAATGCAAATTAACTGTCAGCAAGACACCATTACACAATTACCAGGCTGTCAAAAATTACAAAGTCTGATTATATAAGTATTAAGCTGGGATGGCATAGGCTAAACAGTAATTTAAAAATAAAAATCATCTGTTCAAACAATGAAAGATTATTAGCCATGTGCAGTTCAATGCAAGGGCTTGTCTAAAGGTTTTACACATAATAATAACTTGGGGGCAAAGCTAAACAAGTTTTACTGTTGCAAGGCACTGCCATCTACACTTGCTGCAGCACAGAAAGAATGCTGAGAATTACTTTAAAGGTCTTAAATGCTTTCACCTAGAAATAAAAATTATCATTTAAATCAAGGAAAAACTTAGCCTCAGAATTTTGACTAAGTTCTAAGAGGGGACTGAATGTTGTTTATGAAAGAAGAAGTGCACTGAAAATATTAAAGACAATAGTGATATCTGTCACGTCAAAAGATGGCTCCCGTATGGAACAATGGAAACTGTCTTACACTTCTATAAAAGTTAAAATTTGTAAAAAACCATGTTATAAAAGTTTTGTGTTGCACAGAAAATGAACAACCAAAGAAATAGAGGAAAACAATAGAATGGGAAAGATTAAAGATCTCTTCAATAAAATTAGATACCATGGGAACATTTCATGCAGATGGGCACAATAAAGGACCTAAAAGAAGCAGAAGATATTAAGAAGTACTGCACAAAAATGTCTTAATTAAAAGGACTCAGATAACCATGATGGCGTGATCACTCACCTAGAGCCAGACATCCAGGAGTGTGAAGTCAAATGGGACTTACGAAGCATTACTATGAACAAAGCTAGTGGAGGTGAGGAAATTCCAGGTGAGCTATTTCAACTTCTAAAAGATGATGCTGTTAAAGTACTACACTCAATATGCCAGCAAATTTGGAAAACTCAGCAGTGGCCGCAAGACTGGAAAAGGTCAGTTTTCATTGCAATCCCAAAGAAGGGCAATGCCAGAGAATGTTCAGACTACACACAATTGTATTCATTTCACATGCTAGCAAGGTAATGCTCAAAATCCTTCAAGACAGGCTTCAACAATATATGAATCAAGAATTTCCAGATGTACAAGCTGGATTTAGAAAAGGCAGAGGAACCAGAGATCAAACTACCAACATCTGTTGGCTCATTGAAAAAACAAGAGAATTCCAGAAAAAAACATCTACTTCTGCCTCAGTGACTATGCTAAAGCCTTTGACTATATGGATCACAACAAACTGTGGAAAATTCTTAAAGAGATGGGAATAGAAGACCACCTTGCCTGCTTCCTGAAAAGCATGTATGCATGTCAAGAAGCAATGATTAGAAGCAGGCATGGAACAATGGACTGGTACAAAAGTAGGAAAGGAGTATGTCAAGACTGTACATTGTCATTCTGCTTATTTAACATATACGCGGAGTACATCATATGAAATGTCAGGCTGGATGATCACAAACTGGAAGCAAGATTGCTGGGAGAAATATCAACAACCTTAGATATGCATATTATTCCATTCTAAAGACAGAGAGTGGAGAGGAACTAAAGAGTGTCTTGATGCAGGTGAAAGGAGAGCAAAAGCTGGTTTAAAACTCAACATTCAAAAAACTAAGGCACGGCATCTGGTCCCATCAATTCATGGCATATAATAGATGGAGAAACAATGGAATCTGACAGACTTTATTTTCTTGGGCTCCAAACTCACTGCAGACAGTGAATGAAGCCATAAAACTAAAAGATATTTGATCCTAGGAGGAAAAGCTATGACAAACCTATTAAACAGCAGAGACATCATTTTGCTGACAAGGGTCCATCTAGTCAAAACTATGGTTTTTCCGGTAGTCATGCACAGATGTGAGATTTGGAGCAAAGAAGGTTGAGTGCTGAAGAACTGATGTTTTTTAAATGTGTTGCTAGAAAAGACTGTGAGAGTCCAAGGGACTGCAAGGATATCAAACCAGTCAATCCGAAAGGAAATCAACCCTGAATATTCATTAGAAGGACTGATGCTGAAGCTAAAGCTCTAATAATTTGGCCAGCTAATAGAAAGAGTCGACTCATTGGAAAAGACCCTGATGCTGGGAAAGATTGAGGGCATAAAAAGAAGGGGATAACAGAGGATGAAATGATTGGGTGGCATCATCGATTTGATGGACATGAGTTTGAGCTAACTCCAGGAGATGGTGAAGGACAGGGAATCCTGGTGTGCTGCAATTCATGGAGCTGCAAAAAGTCAGACACAACTGAGTGACTGAGTAACTACAACAACAAATAAAGTGAAACATGCTCACACCCAGCCATCTGGTAATTCTGTCTCTGGGGATATACTACAGAATCATTACTATACGTGTGTACTAGGAAAAATTGAACATAAATGTGAACAGAATCATTTTTCACAACACCAAACATTCACCAAACACTTGCAGTTTGGCAAAAAATTCATTTATCATATAATAGAAAATAAATGTATTTATACAGAGAAATTCCATAGAGCAGTGAAAATGAATAACTGACCTATGCTACTTAGATCAGCATGGATAAATATAATAAATACAATATTGAGGAAAGAACAGTATATAAAACATGATTCAGTTTATAACTGGCAAAATTGTATTATATGTACACATACATATATGTGCATATTTACATCATGTCAGGAATATACATACATGTGTATACAGATATTTAGACTCAAACAAATGCAAAATACTTAAGTGATATGTTTATATTTATGTATACTTAGCAATTTCTTCATAAATATTTTTCTAAGTGGAAAATCTGTCCAAAAGAACAAAGAATAATTATCACAAAGGTCAGGATAGCAGTCACCTCTAGGGTAGAAACAGTAGGATTCAATTAAGGATGTGCATAAAGCCCTTGTCAGATGTTATTAATAAGGATTCTTTTCCTCACCAGGTGTTTTTAATTAAGGTGATTGGTTTACCCTCCCTATCTGTATGTATGTAAAAAGAGAACAAGACAAATATAGGTAGATAATATATAATATAAAACATTTTTTAAAACAGAGAAAATAATATTCAAGGAAGAAATGACAAGAGGCAATAAATTATAAATAATACCAAGGAAGAGTACAGTCAGTTAATTTCAAAAGATCAGAGAATAGTGAAATGACTCTAGGCTCTAATGGTCAAGAATATATTAATGAAGGAGCCAGAACTTATCATAGGGGTTGTAGGAGGATAAAATTCTAGTGGGTGGGAAGAGAAAGCAGCTTGCAAAATGGAAATGGCACAAGAAGGAAAATGCTGAAATATAATTTAGTACATGATGAACATGGAACAGTGGCTTGGATAGCACATTTGTGTACAATAATGAGACTGTTTTGTTTTCTTTATATTCAGTTATTAATTCCACTTCACTTCAGTGAGGTATATATGAGGATAGTGCAAGTATGTGTCATTGTAATGGTCTGTATTTGCATTTAATCCTTAAGCAAAAAATATAGATACAAAAATAAAACTTTAAGTGCTCTCCCAAATATTCAGGAGATGGGAGAAGTATAACTAGAGGGTTAGAAAGGAAGAAAAGAGAATCTCTGTGCCTTGCTGATATCTTTGAAATCATATTGTAGAAATGATCCTCCAGACCACTGTTATCTGAAGCAAGGACAGTGCAAAGAGGATCTGGTACCTGAGCTGTTCGTTACTCACATGACAAGAGAAGTTCAGAAATTGACAATAGGCATTTAGGAATTATTGTAGAAATTTGAAAGTAATCTATTTGTAGAATCAAATAATTAAAAATTTGGAGTCTCTATATGTCAGTTTTTTGTTTAAATATATCTGACATAAAATTATATAAATGTAAGATATATAGCATGTTAATTTTCAAATTTATATATTGCAATATGATTGCAATTATAGAAAAAACTAACACATTGATCATGTTATGTATGTCAATTATTTGTTCATTTCTACAGGAATTTATATAATTCAGTGTTGGATAGAATTTTTTTTTTTTTTAAAGAAGGGCCTTTAACCACATATAATTTAAGAAGTGGTGGTATATATTTTACCTAGACATGAGGCTTACATATAGATATATTTTGATATTTAGATGAGACCAAGAAAAAAATGAATCTAAATTTTTTGTAGCATTTCCTCTAATGCAAATAGTGAGATCACTTTTTAAGAAAAGAAGAATCTAATTTATTCTCACACTATACCCTGGAAAAATACCTTGGGTATTCTTTCTTGGATATACTTTCCCTTGTCCCTAGCTCTATGTCATAAGTAATCAACTCTCTACCTACTCAAAAGAAGGTTAGTTAATCTTACAGATACTAACTGATAAACCCTAAACTCTTAAATTTTTGCCACACTTGCTTTCTCTGAATCTCAGAACAAATTAATGGATGCAGGAGAGAATAAGTGAGTTGGAAAGTCATATAACTTTGATCTTGCTATTTCTCTGTTTGCACATCTTGGGTTTTTCCTCTTTATACTTGGAACATATTTCTTTTAGTATCCAAAGCACTTGTATACACCCTCTTCTTTCCGTGTCTATCGCCACTATCCCATCTCAGAACATCATTATCTCTAGCTTAATCTTCTACAATAACCACCAATATAAATTCCAGCCTACGGCTCCCTCCACCATACTTTATTCCACTCACAACTGGCAGATTTCTTTTCCTGAAGTGGAAATGTAATTTTAGCTCTGAAGTTTAAAATCCTTCAGGGCTGCCTACTGACCAATTGCTATTGATGAATTATAAATTCCTTATATCCAACATTCAACATACTCCATGCTATGGATTCAAATGATCTTTCTAGTCTGACCTCCTACTGTTCTTCATCACATAATTTATTATGCTTGAAAAAAAACCAAATACTATTCTCTAAACACAGCATATCTTCTTAAGCCTTTCTTAGTCCTCAGTAGAATACATGACATTTCCCTCTTTTACCCTCATATTTTCCTCCTTTCCCTTTATGCCACTTTGCTTGATGGGCATTATAGTTATTGACCTTATAGCACACTGGAATATTAACACCTTCCCTAAGGTGTCATAAATGTTCCACAAAAATAGTCTGTGTGCATGCATGCTAAATTTCATCCATTGTGTCTGATTCTGTGTGACTTTATAGATTGAAACCCGCTAGGCTCCTCTGTCCATGGGATTCTCCAGACAAGAATTCTGGAGTGTGTTGCCATGCCCTCCTCCAGGGGATCTTCCTGACCCAGGGATTGAACCCCCCATCTCTTAGGTCTACCTGTATTGGCAGATGGGTTCTTTAACACTAGCGCCACCTGGGAAGCCTGATAGTCTATAGTGTGTGAAAAATTGAATTCTCCACTGCACAGGAGATAGATGTAAGCCTGTTCTTGTTTATAACAGTCTTTCCACTGTTGTTACTCATTTTCACATGTCCAACATTTTCAGTCCAATATACTGACTTAGAATTGTTCTCCGTATATATTCTCATTCTGTTCTCTCTGCATAGAGAGAAAATTCTTTCTCTGTGTATGCAAATCCTACTTAACATTTATCCTGTTTAAATCCCAACTCTCCATCTTTCATGTTTTAAGGGTAGGAAGTGAGTTCTCCATTTGCAGTAATTTCTTATTACTAATTTGAAAATTAGTACTGAACTGATTTATGGTATTATATGTATCTCTTTTTCATAGTCACTTGTAACCATATGTCTGTTATCTATTAATTTCTATCAGTTGAGTTGCCTGTGGCTTGTCTGCCATATGCTGTAGTAACTAAGAGTATGTATGATGGATCTAGACTGCTTAGGTTCAAATCCTAGTTCTGCTACTTGTTAATAGCATGGGGAGGTTTCTTATCCTCCATGTGCCTCAACTTTCCTTATCTGTACCTGCTGCTGCTGCTGCTAAGTCGCTTCAGTCATGTCCGATTCTGTGTGACCCCATAGCTCGCCTGTCCCTGGGATTCTCCAGGAAAGAACACTGGAGTGGGTTGCCATTTCCTTCTCCAGTGCATGAAGGTGAAAAGTGAAAGTGAAGTCTCTCAGTCGTGTCCGACTCTTCATGACCCCATGGACTGCAGCCTACCAGGCTCCTCCTTCCATAAGATTTTCCAGGCAAGAGTACTGGAGAGGGGTGCCATCGCCTTCTCCGTTATCTGTACCTACCTTATTCAATTGATGAGTATTAAATGAGTTCATACAAGAGAACCACCTAGAACAGTGCTTGTCCCTTGGTAAGTTCTCAGGAAACACCACCTTCCATTATCATACTTGGAGAATAAGGGCTTTTTCTGTTATTTTTTCTTTTGTTTTGTTTTTCCTTTCTGTGAGGCCACAACTTCATTTAGTCTCTGTGTATTTAGTACATACAGTATGCTAGTATTGGCGTATTTACAGGGGGTAGTACTCATGATCAAGATGAGGCTTATATTCTGGAAGACATATTGGGCTTGTTTTTTCCCTCAACTCTATAAACTGTTATCATTTGCACAAGTGAGGCTTTTTTGTTATAAGTTCATGATGCTTCCATCCTTACCTTAGCTCTATGTTCCCAGTAAGAAAAACACTGATTAAAATCCAATTAACTTGAATTGAAATTCTAGGGAACCAGTATGATCCAGAATAAAACCACAGACTTTGGAATAAGAAAGGGCTTAGTTCACTGCTTAGGTCTATTATTTACCAAATGGCTGACTTCAAAACCACTAACTTTCCTGAGCTTCAGTGTCCTACTTTTTAGAATCTATATAATATCCACCACTTAAGATCATTGTGTAAATCAATTGAAATAAATATTTAAAGTGCCCAGCACATAGTTATAAACCCAATAAAGCAAGCTATTACTGTTTTCATGGAAGACTGTATATTTGCTATAGATATCAAAGATTTCTATAATAAAACATCCTAGAATGCTTACCCCATGATCTTCCTCTACTAAAATTAGATTTAATCATTCAAACTTAATATATTAAAAGTACATTAGATAATCTTAAAAAAGTTAATGAATTGTGTACATTTTAATAAATAGCATTTAATAACTCTTAATGAGGTTTAAATATATAAACTAATATCTTAATATAAAAATGTCTATTTTCTCATAAAAACAAAACTGTTATTCATGATATCTATAAGAAAGCTCATATCTTTCTCATGTTTTTATGATAATCTCTTTCTCCAGTCTTCTCACCAATAGCAGCAATTGCGACTAGACATATTCTTAAAAACCAGAAGAAGCAATCCTTTCCTCAAGCCCAGACCAAGAACTGAATGGAAAAGGAGGGTGGTTAGCCAGTTTTGGCTATGGAGTCTCACAGCTAATAGATGACATGTCACTGTTTTTATCATTTTTTCCTCTCTTCTGGTGTTTTTCCAAGTGGTGTCCATTATGAAAAGCACCATCCTTAGGACAAATTAGAGTTCTAAACATACTTAAGAAATGTTTATCAAATAATATAATTTTTGTCATTATCTAGGGATGAATTTTCCAATATGGTAGTCACTAGCCACAGTGGCTATTTTGAGGTGGTATGCTGGTAAATATTTAACAATCAGTTTCCTACTTCAACCCACCCTCTAAAAAATTTGCATCAGTTGAAGATTCATATGGAATAAATATTCTTACAGGGACCAATTTTAATTTACCATTGTTTCATGAAATTTAGAAAATGTAATCACCAGCTGGAAATTCAGTGCAAGCTGGCTCCAACATAACACTGAGAATGGCTAGTCCATACTGGATGCATTTTTTAAGTGTAAAATACACACCATATTTTGAAGACTTAGTAAAAGAAAAAATTAAAATATGTAAAGTATCTCTATCTTTATAATGACTGAACATTGAAATAATATTTTAGATATAATGGGTTAAATAAAATTATTAAAATTAATTACAATTATTATTTACCTTTGTAAAGTGTGGTTACTTGAAAATGTAAAAATTAAATATGTGACTCAAATTTTATTTCTATTGGACATCTAGGGAAATATTTTTAAAACAAACAAGCATATCTGCATTTTATATTATATTTAATTAATATATATTATTTGCTTAATTATATTGCTGATTAAATCCTGGTTAAAATTAAATTTCTGAAAATCTTAACCTGATTTAGCTCAGATAACTGAGAAAAATGTTGTTTCAGAACAGTATTTTCATAATTTTCACCTTACTCAAAAAACAGCAAAATCTTTGAATATGTATATACATATTTTTAAAAATGTTTCTTGTTACTTCTCAAATTCTTTAGTATTAAATGGCACTTGCAAACACTTTAACATATCTGGTAATGCTGGGGTAAGTAGGAAAATGTTAAATGTACGTGATCAAATGGTACAACCCTGAGCACACTTATAAGAAATAATGGTTGAAGCAAATTGAAAATTGGAGCACATAGGCTGAATTCAGAGACATGTGTGGGTTTTATCGAGACCTGTAATTTTCCAGTGGTTCCACTGAGGGCTGTGAATATGCTATACGTGATTTTGAAAAGCCACTGACTGCCCTTCAGTGAGCTGATAGATCAGCTTGAAGGAATGATAATGCAGCCTCACTGGGGAGCTTCACCTACACAAAGGAACAGAAGAAGGGGAACAGCATACAGGACACCTTTGGGTCTAAAAGTCATAACTGGGAGATGACATATGAGCCCTGCCGGGTTACCATGCCTCACCAAGCTTGTCAGAAAACATTTCTTGTAACTGTGTTCACACAAAAGAGTACAAAGGATTCACTTATCAAAAACATGAATTCCAAATTCAGTAGGCCTTTGTCATTAGGAAATTTGTGGAATCTGGTCTTTCACCTAAATCAATTTTTCATTATGATAATGTCATCCTTAGAGTATGACAAAATGAAAACATACAAATAGAGCTCCATAGATGTACAATACAATGGAAGGTATAAAGATATTATGGGATGGAGGGAAGCACTTTGGACTGGGTATAAGAAGACCTCTGTTCCAGTTCCAATTTCTCTTTAACTCTGTTTAACACTGAACAATCCTTTTAGCTATTGAACTTCAGTTTCTTCATCTGCAAAATAGAAATAATAGTAAATGCATGATGAAGAGATTGTGAGCTTAAGTAACAATTACAAAAAAAAAAAAAAAAAGCCGGGGGTGATCTTTGAATGTGGAGTATTTTAAAGCATTCCTGTTAAATAGTCTTAGGGAGCAAGTAGGTGTCACCAAAGAAGATTCAAGGAAAATTCTATCTTTCAAGATATGTTCAGAGAAATAATTCATTGGGCAAGGCTGTCTAAAATTGGGAGTTCTCTGCAAAGGGTTTAAGGAATTTTTAAAAAGTCAGTTATTAATATTTTCTGTGTTCTTCATTAGTTTATAATTTAGATTAAAATATGTGAATAAACACATAAAACAGGGCAAGTCTAAGAAAATTTTAAACAACAGCATGTTCATGTGAATTAGCTGAGTTCCCTTAGCACCTTTATTCTGAGTAAGAGAACAGACTAGGTTTTATACTGTGAAGGTTTAAGGAAAAATGCAAGTCTTAAGCAGGGGCTTATAATATTTCTGAATTTGACTGGGAGGGGAATGGTATGATAAAGAAGCTGTTGTAGCCAGAACCAAGGGCATATTTTAGGGAGTCGGGAAAACAGTCAGAAAATGTTCAGAACACAAGCAGAGAAGTTTTCAAACATTAATGTGAGGGTCTGCAGTGTTAAACTGAGAAGCTTAGCTTGGATTACTTGTTCAGAGGGAAAATTTTGAAGCTCCTGAGTAGAATCATATTTTTGGCAAATGGAAGACCATGATGACTAGAACCAAACATTCTAGCTTGGGTGGACACTCTAAGAATGAGCTCTGTTTCCTCATCTATAAAATGGAAATCTCATTTTATGATTTTATAAGAATTAAAGACTTTGAAACCACAATCGCCTGACATATACTTAGATGTTCAATAGAGAGTAACTTTTATTTTACATTTAAATGGAGTTTTACATTTTAAAAAGCCTTGGATACTTTTTCCTATACCACAAACCTGACTTTCAGTTTTCCTAAGAGGTTCATTGGCTGCACATAGATCAAAGTCTTGTAAATGGTGGGAACTGAATTGGCTTCAGAGGCTGGTTAGGATTACTCCTTGCAGATACTTGTATTTCTAGAAAAGGGCATTTGCCCTATTTCATATAGCGTATTATTTTCTAAGGTATGCACCCCAGAAGGCTTACATTGGATTTGGTTACCACAATGTGTTGTTAAATTATAGAACTTATTCACATACACTTATTCATTCATTCATTTAACATGAAACATGCTAAGTATTCATGTTGGGTCAGGTTCTACACTAGGCACCCACGATAGAAATTTACAACTAGCCTGCCACCCTACAGACTGGGGTTCTCTCTTTCTGTTTTCTTAGTTCATAGTTCACAACCCTTAGAGGGAAGGTTATTCCATAGTGCTTTTTACAGTGCTCTTTACCTGTGAAAATAGCAATTCTTTCTTCCTTTTAGTAAACTGTGGTTTTAAAAATGCTAAAGTCTTCAGATATTCATAGCATTTTTAAATAGTAAGAATACCAGATAATGGAGTCGGAAAATGATTTTCTTTCTGAAGCTGTGTTATGCCTGGCCTACTACTGAAACTTTTTGGGCTCATTAATGAATTGCAAAATAATTCCTGCTTGACCCACATAACAATGCTGCTATTAAGATGAAATGAAGTAATCTATGTAAAATGGTCAAAACCATAGTAGGCTCTACAGAGATAAACACATATGTGTGTGTGTTGAGTATGTTAATGTGTGAGAAAGATATAGGTCAAACTATAGAACTTGTATTTACAAAATTATTACCAGGAAGCCTATAAGGGGACATGTGATTGCAGTGCTGTAGGTGATGTGGGAATTCTGAAACTCTGTAAATAGAGACAAGTGGACTAAAACCTGCTTGATCAGTACATGGATGTTGTATGACCTGCTGCTCTTCTCAAGGACACACCATTATGCACATTTACCAGCTTCCTGGGAATGAAAGTCTTCATCTCTGTGTTAAGACCTTCTAAGGTGGACACACTTGTATAAGGCAAAAATGTTTCTTCTTTATGGTAATGAACATCAACACTGATCCAGGCTGCTACAAGTGGGGCAGCCAATACAGGAGCATTTTGCCCTTAAATGGAGGCTGTTTCTGTTCCTTTTTATTGTGAGTCGACCTTGTTGCTCCTGCTGTCATGTGGAGGAGGGAGGGACAGTTCTTGAACATCTTAAATTATATTTTTTTTTTCCCCTGCCTTGGTAGTTTCAGTGAGTGGCCTCCTAAGTTAGACAGTGTGAAAAGACAGCAGTGCAAACTGTGTAGTGTAGAGGGAAGAAAGAAAGTGAAGTCACTCAGTTGTATCCGACTCTTTGCCACTCATTGGACTGTAGCCTGCCAGTCTCCTCCATCCATGGGATTTTCCAGGCAAGAATACTGGAATGGATTACCATTTCCTTCTCCAGGGGATATTCCCAATGACAGCACAGGCTTCTGAGATTGGCTGATCTGGTAAAAATGTACTTTGTATGTCAGTTGCTATCGGCTACTCCTGATATATGTGTGAACATAGTTTCTTGCATGTCTGGAAGTGTTTGAATAAGTACATATCCACACATTATATAGAAAATACTTATGAACTGTATTATACTACACTTACACATAAACATGCACAAGATAAATGAAAGAGAGAGAAAATTATTTCCTTGGGGGAGAAATTTATTGTTTTGTTTAATACTATATCACTGCCATTCAGAATAGTGTCTTACATACAGTAAGTGCTTATATTAGTCACCTTTCACAGATGTTACATTTTTTTTAAAAAAGGAGGAAATTCAAAGCTTATAACATTGGACATGTTTCTTGTGCATAGATCCTTAGGCTTGTTATTGCTTGGCTTTATTCCTCTAAGTCCTACAAAAGATTTGCTGGGCTTGGTTCCAGGCTGAGGATTGGATTCAGATCTATTTCATGGACTTCTCATTATGAACCGAGGATTGGACATATGGGATATAAGTCCATTTTCTTGCTTCAAATTTAAATAGGAAAATACAAAGAAAGGCTGTAAAGCTTACCAGAATAAAGACCTGAGGGAAAGCAGAACTTGCATTCCCTGTGACTATAGAGGAGTGACCACAAGAAGAAGACTATGGACAAATCACTGTCCCTCTCTAGGTAGTGAGAGTGGTGGACCAAGTCAGAAGTTTTTAGACTTTGGACAAGTTCACTCAGAATCACAATGTACATCAGATAAAAATACCATGGCTTGGTGGTAGCTCCTGCTGCTGCTGCTAAGTCACTTCAGTCGTGTCCGACTCTGTGTGACCCCATAGACGGCAGCCCACCAGGCTCCCCCGTCCCTGGGATTCTCCAGGCAAGAACACTGCAGTAAGAAAAGTGCTACCCATAGTGGTCTCTTGTCCTAAGCAGGAGAAGTGCTCTAAGGAAGAAAGAAGACGTGAGCTCTGAGCTCTAGGAGGGTATCTGGACCAGCAGTAGCAATATGGAACAATGGCAGTCTGAGAAGAGTGAAGTGTAGCACAGCAGAGAAGCATGATCACACATATTACCACCAACTGTCTTGCCCTAGAGGAGAAGCAGATTTGACAACAACCACAGTCTCCTACTGTTATGGACAGAGATTGAAACACAAGAGATGAGCGACTGGCCTCAGAAACAAGCAGAAATTCCTTCTGCTCCAGGTCATATGATTATGCAAAGACAGTGTATGAAAAAGCACTGTTATTTGTGCTGTTTTCCATTTCTTTTAACTTAAAAACCATTCTGATGTATTAGTGCATATTTATTTGGGCATATGCATGTACACACTCCCATTGACATCCCTAAACAGAAACCTCACAGACTGAGACTTCCCTTAGTGCCTCAAGAAAATGGAGGTTTACTAACCCTTTCAATTTGCTTCCCTTCAAAGACTCACATCAATCTTAATGATGAGAATGTTTCAGTGACTCTGTCTAACTGCTCTAATCTGGGTGAGAGTCAAGATGAATTCTAGAAATGTATTAAATATTCCTAACATTTGCATACCAGGGGGCTTTAATTTATTATATTTTTTGTTTTTTAATATTAAAACTGTTGTTGTTGTTGCTGTTGTTCAGTCACTCAGTAGTGTCTGATGCTTTGCAATCCCATGAACTGCAGCATTCCAGGCTTCTCTGTCCTTCACCATCTCCTGGAGTTTGTTCAAACACATGTCCATTGAGTCAATGCTGCCATCCAACCCCTTGGGGATGGTTTTAGTCACCACCTCTTGAATAGTGTTTTGAACCTCCGTCCATAGTTCTTCAGGCACTCTGTCTATCAGATCTAATCCCTTGAATATATTTAGGTCATACCTGAATGATCCAGTGGTTTTCCCTACTTTCTTCAGTTTAAGTCTGAATTCGGCAATAAGGAGTTCATGATCTGAGCCACAGTAAGCTCCTAGTCTTGTTTTTGCTGACTGTATAGAGCTTTTCCATCTTTGTTTGCAAAGAATATAATCAATCGATTTTGGTATTGACCATCTGGTCCATGTGTAGAGTTGTTTTTTGTGTTGTTGGAAGCAGGTGTTTGCTATGGCCAGTGCATTCTCTTGGCAGAGCTTTGTTAGCCTTTGCCTTGCTTCATTTTGTACTCCAAGGCCAAATTTGCCTGTTACTCCAGGCATCTCTTGATTTCCTACTTTTGCATTCCTGTCCCCTATGATAAACAGGACTTTTTTTTTTTTTTTTTTTTTTTTGCCATTATTTCTAGAATGTCTTGTAGGTATTCATAGGACTGTTCAGCTTCATACTTTTTGGCATTAGTCATTGGAGCCTAGACTTAGATTACTGTGATAATGTTTTGCCTTGGAAGCAAACTTAGATCATTCTGTCGTTTTTGAGATTGCACCCAGGCTTTACATTTCTGACTCTTCTGTTGACCATGAGGGCTACTCCATTTCTTCTAAGGGACTTTGGCCCACAGTAGTAGATATAAAGGTCATATGAATTAAATTTACCCATTCCCATCCATTTTATTTCACTGATTCCTAAAATGTTGATGTTCACTCTTGCCATCTCCTGTTTGACCACTTTCAGTTTATCTTGATTCTTGGACCTAACATTCCTGGCTCCAAACTGCTGTACCATGAATTAACCATAAAAATAATTTTCAGAGAATAGCTATGTGGCCCACATGGACATAGGGACATAAGGAGAAGACTTGGATGATTTTGAGTGCTCTGCTATTATTATCTCTGAAAACATAAAAGACAAGGGAATCTCTAAAACTTTTTCTAGCTCTAAATCCAGGTTATTGCATATTTGCAAAATTAAAATTCAAAGATTTAGCTCATAATTATCACAGAGGGATGGTAGAGACAGAAATTTCCCCCAGTTCAGGATCAGGGGACCAAGTAGCTCCAATAATTAAAAATAAGGCTGCTTTGTATCCGTGAATCCTTATGAAAAGGCATGCTGCTACTGTTGATAAGTCACTTCAGTCATGTCTGACTCTGTGCGACCCCATAGATGGCAGCCCACCAGACTCCCCCATCCCTGGGATTCTCAAGGCAAGATCAGTGGAGTGGGTTGCCATTTCCTTCTCCAATGCAGGAAAGTGAAAAGTGAAAGTGAAGTCGCTCAGTCGTGTCCGACCCTTAGCGACCCCATGGACTGCAGCCTACCAGGGTCCTCTGTCCATGGGATTTTCCAGGCAAGAGTACTGGAGTGGGGTGCCATTGCTTTCTCCATAAAAAGGCATAGACTGTACCATAACTCGCTATATGAATGCTTGATCCATCTCAAGGACTACCATATGGTTCTCACTATCTTTTGGATTAAGGAACAGTTTTTTTTTTTAGCTTCTTATCTTGTGTTAGGGTATAGCTGATTAATAGTGTTGTGATAGTTTCAGGTGAACAATGAATGGATTTAGTCATTCATATGCATGTATTCATTCTCTCCTAAGCTCCCTTCCCATCCAGGCTGCCACATAGCATTGAGCAGGTTTCCATGTGTTCTATAGTTGGTCCTTGTTGGTTATCCATTGTAAATATGGCAGTGTGTACATGTCCATTCCAAACTCCCTAATAATCCTGTCCCCCTCATGCTTCCCCTCAGCAGCCATAAGTTTGCTTTTTATGTTTGTGAGTCTCTTTTTGTTTTGTAAGTAAGTTCATTTGTTTCATTTCTTTTTTAGATTTCACATGTAAAGGATGAAGGACCACTTTTAAAATGAATGTTATGAACCTCTCTGCAGATGAGAATACCATATGCCTAAGGTCACAAAATTATGTTCCAGATTCAGGCTCCCTAAGGTTTATCAGTGGAAGACTAAGAAATGGTTTTTGGATCGGGACCCAACAACCTCAGAGTAATAAAATGACTTTGTGGAAATACAGAAAGAAAATATAATTTCAACCTATAAAATACTTATCTAAAAAAAATTTGACTCAATATTTAGTATGATTTAAAAGTTCACTTATTTATAAATAACACCTATATTGAGGGCACATATTTCAAAAATTACTGATACTACATAACACAGTTTAAAGAACACTGACCTATATGATCATAAGTGAAGAAATTATCTCTGTTCAAAGGACCCTAGTTCTGAACTTTGAGAACCAAAGCTAGTCTCATAATTATGTAGAAATGTGATTAGAAGACTTTCTAACTTTAAACACAAGAATTCTGATTCTAAGCCCAAGAATACTGGAGTGGGTAGTCTATCCCTTCTCCAGCAGATCTTCTTGCCCCAGGGACTGAACCAGGGTCTCCTGCATTGCAGGCAGATTCTTTACCAGCTGAGCTACCAGGGAATCTCTTTCTAATTTTATAACTGATCTGAAATCCTATTATGGTGTCTAAATCCCTCATTATCCATTTCTTTAGTTGTTATATACTGAAAGCATACATATGTATGTACAAAAATCTTAAAGGACAAGATAATGAATACGTGCATTGTTTCTCTACTTACAAGATTCTTGGAGAAGAGAACACCTAAAAGCAATGTTTCATGGATACTCTGGGAAGAAAAGTAAAGCCATGAGAATGTGCGGAGTCACCAGGGGATAAAATTTTGGTCCAACCTGTAATAGGGACTCTTACACACTACAAGAGAGCAGTTGAGCACTAAATATCAGTATTTATATTTATATTCTATATTTATATTTTTATTTATATTTATATTCTATTGAGCATCATAGAAGTGGAAGTGTGGTGAACTTAGGTGTATAAGGAATGGTAAACAAAGCAGAATTTGGAATCCATTGCAAACACACTTTCCCCTGATTTGCATTTTTTTCTGTCTTGCTATATTAGTGACTTTTATGTGTTTTTTAGTGACTTTTATACATAAACTTTTAGTTACTTTTATGCATAGACTGCTTTTATGCCGACTATCTTATAGTGTGGTACTTTCCTGTGGCTTAGACAGTAAAGAATCTGCCTGTAATTTGATAGACCTGGGTTTTACCCGTGAGTCAGGAGGATCCCCTGGAGAAGGGAACAACAACCGATTCCAGTATTCTTCCCTGGAAAATACCATGGACAGTGGAGCCTGGAAGCTACAGCCCATGATCTCCCAAAAAGTCAGACACAACTGAGTGACTAACATAATGTAGATTTCTGTTTGGATTCAGAGCTGACTTGAGGGAGACACACTCTTGGGATACCTTTTTCTATTTTTGGTTGTGCTGGGTCTTGGTTGCAGCATATGTACTCTTCATTGCACCATTCAGGCTTTCTCTAGTTTGGCATCCTGGCTTCTCTAGTTGTGGTGGGCAGGCTTAGTTGTCCCACACCATATGGGATCTTAGTTCCCCAATCAGGGAATCAGGGATGAAACCCAAGTCCACTGAACCACCAGGGAAGTCCCCTGGAATATCTTAAAGCATCGTTTTTCAATTGGGTGTGATTTTGTTCATGGGACATTTTTAGTTGTCACTACTTAAAGGGTCTGTCAATGTTATATAGTGGGTATAAGCTAGGCATGTGATAACATCTTACAATGCAGAGGACAGCTCCCCACAATGAAGTATTGTGCTGTGCTTAGTTGCTCAGTCGTGTCTGACTTTTTGTGGCCCCGTGAGCTGTAGCCTGCTAGGCGGTTCTGTCCATGGGGATTTTCCAGGCAAGAATACTGGAGTGCCCTACTCCAGGGATCTTCCCAACCCAGGGATTGAACCCAGGTCTCCCACATTGCAGGTAGATTCTTTACTACCTCAGCCACCAGGGAGGCCCCCCAAAAGTATTACCTCACCCAAAATGATTGTAGTTCCAAAATTGAGAAACCCTCTCTTATAGGAAAAAAATGATGCCATTAAAATTGACTCAAGGCAGGAGGCAACACCAGCAATGTATATGCTCATTCAATAGCTCCTTGTTGTCTGTTCTCTCCCAGAAATCTCAATCCTATGAATAGCCAGTCTGCTCCCAGTGGGGTCTGAAATATTACTGAATTGTCGCCAACTATCTATCTCACAATAGGGAGGAGATGTAAGATGAGCTCTGTCAAAGGAACTGAAAATCTGCCCTTTCCATTGGTCTTAAAGAAACAGAATTTAATGGTCTCAGCTGGGACCTAATGAGCCAACGTTCACATCAGAAAGCTACTCTGTGTTTGACATATTTGACAGGGTGTTATGGGGAAATAGAGGCGAAAATATATAGGTATATTCAAAGACTAACTGAGCACTGCAACTGAGCAATCCATGGACATTCTATCCTCTAGTTAGAGGTTGCCACGCTTCGGTGGAGCCAGAGACAGACTCTGCTATGAAGATGTCATTTTTTTAATATGAAAAAAAAAATATGGTTTTAAATATAGCAAAAGCAAGGAGCATTGGGGAGGAATGATGTAGGTTATAGAAACTTCTGTCAAAAAGAACCACTCAGCTGTGGCTAACAGTCTGACTTCAAACTAAAATGTTTTAGGTGCTTCATGTTCTGTTTTGGTATGGAGAAAATAGGACTGAGGTATGCAGGGGATCCCATCACAGAGCAGACTGGGCCAGTCCAGAGAGACAAGGACATCAAGACAGAATTTCTGAATTGGTCAGGGGCTCCTAGCACAAGGACTATCACCTAATCTGGCTACTTCAGGTGATAATAAAGACTACAGGATGTAAGGGAATGTTACCAGAGAGGGTGGGATAACTCTGATTCTGGAACAGCCTCAAGCAATCTATCCAGCTCTTGGCTGCTGCTAAATTACTGAATCAAGAACTGAGGCCAGAAGTGTAGCAAGCATTCATGTGCATCGCTTATGTCAAACTTGTGTGTAAAGATTAATGTCAGCTGCTTGTGTGTGTGCTCAGTCACTCAGTCATATCAGACTCTTTGTAACCCCATAGACTGTAGCCTGCCAGGCTCCTCTTTGCATGGAATTTTTCAGGTAAGAATACTGGAGTGGGTTTCATTTCCTCCTTCAGGGGATCTTTCCAACCCAGGAATTGAACCCACATCTCCTGTGGCTTCTGCATTGGCAAGCGGATTCTTTACCATTGTGCCTCCTGGGAAGCTCGATCACCTGCTTTATGTCTGACTAATTAACATTTTTCAATCTCAGTTTTTGCACCTTAAAAATGGAGATACTAATAGACTTCACAGAGTTACTTTAAAATCATGCATGTAAATTACTTATGAAGGTTAACCAAAATCCTGCTTATAAATCTAGCACATAGCATACTCTTAAGGAATATTTGTGAACACATAATTGAAATCAGCTGACATTATAAGTAGGGCTATTTTCTGACATAGGCAACAGACCAAGTGTATAAGGACAGGACCCTCCATTTCTATTACCCAATTTATGGGGTTGCTATGATAGCATCTGGACGGAGAAGGCAATGGCACCCCACTCCAATACTCTTGCCTGGAAAATCCCATGGGCGGAGGAGCCTGGAAGGCTGCAGTCCATGTGGTCGCGAGGAATCGGACACGACTGAGCGACTTCACTTTCACTTTTCACTTTCATGCATTGGAGAAGGAAATGGCAACCCACTCCAGTGTTCTTGCCTGGAGAATCCCAGGGATGGCGGAGCCTGGTGGGCTGCCGTCTATGGGGTCACACAGAGTCGGACACGACTGAAGTGACTTAGCAGCAGCAGCAGCATGGCATCTGTACAGGCTACAGTCCATGGGGTCACAAAGAGTCAGACAACTTAGCATGCAAGCATGCACTATGGTATCTGGAATACTGTATATGTGAAACGACCCTCCTGATGTAAGGCATCCTAGGTCTTTATTAAAAGCTGATCACTGCCTAAAATGTTGACCTATTCTATCTAATAAATTATTCTGGAAAAAAATTTTAGCTATTTTTTTTAATTGGAGGATAATTGCTTTACATATTTTTGTTGTTTTCTGTAAAACCTCAACATGAATCAGCCATAGGTATACATATACACCCTTCATTTTGAAACTCCCTCCCATCTCCCTCCCCATCCCACCCCTCTAGATTGGCCCCTGTTTGAGTTTCCTGAGCCATACAGCAAATTCCCATGGACTATCTATTTTACATATCGTAATGGAAGTTTCCATTTTACTCTTTCCATACATCTCATCCTCTCCTCCCCTCTTCCCATGACCATAAGTCTATTCTCAATGTATGTTTCTCCATTATTTCCCTGTAAATACATTCTCCAGTTCCATTTTTCTACATTCTGTATATATGTGATAGAATTATTATTTATAATAATTTTATTTATTTATTTATCTTGTATTTATCTCTCTATTTATCTTGCTCTTTTTGACTTATTTCACTCTGTGTAATAAGTTCTAGATTCATCCACCTCATTAGAACTGACTCAAAGGTGTTCCTTTTCATGGCTGAGTAATATTCCATTATGTATATGTACCACAACCTCTTTATCCATTTATTTGTTGATGGACATCTGGTTGCCTCCATGTTCTAGCTATTGTAAATAGTGCTGCAGTGAACAGCAGGATAATGTGTATTTTTCTATTTTGGTTTCCTCAGGGTATAAGCCTAGGAGTGATATTGCTGTGTCATATGGCAGTTTTATTCCTAGTTTTTTAAGGAATCTCCATACTGTCTTCCATAGTGGCTGTATCAATTTACCTTCCCACCAACATGGCAAGAATGTTCCCTTTTCTCCACACCCTTTGCAGCATTTATTGCTTGTAGACTTTTTGATGATGGCCATTCTGGCCAGTTTGAGGTAATATCTCATTGCAATTTTGATTTGCATTTCTCTAATAATGAGCAATGTTTGCCGGGGTCCAGCCCCAGCTGATCCAGGGTATTCGAAGGAGAGACGGCTAGGCGAGGGTCGGGGAACAACTGCTTAATTAAACGTTAATTAAGGAATAGAATAAGGATAGCTCAGTGAGGAAAATTCAGTGGAGAAAAGAGGCTGAGTAGCTTGGTTTACGCGGGGGACCAATAAAACTTCAAGACAAGAAGCTTGCACCACTTACGTAGGCCGCAGGCGTCCTTCCGTTCTCCCGAAGGAGAGGAGACACTGAGGCCTCCCCGGTCGGATCTTAGAAGCCCAGGCATAATTAGTAAGCATGGTGGGTTCCGCGCTCCAGATGGAGACTCAACCAGAGTGAGAGAGAGAGAGAGAGACATGGGGAGACCAGTCTTTCGAGGAACTGATCCCAATTCTTTATTTTCCATGGTCTACTTTTATACACTGAGGTGTTATGCAAAAGTCACGCGGGGTCAGCAGTCCTGACTTTTATCAAAGTCAGGTGCTTCATACAAATGTATACAGAGGTCTTAGGGGTGTTACATCATCTTCTGGCCAGGGGGCCTGCTGACAATTTACGACCCTCTCCTTGTGACAGCGGTCAGTCAACCAGGACACTTATTTCTCCAGGGGTGATTATTCTTAAAACAGATGCCACCCAAATAAAGTTACATTCCTATAGGGTGAGGGTGTAGTGGGTTTTAGTTAAGGAAAGAATTTACTTAGCCTAAGGTCTAACGTGATTAATATCAAAGGTTAATACTTATGTCTTCTATATATTCATTAATGTGTATAAGGGCAGGGGATGTGGAGACTTAGCAGTAAACATTGGCTCAACAAATGAAAAACCCTTCACCAATACGATTTCTAATCAGCCCATTACACTTATACTAATAATTTTCTAACTTTTCTAAAGAACCTGTTTTTAGAAGGTTTAAAGCATCTTGTGCCTCTCATGGTTGGGAGGCTGTGAGCAATCACATGTGGCCGGACAAGCCTGTCAGGCAGGCTAGAGAACCTTCAGAGGAGTTTGTAGGTTAAAACACTCTTGTCACGCCCAGGGATTATTAACTGGAGCTGTAAGCTAACTCTTTTTTCAGAGAGAGGTAGTGGGAGACAGCCCCCCGTAAAGTCAGAGGTGTAGGTGAAAGCACAAAGCAGAAAGTAGGCAGACTCTGGTTTTGGGGGTAGATGCTCGAGAATTTCCAGGGGGACTCCTGAGGCTCGATCCCGCCTTTGCGTATGCCGAGCCTCCTTCCTCATGACCTTTGTCATGGGCGGAGTGCCTCACGCTGGCTCCAGGCAGTGATAGAATTCCAGTTGAGCTATTACAGATCCTCACTCAATATGCAATATGCCGGCTCCCGGCAATGTTGAACATTTTTTCAGGTGTTTGTTAGCCTTCTATATGTCTTCTTTGGAGAAATGTCTGTTTAGGCCTTTTTCCCCCTGTTTGATTGGGCTGTTTATTTTTTTGGCATTGAGTTATATGAACTGCTTGTATATTTTCGAAATTAATCCTTCATCAGTTGTTTCATTTGCTATTATTTTCTTACATTCTGAGGGTTGTCTTTTCACCTTGCTTATAGTTTCCTTTGCAGTGCAGAAGCTTTTAAGTTTAAACAGGTCCCAGTTGTTTACTTTTTTTTTTTTTAATTTTTTGTTAACTTTTTTGTTTTCATTTGCATTACTCTAGGCAGAGTTGGACACGACTGAAGCAACTTAGCAGCAGCAGCAGCAGCAGGAGGTGGGTCATAGAGGAGCTAGCTTTGATTTATGTCGAGTGTTCTGCCTATTAGTGTTCCCTCTAAGAGTTCTATAGTTTGTGGTCTTATATTAAGGTCTTTAATCCATTTTGAGTTTATCTTTGTGCATGGTGTTAAGAAGTGTTCTAATTTCATTCTTGTACATGTAGCTGTCTAGTTTTCCCAGCACCATTGATTGAAGAGGCTGTCTTTTCCCCATTGTATATTCTTGCCTCCTTTGTCAAAAATAAGGTACCCATAGGTGCATGGGTTTATTTCTGGGCTTTCTTTCTTGCTCCATTGGTCTATATTTCTGTTTTTGTGCCAGTACCATACTGTCTTAATGACTTTAGCTTTGTAGCATAATCTGAAGTCAGAAAAGTAGATTCCTCCAGCTTCATTCTTCTTTCTCAAGACTGCTTTGGGTATTCTGGGTCTTTTGTGCTTTTGTATGAATTGTGAAAATTTTTCTTCTAGTTCTGTGAAAACTGGGATTCATGTCAATGTATGGCAAAAACCACTACAATATTGTAAAGTAATTGGCCTCCAATTAGAGTAAATAAATTAATTTTTTAAATGCCATTGGTAACTTGATAGGGATCATATGGAATCTGTAGACTGAATTTGGTAGTATAGTCATTTTCACAACATTGAATCTTCCTACCCGGAAACACGGAATATCTCTCCATCTGTTTATATCATCTTTGATTTCTTTAATTAATGTCATATAATTTTCTGTGTACAGTTTTTCTGTTTCCTTGGGTAAATTTATTTCTGTATATTTAATTATTTTTGTTGCAATGGTGAATGGGATTGATTCCTTAATTGCTCTAATTTTCCACTGATAGTATACAGAAATGCAAGTTAATTCTGTGTATTGATTTTGTATCCTGAAACTTTACTAAATTTACTGATTAGCTCTAGTAGTTTTCTGATACTATCTTTGGGGTGTTCTATGTACAGTATAATGTCATCTGCAGACAGTGAGAGCTTTACTTCTTTTATGATCTGAATTAGTTTTATTTCTTTTTCTTCTCTGATTGTTATATCTAGAAACTCCAGAACTATGTTGAATAATAGTGGTGAAAGTGGACACCCTTGTCTTGTTCCTGATCTTAGGGGGAATGCTTTCAGTTTTTCACCATTGAGAATAATGTTTGCTGTAGGCTTGTCATATATGGCCTTTACTATATTGAGGTATATTCCTTCTATGCCCATTTTTGAAGAGTTGTAATCATAAATGGGTGCTGAATTTTGTCAAAGGCATTTTTTGCATCTATTGAGTTGATCGTATGGCTTTTATCTTTCAATTTGTTAATATGGTGTATCACATTGATTGATTTCCATATATTGAAGAATCCTTGCATCCCTGGAATAAACCCAACTTGACCATGTTGTATGAGCTTTTTGATGTGTTGCTGAATTCTATTAGCTAAAATTTTGTTAAGGCTTTTTGCATCTATGATCATCAGTGATATTGGCTTGTAGTTTTCTTCCTTTGTGTTGTCTTTGTCTGGTTTTGGTATTTGGGTGATGGTGGCCTTGTAGAATGAATTTGGAAGTGTTCCTTCCTCTGTAATTTTTGGAAAGAGTTTTAGAAGGATAGGCATTAGCTTTACTCTAAATGTTTTATACAATTTTCCTGTGAAGCCATCTGGTCCTGGGCTTTTGTTTTTTGGGAGATTTTTTGATCACAGCTTCAATTTCAGTTCTTGTAAATTGGGTTGTTCATTTCTATATCTTCCTGGTTCAGTCTTGGAAGATTGAACTTTTCTAAGAATCTGTCCATTTCTTCCAGGTTATCTGTTTTATTGCCATATAGTTGTTCATGCTAAGTTGCTTCAGTCGTGTCCAACTCTGAGCAACGCCATAGACAGAAGCCCACCAGGCTTCCCTGTCCCTAGGATTCTCCAGGTAAGAACAATGGAGTGGGTTGCCATTTCCTTCTCCAATGCATGAAAGTAAAAAGTGAAAGTGAAGACGTTCAGTTGTGTCTGACTCTTTGTGACCCCATGGACTGCAGCCTACCAGCTCCTCCATCCATGAATTTTCCAGGCAAGAGTACTGGAGGCTGGGGGGGGGGGGGGGGAGGGTGCCATTGCCTTCTCCAATAGTTGTTCATAATAGTCTGCTATAATCTTTTGTATTTCTGCATTGTCTGTTGTAACCACTCCTTTTTCATTTCTAATTTTGCTGATTTGATTATTCTCTCTCTCTCTTTTTTTTTTTTTTTTTGATGAGTATATCTAAAGTTTTGTCAATTTTCTTTATCTTCTCAAAGAAACATCTTTCAGTTTTATTTATCTTTACTATTGTTTCTTTCTTTCTTTTTCATTTGTTTCTGCTCAGATATTTATGATTTCTTTCCTTCTACTAATTTTGGGCTTTCTTTTTTTTTTTTTGCTGTTGTTGTTCTTCTTCTTTTTCCAGTTGCTTTAAATGTAAAGTTATGTTGTCTGTTGGAAGCTTTTCTTGTTTCTTAAGGTAGGATTGTATTGCTATAAACTTCCCCTTTAGAACTGTTTTTGCTGCATCCCATAGGTTTTGAGCCTTTGTGTTTTCATTGTCATTTGTTTCTGCAAATATTTTTTATTTCCCTTTCGATTTCTTCAGTAAAGTTTTGGTTATTTAGAAATGTGTTGTTTAGTCTCTGTGTCTTTGTGTTTCTTACAGTATTTTTCTTGTAATTGATATCTAGTCTCATAGTGTTGTGGTCAGAGAAGATGCTTGATATAATTCCAATTTTCTTAAATTTACTGAGGTCTGATTTGTGACACAAGCTGTGGTCCTGGAGAATGTTCCATGTGCACTTGAGAAGAAGGTGCATTCTTCTGCATTTGGATGAAATGTCCTGAATGAGATCCATCTCATCTAATGTATTGTTTAAGATTTTTGTTTTCTTATTAATTTTCTGTTTTGATGATCTGTCCATTGGTGTGAGTGGAGTGTTAAAGTCTCCTACTATTACTGTGTTATTGTCAATTTCTCCTTTTATGTCTGTTAGTGTTTGTCTTATGTATTGAGGTGCTCCTCTGGTGGGTGCATATATATTTAAAATTGTTATGTCTTCCTCTTGGATTGATCCCTTGATCAATTATGTATTGTCCTTCCTCATCTCTTATAATCTTCTTTGTTTTAAGTCTACTTTGTCTGATATGAGGATTGATACTCCAGCTTTCCTTTGCTTCCTATTTGCAGAGAATATTTTTCCATCTTCTCACTTTCAGTCTATATGTGTCTTTAGGTCTGAAGTGACTTTCTTGTAGGCAGCATATATATGGGTCGTGTTTTTGTATCCATTCAGCCAGTCTGTGTCTTTTGGTTGGAGCATTTAATCCATTTACATTTAAATAAATTATTGATATATATGTTCCTGAGAAGAAATGGAGTAGGCATCATGGTCAACAAAAGAGTCCAAAATGCAGTACTTGGATGAAATCTCGAAAACAACAGAATGACTCTGTTCGTTTCCAAGGCAAACCATTCAATATCACAGTAATCCAACTCTATGCCCCAACCAGTAATGCTGAAGAAGCTGAACTTGAACGGTTCTATGAAGACCTACAAGACCTTTTAGAACTAACACCCAAAAAAGATGTCCTTTTCATTATAGGGGACTGGAATGCAAAAGTAGAAAGTCAAAAAACACCTGAAGTAACAGGAAAATTTGGCCTTGGAATACGGAATGAAGCAGGGCAAAGACTAATAGAGTTTTGCCAAGAAAATGCACTGGTCATAACAAACACCCTCTTCCAACAACACAAGAGAAGACTCTATACATGGACATCACCAGATGATCAACACCAAAATCAGATTGATTATATTCTTTGCAGCCAAAGATGGAGAAGCTCTATACAGTCAGCAAAAACAAGACCAGGAGCTGACTGTGGCTCAGACCATGAACTCCTTATTGCCAAATTCAGACTTAAATTGAAGAAAGTAGGGAAAACCACTAGACCATTCAGGTTTGACCTAAATCAAATCCCTTATGATTATACAGTGGAAATGAGAAATAGATTAAAGGGTCTAGATCTGATAGATAGAGTGCCTGATGAACTATGGAATGAGGTTCGTGACATTGTAAAGTAGACAAGGATCAAGACCATCCCCATGGAAAAGAAATGCAAAAAAGCAAAATGGCTGTCTGGGGAGGCCTTACAAATACTGTGAAGAGAAGAGAAGCAAAAAGCAAACAAGAAAAGGAAAGATATAAACATCTGAATGCAGAGTTCCAAAGAATACCAAGAAGAGATAAGAAAGCCTTCTTCAGCCATCAATGCAAAGAAATAGAGGAAAACAACAGAATGGGAAAGACTAGAGATCTCTTCAAGAAAATCAGAGATACCAAAGGAACATTTCATGCAAAGATGGGCTCGATAAATGACAGAAATGGTATGGACCTCACAGAAGCAGAGGATATTAAGAAGAGGTGGCAAGAATACACAGAAGAACTGTACAAAAAGATCTTCACGACCCAGATAATCACGATGGTGTGATCACGGACCTAGAGCCAGACATCCTGGAATGTGAAGTCAAATGGGCCTTAGAAAGCATCACTACGAACAAAGCTCGTGGAGGTGATGGAATTCCAGTTGAGCTATTCCAAATCCTGAAAGATGATGCTGTGAAAGTGCTGCACTCAATATGCCAGCAAATTTGGAAAACTCAGCAGTGGCCACAGGACTGGAAAAGGTCAGTTTTCATTCCAATCCCAAAGAAAGGCAATGCTAAAGAATGCTCAAACTACCGCACAATTGTACTCATCTCACACGCTAGTAAAGTAATGCTCAAAATTCTCCAAGCCAGGTTTCAGCAATACGCGAACCGTGAACTTCCTGGTGTTCCAGCTGGTTTTAGAAAAGGCAGAGGAACCAGGGATGAAATTGTCAACATCCGCTGGATCATGGAGAAAGCAAGAGAGTTCCAGGAAAACATCTATTTGTGCTTTATTGACTATACCAAAACCTTTGACTGTGTGGATCACAATAAACTGTGGAAAATTCTGAAAGACATGGGAATACCAGACCACCTGACCTGCCTCTTGAGAAATTTGTATGCAGGTCAGGAAGCAACAGTTAGATCTGTACATGGAACAACAGACTGGTTCCAAACAGGAAAAGGAGTACGTCAAGGCTGTATATTGTCATCCCATTCATTTAACTTATATGCAGAGTACATCACGAGAAACGCTGGACTGGAAGAAACACAAGCTGGAATCAAGATTGCCAGGAGAAATATCAATAACTTCAGATATGCAGATGACAGTACCCTTATGGCAGAAAGTGAAGAGGAACTAAAAGGCCTCTTGATGAAAGTGAAAGAGGAGAGTGAAAAAGTTGGCTTAAAGCTCAACATTCAGAAAACAAAGATCATGGCATCCAGTCCCATCACTTCATGGAAAATAGTTGGGGAAACGATGTCAGACTTTATTTTTCTGGGCTCCCAAATCACTACAGATGGTGACTGCAGCCATGAAAGTAAAAGACACTTACTTCTTGGAAGGAAAGTTATGACTAACCTAGATAGCATATTGAAAAGCAGAGACATTACTTTGCCAACAAAGGTCCATCTAGTCAAGGCTATGGTTTTTCCTGTGGTCATGTATGGATGTGAGAGTTGCACTGTGAAGAAGGCTGAGCGCCGAAGAATGGATGCTTTTGAACTGTGGTGTTGGAGAAGACTCTTGAGAGTCCCTTGGACTTCAAGGAGATCCAACCATTCCATTCTGAAGGAGATCAGCCCTGGGATTTCTTTGGAAGGAATGATGCTAAAGCTGAAACTCCAGTACTTTGGCCACCTCATGCGAAAAGTTGACTCATTAGTAAAGACTCTGATGCTGGGAGGGATTGGGGGCAGGAGGAGAAGGGGATGACAGAGGATGAGATGCTGGATGGCATCACTGACTCGATGGACGTGAGTCTCAGTGAACTCCAGGAGTTGGTGATGGACAGGGAGGCCTGGCATGCTGCGATTCATGGGGTCGCAAAGAGTCGGACACGACTGAGCGACTGATCTGATCTGATCTGATGTTCTTCTCACCATTTTCTTGTTTGGGGTTGATTTTGTAGATTTTGTTTTGTTTTGTTTTCTTGTATTTCTTGACTACATAATCCCTTTAACATTTGTTGTAAAGCTGGTTTGGTGGTACTGAATTTTCTTAACTTTAGCTTCTCTGTAAAGCTTTTGACTTCCCCACCAATTTTGAATGAGATCCTTGCCAGGTACAGTAATCTTGGTTGTAAATTTTTCCCTTTCAATACTTTAAGCATATCCTGCCATTCTTTTCTGGCTTGCAGAGTTTTCACTGAAAGATCAGCTATTAAGCATATGGGGTTTCCCTTGTATGTTACTTGTTGCTTCTCCCTTGCTGCTTTTAATATTCGTTATTTGTGTTTAGTCTTTGTTAGTTTGATTAGTATGTGTCTTGGTGTATTTCTCCTTGGGTTTACCCCATATGGGACTTTTTGTGCCTCTTCACTTGATTGATTATTTCCTTTTCTGTGTTGGCTAAATTTTCAACCATAATCTCTTCGAAAATTTTCTCATACCCATTCTTTTTCTCTTCTCCTCCTGGGACCCCTATAATTCGAATGTTGGTGCATTTCATATTGTCCGAGGGGTCTCTGAGACTATCCACAGTTCTTTTCATTCTTTTTACTTATTCTGCTCTTCAGAAGTTATTTCCACCATTTTATCTTCCAGCTCACTGATTCATTCTTCTGCTTCAGATATTCTGCTATTGCTTCCTTCTCAGTTCAGTTCAGTTCAGTCACTCAGTCATGTCCGACTCTGAGACCCCATGAATCACAACATGCCAGGCCTCCCTATCCATCACCAACTCCCGGAGTTCACTCAGACTCACGTCCATCGAGTCGGTGATGCCATCCAGCCATCTCATCCTCTGTTGTCCCCTTCTCCTCCTGCCCCCAATCCCTCCCAGCATCAGAGTCTTTTCCAATGAGTCAATTTTTCACATGAGGTGGCCAAAGTACTGCAGTTTCAGCTTTAGCATCCTTTCTTCCAAAGAAATCCCAGGACTGATCTCCTTTAGAATGGACTGGTTGGATCTCCTTACAGTCCAAGGGACTCTCAAGAGTCTTCTCCAACACCACAGTTCAAAAGCATCCATTCTTCGGCACTCAGTTTTCTTCACAGTCCAACTCTCATATCCATACATGACCACAGGAAAAACCATACCTTTGACTAGAGGGACCTTTGTTGGCAAAGCAATGTCTCTGCTTTTCAATATGTTATCTAGGTTGGTCATAACTTTCCTTCCAAGGAGTAAGTGTCTTTTAATTTCATGGCTGCAGTCACCATCTGCAGTGATTTTGGAGCCCCCCAAAAACAAAGTCTGACACTGTTTCCCCATCTCTTTCCCATGAAGTGATAGGACCACATGCTATGATCTTCCTTTTCTGAATGTTGAGCTTCAAGCCGACTTTTTCACTCTCCTCTTTCACTTTCATCAAGATGCTTTTTAGTTCCTCTTCACTTTCTATTATAAAGGTGGTGTCATCTGCATATCTGAGGTTATTGATATTTCTCCCGGCAATCTTGATTCCAGGTTGTGCTTCTTCCAGCCCGGCATTTCTCATGATGTACTTTACATAGAAGTTAAATCAGCAGGGTGACAATATACAGCCTTGACGTACTCCTTTTCCTGTTTGGAACCAGTCTGTTGTTCCATGTACAGATCTAACTGTTACCTCCTGACCTGCAAATAGGTTTCTCAAGAGGCAGGTCAGGTGGTCTGGTATTCCCATCTCTTTCAGAATTTTTCATAGTTTATTGTGATCCACACAGTCAAAGGCTTTGGCATAGTCAATAAAGCAGAAATAGATGTTTTCCTGGAACTCTCTTGCTTTTTCGATGATCCAGCAGATGTTGTCAATTTGATCTCTGGTTCCTCTGCCTTTTCTAAAACCAGCTTAAACATCAGGAAGTTCACGGTTCACATATTGCTGAAGCCTGGCTTGGAGAATTTTGAGCATTACTTCACTAGCATGTGAGATGAGTGCAATTGTGTGGTAGTTTGAGCATTCTTTGGCATTGCCTTTCTTTGGGATTGGAATTAAAAACTGACCTTTTCCAGTCCTGTGGCCACTGCTGAGTTTTCCAAATTTTCTGGCATATTGAGTGCAGCACTTTCACAGCATCATCTTTCAGGATTTGAAATAGTTCAACTGGAATTCCACCACCTCCACTAGCTGTGTTCGTAGTGATGCTTTCTCTTTTTAAAATTTTTTTTTTTTAAATTTTAATTTACTTTATTTTTTAACTTTACAATATTGCATTGGTTTTGCCATATATCAATATGAATCCACCACAGGTATACACGTGTTCCCCATCCTGAATCTTCCTCCCTCCTCCCTCCCTGTACCATCTCTCTGGGTCGTCCCAGTGCCCCAGCCCCAAGCATTCAGTATCATGCATCGAACCTGAGGATATCTGGTTGTAGGTGAGTGATCATACCATCGTGATTGTCTTGGTCGTGAAGATCTTTTTTGTACAGTTCTTCTGTGTATTCTTGCTTGCTTCTAAAGTGTTTTTAATTTCAGTAATTGTGCTGTTTGTCTCTGTATGTATATTCTTTAATTCTTCTAGGTCTTTGTTAATTGATTCTTGCATTGTCTCCATTTTGTTTTCAAGATTTTTGATCATCTTTACTGTCATTATTCTGAATTCTTTGTCAGATAATTTGCCTATTTCCTCTACATTTATTTGGACTTCTGTGTTTTTGAGGTCTCCTTTTCTCAGGCTTCAAGGAAAGGTGAATTCTTTCCTTGAAGAAATTTGAATTATTTCTTCCATTTGGTTGCTGCCCTCCTAAGTTTGGTCCAGTGGTTTGTGTAAGCTTTGATTATTGTGAGATTTATGCTGAGTTTTGGTTTGTTTGTTTGTTTTTCCTCTGATGGGCAAGGGTGAGTGAGGTAGTATTCCTGTCTGCTGATGATTGGGTTTGTATTTTTGTTTTGTTTGTTGTTTAGATGGATCATCCTACACAGGGTGATACTGGTGGTTGGGTGATGCCAGGTTTATATTCAAGCCATTTTGTTTGTATGAGTTCTCACTATTTGACACTCCCTAGGGTTAGTTCGAGCCCATCTTTGCATGAAATGTTGCCTTAGTATCTCTAATTTTCTTGAAGAGATCTCTAGTCTTTCCCATTCTGTTGTTTTCCTCTATTTATTTGCATTGATTGCTGAGGAAGGCTTTCTTATCTCTTCTTGCTATTCTTTGGAACTCTGCATTCAGATGCTTACGTCTTTCCTTTTCTCCTTTGCTTTTCACTTTTCTTCTTTTCACAGCTATTTGTAAGACCTCCCCAGACAGCTCTTTTGCTTTTTTACATTTCTTTTCCATGGGGATGGTCTTGATCCCTGTCTGCTGTACAATGTCACGAACCTCCATCCATAGTTCATCAGGCAATCTATCACATGTAGGCCCTTAAATCTATTTCTCACTTCCACTGTATAATCATAAGGGATTTGATTTAGGTCATACCTGAATGGTCTTGTGGTTTTCCCTACTTTCTTCAATTTAAGTCTGAATTTGGCAATAAGGAGTTCATGGTCTGAGCCACAGTCAGCTCCTGGTCTTTTTTGTTGTTGTTGTTGACTGTATAGAGCCTCTCCATCTTTGGCTGCAAAGAATATAATCAATCTGATTTCGGTGTTGACCATCTGGTGATGTCCATGTGTAGAGTCTTATCTTGTGTTGTTGGAAGAGGGTGTTTGCTATGACCAGTGCATTTTCTTGGCAAAACTCTATTAGCATTTGCCCAGCTTCATTTCGTACTCCAAATTTGCCTGTTACTCCAGGTGTTTCTTGACTTCCTACTTTTGCATTCCAGTCCCCTATAATGAAAAGGACATCTTTTTTGGGTATTAGTTCTAAAAGGTCTTGTAGGTCTTCATAGAACCGTTCAACTTCAGCTTCTTCAGCGTTACTGGTTGGGGCATAGACTTGGATTACTGTGATATTGAATGGTTTGCCTTGGAAACAAACAGAGATCATTTTGTCGTTTTTGAGATTGCATCGAAGTACTGCATTTCGGACTCTTTTGTTGACCATGCTGACTACTCCATTTCTTCTGAGGGATTCCTGCCCGCAGTAGTAGATATAATGGTCATCTGAGTTAAATTCACCCATTCCAGTCCATTTTATTTTGCTGATTCCTAGAATGTTGATGCTCACTCTTGCCATCTCCTGTTTGACCACTTCCAATTTGCCTTGATTCATGGACCTGACATTCCAGGTTTCTATGCAATATTGCTCTTTTACAGCATCAGACCTTGCTTCTATCACCAGTCATATCTACAACTGTGTATTATTTTTGCTTTGGCTCCATCTCTTCATTCTTTCTGGAGTTATTTCTCCACTGATCTCCAGTAGCATATTGGGCACCTACTGACCTGGGGAGTTCCTCTTTCAGTATCTTATTGTTTTGCCTTTTCATACTGTTCATGGGGTTCTCAAGGCAAGAATACTGAAGCGGTTTGCCATTCCCTTCTCCTGTGGACCACATTCTGTCAGACCTCTTTTGTACAGAAAAACTGTACAAAAAAGATCTTCATGACCAAGATAATCATGATGGTACAATCACTCACCTAGAGCCAGACATCCTGGAATATGAAGTCAAGTGGGCCTTAGAAAGCAGCATTATGAGCAAAGGGGGTGGAGGTGTTGGAATTCCAGTTGAGCTACTTCAAATCCTGAAAGATGATGCTGTGAAAGTGCTGTACTCAATATGTCAGCAAATTTGGAAAACTCAGCAGTGGCCGCAGGACTGGAAAAGATCAGTTTTCATTCCAATCCCAAAGAAAGGCAATGCCAAACAATGCTCAAACTACCGCATGATTTCACTCATCTCACATGCTAGTGAAGTAATGCTCAAAATTCTCCAAGCCAGTCTTCAGCAATACATGAACCGTGAACCTCCAGAGGTTCAAGCTGGTTTTAGAAAAGGCAGAGGAACCAGAGAACAAATTGCCAACATCTGCTGGATCATCAAAAAAGCAAGAGAGTTCCAGAAAAACATCTGTTTTTGCTTATTGACTATGCCAAAACCTTTGACTGTGTGGATCACAATAAACTGTTGAAAATTCTTCAAGATATGGGCATACCAAACCACCTGACCTGCCTCTTGAGAAACCTATATGCAGATCAGGAAGCAACAGTTAGAACTGGACATGGAACAACAGACTGGTTCCAAATAGGAAAAGGAGTTCATCAAGGTTGTATATTGTCACCCTGTTTATTTAACTTATATGTAGAGTACATCATGAGAAACTCTGGACTGGAAGAAGCACAAGCTGGAATTGAGATTGCCAGGAGAAATATCAATAACCTCAGGTATGCAGATATCACCACCCTTATGGCAGAAAGTGAAGAGGAATTAAAAAGCCTCTTGATGAAAATGAAAGAGGAGACTGAAAAAGTTGGCTTAAAACTGAATATTCAGAAAACAAAGATCATGGCATGTGGTCCCATCACTTGATGGGAAATAGATGGGGAAACAGTGGAAACAGTGTCTGTCTTTATTTTGGGGGGGCTCCAAAATCACTACAAATGGTGACTGCAGCAATGAAATTAAAAGACGCTTACTCCTTGGAAGAAAAGTTATGACCAACCTAGATAGCATATTCAAAAGCAGAGACATTACTTTGCCAACAAAGGTCCCTCTAGTCAAGGGTATGGTTTGTCCAGTGGTCATGTATGGATGTGAGAGTTGGACTGTGAAGAAAGCTGAGTGCTGAAGAATTGATGCTTTTGAACTGTGATGTTGGAGCAGACTCTTGAGAGTCCCTTGGACTGCAAGGTGATCCAAACAGTCCATTCTAAAGGAGATCAGCTCTAGGTGTTCTTGGAAGGAAGGATGCTAAAGCTGAAACTGCAGTACTTTGGCCACCTCATGAGAAGAGTTGATGCATTGGAAAAGATTCTGAACTCTGGCAGTTGGTGATGGACAGGGAGGCCTTAGATCAGATCAGTTGCTCAGTCGTGTCCAACTCTTTGTGACCCCATGAATCGCAGCACGCCAGGCCTCCCTGTCCTTCACCAACTCCCAGAGTTCACTGAGACTCACATCCATCGAGTCAGTGATGACATCCAGCCATCTCATCCTCTGTCGTCCCCTTCTCCTCCTGTCCCCAATCCCTCCCAGCATCAGGGTCTTTTCCAGTGAATCAACTCTTCACATGAGGTAGCAAAAGTACTGGAGTTTCAGCTTTAGCATCATTCCTTCCAAAGAAATCCCAGGGCTGATCTCCTTCAGAATGGACTGGTTGGATCTCCTTACAGTCCAAGGGACTCTCAAGAGTCTTCTCCAACACCACAGTTCGAAAGCATCAATTATTCTGCTCTCAGCCTTCTTCCCAGTCCAACTCACATCCATACATGACCACAGGAAAAACCATAGCCTTGACTCGACGAACCTTTGTTGGCAAAGTAATGTCTCTGCTTTTAGCGTTTTGCAATTCATAGTGAGGGTTAATTCTCTTGTAGTCTAGGGCCCTAGAGTCAGTGTTCCCACTTCAAAGGCTCAGGGCTTGACTTCTTCAAAAGCTTCCTATACAGTATATTCTGCTTCTCTTGCATTCACCTTCCAGCTGCTGCGTTAACTAGAAACCGCTTCTCCAGACTGACCTCTGCTACTCGTTCAAGGATCTCAGCCATCACCTACAGAGGTCTCAGTCGTCAGAACAATCTCAATCTCTAGTACCAAATCGTGAGCCACAGAACTTGAGGAGCACCTCTGCCACTAGTCAGGTTACCTTTTACTGCACACTGAAAATTATTTTTAATAAATTTTGTGTAGAATACAAACTTTAAATTTGGAATGATTTTATCTGTAAACTAAACTCTAACTAGCTGTGGACTTTGGACAACAATTTAACTGATCTGAGCTGTTGAATCCTTTTCTGTAGTTAATTACAATTCTAACTGATCTTCCATTTCTTAAAGGCTTTGGAATATATTGAAAATTTCAAAGTGGTGCATAATCAAATGACAATATTATTAGAACTATTATTCAACATGTTACATACACATACCTACATGAAACAGTGTGTGCTAGTAATAAACTCATCTTTGAATGTAAACAAAGATAGAAAAATACAAACCATTGAATTGTCAATATTAGAGTTGAAATGATGGGCATCAAGAAATAGCATTAATCAGGAGCATCTTCTAGAAGTGGATATCTTGGAAGAAGGCAATTATGTGAAATAACAGAGATGGTGAATCAGGATTTTCCAGATGCATAGCAAGTAGTAGAGGCAAATAATGACCTGGTAGTGGTACCCCTTCTCCACTGATCCTAAGGTTCAGTATCTCTCTTCTAGTGAGTGAAAGTCGCTCACTCTTTGTCCGACTCTTTACAACCCCATGGACTATATAGTCCATGGAATTCTCTAGGCCAGAATACTGGAGCCTTTCCCTTCTCCAGAGGATCTTCCCAACCCAAGGATCAAACCCAAGTCTCTGGCATTGCTGGTGGATTCTTTATCAAATGAGCTATCAGGAAAGCACACCTCTCTTCTAGTAGAAGCTA
Organism: Bubalus bubalis; assembly: GCF_019923935.1. Lineage (NCBI taxonomy): Eukaryota > Metazoa > Chordata > Mammalia > Artiodactyla > Bovidae > Bubalus > Bubalus bubalis. Next base: position 48,709,075 of record NC_059178.1, on the reverse strand, counting down.
AAGGAGCAGTGATTCCAAAGCAGTGGAGGTACTTCTAATAGAAGATTATTCCCAGAAAGCCTGAGGCTCAGGTCGAGAAATACTGTCCCTGGAAGTTTAGAGTTCCATGTACGGACTTAGTCATGGGGCAAGGAAAAAAACTAGTATTTATTAAGTGCCCGGACTTCCCAGGTGGTGCAGCGGTAAAGAATCTTCATGCTAATGCAGAAGATGCAAGAGATGCAGGTTCTGTCCCTGAGATGGGAAGATCTCCTGGAGTAGGAAGTGACAATCCACTCCAGTACTCTTGCCTGGAAAATTGCATGGACAAAGGAGCCTGGATGGCTACAGTCCATGGGATTGCAAAGAGTCAGACAGGACTGAGCAACTGAGCGGAGCAGATTAAGTGCCCATTTCGTGATGTGTGTTGAACCAGTTAGTTTTAGAAAACTAACCAATCTAACCACATGGAAACAGCCTTATCTAACTAATGAAACTAAGCCATGCAGTGTAGGGCCACAAAAGATGGACAGGTCATGAGGGAGAGTTCTGACAAAATGTGGTCCACTGGAGAAGGGAATGGCAAACCACTTCAGTATTCTTGCCTTGAGAACCTAATGAACCTTATGAAAAGGCAAAATGATAAGACACTGAAAGATGTATTCTCCAGGTCGGTAGGTGCCCAATATGCTATTGGAGATCAGTGGAGAAATAACTCCAGAAGGAATGAAGAGATAGCGCCAAAGCAAAAACAACACCCAGTTGTGGATGTGACTGGTGATAAAAGCAAGGTCCGATGCTATAAAGAGCAATATTCTTTCCAAGCATCTTTTCTGACCACAATGCAGTAAGATTAGATCTCAATTACAGGAGAAAAACTATTAAAAAATCCAACATATGGAGGCTGAACAACACGCTGCTGAATAACCAACAAATCACAGAAGAAATCAAAAAAGAAATCAAAATTTGCATAGAAACGAATGAAAATGAAAACACAACAATCCAAAACCTGTGGGACATGGTAAAAGCAGTCCTAAGGGGAAAGTTCATAGCAATACAGGCACACCTCAAGAAACAAGAAAAAAGTCAAATAAATAACCTAACTCTACACCTAAAGCAACTAGAAAAGGAAGAAATGAAGAACCCCAGGGTTAGTAGAAGGAAAGAAATCTTAAAAATCAGAGCAGAAATAAATGCAAAAGAAACAAAAGAGACCATAGCAAAAATCAACAAAACCAAAAGCTGGTTCTTTGAAAGGATAAATAAAATTGACAAACCGTTAGCCAGACTCATCAAGAAACAAAGGGAGAAAAATCAAATCAATAAAATTAGAAATGAAAATGGAGAGATCACAACAGACAACACAGAAATACAAAGGATCATAAGAGACTACTATCAACAATTATATGCCAATAAAATGGACAACGAGGAAGAAATGGACAAATTCTTAGAAAAGTACAACTTTCCAAAACTCAATCAGGAAGAAATAGAAAATCTTAACAGACCCATCACAAGCACGGAAATTGAAAATGTAATAAAAAATCTTCCAGCAAACAAAAGCCCAGGTCCAGACGGCTTTACAGCTGAATTCTACCAAAAATTTAGAGAAGAGCTAACACCTATCCTGCTCATACTCTTCCAGAAAATTGCAGAGGATGGTAAACTTCCAAACTCATTCTATGAGGCCACCATCACCCTAATACCAAAACCTGACAAAGATCCCACAAAAAAAGAAAACTACAGGCCAATATCACTGATGAACATAGATGCAAAAATCCTTAACAAAATTCTAGCAATCAGAATCCAACAACACATTAAAAAGATCATACACCATGACCAAGTGGGCTTTATCCCAGGGATGCAAGGATTCTTCAATATCCGCAAATCAATCAATGTAATACACCACATTAACAAATTGAAAAATAAAAACCATATGATTATCTCAATAGATGCAGAGAAAGCCTTTGACAAAATTCAACATCCATTTATGATCAAAACTCTCCAGAAAGCAGGAATAGAAGGAACATACCTCAACATAATCAAAGCTATATATGACAAACCCACAGCAAACATTATCCTCAATGGTGAAAAATTGAAAGCATTTCCTCTAAAGTCAGGAACAAGACAAGGGTGCCCACTTTCACCATTACTATTCAACATAGTTTTGGAAGTTTTGGCCACAGCAATCAGAGCAGAAAAAGAAATAAAAGGAATCCAAATTGGAAAAGAAGAAGTAAAGCTCTCACTGTTTGCAGATGACATGATCCTCTACATAGAAAACCCTAAAGACTCCACCAGAAAATTACTAGAACTAATCAATGACTATAGTAAAGTTGCAGGATATAAAATCAACACACAGAAATCCCTTGCATTCCTATACACTAATAATGAGAAAACAGAAAGAGAAATTAAGGAAACGATTCCATTCACCATTGCAACGGAAAGAATAAAATACTTAGGAATATATCTACCTAAAGAATCTAAAGACCTATATATAGAAAACTATAAAACACTGGTGAAAGAAATCAAAGAGGACACTAACAGATGGAGAAATATACCATGTTCATGGATTGGAAGAATCAATGTAGTGAAAATGAGTATACTACCCAAAGCAATCTATAGATTCAATGCAATCCCTATCAAGCTACCAACAGCATTCTTCACAGAGCTAGAACAAATAATTTCACAATTTGTATGGAAAAACAAAAAACCTCGAATAGCCAAAGCGATCTTGAGAAAGAAGAATGGAACTGGAGGAATCAACCTACCTGACTTCAGGCTCTACTACAAAGCCACAGTTATCAAGACAGTATGGTACTGGCACAAAGACAGAAATATAGATCAATGGAACAAAATAGAAAGCCCAGAGATAAATCCACGCACATATGGACACCTTATCTTCGACAAAGGAGGCAAGAATATACAATGGATTAAAGACAATCTCTTTAACAAGTGGTGCTGGGAACTCTGGTCAACCACTTGTAAAAGAATGAAACTAGAACACTTTCTAACACCATACACAAAAATAAACTCAAAATGGATTAAAGATCTAAACGTAAGACCAGAAACTATAAAACTCCTAGAGGAGAACATAGGCAAAACACTCTCTGACATACATCACAGCAGGATCCTCTATGACCCACCTCCCAGAATATTGGAAATAAAAGCAAAAATAAACAAATGGGACCTAATTAACCTTAAAAGCTTCTGCACATCAAAGGAAACTATTAGCAAGGTGAAAAGACAGCCTTCAGAATGGGAGAAGATAATAGCAAATGAAGCAACTGACAAAGAACTAATCTCGAGAATATACAAGCAACTCCTACAGCTCAACTCCAGAAAAATAAATGACCCGATCAAAAAATGGACCAAAGAACTAAATAGACATTTCTCCAAAGAAGACATACAGATGGCTAACAAACACATGAAAAGATGCTCAACATCACTCATTATCAGAGAAATGCAAATCAAAACCACTATGAGGTACCATTTCACACCAGTCAGAATGGCTGCGATCCAAAAGTCTACAAGTAATAAATGCTGGAGAGGGTGTGGAGAAAAGGGAACCCTCTTACACTGTTGGTGGGAATGCAAACTAGTACAGCCACTATGGAGAACAGTGTGGAGATTCCTTAAAAAACTGGAAATAGACATGCCTTATGATCCAGCAATCCCACTGCTGGGCATACACACTGAGAAAACCAGAAGGGAAAGAGACACGAGTACCCCAATGTTCATCGCAGCACTGTTTATAATAGCCAGGACATGGAAGCAACCTAGATGTCCATCAGCAGATGAATGGATAAGAAAGCGGTGGTACATATACACAATGGAGTATTATTCAGCCATTAAAAAGAATACATTTGAATCAGTTCTAATGAGGTGGATGAAACTGGAGCCTATTATACAGAGTGAAGTAAGCCAGAAAGAAAAACACCAATACAGTATACTAACGCATATATATGGAATTTAGAAAGATGGTAACAATAACCCTGTGTACGAGACAGCAAAAGAGACACTGATGTATAGAACAGTCTTATGGACTCTGTGGGAGAGGGAGAGGGTGGGAAGATTTGGGAGAATGGCATTGAAACATGTAAAATATCATGTATGAAATGAGTTGCCAGTCCAGGTTCGATGCACGATACTGGATGCTTGGGGCTGGTGCACTGGGACGACCCAGAGGGATGGAATGGGGAGGGAGGAGGGAGGAGGGTTCAGGATGGGGAACACATGTATACCTGTGGCGGATTCATTTTGATGTTTGGCAAATCTAATACAATTATGTAAAGTTTAAAAATAAAATAAAATTTAAAAAAAAAAAAAAAAAGAGCAATATTGCATAGGAACCTGAAATGTTAGGTCCAGGAATGGAGGCAAACTGGAAGTGGTCAAATAGGAGACGGCAAGAGTGAACATTGACATTTTAGGAATCAGAGAACTCAGATGGACTGGAATGCGTGAATTTAACTCAGATGACCACTATATCCACTACTGTGGACAGGAATCCCTTAGAAGAAATGGAGTAGTCATCATAGTCAACAAAAGAGTCCGTGATGCAGTACTTGGATGCAATCTCAAAATGACAGAATGATCTGTTTGTTTCCAAGGCAAACCATTCAATATTACGATAATCCAAGTCTATGCGCTGACCAGTAATGCTGAAGAAGCTGAAGTTAAATGGTTCTATGAAGATATGCAAGACCTTTTAGAACTAACACCCCCCAAAATATGTCCTTTTCATTATAGGGGACTGGAATGCAAAAGTAAGAAGTCAAGAAACACCTGGAGTAATAGGCAAATTTGGCCTTGGAATATGGAATGAAGCAGGGCAAAGGTTAATAGAGTTTTGCCAAGAGAACACACTGGTCATAGCAAACACCTTCTTCCAACAACACAAGAGGAGACTCTACACCACCATGAACATCACCAGATGGCCAACACTGAAATCAGATCGATTATATTTTTTGCAGCCAAAGATGGAGAAGCTCTATATAGTTAGCAAAAACAAGACCGGGAGCTGACTGTGGCTCAGATCATGAACTCCTTATTGCCAAATTCAGACTTAAATTGAAGAAAGTAGGGAAAACCACTAGACCATACAGGTATGACCTAAATCAAATCCATTATGATTATACAGTGAAAGTGAGAAATAGTTTTAAGGGACTAGATCTGATAGACATAGTGTCTGAAGAACTATGGACTGAGGTTTGTGACATTGTATAGGAGACAGAGATCAAGACCATCCCCAAGAAAAAGAAATGCAAAAAAACAAAATGGCTGTCTGAGGAGTCCTTACAAATAGCTGTGGAAAGAAAAGAAGCAAAAAGCAAAGGAGAAAAGGAAAGATATACCAATTTGAATGGAGAGTTCCAAAGAACACTAAGAAGAGATAAGAAAACCTTCCTCAGTGATCAGTGCAAAGAAATAGAGAAAAACAACAGAATGGGAAGGACTAGAGATCTCTTCAAGAAAATTAGAGATACCAAGGGAACATTTCATGCAAAGATGCGCTTGATAAAGGACAGAAATGGTATGGACCTAACAGAAGCAGAAAATTATGTAAAGTTTAAAAATAAAATAAAATTTTAAAAAAATAAAACGTTGATTTATAAGGTTTAAAAATAAATAAATAAATAAATATTAAAAAAAAAATGAGGTGGCAAGAATACACAGAAGAACTCTACAAAAAAGATCTTCACGACCCAGGTAATCACAATGGAGTGATCACTCACCTAGAGCCAGACATGTGGACCTTACAAAGCATCACTATGAGCAAAGATAGTGAGGGTGATGGAATTCCAATGGAGCTATTTCAAATCCTGAAAGATGATGCTGTGAAAGTGCTGCACCCAATATGTCAGCAAAATTGGAAAACTCAGCAGTGGCCACAGGACTGGAAAAGGTCAGTTTTCATTCCAATCCCAAAGAAAGGCAATGCCAAACAATGCTCAAACTACTGCACAATTGCACTCATCTCACACACTAGTAAAGTAATGCTCAAAATTCTCCAAGCCAGGCTTCAGTTATATGTGAACCATGAACTTCCAGATGTTCCAGCTGGTTTTAGAAAAGGCAGAGGAACCAGAGATCAAATTGCTAACATCTGCTGCATCATAGAAAAAGCAAGAGAGCTCCAGAAAATCATCTATTTCTGCTTTATTGACCATGCCAAAGCCTTTGCCTGTGTGGATCATGATAAACTGTGGAAAATTCTGAAAAAATGGGCATACCTGACCACCTGACCTGCCTCTTGAGAAATCTGTATGCAGGTCAAGAAGTTACAGTTAGAACTGGACATGGAACAACAGACTGGTTCCAAATAGGAAAAGGAGTATGTCAAGGCTGCATATTGTCTCCATGCTTATTTAACTTATATGCACAGTACCTCATGAGAAACACTGGGCTGGAAGAAGCACAAGCTGGAATCAAGATTGCTGGGAGAAATATCACTAACCTCAGATATGCAGATTACACCACCCTTATGCAGAAAGTAAGAAGAACTAAAAAGCCTCTTGATGAAAGTGGGAGAGGAGAGTGAAAATGTTGGCTTAAAGCTCAACGTTCAGGAAACTAAGATCATGGCATCCAGTCCCATCATTTAATGGCAAATAGATTAGGAAACAGTGTAAGCAGTGGCTGACTTTATTTTTTTGGTCTCCAAAATCATTGCAGATGGTGATTGAAGCCATGAAATTAAAAGACCCTTACTTCTTTGAAAAAAAAAAAAGTTATGGCCAACCTAGACAGCATATTAAAAAGCAGAGACATTACTTTGCCAACAAGGTCTATCTCATCAAGGCTATGGTTTTTCCAGTTATCATGTATGGATGTGAGGGTTAGACTATAAGAAAGCTGAGTGCTGAAGAACTGATGTTTTTGAACTGTGGTGTAGTAGAAGACTCTTGAGAGTCCCTTGGACTGCGAGGAGATCCAATCAGTCCATCCTAAATGAGATCAGTCCTGAGTTCATTGGAAGGACTGATTTTGAAGCTGAAACTCCAATACTTTGGCCATCTGATGCAAAGAGAGGACTCATTTGAAAAGACCCTGATGCTGGGAAAGATTGAGGGCAGAAGAAGGAGACGACAGAGAATGAGATGGTTGGATGGTGTCACCAACTCAATGGACATGAGTTTGGGTAAACTCTGGGAGTTGGTGATAGAGAGGGAGGCCTGGCGTGCTGCGGTCCATGGCTTCGCAGAGTCAGACATGATTGAATGACTAAATTGAACTGTTGAACCAGTTGCCAGCATCATATTAGAATCTGATGAGATGCTTCCTATCATGTACAAATAAAGCAATATATCCTCAAAGAGTCTCAAGAAATCAAATGAAAAATGGCAAAGATCATGTTCTTCCTTACTGTATAGTTAATAAAACTTCAATAATACTAATTTATTGGGGAAACATTGAACTGAATTTACTACCACACTGTCAAATAGGAACTTGCCTGCTTGTACTCTCATCTTCTTCAACAGGAATGTGAGCTCATCACATTCTCCTCTTGTACCTCCTTCAGGATAATGAAGGACACATGGCTGAAGTTTAATAGGCACATAGAATTTTGAATGAAACTGAATTGAAAACTTGGACAAGTTTATTGAATCTTTATACACATGTGCCTCTGGAAGGTATTTTCTTCAGAAACTTCCCAAATATGCAAAGCAAAGCAAATACAAAAACAAAACAATGAAATTTATTGTATCTGAACATTAGATAATCCTTTCTCTGATTTATGAAGAGGGTATTTTAACTTTCAAAGTGTTTCTCTGAAGATCCCCCACACCTTCATGCCACCTCTCAAAGTCTGTTTTTTTCCCACTCAGCAAGACTAAGGCTAGCTGAGTCACTGTACAAGGGCAATTAGACGCACACAGGCCTCCTTTTTTATTTCACCTGATTATAAGCCTCTGTCCTCTGTCCTCACCTTCAACACAAAAATACACACCCCTGAAGTTCATTCCCACTGCCTAAAGACTAGGAGACACAGAAAATGAGCAGTGGAAATATCTGGCTGCTGGCAATGCTGTCAACTATTCAGCTTTGAACTTAGAGCACAGCACTGCCAACAGACAACACCCAAGAGCTTCCAAGTGTTTCCCTTTGTTAACTGGACAGGCTGGGACCTTTCACAGAAAGAAATAAAAGAGAAACACACATGTGTAGAACATGGCTCACAGTCCTGAATTCAACGAATCACAGTATTATGTGGTTTTTTCCCCCAGATTCTCTTTTATAACAAATGTTATTAATATACTGCTGTTTTGTATTTTACCACAATATGTAAAATAAAAGGAAATGGCTGCTACCCAAGAGGTATGGATCAGCACCGAAAGTTCTGTGGAACTATTAAGCATTGCCTTTAATCACATTAAATGGAAGGAAGTGATATAGCTAATTATGGAAGACAAGGTTTTTCTTTTCATTTTTTAAATATGTGAGTGTATTGCAACCTTCCATAATGTACAATCATATTTCTGCATGCAACATATTTCACACCCACTTTAATGAAGCCCACTGGGCATTCACATTCTCTTGTTAAGCTAGATTTGGGCCAGAATGAGGGCCTCCCCAACATCAGTCAGTAAATTGAATGCATACTGATAGTTAAGCTGCCCTGCTTGCCATCCACTGAGTAGTTTCCTATCCTTTGTACACACTATTTCCCCAAACTCTATTCCACAGTTTGACATGGTTATATGTAAATTATTTTTCATAACTCATTTCAGTCCTCTATTTATTCTGTTCCTGACCTTTTTAGTCTACGCTGTATGTTCCTCACCATGCGTGCTCATTATACCATTCATTTAATCCTGCTTACATTTCATATTTCCATCTTTCTTACTTATATTGTGCACCACACACCATCCACTCACCCACAGAAGGGAGCTCCTGAGAAACACAGACCAACATTCATGTTTCTGTCTTTAGTTTGTAGAGTATCCTGAACATTAATGGAAGCTTTCCCCCTCCACCCACAAAAAAAGGAGTAAAAAAAGGAAACTATATTTGTGTGGCCATGTGAGTGAATAAGATATAAACATTATTCCAGCAAAATTTAGATAATATATGAGTATAATTTGAGGGGGCTGATAATAGTGGATTTGAGGAAACTTTTTACTGGGTTGAGAGGATGTAAAAACAATGAACATGATAGCTAGAAAACGAGGGTGGTGAAGGGCCATAAAATCTTTTACTGTGGTGAAACAGCACCAAGAGCAGAGGAAATTTTGTGCTATAGACAGTGACTGCTTCGTGGTCTGGACTGCAAATGAATCCTTTGATCATCTGTCCTGTGATATTCACTGTAGTAAACTGTAACCATGTAGGCTTAGGTTCTGAAACAAAGGCACAGCTTCATTGCATGGAACTCTTGTCAGAATGGCCTTTGCTTTCATGGAATTTTAAGATAATGAGAGGATGTATGGCTCTCCCCTGCACCAACCCCTTTGCAGGATTCTTGAGGGCAAATAAGGAAGCTCTCCGTTCCATGCTCTTGCTCATTCAATTGTTATATGCTCATCTACTGTCCCAATTGTACCCCGTGAGTGGAATAATGACTGTTCTTTAAGAAAAAAAAGAAAAATCTGTCTTGAAAAACAAGAGGGAGCTAGAAGAACCTGACTATGGGATCATCTATGGCTTTGCCCTCCTTCCATTGCATACCCGGGGTGTTATCTCAAACAGATATGAGACAAAAGAAACAGGCATTCAGGTAAAGAAGAAAGTCTGGTTATATAACTAAGTGTGATAAACAGGCTCACATGCAACTTTATTGATCAGATCTGTCATCTGTAGAGATGATGAGAGCCCCAGAACAAGTTCTTACCTCAAAATGTATTTTTAATCTGTGCATTCATAATGAATACCTTCACTTCTTTTTGAGGAAGGACAGAGTCTTACCTTTCATAAGAAATGTGACTTCAAATGGCAAAGTACTCCTGAGGGAGTGGGAAGCACCAGAAATTTAAAATCATAATAAAATATAAAAACAGAATATGGATAGAAGACTGAGAGGGTTGGGTAGAAGAATGCCCATTTAAAGGATAAAAATAAAGATAGAGTGAAAATTGGGAATGAAGTCCAGATTTATCAAGAATTGGAGAATTATTTCACTATGGTTTTCTCAGACTTTAAACAACTATTCTCTAACAAAAAAACACCTACTGAAATAGCATAAAATTCAGCAAGCCATATAACCATCTCCTCCAAAATGGACTGTTGCTACACAGTAAGACTCTGTCCTTCCTTAAAAAGAAGTGTAGGTATTAGTTATCAGTGCACAGATTAAAAAGACATTTTGAGGTAAGAAACTTGTTCTGGTGCTCTAATTTTCTTCAAGAAAATTAGAGTATAAAGGAAATATTTCATGAAAAAATGGGCACTATAAAGGACAGAAATGGTATGGACCTAACAGAAACAGAAGATATTAAGAAGAGGTGGCAAGAATACACAGAAGAACTATATAAAAAACACCTTCATGACCCACATAATCATGATGGTGTGATCACTCACCTAGAGCCAGACATCCTGAAGTGCAAAGTCAAGCAGGCCTTAGGAAGCATCACTACCATCAAAGCTAGTGGAGGTAATAGAATTCCAGTTGAGCTATTTCAAATCCTGAAAGATGATGCTGTGAAAGTGTGACACTCAATATGCCAGCAAATTTGGAAAACTCAGCAGTGGCCACAGGACTGGAATAGGTCAGTTTTCATTCCAATCCCAAAGAAAGGCAATGCCAAAGAAGGCTCAAACTACCATACAATTGCACTCATCTCACACACTAACAAAGTAATGCTAAAAATTCTCCAAGCCAGGCTTCAACAGTACATGAACCATTAACTTCTAGATGTTCAAGCTGGATGTAGAAAAGGCAGAAGAACCAGAGATCAAATTGCCAACATCTGCTGGATCATCAAAAAAGCAAGAGAGTTCCAGAAAAACATCTACTTCTGCTTTATTGATTATGCCAAAGCCTTTAACTGTGTAGATTACAACAGACTGTGGAAAATTCTGAAAAAGATGGGAATACCAGACCACCTGACCTACCTCTTGAGAAATCTGTATGCAGGTTAAGAAGCAACACTTAGAACCAGACATAGAACAACAGACTAGTTCCAATTGGCAAAGGAGTACATCAAGGCTGTATATTGTCACCCTGCTTATTTAACTTATATGCAGAGTACATCATGGGAAATGCCAGACTGGATGAAGCACAATCTGGAATCAAGATTACTATGAGAAATATCAATAACCTCAAATACGTAGATGACACCACCCTTATGGCAGAAAGTGAAGAGGAACTAAAGAACCTCTTCATGAAAGTGAAAGAGGAGAGTGAAAAAGTTTGCTTAAAGCTCAATATTCAAAAAACTAAGATCATGGCATCTGATCCCACCACTTCATGGCAAATAGATGGGGAAGCTATGGAAACAGTGACAGACTTTCTTTCCTTGGTCTCCAAAACCACTGCAGATGATGATTGCAGCCATGAAATTAAAAGTCGCTTGTTGCCTGGAAGAAAAGTTATGATCAACCTAGACAGCATATTAAAAAACAGAGACATTAATTTTCCAACAAAGGTCCATCTAGTCAAAGCTACGGTTTTCCCAGAAATCATGTATGGATGTGAGAGTTGGACTATGAAGAAAGCTGAGTGGTGAAGAATTGATGCTTTCGAACTGTGGTGTTGGAGAAGACTTTTGAGAGTCACTTGGACTGCAAGGAGATCCAACCAGTTAATCCTAAAGGAAATCAGTCCTGAATATTCATTTGAAGGACTGATGCTGTAGCTGAAACTCCAATAGTTTGGCCACCTGATGCAAAGAACTGACTTTTTGGAAATGACCCTGAGGCTGGGAAAAATTGAAGGCAGGAGGAGGAGGGGACAAAAGAGGATGAGATGGTTGGGTGCCATCTCTGACTCGATGGGCATGAGTTTGAGCAAGCTTCAGGAGCTGGTATCCTAAAGGTATCTATGAAGACCTTCTTTGCAAATAGGATGTTTACAAATACAGTCAAGCTAAAAAAATATCATACTGGATTACACTGGGCCCTAAATACAATGACTAGTGTTCTTAAATGGAAAGGAATATTTAGAGACATAGTGCCATGGATACACAGGGAAGAGCATGTGATGAAAAAGACAGAGATTACAGTAATACAGTTATAAGTCAAGGAATGGCAAGGATTTCTGGGGACCACTAAAAACTTGGAAGAGACAGGGGAGAATTCTTCCCTAGAGTCTTCAGAGGGACCATGGTCCTGCTAACACCTTGATTGTGGATTTCCAGCCTCCAGAACTGTGGAAAAAAAAAAAAAAAAAACATTTCCACTGTTTTAAGTCACTGTGGTAATTTGTTACAGCAGCTAGAGCAAATTCATGGGGTTCTCAGGGACACTCATGGTAAAGAATTCCAATTCTGTGTGTGCCAATGAAGGACACAGAGATGAGGGTTCGATCCCCAGGTCGGGAAGATTCTCTGGAGTAGAAAATGGCGCCTGATATAGTATTCTTGCCTGGAAAATTTCATGGATAGAGAAGGCTAACAGGATACAGTCTATAAGGCTGTAAAGAGTCATACTGAGAGACTGAGTGCCATAGCAAATTCATACATCAAGTACCATCCAATCCATCTATGTGTTCACCTGTGTGCAAGTTAAAAGTGAAGGTGAAAGTCACTCAGTCATGTTCTACAGTTTTGAGACATCAGGGACTGTACTCTGCCAGGCTCCCTCCTGGAATTCTCCAGGAAAAAAAATATTGGAGTGGGTAGCCATTTCCTTCTCCATTTTCTTCTCGACCCAGGGATGGAATCAAAGATCAAACTCAGGTCTCCTGCATTGTAGACAGATTGTTTACCATTTGAACTGCCAGGGAAACTCTGTTCACCTGTGTATTAAAGCACAACTCTCCATGAATCTCACTTTCCTGCATGTCTTGTGAACTGAGGCACTGACAGCTTTTGATCCAGACTATCTTTTCAAGGATGCCTGAATAGCAAAAATTTCTGAAAGACAAAGAATCTACATCTGGACAGATGGCAGACATATTTGCTGTCCAGGATGATAGATACAATGTCCGTCCTCAGAGTCAAAGTTGAGATGGTTTGTTTTCAGCCTCTTTATAAATTTCCTAAACTTGAAGTCTCTCCTATATTTGGACCATTGTGTTGCAGGAAAGGAGACCCCTTCTAGGGCCCAAAACTGGGCTGTTGTCTAACACTCGGAAATGAATTGTCAGAGGAGACACATGTGCTGACAAAGCAAGAGATTTCATTAGGAAAGGGCACCCGGGTGGAGAGCAGTAGGGTAAGGGAACCCAGGAGAACAGCTCTGCCACATGACTTGTAATCTCTGGTTTTATGGTGATGGGATTAGTTTATGGGTTGTCTTTAGCCAATCGTTTTGACTCAGAGTCCTTCCTGGTGGTGCACGCCTTGTTCAGCCAAGATGGAGGCCAGAGAGGATTCTGGGAGGTGGTTGGACATATGGTGTCTCCTTTTGACCTTTCCCAAACTCTTCTGGTTGGTGGAGGCTTTTTACTTCCATCCCAGAACCTCCTGTCCTAAAACAACTCATGCAAATAGTTACTATGGTGCCTGGCTAGGGTGGGTGGTTTCAGTGTGCTTCCCCTAACAATTTTATGCAGGGGTCACCGTGTCCTTGTCTCCAGTGGCAAGTGGGGCTCAGAAACGAGCACAAATGATATTCTGGCTACTGTTGATTGGTATGGGTAAAATACTGCCCTTTATCTCTGACTTAGAAGTCTTGTGTTTTCTGTCAGCATTCCTGAAACTGTAGTAGATGCATTTATAAGCTTGCAAGTAGGGTAAAATCTCAGACCCTTCACAGTTCTTGATACTGTGTGTTTTGACATCCACGCACCTATCTTCTCCCCTGTCTCCATTAGTGAGTGAGCTCATGGGCCCTCTTCACTTGCTCATCAACATGCCAAACAGGCAGTACAAGACCAGGTGTTTATAGTTCACGATTTCTAAATGCATAATTGGATAGTCAAGACCAGCACACACAAATAAGTTAGACCTTCAAGATCAGCAACATGGATATCCCCTGAGAGTCGGTCAGAAATATGGAATCTTAGACCTCGCTCCAGAGCTAAAAATCAAAATCTGAATTTTCCCAAGATTCCCAGGTGATATACAGGCACATTATAGCTCAAAAAGTACTAAATTAGAACAAAATTGGCTGAAGAATACCTGATTCTCTGTGCTATGGTAGCTTAGTGAGGAAGACCAGCATCACCTGGGGTTGTCAGGATAAGCCATATAGATATAGGAAAGGTAGACATAGGAAACTGGGAGATAGGACAACACTGAAAATTAGGAATATGTAAGAAAAAGACACAGAAAACTCTGAACTCTCAACTTTACAATTTATTATCTTCATTGTGGAGAAGGAAATGGCAATCCAGTTCAATATACTTTCCTGGAGAATCCCATGGACAGGAATCTAACGGGTTACAGTCCATGTTGTTGCCAAGAGGCAGACACAACTGAAGCAACTTAGCACAGCACAGCACATCTTTCATTTGATCCACTCAAATCAATAATAAACCAAAGATTTCCAACTGCTCAAAGTCCTCCACGACTCCTGTAGGAGGTAGGGGACTCAGATTGGAGGACTTCAGAAAGCAAGAAGAGGTATTTAAGCTCCTGTGATTCAGGGGAGCTTAACTCAGAGCTTAACTTTCTAAGCTCTGTTTCATTGCTGCTAGTGGCCCCAAAATGTTACTTTCTTCTCATACTTTAAATACAAATATTTCAAAAGTTAGGCTATTTTAGCAGACTTTGGGTCCCCCAAAAGCTTTAAGGAAGATAGTTAAGAAAGGAACAGAAAAGTCAAATATTATAGGCAAACTAATAGTCAAAATCATGGGAGGTGGGCATCAAAGTCTTATGGCTTCCCAGAACTTCTGGCTTCTCAGTACAACAGCATCTACATGTTAAAACGTTTGAACCACCTCCACCGTAACTTCCGTCTTGGACAGTAGAGGTTGGAAGCTCAGTGTACCATCAGTCCTGCCAAGCCCTGCTACAAAGCACAACAAGATGGCAGAAACCACAGGAAGAGCTGAAAAGGGTTAGAGCATCTGGACATTTCAAATAGAAAAAAAATTTGAAATGTAAATTGCAGTGTCTGCTGAATATCCTTTGGAGAATTCTAATACTATAATTATATTATTTACTCCTAGACATGTGCCTAGGTGCATAATCGTGTTAATATGCAGGAGGGCAGTTCATTCTTCTTGTTCAATCTCCTTCTACATTTTACAACTTTGTAAATGTCAGACCATTAGGTGATAACTCTATTGTGAGGACCTCATTACCTATAAAGCATTCATATCTGCCACATAAAAGATGCAGGTAGAGGCAGATTCAGCAATTAACCTATATATCTTTATCCATCTGGCTGGTCTTTCCTTAAACACACACACACACACATGCACACACACTTTTTTTTCTTTTAAAGAGTCCCACTCTTTTCTTTTATTTTAAATTTGGGAAATGGAACTGTCAGTCCAAAGATTCATTTCCTCTGGTAAGTGGCTCAAGTAAGGGCACCATCTTTAAATTATAATCCAGGCAGAGTCCCCAAATTCTAAGCAGTTCCAGGGACAGGAGATCTCTAAGCTCCTTGTAAGGATGTGAAAACTCCTCTCTCTTGTGCTGTACCCACCCCTGCCACAAATAGGTCACCTGAAAGACTAAGCCTTGCCTCACAGGCCTACCTCTTAGAGTAATGTCCTTGAGTTCTGCCTTTCTATACCTCTACCCCTTTGTCAGAACCTGTCACTGTCGTGGCAATCATAAACAAATGTAGCCTTTGGAGTGACAAAGATTCTCATAGATCGAGTTCAACTCAGGATTCTCCAAACTCCAAATTCTTTTCCAACTAGTCTTAATTTTGGGAACTTCTATGTTCATCTCTGCATGGTCCGGTTTATCAACAGTCTTGCTAAATCACTTAAACAAGAAGCCCTACCCTCCTTTTGTGATCAGGTTCCTCATCTTCCACCCCACCCCACAACCCAGGAGATGTCTGATCAATCTGACTTCCTCCCCACTCTGCACCCCCCACCTCTCCACCTCCATCCCTAGAGAGAGAAGGCTGCTGTATCCCAGGCATTGTTCTCCACTTGGGGGATCCTCTGGGTTCTGAAATTCACATTTGGAGGGTGTGGATGGCTGTGACATCATTGTTTATAGATATGACAGGAGATACTCCACTCCACACTAGTAACTATCTCAATATTGCATTCTACTCAGGAGTACAGCATTAACCTAAAGGAATGGAATTAATGACCCTAATGGGTAAAATTTTTTTTCATAATGAATGAGTCTTGTTGTTTCCTCAAGGTATACATACAGAATAACAATCAAACTCCTTCCTGTTTACTTTCTATGCTGGGGGTGACAATGAAGAGATGCAGCTTTCCTAGTACCATATAAGTGTGTCAGTCTTTATTTACATTTCTAAGAGGAATCAGCTAAGCACATTCCTGTACTCAGCCAGGATGTAAATAGGTTAGTTCCCAAGGAAACAATTGGAGAATCTCACAAACAACCCCCAAGAAATTAGATTGTAATGCCATTTTTATGACAACTTTCAAGTACCCAAAATAAAATCCATAATGTCTCACATCTATTAAAACAATTTATTACTGGCCTGCTTCACCTACCCAGGTTCTTTAGATTTTGAGGGACAACTTTCAGTCACTTTGCTAAAAAAATATTTTATCTGAAGGAAAAACTGTCTAAGAAGTGTGATTAGTCAGGTAAGTCAGTCTTGTGAACTTCAACTGGACTGAAAAGGACTCTATTGTATTTCACAATTAAAAATAAGTACTGAACATTCTAAGCCAGGTATTAAACAAAGTGAACTTGATGTATGCTGAAATTAAATAATAACAATGCCTTTGAATTTGTGTATATGTATACATATATTAGGGCTTCCCAGATGGCCCAGCAGTAAAGAATCCACCTGAAATGCAGGAGACACAGGTTCAATCCCTGGGTCAGGAATATCCCCCTAAAGCAGGGTGAGCAACCCACTCCAGCATTCTTGCCTGAAGAATCCCATGGACAGAGGAGGCTGGCGGCTACAGTCCATAGAGTCTCAAAGAGTCAGACATGACTGAAGTGACTTAGCACGCACATACATATATTAAAGTACTTGCTTATAATGTCATGTGCTGGTGTGAGAATACTTGACAGAGCCCAAAAAACAATTGAATACCCTAGAAGGCGCAGAACATTCCCTCTGAGAAATGTAATATTTCCTACCATATCAGTAAATGAGAATGTCACAGTTATCAGCGATTCTAGCTCTCCAGTGTGAGCTCCTGAACCCTAAGGGCACTCTGGAAGGAGAATACCTGTGAACTAGCAGCCATCAGAATTGTAGGCACTCCCCAAGGTGAGGCCAAGGGAGATCAGGATGTGAAAAACACAGGACCTTGGCTCCAGGAAAGCTGAGATTCTATGAAAGGAATGATTTCAGTGAACCCAGATTCTTGCATCTTCCCACACACAGAAAAGCTCTAAATCTCTTTACCGGGGATATGTGGTTTCTTTAATTAATAATAATATTTTGATGTTCAGACTACCTGCCCTTTGTCGCAAAACTCCTATATATAACCTGACTCCTTTCACCTCCTCAAAGTAGTTTTCTCAAGGATTACTTGAGATGCTGTCTCCCAGTCTTGAAGTCCTAAAAATTCCCACTGAACAAAACATAACTCTCACCTATTAGGTTGTGACTATTTTTCAAGTCAACACCACAATGTAGTCACTAATAACATTCCTTATCACCATTCAACTCCTTTCTCATATCCTGCTGGCCCTGTGATCTTCCTCTCTCGTGACTCTTTCTTGCCATTTTCATGCCACAATCAGCTCCTTAGTACACAACATTTGGAGACAGCCTTGTCCTCCAAACTGCTATTGTTGGTCATTTGAGTAGGAAGCCAAGGTCCAGGAGATCACATTGACTCTTCACATTTGGAGGGCATTTAAAGAGGTTTAAATTCTGATGGGAACTCTGATTGGGAGAGGGAAGCATGATTTGAAGAGAGAGGATGGAGAAAAAGAAGAGGCAAGAAGAACAGAGAATTGTTAACTAAAAAAAAAAAAAAAAAGTTGCTACTTTAGTTTTATTTGGGGCAATATGAGGAATGCAGCCCAGGAGACAGCATCTCAGATAGCTCTGAGTAACTGTTCCAAAGAAGTAAAGGAAAGGAGAATATATATGTGATTTCGGTAAAGGAGGAGTACGTGTTATCAAGCACTTATTTTTCCAAAAGATTCCTACTAGTCTTGTGAAGCTTCTGCTCATCACAAGAAACAGTCATCACCATGAAGGATTTTAGTGTTTTTCTATGTATGAGGAGGTACAAGACTTGGGCTCATAAAATCAGCTCCTGAGAATATCTAACTGAAGATCTTTTTCCCTAAGCAGAGAGTGCCTCATTTCTGCCCTCTTCATTGAACTCCTTTAGGAGTTCAAAATCCTTTAGGGGATTTTGATGGTCAGCAGCTGCAACAGCACATGATTTAATCCTTGTAGAGGTAGATGGCAAGCAGTCATGTCAAGTGTCAATTTGTGGTTGACAGAATAAACAACTTAGTTTGCTTCCTTCTTTTCATGTTTGACATGCAGCCTCTCTGACCCCTCCTGAGGACCCAAGGTTTGGTTCACTTGTGCACTGTCCTTCCCTGAGAACCTGGCCCTTTGAAAATGCTCTGCTTCCTAGAAGTCAACGTTTCCAGAGAAGGAGGTCTAATAACATCACCTCCAGAACAGATGGTCACTAATTGCCACAAGTAAACAAACATAGGCAACCAACATCTTATAACCTTGAACATCATTAATTTTCAAGAACACCAGGGTGACTCATCCCCAATTAGTGGAAAACTGGGAGCAGAACTGAGGGAGCTGAGCCAGGCTGTCAAGCAGGAGACCTGACTCCTATCCTGCTGCCTTCAGACTCAACAGGGAAATTCAAGAAGCCACTTAACCTTGCTGCCTTTGTTTTCTCACCTGTAAAACAGTAGGTGATAAAATCCCTCTGCTTCTTCATTGGGTTTTATATGAGTGAACTAATTAATGATTGTATAAAGTTTAATACAATGCAACATGTAATTGAGTAGTTTAATTATCAAGGTTCAGTTCAGTACAGTTCAGTCACTCAGTCGTGTCCAACTCCTTGCAATCTCATGGACTGCAGCATGCCAGGCTTCTCTGTCCATCACCAACTCCCAGAGCTTATTCAAACTCATGTCCATGAAGTCAGTGATGCCATCCAACCATCTCAGCTTCTGTCATCCCCTTCTCCTCCTGCCTTTAATCTTTCCCAGCATCAGGGTCTTTTCAAATGAATCAGTTCTTCACATCAGGTGGCCAAAGTATCATCAAGGTAATTGTCCAATAATAATAGCTTGAAAAACAGTGATAAATAGTGCTTTTAAAATGTAGATATTACCATTTTGATATTTTCTCTCTGATCTGTATTTTCAAATTAGTAGCATATATATTAATATTTTCAGTTTTATAAAATTATTTAATTCTACAAAGCTACTTCCTCTATTATTTTAATTGTGATAATTCCAAGCAGAGAATTGTTGTAGATTTAAGTAATAACTGGACATTCTAGTTAAAATATCTTTTATGCTTAGGAGTCCTAACATAAAACCATAGGGTCAAGGATCTTCCCACTCCTTACACATTTAGAGAATTCACTAATTTTATATCCATTTTCCAAACTAGATCAAAAGGAGAACTTCTCAGTCATAATTTCTTAGTTTTTGACCTGTTTCAGTAAGTTCACTTCTGTTTTTCTCTATTTATAAACCTTTTTACAAGCTATTTTCTCCTGGAATGCCCTCTATTCTCCTTCACAGCAGGGCTTCTTTCTGGAAAATTCCTACACCTTTTTCAAAAGGCAAATTAAACTTTATTCACTGATGTTTTCCTCATATCTCCAAGAAAGCCTAGGATTCTCTCATCTGTTTAATTTCTTTTACATTTATGTGTGTGTGTGTGTGTGTGTGTGTGTGTGTGTGTGTACAATGAGTTGCTCAGTCATGTCCAACTCTGTAATCCCATGGACTATTGCCTGCCAGGCTCCTCTGTCCATGGAATTCTCCAGGCAAGAATAATGAAGTAGGTTGCCTTTTCCTTCTCCAGGGAATCTTTCCAACCCAGGGACCAAATGCACATCTCCTGCAACTCTTGCATTGGCAGGCAGATTCTTTACCACCGAGCCACCTGGAACCTCCGTTATATGAATTATCAGCATGTGTTGCTCTGACTTGCTAACTATTGGTTTCCTCACTGTTTATTAAGCAACTTAAGAGCAGAAATTATCTCTTCTAATCATCTCCTTTTCCCAGCACAATTAATGGCACAATGTAAGTGTTCAGTGAATATTCTGGTTGTGATAATAAAGGATAGTTTCCAAGAAAGCAGTGTTGAATAAGTTATTGCTTTGTATCATTATATATTTTCTCATTTAGTAATTATCATGTGTGAATCTGCAAAAAAATGTGACTTTAAGAAGAGTTGTCTCACTTGACACAGTTGATAGCTGCATCATGCTCAAATCTTTATGCTTTGCAAAAAAGTCTTTCATGACTTGGTGCCTGATTACATTTGTAACCTCAAAACCCATCGTGCATGTGTGCTAAGTCGCTTCAGTTGTGTTTGACTCTGCGACCGCATTGACTGCCTCTAATCTCTGCCCATGGGATTTTCCAGGCAAGAATCCTGGAGTGAGTAACCATTCCCTTCTCCAGGGGATCTTCCCACCCAAGAGTGTCTCTTACATCTCCTTCATTGGCAGGTGGGTTCTTTACCATTAGCGCCACTGGTGACATAAGAAACTCAGGTTTGATTCCTGGGTAGGGATGATCCCCTGGAGGAGGGCATGGAAATCCACTCCAGGATTCTTGCCTGGAAAATCCCATGGACAGAGGAAGCTAGTAGACTATAGTTCATAGGGTTGCAGAGCAGGCACAGCTGAAGTGACTTGGAACACTCAAATCCCATCACTGTCCCCAAAAGGACACCTACTAAAATCACACTAGACTTCCCACAGTCTCTTCAATCATCCCTGTTGCATGGTGACTATGTCTATGCATCCATCATGGTCTAGAATAGCCTTCCCACCTTCCTTGATAAATTCCTACTCATCCTTCACTTCATTTATCATCTCTATGCTTTTCCCTGACACTTTGTGCCCCACCTCCCTTTTATTCTTTATATTTTCTCAGGGTCTTTACAAGCCACTCCCTCCCTAACCTAATTGATTATTTATATACCTTATTTTCTTCAAGCTAGGGGCTCCTTACAGATAAGAACAGTATTTGATTCTGATTTGAAATAGCACATTTTGCCGAAGGGCCTGACACACAGTTAATGCTTATGAATAGTTGCCCAATGAATGAATGAATGAGTTACCCCATGAATGAATAATTGCTGATTGCTCTGCCTATTATGCAGGTTGTACTGTGCTGTGCTTAGTCGCTCAGTCCTATCCGACTCTTTGGGACCCCATGGACTGTAGCCCACCAGGATCCTCTGTCCATGGGGATTCTCCAGGCAGGAATACTGGAGTAGGTTGCAAAGCCCCCCTCCAGAGGATCTTTCCAACCCAGGGATGGAACCCGCTTCTCTGGGGTCTCCTGAATTTCAGGCAGATTCTTTACTGGTAAGCCACTGGGGAAGCCCATTATGCAGGCTAATTGGAAGAAAAAGAAAATTAAAGAGCCTATCTTCTACTCTTTAACTATAAGGCATAACATTTTCACTTTCTTCCAGTTTATTTTTAGATACACTTGAATAAACATTTAAATTATTTTATGAAATTTGCTTTATTTTCCTAGGATAAACTGTGTCTATGCACTACCTTTCTTTTCTCCATGATGCCCACATACCCTGCTATGCAACCTCATGTTCCACTCTCTCTACCCAGGTTTTAGAATTATTTCCAGGCTACTTTGAGAAAATTTATTTCTAGTCTGCACAACTCTAGACAATAAAAGGAAATTTCCCAACCACATATGAAAATTGTCATGGTTTAAGGAGCTCAGAGGAGAATAACAGTGATTGTGAGCACCCAAGAGTAAATCCAGCACATGCTAAACTTTAAGAATTCTAGAGATTGAAAAGAGATGTATGGCTTGGAGAAGTCAAAAATCTGTATTTCCACATACTTCTCAAATCTGTGCAATTTGAAAAAAAAAAAAAAATTGTGCCAAAACTGACAGACTTAAAATATTCCATTTCTTTTACTGAAGCATTTCATTGTACAGCTCAGAAGTAGTGATTGATAATTAAAACTGAATATAAGCATTGGTGATATAATCTTATTCTGGGGAATTTTTATACATAAATGGGAAACTGAAAGCATTCTTTTACAGAGTAAGTAGAAAAATTTTGCATATTCATTTTCAAGGAAGATCCTTGCTCAAGGCTGAATATAATTTAAATATATATTTATCAAATATATATATCTATATATATTATCAAGTATATATATATATCAAAATATGCATATATATATATATCTTTTTTGAATCAAGTAAGTTCAGCATCATCATTAACAACTAACATCATCAGTGTTATTTACTAATAGCTCACTGGACTGGATGGTATTTACCTTGAAATATCAATAGAATAAGATGAGATCATGCCTTTTCTGAAAGAAGGGCCTGAAGGATACTCCTTGAATAAGTATCCAAGATGTTACCAACATCATCCAGAGATGCCAAGCCAGAGCTCTACAGGGAATAGAGTCAAGCCCCTTTGATGTTTTGTAAAATAGAAATACCTTAGTCTTGTCCCTCAGAGAAAATCATCAGTTATTTATAAACAACTCAGAAAATTAAATAATAGGGTCAAGTCATAAACATTTTTTGCATTGTATTTCTCTTCATGTCAATGTTTAATAGGCCGAAGAGTCCTCATTTTCTTAAGAATACTAATTCCTCCACTGATAGTAATGACCCTTATGCCAAGTCCACAGAGACTTGGGCTTGATGTGGCCCACAATAGATGACTGAATCTGCTATTGTACATTTTGGGGGCTGGTCCTTGTAGGAGAGAAATCCCATAATCAAGTTTAAATCCATGGGGTTTTTATATAACTTGTTTCTAAATCAAGAGAATTTTAATGAGGCTGGACTGTAGGACTTTGTAGAGATTGGAACCACTGCTATACTTATTTTTCTTGGTTTCCAGAGTTTCTTTTCAGAAGAAAGTGACTTTGAGCAAGGTCTAGGTGTGAAATTGCGAATTTGAGCACAGTTCTTTTTGGAAACCCCAGGTTTGCTTTATTTACGTTTCTTTCCTCTGGACTACTACTTCCATTTTCACTACCTCCTTCTTCCTCCCTTTATATTCTTTGAATAATGCCCCCAGTGGAGATTCTCAGACCAATACTATTCAGCTTCCTGTGGATTTAAGTCACAGTTACACTTTAATAGGGCTGTTAAGCCTTCTTTTAACATCGCCAAGGCCTGCTTAGATTGCTGTTAAAAATATTACTGAAAGCAGTGAATGAATAAAAACAAAATCAGTTTGGAGCAGGAAACCATATCCTTTTGCAATCACAATTAGGTTTCTGGCTTTTCTGTCTAAGAATAAATGAGTAGTACTTTAATAAAGTGGAAATTTTTATCACTGCTATTTACCTTAATTCATTTGCTGCTCCCTCTCTCCCAACTTCATGTAAGGAATATATTCTAACGGTTGCAGCGACAGGATAACCTACACTTTTCACTTCCCCTTGAGGGGCATGAATGCCCTTTAACTCTAGCCCTTCTAAATACGGGTCTGTTATTCATCAGACTTAAACACATGTTTGCTGAAAGCTTTCAGTTCAGTTCAGTCGCTCAGTCGTGTCCGACTCTTCTCGACCCCATGAATCACAGCACGCCAAGCCTCCCTGTCCATCACCATCTCCTGGAGTTCATTCAAACTCATGTACATCGAGTTAGGGATGCCATCCAGCCATCTCATCCTCTGGCTTCCCCTTCTCCTCCTGCCACCAATCCCTCCCAGCATCAGAGTCTTTTCCAATGAGTCAACTCTTCGCATGAGGTGGCCAAAGTACTGGAGTTTCCGCTTTAGCATCATTCCTTCCAAAGAACAGCCAGGGCTGATCTCCTTTAGAATGGACTGGTTGGATCTCCTTGCAGTCCAAGGGACTCTCAAGAGTCTTCTCCAACACCACAGTTCAAAAGCATCAATACTTTGGCGCTCAGCTTTTTTCACAGTCCAACTCTCACATCCATACATGACCACTGGAAAAACCATAGCCTTGACTAGATGGACTTTTGTTGGCAAAGTAATGTCTCTGCTTTTGAATATGCTATCTAGGTTGGTCATAACTTTTCTCCCAAGGAGTAAACATCTTCTAATTTCATGGCTGCAGTCACCATCTGTGGTGATTTTGGAGCCCAAAAAAATAAAGTCTGACACGGTTTAGCTTTCTATTTAAAATATTATTATTACTCTGCTCAAGGGAGTAAATAAATCTCAGGCTTTTGAGTCAGTCAGTATTTAGTGAATCACAAGTGAATAGTGTAACATGAGGTTCAGTTTATTCTTCTGACTTTTCACTGTAGAAAATTTGAACACATAGGAGAAATCTGTTTCAACTTTAGCAAACATCTCAAAGATCATTTTTAAAAATTAGTGGTTCCTATCAAAAAGCTTTAAACAAAAAACAGAGTGTAAAAGTTATGATATATATTTAATTATGTGGTTCTTGAAACAAGCTATGAATATTGGCCCTTATGGTGACATTTATAAACAAAAACATTTAGATATTGGAAGTTTCAATGGAATAAGTGTGTGACTTCCCTAGCCAAGCACTTATATGAAAATAATATTGATTTGGATTATGAATTCAGTAAATTAAAATCATATGGTGAAGGCATTGGAAAGAAGGGGCCTTGGAGATATTTTTAGTATATTAGAACCTGTAGGAAACACTGTCAATAGAGTGGAAAGAATTCCTAATTAGTTTCACAAGCTCTCAGGGTAAGGGGACAAAGATTCTTATATATGCTTTGTGACATAACATTTAATTTCCTGGGGTTAACATTTCTGATAGTCATTGGCACCAAAAGTTCAATTTGCAATCCCAAAAGCATAAACTGATTATCATGCTTATACATTATAAATAATGTGGGCAATAGACTCCAGAAGTTAAGTTTATATCATTTCATTCTTTCTCTCTCTGCCATTCTTTTATCAATAAACATTTACTAAGCATCCACAACTGAGTAACTTCCCTTTCACTTTTCACTTTCATGCACTGGAGAAGGAAATGGCAACCCACTCCAGTGTTCTTGCCTGGAGAATCCCAGGGACGGGGGAGCCTGGTGGGAGGCCGTCTCTGCGGTCGCACACAGTTGGACACAACTGAAGCAACTTAGAGAGAGAGAGAGAGAGACTTTCACAGATACATTAACCTAAATGCATTCCAAACTACATCCTTTTTTCTTCTCCCCAGATCTGTTTCTCTGTCGTATTTGTTATCACTATCTCAGGGATGGCTCCATCATCTTCTGGTTGTCCAAATCACCAGATTTTCCAGTTTGAATTATGATTCTTTCTTGCTCTCCACATTCGTGCATTCACCTGTCTTACTGACTGTACCCCCTAAATAATTCTTACAATGTTTATTTCTAGTCATCATCTCCTGCCTGGAATATTACAACAACCTCTAGTCTAGTGTCTCTCACTTCTGCTTTTTTCTCTGTAATCCATTTCTCACACAGCTTTAGTGATCTTTCTTAGACTCAAATATAATTGGCCACTTCCCTGATAAAGATCCTTTAATGACTATAAAAGTCTTTTGTAGGGCTAATAACACTTTTCACAATGGATTCCTTCTCCATTCCTTCACAATGGTTACTTCTCCAGTTCATGTCATTTTACTAACACCTTACCTTCTATTCTCCATCTGTAAGGAGCTTCTTTAAAGCACTGTACCTTTTTTTGTTACCTCTAAGTGTTTACTAATTCTGGTTCTTCTGCCTGTGCTACACTGCTACCACTCTGCATTGAACAAATTCCCACTCTCTAGTCTCAAGTTAGAGGTAACTTACTCCTCTGGATCCCAGAGAAACTTAAATATTTTTTTCAATATTCTAACTCACTTTTTGTCTGTTTTCTTCACTAGACTAAAACCAAGTTCCTTGAGAATTAGGAAAATGAAATTTATTGTAATGCTCATAGCTGGAATATGATATCACCTAAATGTTTGTTGTCTCTTGTATCTCTCCCTCCAACTGAAGTCTCTACTTTAACTCATTACTCACACCAGTTACCGGACTTCCCTATTTCAGTATTTCCTGTACTATGAGTTCAATATCTAATATTCATTTTATTATGTCCTGATTCCCTTAGGAAAACTCTTATTTGCTTACAAGATTCCCTTTCTTGGTGATTTGAACTAATATGCATCTCACATAAGCCTCCTCATTGGTCTCCCAGATTTCATCTTGCTCTGACTCATTTTTCATTCAGTCATCTGAATGATTTTCTTGAGGCTAAATAAAATCATGCCACTCCCTACTTAAAACTATAGGCTCAATAAATATTTATTGTATTAAAGAATAAACATTGAATGGATGAACAAAGACATAGTTCTGATAAAGTAGAGAGAACCTAGGACTGAAACCAGTGGTTAATATGACAGGACTACTTTTGTCATTTGCAGCTATGCAATACAGCTTAGATAGCATATTCAAAAGCAGAGACATTACTTTTCCAACAAAGGTCCATCTAGTCAAGGCTATGGTTTTTCCAGTGGTCATGTATGGATGTGAGAGTTGGACTGTGAAGAAAGCTGAGCACCGAAGAATTGATGCTTTTGAACTGTGGTGTTGGAGAAGACTCTTGAGAGTCCCTTGGACTGCAAGGAGATCCAACTAGTCCATCCTAAACAAGATCAGTCCTGGGTGTTCTTTGGAAGAAATGATGCTAAAGCGGAAACTCCAGTACTTTGGCCACCTCATGCAAAGAGTTGACTCATTGGAAAAGACTCTGATGCTGGGAGGGATTGGGGGCAAGAGGAAAAGGGGATTCCAGAGAATGAGATGGCTGGATGGCATTACTGACTCGATGGACGTGAGTTTGAGTGAACTCTGGGAGTTGGTGATGGACAGGGAGGCCTGGTGTACTGCGATTCATGGGGTCACTAAGAGTCGGACACGACTGAGCGACTGAACTGAACTGAACTGAATACTTATCAAGTTAAAAGATAAATCACTATATAGGATATATTTACCCTAAAAAATGTTTATCTGATATTCATATAAAATGAGCATCCTATATTTATATTTACTAAATCTGGCAAACTTAGACTTGGTACAAAATATAGCTGAGCCTCAGTTTTAATATCAATAAAACAGCAAATTATTTCCCCCTTATCTGGCTTTTGTGATGATTAAGTGGGATAATCCATGAAATTATTTACAAGTAATAAAGCATTTAACAATCATAATTACTACCATTCACTATCAACATTCCCTGGTGAGAGAACTGAGACAAATATTCAGATCTCTACACATTCAGTTCAGTAAACTTTCTGATTAATAAGCAATCCATTCCTCCAACATTAACTCACTCAATAAAAAAAAATGATTGAGGAAAATACTAAGAAATGAGCCACTGATTCAGATCTTTTACTTATGAGTGATAAAATGTCATAATATTGTATGTGTATAAATAGATTAAAATATATAATATTGTCTGGCTTGTTATAAAACTTAATACAAATAATTAGCATAAAATATGGATCATTAAGTAGTTTTTCCACTCAACATTGGAGCGGTGGTGGTGGTTTAGTCACAAAGTTGTGTCTGACTCTTGAGACCCAAAGAACTGTAGCCTGCTAGGCTCCTTTGTCCAAGGGATTTTTTTCAGATAAGAATACTGGAGTGGGTTGTGATCTCCTTTTCCACTGGATCTTCCTGACCCAGGGGTCAAACCTATATCTCCTGCATTGCAGACAGTCTCCCGTATTGCAAGATTTCTTACTGCTGAGCCACTAGGGAAGCCCCACTAAATATTTGCAGTTCTTTAAATTCATGCATGCTTTTATATCTGAATCTTATTCATTTTAATGCTAGCAAATAGTCATCTTAAGGGATTTTAAACTTTACTGATTGTATTTTTCATCTCTAAGCTTGACAGTTAATTTTCATGTCTCTATGTTTGAATATTTTTTTCCATTGTGTTATGTACTTTCTTATCCTTCATGAAGTTATTTCTTTACTTATTTCATAGGTTATTATTTTTAATACTCAGAACTATTTCTACAGCAATATTAAATTGGCAACAATAATGTAAGGATTCTGGCCCTCAGAGGAATTCAGTAATTTGCTCAAATTGTCATCACTATCAAGTGGCATTGCTGAAATTCAAAAGATCAGCTCTTCTCATTTATCACTTTCTTATGAGAACAATTTATTCTGAGAGCCCTCAAACCTGATAAAACACTTGAATAATAATGATGATATTGAGAAATAATGGGCACAGCAAAGAAATGGTGGGGAATATCACATTTCAATGTATACATTGAAGGGGGAAAGTCAAAGTATATTACAAATAAGAAGCTTTTTGGTTTTACCCTTTCCTAAGATGTTTATATTCCCTACAGCTTCCCCTACTTATAAATAATGAAAACTCTTCACCAATATTTATGTTTCAACTGGATAATAAAGTTAAGTTCAAAGAAATGTGTCTCTAACACCAAGGTCAACATACTTTATCTATAAATGTAAATATTTTTAGCTTTGCAGGCTTTGTACCTTCTGTCACAAAGACTCAACCACTGTCAGAGCACAAGAATCAACATAGATAATAAGCAAATGAATTTATGTGACTGTGTACCATGTGCTCCTCGGAGAAGGGCATGGCAACCCACTCCAATATTCTTGCCTGGAGAATCCCCATGGATAGAGGAGCCTGGCAGGCTACAGCCTATGTAGTCACAAAGAGTTGGACACAACTAAGGAACTAACACTTACACTTGCTTTATGAATAGTCACTGGGTTATACAAACCATTGGTTATGGTTTGCCAGCCTCTGTTCTATAGAAGAATTTATTAGACATTGGTGCCAGGCAAATAATGAATAATGCTTTGAACAGGAAAAATTTCCTATATTATTTCACATAGTTAAGCATGCATTCCTCCCTTACAGATGGTCAGCCGTGACTTTAGACTGGCTAGTAAAGGGGTTTGTGATATCTTTCTGGTTACAATTTGTAAAGCAGCTCAAATCTCTGAAGGAAGCCATGAGACCACACATGTATTACTATCTAGGACACAATGTACTCCTTGTTCTATTCATTTCTTTGTCTTCTAGGGAAAACATCATCAGAGACAGACCTCAAGAATTACTGTCCTGTGATATGTTGCCTAGTATCTGCAGAATACAAAATTTCCAGAGCATAATTGGAAAGGAAAACACATCTATAATATATCACATGTGAATTTTGAACACATATATCTTAACTTCAATGTGCTTTTCAACTATTTTCTCATTCAAGTATTATATATATATATAATAGTTTGTATGCATATTGGCCATATGGAAGAAGAGAAATTTGGAGCAGTAAATTAGGATCCAAAGTCCCCTTAATTCCCATACTTAGGTTTCCAAACTTTACAGCAAAAGAAGATGAAACAAAAGGAGATGAAGAAGGAAAAAAATCTAGAAGGGGAGGAGGAAGAACGGGGGAAGGAAGAGGAAAAACCAAGAGGAGGAGAAGAAAAGAAAGGAAGGGAGGGAATGAAAGTTAAAGTTAGAATGAAGGAAGGAAGATGAGGAAACTGTACCAAACATACAATCATTTTTTCTAAACAAAACTTGTATCTCCGGATCTCTTATTCATTTATTTACCCACTGGTCAAGTGCCGGGAGCCGGCATATTGCATATTGAGTGAGGATCTGTAATAGCTCAACTGGAATTCTATCACTGCCGGGAGCCAGCGTGAGGAACTCCGCCCATGACAAAGGTCATGAGGAATGAGGCTTGGCATACGCAAAGGCGGGATCGAGCCTCAGGAGTCCCCCTGGAAATTCTCGAGCATCTACCCCCAAAACCAGAGTCTGCCTACTTTCTGCTTTGTGCTTTCACCTACACCTCTGACTTTACGGGGGGCTGTCTCCCACTACCTCTCTCTGAAAAAAGAGTTAGCTTACAGCTCCAGTTAATAATTCCTGGGTGTGACAGTGTTTAACCTACAAACTCCTTTGGAAATCCTCTAGCCTGCCTGAAGAGGTTTTTCCGGCCACATGTGATTGTTCAGAGCCTCCCAACTGTGAGAGGCAGGAGATGTTCTAAACTGCCTAAACACAGATTCCTTTGAGTAGTTAAAAGATTGATTAGAAATTGTATTGGTGAAGGGTTTTTCACTTGTTGGGCCAATGTTTGCTGCTAAGTCTCCATACTCCTTACCTACTGTGTCCTTGGCAGTGTATTGATTGATATAATGGGTGTATAGAAATGAAATGCAGCTTTGTCCAATGCTTTTTGGAAGGCTGGCGCCTGACTTTGGAATAATCACCTTTAGAGAAAGATAAGTTTCTTAAAATGTTAACAGGCCTCCTGGCCAGAAGATGATGTCTATCACCTGAACTTTTGCATATGATAAGTTTACAGGAAAAAAGCCTGGCTTGCTACATGACTCTACCCCTTCCCCCATTATCCTCTATGCATAACTTAAGGTATAAAAACTACTTTGGAAAATAAAGTGCGGGCCTTGCTCACCAACGCTTGGTCTCCCCATGTCATTCTTCCCTTTAACTTCCAGCTGAGTGTCCATCTGGAGCGCGGATGTCCTCTGCGACCATTTATTTGCCTGGGCTTCTAAGACCCACTCGAGAAGGTGTCTAAGGTGGGGCACCTTCCGCTATTCGAGAGGGCGCCTGCGGCCTCCGTGGTCAGAGCTAACCTGGTGTCACGGGTTATATTGATTTTCCGTGTAAACCAAGCCACTCAGCTTCTTTTCTCCACTGAATTTTCCTACTGAGCTATCCTTATTTCAGCCGCTTTTCTCCACTGAATTTCCTCACTGAGCTATCCTCATTCTATTACTCTTTATATCTTTGATGAATAAATAATTAAATAGGTCGCCGACGCCGTCCCCGCTTCGAATACCCTGGATCAGCCGGGGCTGGACCCCGGCAGTCAAGCACATATGAAGTGCATTCTGCTACACTAGATACCTGGCCCACATACCTTGATACACCTCTGAGGTACCTGACAATTTATATAATTATTACTTGTAAGCTTCCCTATCTCTTACAATATTATGATTTCCTTGAATATAAGTGAAAGTGAAGTCGCTCAGTCATGTCTGACTCTTCGCGACCACATGGACTGCAGCCTACCAGGCTCCTCCGTCCATGGAATTTTCCAGGCAAAAGTACTGGAGTGGGGTGCCGAATATAAGTACTGCATATTAATCATCTTTGTATCTTCATATACTCTGTGACAGGTGGTATTGTTAGCAACAACTCTGTCTCCCCAGTTCTGTCATGTGACCTTGCAGTTCTTCCCATAAGGTTACTGCTAAGCCCCTTCACTTTGGACTTAGCCAAAGTTATTGGTTTGGTCAATAAAGTGAGATGGAGCTGTTTTGTCCATCTTCCAATGCCTATTAAAATGTATTAGGTGTTTCTTCTTGCCCTCTTGTGCATTTGGCATCATGAGAAGTGCTTTGTTTGGCAGTTACTGCACCCTCAACCTGGGACCACAGAGAAGGAGATGGCACCCCACTCCAGTACTCTTGCCTAGAAAATCCCGTAGATGGAGGAGCCTGGTAGGCTGCAGTCCATGGGGTCACGAAGAGTCGGACACTACTGAGCGACTTCACTTTAAGTTTTCACTTTCATGCATTAGAGAAGGAAATGGCAACCCAGTCCAGTGTTCTTGCCTGGAGAATCCCAGGGACGGGGGAGCCTGGTGGGCTGCAGTCTATGGGGTCGCACAGAGTTGGACATGACTGAAGTGACTTAGCAGCAGTAACAGCAGTAACCTGGGACCAAGAATAAACATACAGAGAGGGGTCCTTGAGCCAAGAATTTAGTGTGGAGCAAGTCCAGACAAGTCTGTGGCTTGAATAAAAGCTGCTCAGCTGGGACCAACCAAATCAACCAACATCTTCTTGATTTCAAAACATATGAACTATATTAACTAATTGTTGTTTAAAGCTACTGAGTTTGGGAATGGTTTAGCAGTAGTAGCTAACATATACTATCCCAACCTTATGCCTAGCAAAATGTATGGAAAATAGTAAATGTTCCATAACAAACTAATGGGAACTTTAAAAATCTTTAAACTAATTCCTTTAAGCCTTGCTTTCTTAAGCCTTTTCTAAGCAGACAGCTCTCCTTTTTACCTTGTCTGGACTTGACATTCCAAATCATACAGACCCTGAAAAAATACAAGTCTCAGACACCTTTCAACATTAGCAGATTTAAAATCACTCTGGAGGTCTGTTTCTGAGGAAAACAAAAAGAACAGAAGATAAAACAATGCTTGACAAGTACTAAGGTTCACATTGGTCTATTTTTCCTATCGAGTGCTTCAGTAACTAATCCTTAGTCTTTCACTGCATTTTCTCATAAATTTTTGCAATTTTGTCATACTTATCATTGAGGAGATGGAGAACAATCCCCTTTACTAATTAACTTTGCAGAAATACTCTTCTTTTGATAGTAAATCCAATAGAAATATTCAAGACAGTGTCACTTTTTAAGATAATGAACTGTGATTCACTTGGCTTTCATTGGGTAAGGGCTTTTATCCTGATGTTTTTTGATAGGGGAATTCCCCATTTCTCTGGATGTGTTTACACAGAGAGTTATCAGCAGCAGCAATTAAGGTAACAAGTCAAGATATAAGATAGACATCCATCACTCAGTCATGGCAACCAAGGAGTAGGCAGCCAATTGACCAGGCCCTGAAAACTGATTAGTATGGCAAAATTCAAGTGGAATTGTTCAAGCTGGAATATGAGAGCTTTCCCTCCATTTGGCTCATCAATATCTCTATATTTAATAACTCAAATATAAATAAATAAAATAAAAGGTATTTTCTCTTAAAAAAAAAAAAAAAAAAAAAGATCAGCATGTACTGAATGTGGGAAAAAGACATTGCTTTCAAGCCCCTCCTGAATCTTTCTCTTAGACCAGGGGATTAAGTAGAGAGAATCTTGATTGGGAGATCAATAGTCTTAATCTTTGCACTAGTTGATGCTAATTCTCTGTGTGATTTTGCTACCACCACTCTGACATCAATTTTTTCATCTATAAAATGGGAGGTTTTATGAACTTAAGCATATTTTCAAAATCCTCTTTCTATTTGACATTTATATTTGGTTCAGTTCGGTTCAGTTCAGTTGCTCAGTCGTGTTCAACTCTTTGTGACCCCATGAATCGCAGCATGCCAGGCCTCCCTGTCCATCACCAACTCCCAGAGTTCACTCAGACTCACGTCCATTGAGTCAGTGATGCCATCCAGCCATCTCATCCTCTGTCATCCCCTTCTCCTCCTGCCCCCAATCTCTCCCAGCATCAGATTATTTTCCATAAGTCAACTCTTCTCATGAGGTGGCCAAAGTACTGGAGTTTCAGCTTTAGCATCATTCCTTCCAAAGAAATCCCAGGGCTGATCTCCTTCAGAATGGACTGGTTGGATCTCCTTGCAGTTCAAGGGACTCTCAAGAGGCTTCTCCAACACCACAGTTCAAAAGCATCAATTCTTCGGCACTCAGCTTTCTTCACAGTCCAACTCTCACATCCATATATGACCACTGGAAAAACCATAGCCTTGACTAGATGGACCTTTGTTGGCAAAGTAATGTCTCTGCTTTTGAATATGCTGTCTAGGTTGGTCATAACTTTTCTTCCAAGGAGCAAGCATCTTTTAATTTCATGGCTGCAGTCACCATCTGTAGTGATTTTGGAGCCCCAAAAAGTAAACTCCGACACTGTTTCCACTGTTTCCCCATCTATTTCCCATGAAGCGATGGGACCACATGCCCTGATCTTCGTTTTCTGAATGTTGAGCTTTAAGCCAACTTTTTCACTCTCCTCTTTCACTTTCATCAAGAGGCTTTTTAGTTCCTCTTCACTTTCTGCCGTAAGAGTGGTGTCATCTGCATATCTGAGGTTATTGATATTTCTCCCGGCAATCTTGATTCCAGCTTGTGCTTCTTCCAGCCCAGTGTTTCTCATGATGTACTCTGCATATAAGTTAAATAAGCGGGTGACAATATACAGCCTGGACATACTCCTTTTCCTATTTGAAACCAGTCTGTTGTTCTATGTTCAGTTCTAACTATTGCTTCTTTACCTGCATACAAATTTCTCAAGAGGCAGGTCAGGTGGTCTAGGATTCTCATCTCTTTCAGAATTTTGCTCAATTTATTGTGATCCACACAGTCAAAGGCTTTGGCATAGTCAATAAAGCAGAAACATATGTTTTTCTGGAACTCTCTTGCTTTTTCAATGATCCAGTGGATGTTGGCAATTTGGTCTCTGGTTCCTCTGCCTTGTCTAAAACCAGCTTAAACATCTGGAAGTCCGCGGTTCACGTATTGCTGAAGTCTGGCTTGGAGAATTTTGAGCATTATTCTACTAGCGTGTGAGGTGAGTGCAATTGTGCGGTAGTTTGAGCATTCTTTGGCTTTGCCTTTTTTTGGGATTGGAATGAAAACTGACCTTTTCCAGTCCTATGGCCACTGCTGAGTTTTCCAAATTTGCTGGCATATTGAGTGCAGCACCTTCACAGCATCATCTTCTAGGATTTGAAATAGCTCAACTGGAATTCCATCACCTCCACTAGCTTTTTTCATACTGATGCTTTCTAAGGCCAATTTGACATCACATTCCAGGATGGCTGGCTCTAGTTGAATGATCACACCATCGTGATTATCTGGGTCATGAAGATCTTTTTTGTACAGTTCTT
The DNA here is from genome assembly GCF_019923935.1 of Bubalus bubalis. Classification (NCBI taxonomy): domain Eukaryota; kingdom Metazoa; phylum Chordata; class Mammalia; order Artiodactyla; family Bovidae; genus Bubalus; species Bubalus bubalis. Next base: position 48,674,070 of record NC_059178.1, on the reverse strand, counting down.
CTGTGTATTCTTGCCACCTCTTCTTAATATCTTCTGCTTTGGTTAGGTCCATACCATTTCTGTCCTTTGTCGAGCCCATCTTTGCATGAAATGTTCCCTTGGTATCTCTAATTTTCTTGAAGAGATCTCTACTCTTTCCCATTCTGTTCTTTTCTTCTATTTCTTTGCATTGGTCTCTGACAAATGCTTTCTTATCTCTTCTTGCTATTCTTTGGAATGCTGAATTGAGATGCTTATATCTTTCCTTTTCTCATTTGCTTTTTGCTTCTCTTCTTTTCACAGCTATTTGTAAGGCCTCCTCAGACAGCCATTTTGCTTTTTTGCATTTCTTTTCCATGGGATGGTCTTGATTCCTGTCTCCTGTACAATGTCACGAACCTCATTCCATAGTTCATCAGGCACTTTATCTATCAGATCTAGTCCCTTAAATCTATTTCTCACTTCCACTGTATAATCATAAGGGATTTGATTTAGGTCATACCTGAATGGTCTAGTGGTTTTCCCTACTTTCTTCAGTTTCAGTCTAAATTTGGCAATAAGGAGTTCATTATCTAAGCCACAGTCAGCTCCTGGTCTTGTTTTTGTTGACTGTATAGAGCTTCTCCATCTTTGGCTGCAAATAATATAATCAATCTCATTTCGGTGTTGACCATCTGGTGATGTCTCTTGTGTTGTTGGAAGAGGGTGTTTGTTATGACCAGTGCATTTTCTTGGCAAAACTCTATTAGTCTTTGCCCTGCTTAATTCCGTATTCCAAGGCCAAATTTGCCTATTACTCCAGGTGTTTCTTGACTTCCTACTTTTGCATTCCAGTCCCCTATAATGAAAAGGACATCTTTTGGGGGTGTTAGTTCTAAAAGGTCTTGTAGGTCTTCATAGAACCGTTCAATTTCAGCTTCTTCAGTGTTATTGGTTGGGGCATAGACTTGGGTTACTGTGATACTTCAGGCTAGCTTCATTCAAATAAACTATCAATAAAGATTGGCAACTTGACTTAGTTTACAATGATCAGAGTCAATTTTTTAAGAAATATAGATATCTAAATAATACTCAAAAACTGTAGAATGAGCATGAAAGGATTCATTTATATTATATTTTCATGTAATTTAAGCACTGAGTGAACATACATCTTTAGCCTAATATTAGACAGTAATCAGATACATTTGCTCATTACTGCCTTGTATATTAGTATTGTGGGAATGGAAGCTTCATTGTATGAATTGCTGTTCTATGTCATAAAACAATCTCCCACAGAAGTTGCTGACATATGTGGTTACAAAACCATGGTTAATCATTATGAACAAATTGTGAGAGGGAGAATAAAATACTGGATATGATCAAAATTGTGCTGCTCAAAAAATGAACCAATATTTATTGAATATCTGATATGGATGACATTTTTTACACATATTACCTCACTAAAATATTATAAGCCTCCTGCACAGGATGGCTTTACAGAGAAAGTAGAAGCTTAAGGGGGATAAATTATCTGGGGAAATAAAAGATGAAAACTTTAAGAACCAATCTTTCTAAATTAGAGTCATATGTCCTTTTAAAAATCACTAAACTGATACTAAAATGAAAAAGTGATCAATGAAAAATGAAAAGGCAAATTTATTCATTTTATTGACCAGCACGTTTAATATCAATTTCTATTACATTCCAAGAACTGTCACTTTGTGACACGTTATGTAATTTTTGATGTGTCTGATAAGATGTGCAAGCCCACATATTGACCTATTGTACTTTAATTTCAGGGAGCTGATCCCCTGTGACTTCTTTGTGAACAAAATTAAAATATCTAGACTTGATAGCATAACCAGATGGAGAATATGTGGTTAAACATTTGTATACTTAAATATATTAATTAATGCATATGTAGTATTGTACAATAGTTTGGAAGACTTGATTTAATAAACTCACTCACACATATACACACAAAATTACAATGAGTGTTTTACTTTCTGAATGCTTAGACCAGAACTGAGGAGGTTCCATGGAAATAGTATCTAGAGTTCTAAAATGCTAAACAAATTGAGGCAAGTTAGTCACTTACTCAGGATTGTGTGTGTGTGTGTGTGTGTGTGTGTGTGTATATATATATATATATGTAAGTGGTGGCCAAGAGGAGATACCCCACTTCCAAGGTCAGGAGCAGTGGCTGTGCTTTGCTGGAGCAGCTGTGAAGAGATACCCCACATCCAAGGTAAGAGAAACCCAAGTAAGACGGTAGGTGTTGTGAGAGGGCATCAGAGGGCAGACACTCTGAAACCATAATCACAGAAAACTAGCCAATCTGATCACACGGACCACAGCCTTATCTAACTTAATGAAACTAAGCCATGCCATGTGGGGCCACTCAAGATGGGCAGGTCATGGTGGAGAGGTCTGACAAAATGTGGTCCACTGGAGAAGGGAATGGCAAACCACTTCAGTAGTCTTACCTTGAGAACCCCATGAATAGTATGAAAAGGTAAAAAGATAGGACACTGAAAGAGGAACTCCCCAGATCAGTAGGTGCCTAATATGCTACTGGAGATCAGTGGAGAAATAACTTCAGAAAGAAGGAATGGATGGAGCCAAGGCAAAAACAATACCCAGTTGTGGATGTGAGTGGTGATAGCAGCAAGGTCCAATATTGTAAAGAGCAATATGGCATAGGAACTTGGAATGTTAGGTCCATGAATTGAGGCAAATTAGAGGTGGTCAAATAGGAGATGGCAAGAGTGAACGTTGACATTCTAGGAACCAGTGAACTAAAACGGACTTCAGTTCAGTTCAGTCGTTCAGTCGTGTTTGACTCTTTGTGACCCCATGAACCACAGCACGGCAGGCCTCCCTGTTCATCACCAACTCCAAGCGTTTACCCTAACTCCTGTCTATGGAGCCTGGGTGAATTTAACTCAGATGACCATTATATCTACTATTGTGGGAAAAAATCCCTTAAAAGAAATGGAGTAGCCATCATAGTCAACAATAGAGTCAGAAATGCAGTACTTGGATGCAATCTCAAAACCGAAAAAATCATTTCTGTTCATTTCCAAGGTAAACCATTCAATTTCACAGTAATCCAAGTCTGTGCCCTGATCAGTAACACTGAAGAAGCTTAAGTTGAATGGTTCTATGAAGACACGCAAGACCTTTTAGAACTAACACCCCCAAAAGATGTCCTTTTCATTAAAGGGGACTGGAATGCAAATTAGGAAATCAAGAAACACCTGGAGTAACAGGCAAATTTGGCCTTGGAGTACAGAATGAAGCAGGGCAAAGGCTGATGGAGTTTTCCCAAGAAAATGCACTGGTCATAGCAAATACCCTCTTCCAACAACACAAGAGAAGACTCTACCCATGGACATCACCAGATGGCCAACACCAAAGTCAGATTGATTATTTATTTACAGCCAAAGATGGAGAAGCTCTATACAGTCAGCAAAAAGAAGACTGGGAGATGACTGTGCCTCATATCATGAACTCCTTACTGCCAAATTCAGACTTAAATTGAAGAAAGTGGGGAAAACCACTAAACCATTCAGGTATGACCTAAATCAAATCCCTTATGATTATACAGTGGAAGTGAGAAATAGATTTAAAGGACTAGATAAGATAGACAAGTGCCTGATGAACTATGGAATGAGGTTCGTGACATTGTACAGGAGACAGGGATCAAGATCATCCCCAAGAAAAAGAAAAGCAAAATGGGTGTCTGAGGAGGCCTTACAAATAGCTGTGAAAAGAAGAGAAGTGAAAAGCAAAGGAGAAAGGGAAAGATATAAGCATCTGAATGCAGAGTTTCAAAGAACAGTAAGGAGAAATAAGAAAGCCTTCCTTAGCGATCAATACAAAAAAAAAAAAAAGAAAGAAAGAAACAGAGGAAAACAATAGGATGGGAAAAACTAGAGATCTCTTCAAGAAAATTAGAGATACCAAGGGAAAATTTCATGCACAGATGGACTCAATAATGTGAAGTCACGTGGCTCTTAGGAAGCATCACTATGAACAAAGATAGTGGAGGTGATGGAATTCCAGTTGAGCTATTTCAAATCCTAAAAGACAATGCTGTAAAAGTGCTGCATTCAATATGTCAGCAAATTTGGAAAACTCAGCAGTGGCCACAGGACTGAAAAAGGTCAGTTTTCATTCCCATCTAAAATAAAGGCAAAGCCAAAGAATGCTCAAGCTACCACACAATTGCACTCATCTCACATGCTAGTAAAGAAATGCTCAAAATTCTTCAAGTCAGGCTTCAGCAACTGTGAACTGTGAACTTCCAGATAGTCAAGTTGGTTTTAGAAAAGGCAGAGAAACCAGAGATCAAATTGCCAACATCTACTGGATCATCAAAAAAGAAGAAAGTTTCAGGAAAACACATATTTCTGCTTTATTGACTATGCCAAAGCCTTTGACTGTGTGGATCACAATAAACTGTGGAAAATTCTGAAAGAAATGGGAATCCTAGACCACCTGACCTGCCTGTTGAGAAACCTGTATGTAGGACAGGAAGCAACAGTTAGAACTGGACATGGAACAACATACAGGTTCCAAATAAGAAAAGGAGTATGTCTAGGCTGTATATTTTCATCCTGCTCATTTAACTTCTATGCAGAGTACATCATGAGAAACACTGGGCTGGATGAACCACAAGCTGGAATCAAGATTTCTGGGAGAAATATCAATAACTTCAGATATGCAGATGATACCACCCTTATGGCAGAAAGTGAAGAAGAACTAAAGACCCTCTTGATGAAAGTGAAAGAAAAGAGTGAAAATTTGGCTTAAATCTCAACATTAGGAAACTAAGATCATGGCATCCAGTCCCATCACTTCATGGGAAATAGATGGGGAAACAGTGGAAACAGTGGCAGACTTTATTTTGGGGGGCTCCAAAATCACTGCAGATGGTGATTGCAGGCATGAAATTAAAAGATGCTTACTCCTTGGAAGGAAAGTTATGACCCACCTAGACAGAATATTAAAAAGCAGAGACATTACTTTGTCAACAAAGGTCCGTCTAGTCAAGGCTATGGTTTTTCCAGTGGTCATGTATGGATGTGAGAGTTGGACTATAAAGAAAGCTGAGTGCTGAAGAATTGATGCTTTTGACTGTGGTGTTAGAGAAGACTCTTTAGAGTTCCTTGGACTGCAAGGAGATCCAACGAGTCAATCCTAAAGGAGATCAGTCCTGAATATTCATTGGAAGGACTGATGTTGAAGCTGAAACTCCAGTACTTTGGCAACCTGATGCGAAGAGCTGACTCATTTGAAAAGACTATGATGCTGGGAAAGACTGAGGGCAGGAGGAGAAGGGGACGACAGAGGACAAGATGGTTGGATGGCATCACCAACTCAATGGACATGAGTTTGAGTAAACACTGGGAGTTGGTGAGGGACAGGGAGGCCTGGCATGCTGCAGTTCATGGAGTCACAAAGAGTCGGACACAACTGAGTGACTGAACTGAACTGACAAATATTCTGCTTGTATATACCCTCATAGTGTGGTTATTTACCAGGGAAAGTAACTCTGGCTCCAAAGCTAAGAGATAATGAAAAGGTGTGTCAGTTAATAATCAGGACAGCTGCTGCTTAGTTGCTCAGTTGTGTCCAATAATGACTGTTGCTTGCTAGCTCCTGTGTTCATGGGATTCTCAGGCAAGAATATTGGAGTGGGTTGGCATTTCCTTCTCCAGTAATTAGGACTAGAGATGCAGTTTTTGCCTTGACTACTTTAGCTTTGGCTGACAGATGTATAGTAACCATCCCATTTCTCCCTAAATATTCCTCTGCCTGATTATGGTACTGACACTGACAAAGAAGCCACCACTCCCTATCTGCAACCACCTCCTCATGGTACATGAAGTCCAGCTTTGAGCAGATTTCCTCAGTTCCTTTACATTACTAGTAATTAGAAGAGCATCAATATTATTTACCATAGTTGATCCCTGAGTGGCCATTGAGCATGTCAGTTTCATTCCTAAACAAACAAAATAATAAAGACTAACTGAAGTCTGAAAAGTGATAGCTAAAATCTATAGATTGCCTCATCATCTGAGTATAAACCTTGTGTTTTTTGGCTGTTGACCAGGGAGTAGAGGTATCAGTGACAGGTGGGAAGTATGATAAAGCATTTCAGGTAGTAAGCAGACACTGAGAGGGAACTGTACAATGATGGACACTTTCAATATTCTCCCAAAGTACATAGAATTTTGGTTAAAAGTCATAAATTACTTTTGTTTAAATGAAATTATGGTTGGAGATAGTTATATATATATATATATATATATATATATATATATATATATATTTTCCCCCCTCTTTGGGCAAACCAATGAAAAGGAAGGGAGTAAATTGAATAGTACTCACAGCCATCCAGAAATGAGAACTGACAATGTTTTGATACACACTCTTCTCTGTGAACTTCAAATGGACATAAACAGTAAGCCTGGGGTCTAGTCCTTCGTGATGTGTTGCAGGGCTCAATATTTAGTCCTGACCCTTTAATGTATTTTTGTGATAGTGGTGATACATGTACATGTGCTAAGTTGCTTCAGTTGTTTCTGACTGTTTGAGACCATTTAGAATGTGACCCAGCAGGCTCCTCTGCCCATGGGATTCTCCAGGCAAGAGTACTGGAGTGGGTTGCCATGCCCTCCTTCAGGGGATCTTTCTGACTCAGGGATTGAACTTGTGTCTCTTATGTCTCCTGCATTGGCAGGCGGGTTGTGGTGAAGGCTGTTGCTTATTAGAATGACTATACCAATTTTGACTGACAAGCTTTAGAGAGGAAAGACTAATTAAAAGAGGTAAAGTCAGTGATGTGTCAAAGCTACTTCATATAGCAGCTAACTAGTAAACTTTGAGGAAATTTTTGGCCAATTGTTAAAGCAGTGATAGGTTGAAATCAGTGTTGGAATTTGCAAACACAATAAGCAGAGTTTTATTTAGTTTTAGTTTTCCTGGAAAGCTCACTGTTAAATATTTACCAATTATTGACTAAAAAATATAGTCACAGCCTGAAAGTAGAGTTATTTTATTTGATGGAAATGTTTAGAACTCTGAGCCTGGGAGACAGCACCTCAGTATCCCTGAGAAAACTGCTCCAAAGAGGCAGGAGGGGAAATCAGGCTACATGCAAGTTTGCAACAAAGGGAGCAGACAGTCTGAATATCAAAGATCAGATATCACGTTAAGGAATTAATCATTGCATTGCCCCAACTCCTCAGCAATTACTGTGGTAGGTGGCAGCATCTGCTGGATCACATTTTCGGGAGCTCTCATTTGCATTTGGAGAACAGAAATCACTGATGGCTGTGACATTTCTTGTTCATTAATATGGCAGGAGATATTTTCATTTCATACAATAGAAAACTGGGAAGTTGCAATCCATATTAGTGTCAACTATAATTATATTCAGAGCAACAGAGGAAAAGTATCTCACCTATATCCATTTTCTCATCCCTGGTTTAAAGGGATAATTTTCATTATCTAGGACTAAATCATCTCATGGGAAAATAAAAGTTAATCTCATAAAGAGCATGTCCCACATGGAACTGAGGAATAACAAAAAGAGTTAACATGAACTATGAAAGAGTTATGAACACAAAGTGCCATTTATTTTAGCTGAAAGCACATAATTTAAGAGCTAACAAAAAAGAAGTCAACAATTTTTCTCTAGTTAATAATGCTTTCCACTTTCCTTGTCTTCAAATGCTTTGTGCAGGAAGTTCTGAAGATTTAAAGAAATTCTGATTAGCCTTTCCATCCAGAGGTCCTCTTAAAATCTTTTCTTAGGTTAAATTTAATTTCAAAAGTATCAGCTATGGTCTTTGTTTGTCACTGTAAGAAGGAATTAAAGTGTCACAGAGGTAAGATTCTAGAGTGGTGATTTTTCTTTCTCCCCAAATACATTGTCTTTTATGAAACAGGAAGGAGGACCAGCATATAAAGAAATGTTTGGAAGAATGGCTTTTGCTTTTTGTACATATGCTATGGACCTCAGTATTCCAGGATGAATTCAAATTTTTCTCTCATCAAACTCAGGGATCTGTTATAAAAATATCAAAATGTGGCTCATTTATTTCTCATTTTTCTTTTATTTATTGATTTGGATGCAGGTTTCCTGCCTTGGAGATTTGCATTCTCTGGCATTAGTCAAGGTCAGAGTACAGAGCCTTTGTGTGCATTCTAAGCCATTTCAAGTCTGTGCTCACTCCCTGGTGTGAAGCCTTTTATAAAAGACACCTTGCTCAGAATTGACCCACTTTGGACTCCTGCATTTTGTTTGTCTTCTACTAAAGACTGAGAAGCTACATTTTCATTTCATATTCCACATAAATGCTTTCAGAATAGCTTAAATCTGGAGCTGTCTGGAAACAAGAAAACTATTAGATGATTTCCCAGAATCTCTTCCTGCTCCTCAGCTTAAGGCGCAAGGGGCTCCATCACTCTGTACACACTAGTGTTTCTAAGATGGTATTGATGATTTCAGGCTCTCTGCCATGAACCCCTCTCCTGGATCTAACATTTGCTAGTCATTCCCCAGGTGTTGTTGTCACCTCTGCTCCGGTTTTCTGATCTCAGTTTGCCTCACTGAATTCGCCGATAAATAATGCACATAGCGTATTATATGAGAGTGATTCAATATGTGAATATTAACAATATTCAATTAAGGTTGATTTAAATCTATTGAGATTCAGGATCAGTTCAGATCAGTCATTCAGTCATGTCCAACTCCTTGCTACCCAATGGGCTGCAACACCTTAGGCTTCCCTGTCCATCACCAACTCCGAGAGGTTGCTCAAATTCTTGTCCATCAAGTCAATGATGCCATTGAACCATCTCATGCTCTGCCGTCTCCTTCTCCTCTTCTAGCATCAGAGTCTTTTCCAATGAGTCAGTTCTTTGCATCAGGTGTCAAAGTGTTGGAGTTTCAGCTTCAGCATCAGTCCTTCCAATGAACATTCAGGACCAATTTCTTTTATTATTGATGGTTTGATCTCCTTGCATCCAAGTGACTCTCAAGAGTCTTCTCCAACAAGACAATTCAAAAACATCAATTCTTCAGTGCTCAGCTTTCTTTATGGTCCAACTCTCACATCCATGCATGACTACTGGAAAAACCATAGCTCTGATTAGACAGACCTTTGCCAGCAAAGTAATGTCTCTGCTTTTTAAGACACTGTCTAAGTTTGTCACAGCTTTTATTCCAAAGAGTAAGGGTCTTTTACTCTCATGGCTGCAGTTGACAACTGCAGTGATTTTGAAGCCCAATAAAATAGTCTTTCACTGTTTCCACTATTTCCCTACTTGCCATGAAGTGATGGGACCAGATTACATGACCTTAACATTTTGAATGTTGAGTCTTAAGCCCGCTTTTTCACTCTACTCTTTCACCTTCATCAAGAGGCTCTTTAGTTCCTCTTTGCTTTACGCCACAAGGGTGGTGTCATCTGCATATCTGAGGTTATTGATATTTCTCCCGGAAAACTTCATTCCAGCTTATGCCACATCCAGCCAGGCATTTCACATGATGCACTCTGCATATAAGTATAATGAGGAGGGTGACAAAATACAGCCTGATGTACTCCTTTCCCACTTTGGAAACAGTCTGTTGTTTCATGTCTGGTTCTAATTGTTGCTTCTTGAAATGCATACAGATTTCTCAGGAAGCAGATAAGGTGGTCTGGTAATCCCATCACTTGAAGGATTTTCCACATATTCTTATAATCCACACAGTCAAAGGGTTTAGCATAGTCAATGAAACAGAAGCAGATGTTTTTTCTGGAATTTTCCTGCTTTTTCTATTATCCAATGGATGTTGGCAATTTGATCTATGGTTCCTCTGCCTTTTCTAAATTCAGCTTGAATATCTGGAAGTTCTTGGTTCATGTACTTTTGAAGCCTCACTTGGAGAATTTTGAGCATTGCTTTGCTAGCATGTGAGATGAGTGAAATTCTGCCATAGTTTGAACATTCTTTGGCATTGCCTTTCTTTGGGATTGGAATGAAAACTGGTCTTTTCCACTCTTGTGGCCACTACTAAGTTTACAAAATTGCAGGCATATTGAGTGCAGCACTTTTAGCATCATCTCTTAGGACTTGCAATAGCTAATCTGGAATTCTGTTACATCCACTAGTTTTGTTCCTAGTGATACTTCCTAAGGCCCACTTGACTTTGCATTCCAGGATGTCTGGCTCTAGGTGAGTGATCACACTATTGGCGGTTATCTGGGTCATTAAGATCTTTTTTGTGTAGTTCTTTTGTGTATTCTTGCCACCTCTTCTTAATATCTTCTGCTTCTGTTAGGTACTTAACATTTCCATCCTTTACTGTGCCTATTTTTGCATGAAATTTTCCCTTGGTATCTCTAGTTTTTTTCAAGAGATCTCTAGTCTTTCCCTTCTATTGTTTTCCTCTATTTCTTCACATTGATCACTTAGGAAGGCTTTCTTTTCTCTCCTTGCTATTCTTTGGAACTCTGCATTTAGATGGATACATCTTCTTTTTCTTTTGCGTTTAGCTCCTCTTCTTTTCTCAGCTAATTGTAAGGCCTCTTCAGACAATCATTTTGCCTTTTTGCATTTCGGTTTCTTTAGATGGTTTTGACCACTGCCTCCTGTACAATGTCATGAACCTCCATTCATAGTTCTAGAGGTAGTCTGTCTATCAGATCTAATCCCTTGAATCTATTTGTCACTTCCACTATATAATCATAAGGGATTTCATTTAGGTCATACCCAACAGTCTAGTGGTTTTCCCCACTTTCTTTAAGACAGAATTTTCCAATAGGGAGTTTCTGATCTGAGCCACAGTCATTTCCCTATCTTGTTTTGCAGTCTGTTTAGAGCTTCTTCATCTTCGACTGCAAAGCATATAATCAATCTAATTTCGGTATTGACCATCTGGTAATGTCCATGTATAAAGTCGTCTCTTGTGTTGTTGGAAGAGGTTGTTTACTATGACCAGGGCATTCTCTTCGCACAACTCTGTTACCGTTTGACCTACTTTATTTGTACTCCAAGGCCAAATTTGCCTGTTATTCCAGGTATCTCTTGACTTCCTACTTTTGCATTACAGTTCTCTATGATGAAAGACAGAGAAGGCGATGGCACCCCACTCCAGTACTCTTGCCTGGCAAATCCCATGGACGGAGGAGCCTGGTAGGCTGCAGTCCATGGGGTCGCTAAGAGTCAGACACGACTGAGCAACTTCACTTTCACTTTTCACTTTCATGCATTGGAGAAGGAAATGGCAACCCACTCCAGTGTTCTTGCCTGGAGAATCCCAGGGAAGGGGGAGCCTGGTGGGCTGCCGTCTATGAGGTCGCACAGAGTCGGACACGACTGAAGTGACTTAACAGTAACAGTATGATGAAAGGACATATATTTTGGTGTTCATTCTAGAAGGTCTTGTAGGTCTTCATAGTACCATTCAACCTCAACTTCCTTGGCATTAGTGGTTGGGAGACAGGCTTTCAGTACTGTGATATTGAATGGTTTGCCTTGGAAATGAACAGAGATCATTCTGGCATTTTTGAGATTGCATCCAAAACCACATTTCAGACTCTTTTGTTGACAATGAGGGCTACTCCATTTCTCCTAAGGGATTCTTGCCCACAGTAGTAGATATACTTGTCATCTGAATTAGATTCGCCCATTACAATACATTTTAGCTTGCTGATTCTTAAAATGTCAGTGTTCACTCTTGCCGTATCCTGTTGGACAACTTCCAGTTTACTTTGATTCATGGACTTAGCATTCCACGTTCCTATGTAATATCTTTACAACTTCAGGCTTTACTTCTATTACCAGTCACATTCACAATTAGATGCTGTTTTCACTTTGGCTCAGCCTCTTCATTCTTTCTGAAGCTATTTCTCCACTCTTCTCCAGTAACATGAATGAAGCACAAGCTGGAATCAAGATTTCTGGGAGAAATATCAATAACTTCAGATATGCAGATGACACCACACTTATGGCAGAAAGCAAAGAACTAAAGAGCATCTTGATGAAAGTGAAAGAGGAGCATGAAAAAGCTGGCTTAAAACTCAACATTCAGAAAACTAAGATCATGGCATCTGGTCCCATCACTTCATGGCAAATAAACAGGGAAACAATGGAAACAGTGAGAGACTATTTTCTTGGGCTCCAAAATCACTGCAGATGGTGACTGCACCCATGAAATTCAAAGACATTTGATCCTTGGAAGAAAAGTTATGACCAACCTAGACAGAATATTAAAATGCAGAGACATTACTTTGCCAACAAAGGTCCATCTAGTCAAAGTTACGGTTTTTCCAGCAGTCGTGTATGGATGTGAGAGTTGGACTACAAAGAAAGCTGAGCACAAAAGAATTTATGCTTTTGAACTATGGTGTTGGAGAAGACTCTTGAAAGTCCCTTGGACATCAAGGAGATCCAACCAGTCCATTCTAAAGGAGATCAGTCCTGGGTGTTCATTGGAGGGACTGATGTTGAAGCTGAAACTCCAATACTTTGGCCACCTGATGTGAAGAACTGACTTATTGGAAAAGACCCTCATGCTGGGAAAGATTGAAGGCAGAAAGAGAAGGGGATGACAGAAGATGACATGGTTGGATGGCATCACCAACTCAATGGACGTGAGTTTGGGTAAGCTCCAGGAGTTGATGTTGGACAGGGAAGCCTGGCGTGCTGCTGTCCATGGGGTCGCAAAGAGTCGGATACAACTGAGTGGCTGAATTGAACTGAACTGAACCCAAGTTGTGAGTTCATCTTTCAGTGTCATATCTGTTTGCCTTTTTGTATTGTTCATGGGTTTCTCAAGGCAATAATACAGAAGTGGCTTGCCACTCCCTTCTCCAGTTTTGTCAGAACACACCACAATGACCTGTCTGTCTTGTGTGGCCCTATACATCATGGCTCATAGTTTCATTGAATTAGATAAGGCTGTGATCCATGTGATCAGTTTGGTTGATTTTCTGTGATTGTGGTTTTCATTCTGTCTGCCCTCTGATGGACAAGGATAAGAGGATTGTGAAAGCTTCCTGATGGGAGGGACTGGCTGTGGGGGAGTCTGAGAATTGCTCTGATGGGCAGGACCATGCTCAGTAAATATTTAATCCAGTTTTCTGTGGTTGGGTGGGTCTGCTTTCCCTCCCTGTAGTTTGGCCTCGGGCCAAACTATGGTAGGGGTAATGGCAGTGATGGAAACCTCCTTCAAAAGGACTTATGCCAGGTAACCAAATCTCCCAGAACTGTTATATTCAGTGCCCCTGAGATTCAGGATAATAATCACTTAATAAGGTGGGCTGATATAGTTCATAGACATATAGTTAAATTTTTTGCAAGGTTCTTCTGCAAAAAGAAGTAATTTACTGATCATCTCTGGATATCAAGACCTGTTGCCTTTGTTGCAAGGAGGAAGCCAATTCTGAATCCATGGGAAACTATTTCTTTGATTTGCTTTTCCTTGCTTTTATTTTTATAATCATACTCAATGGCTCGCTGGAGGACCCTGCCCCTCTGCTTGACTGTAAACTAAAGTATATTTGTTCAGCTCCTGGAGAGATAGTTTGTCCCTGCTCAACTGTGAATGGAAGAGATTAACACACCCCTTCCAAAGACAGGCCATTCCCAGGAGATGTTTTGCAAGACTGAAGACCCCTTTCACTTTACTTCCCACTACCTCTCCCTCTCTATCCTGCCTTTTGACTTTAGTACCTCATTGCTTTTTTCTCTCTGATCTATAAAACAACCTGGCATCAGACCCCAATAAGATGATTATTTTGCTGTGCTAGTGTGCCATCTTCTCAGTCAGCTGCTTTCCGAATAAAGTCTCTTCCTGGCCTCAACACCTCATCACTCAGATTCACTGGCCTATTGTGCAGAGCAAGTGTGGACTCAGTAACACCCTGTTTGTAAAATTGAGGAAAATCATAGTTACTACTTCATAGGCTTATTTTGAGAATCGGTATGTAAGTTGTATGTGAAGTGCTTGCTGTGGTATATAGGAAGTATGCAAAAATACAAATAATATAATAATTGATGTTCAATTACCTGTGCCTGGAAAGGTTTAAGCACACTATAAGGAAGAAAGATACTGATTTCAGACACTGCTTCCACTAACCTCAACTTCAAACACCAAGCAGCTTCCTGGGACAAGATGCTCCACCAGGAAGGAGGCCTAGATGCTCAGAATTAATAGAAAAGAATTGGAAGTCAAAACCAAAACAAGGCCCCAGGCTACCTGACTGACCTTTGATTTTCTTAGTTTCTACTCATCTCAATTTTCCTAGCTACATAACATACTTCATAGGGCTAGAGAAGCAATGTAACCAAAATATTTGAAGACATATCATATTCCTTCATTCTTAGAACACAGCACTAGTTTAATACCAGATCAGATCAGATCAGTTGCTCAGTCGTGTTCAACTCTTTGCCACCCCATGAATCGCAGCACGCCAGACCTCCCTGTCCATCACCAACTCCCGGAGTTCACTCAGACTCACGCCCATTGAGTCAGTGATGCCATCCAGCCATCTCATCCTCTGTCGTCCCCTTCTCCTCCTGCCCCCAATCCCTCCCAGCATCAGAGTCTTTTCCAATGAGTAAACTCTTCACATGAGGAGGCCAAAGTATTGGAGTTTCAGCTTTAGCATCATTCCTTCCAAAGAAATCCCAGGGCTGATCTCCTTCAGAATGGACTGGTTGGATCTCCTTGCAGTCCAAGGGACTCTCAAGAGTCTTCTCCAACACCACAGTTCAAAAGCATCAATTCTTCGGCGCTCAGCCTTCTTCACAGTCCAACTCTCACATCCATACATGACCACTGGAAAAACCATATCCTTGACTAGATGAACCTTTGTTGGCAAAGTAATGTCTCTGCTTTTGAATATGCATCTAGGTTGGTCATAACTTTCCTTCCAAGGAGTAAGCGTCTTTTAATTTCATGGCTGCAGTCACCATCTGTAGTGATTTTGGAGCCCAGAAAAATAAAGTCTGAAACTGTTTCCACTGTTTCCCCATCTATTTCCCATGAAGTGATGGGACCGGATGCCATGATCTTTGTTTTCTGAATGTTGAGCTTTAAGCCAACTTTTTCACTCTCCACTTTCCCTTTCATCAAGAGGCTTTTTAGTTCCTCTTCACTTTCTGCCATAAGGGTGGTGTCATCTGCATATCTGAGGTTATTGATATTTCTCCCAGCAATCTTGATTCCAGCTTGTGTTTCTTCCAGTCCAACGTTTCTCATGATGTACTCTGCATATAAGTTAAATAAACAGGGTGACAATGTACAGCCTTGACGAACTCCTTTTCCTATTTGGAACCAGTCTGTTGTTCCATGTCCAGTTCTAACTGTTGCTTCCTGACCTGCATACAAATTTCTCAAGAGGCAGATCAGGTGTTCTGGTATTCCCATCTCTTGAAGAATTTCCCACAGTTTATTGTGATCCACACAGTCAAAGGCTTTGGCATAGTCAATAAAGCAGAAATAGATGTTTTTCTGGAACTCTCTTGCTTTTTTACTAATTATTAAATTTTTGGGGGGGAAAATATTTTATACATTTGATATAGTTATTAATTAAAGGATAAATTAATTTCAGAAACATAAGAAATTAAGAAATCAAGTATGTTTTTCTGAATCAAGGAAATAAACACAGTAAATTCTAAATTAGTTTTCATACTCTGAGATCCATCCTTCTCACCAGTTCTCGTTCACTCTATTACAATTTGTTATAGAATTTATATAGGTTTCTAAAGAAATAAACTGTGCATGATGATTGGCCAAGCATGATGTCTAGAAAGATGGGATAAGGCTTGGATCAGAAGCTCAGTGAAGGAGGTGAGAAAACAAAAACTCAGAACCAGGTGTAGTTTGGATTTCCAAAATCCATACATGTGTACACTCAAGCGACATGAGTACCAAGAATGGGATTTTGGGGTTACTACTGATAAAATAAAATTCATATTTTATGGCAAGACTTAAAAAATTGACACAAGTTTTTCTTTGCCCATCTGGGCCTCCTCCCTTCCCTTTAGTGTGTGTGTTGTTCATCTCCATTAATCAAACCACCTTAGGAGACATCCTTCCTTCTCAGTCTTGTAAGGAACCACAGTAACCCATGACCAGCTGCTCACTTTCTGGATTGTGTAATCTGTCAAAAATACGTCATTGGGAGAACAAGATGGCAGAGGAGTAGGTGGACATGGAGTACATCTCTCTCTGCAGATACATCAAGAATACACCTTCAGACACAGAAGTGCATGCAGAATACCAGCTGAGAGCGGACAGGAGTACCTGACCAGTGGAAAAAATATATCAGCTCAGTTCAGTCGCTCAGTCATGTCTGACCCCATGGACTGCAGTACGTCAGGCCTCCTTGTCCATCACCAACTCCTGGGGTTTACTCAAACTCATGTCCATTGAGTTGGTGATGCCATCCACCCATATCATCCTTTGTCGTCCCCTTCTGCTCCTGCCTTCAATCTTTCCCAGCATCAGGGGCTTTTCAAATGAGTCAGTTCTTCACACCAGGTGGGCAAAGTATTAGAACCATGCAAAACTCGGTAGGACAAAGGAAACAGGAGTGTTAGTAGGACTGGACCTGCCCTCAGCGGGTAGGGGAACCGATGCAGCCATCTGATCCCCACAGTGAGGCAACTGTCTGAGTCAGAGGAGAAACATTTAAGGCTGAGAGTGAAACAGCTAATCTGTGGCAGCCTAAATGAAATGAGAATCAGACAGTCCTTGCCACAGCCATACATTTGCCAAGTAGGAACACGGGTCTCCCAGAAGGGGCAGAGGCTGGGAGGTGGAGTTTAAGGATTGTGGAGCAATCCCAGTGCGAGGGCTGCTATTGACTGCAGAGGGACGGATGTGAGGGAGGAGATTGTGGTGAGAAATGCCTCTAGAGGAAAGCCAGGCAGCATGGAAACAAGGTGATACTGCTGAGTCATGCATAGAGGGTGGAGCCATCACCATGACCTCTCTCTCTCTCCACAGGCCAGCATCGGCAGCTGAACAATAGAGAGGCTGGTCCATCAACCGCCTGTGCACCGAACTACAGAGTAGGACCACACCAAGGGTGCTCTTTAAATGCCTGATGCGTGGATCTACAGAGTAGGATGCCAGCCAGGGGGCCCCCTCTGTGTACCTGGCACCGAACAATAGAGAAGGACCCCAGGCAAGGGATCCTTCTAAGTGCCTGAAGGGGTGAAGCTACGGAGAAAGACTGGCCAAAGAGGCCTTCTGATCACCAGCTACAAAGAGGCTCTGAAAAAGACTCTGATAGGGCAATAACTCCTGCCATGGAAACAGTCCATGTCCCTGAACACTTGGCACCGCCAGGGTCCCCGCAAGCCAAGCAGCTGCACCACCTTCATGCTCAGCTCTCACTGGGGCAGAGCTGCCACAGGCAGAAAAAAATAAATAAATAAAAATAACGTCTTGTGTTTATGCACACAGGGTCACTTCTGTCCTGTCCGACTCTTTGTGACCCTGTAGACTGTAGCCTGCCAGGCTTCTCTGTCAGAGAAGGGGTTCTCCAGGCAAGAATACTGGAGTGTATTGGCCAATACTGATTGCCATACCCTTCTAAAGCACTATATTTCCTACTACCCTAGCCACCAATCCCCTTGAGTACCTGGTGCTGCCAGAACCCCTGTGACCCAAGCAGCTGCACCACTTCCACACCTGGCCCTCACTGGGGCAGACCCAAGCCCTCCAGGGCAGCCTCAGGAGCTCAACCCCAGTGGATGACCCACAGGTAGAGGTGGAAATAAAACCACAATTGAAACCCAGGGGCAGGGCGGCTAAGGAAGAAGACCCAAAACCTTCCCACCAGCTGTACAAACTGCAGAGTAAATCCACATGATCAACTAAGCAGGCTCTGTGTCTATGGAATATATAAAAGGCCATTGAGAACTCCCACAAAAGAAAACGCACTAGCTCTGATAGCTGTGGATATCGGAGGCAAGACCACATAGGAGTAGAACTAGATTAGAATCTGAGCAACCCTCACAGCAGGTTCAAAGATCAGTACAGTGTTGAAGGGCATCCTGCAGAGATAAGTTGGACTGTGATTCCCATAGCGGGAAAGGACTCTGACAGCAATGAGTCAAGAAAAACATGTATTATTCTTATTTTTGGACTTGTTCTGTAGATTCTTTTGGATTTTTTTCTTTTCCTTTTTTCCTTCCTCTGTTGTAGTTGTCGATTTTATTGGCACTAAGAAATCCAATTAAGCTTTTGAGCTTCTTTTTTTTTTTCTTCTTCTTCAGTCACATTTTTTATTGTCGTCATAAACCTCTGCCTCTACATTGGGTTTTTGCAGTTCTGTGGAGTTTCCCTTTTCTTTTCTTCTCTCTATTTTTTTAATTTGAATTTTTAATGTTTTAAACCTATTATTATTTTTCTACATTTACTCCTTCATTTGCTTTCCCTACTGTTCTTTTCCCCTTGCAGTTAATCTTTTATATATATATATATATATATATATATATATATATATATATGCTTTATCTACCTCTATTTAACTTTGCATATCTATTCTTTCTTTTCTTTCTCTTCCTTCTTCTCAACATGTGTTAGTTTTATTTTCATTGCTTTATTCCCCAATTGGCACCTTGCTTTAGTTTAGTTTCCTAGTTTGTGCTTTAATTAGTTCGAGTCTGATAGATGTAATTTTTGGCTTCCTTTGCTCACCAGGTTAATCTACTGTATATAATTTTTGTTGGACTGTTTTGATTTTGCTTTTGGGTGTATATGTATATGTGTATATTCAGTCATACTTACTATTGTTGTTACAAACTTCTGTCTCTACATTGGCCTTTTGCAGTTCCATGGAGTTTTCCTTTTTTTCCCCTTTTTTCTTTCTTCTTCCGTTTTTTTCTCTTTTCTCTTTTTTATAATTTTAATTTTTAATTTTTTGAATCTATTTATTTTTTCTACATTTATTCCTTTGTTTGCCTTTCGTACTGTTCTTTGACCCTTGCAGTTAAACTTTAATGTATATAAATCTTCTTCATCTACCTCTATTTAACTTTGCATATCTATTTTTTCTTTATTTTCTTTCTTTCCTTTCCTCTCAACATATCTGTTAGTTTTGTTTTCATTGTTTTACTCCCCACTTGGCACCTTCCTTTAGCTTTGTTTTCCAGTTTGTACTTAAGTTAGTTTTGTTCTTAACTGGTAAATATAATTTTTTAATTTCCTTTGTTCACTGGATCAATCTACTGTACTTTTGTTGGATTGTTTTCACTTTGCTCACGGACGTATAGGTGTATGTGTATATTCCATTATTTTTATTATTATTTGCTGGATTTTATAACTGTCATTTGGTTCCTCTTTTTTGGATATTTGTTTTACTCTCCCTTAATGCCATAACAAACCACTTGTGGAATACTTGATCCTAGCAAGAGATCAAACCCTGAGTCTTTGGAGTGAGATCACTGACTCCAAGACCCTAGACTACCAGAGAACTAATCATAGGGTGTTTCAAATAGTGAGAACTCACACAAAGGAAACCACTTGAATACAAGACCCAGCATCACCCAACCAACAGTGACACCCTGTGCAGGATGCCACATCTAAACAACAAACAAAAGAAAAATACAAACCCAATCATCAGCAGACAGGATGACCACCTCACTCAGCCTTGCCCATCAGAGGAAAAACAAACAAACAGAACCTCAGCAAAAATCTGACCCTATATGAACCTCACAAAACCACTGGACCAACCCTAGGAAAGAAGAAACCAAAAGAAAGAAAGAATTCAAGGAGAGAATTAAACTTTGCTTGAAGCCCGGGAAAAGGAGACCAAAAACACAATAACTTAAAAAAGAAAAAGAAAGGCAGAGAAATACTACACAAATGAAGGAACATACTAGAAACACAGAAATCCAAATAAATGTAGAGCAAATAGGCAAACTACCTGACAAAGAATTCAGAATAATGATAGTAAAGATGATCAAAAAACTTGAAAACAAAATGAAGAAAATGCAAGAATCAATTAACAAAGACCTAGAAGAATTAAAGAATAAGCCTTCAGAGACAAACAACACAATTACTGAAATTAAAAATAGTCTAGAAGAAATAAATAGCTAAATATCTGAAGCAGAAGAGTGAATCAGTGAGCTGGAAAATAAAATGGTGGAAATAACTTCTGAAGAGCAGAGTAAAGTAAAAAGAATGAAGAGAGCTGAGGATAGTCTCAGAGACCTCTGGGGTCATATCAAACACAACAACATTTGAATTATAGGGGTCCCAGAAGAAGACAAGAAAAAGAAAGGTTATGAGAAAATTTTGAAGAGATTATAGTTGAAAATTTCCCCAACATGGAAAAGGAAATAGCCAAACAAGTCCAAGAGGCACACAGAGTCCCATACAGGATAAACCCAAGGAGAAATACACCAAGACACATACTAATCAATCAAACAAAGACTAAACACAAAGAAAGAATATTAACAGCAGCAAGGGAGAAGCAACAAGTAACATACAAGGGAAACCCCATATGCTTAACAGCTGATCTTTCAGCAGAAACTCTGCAGGCCAGAAGGGAATAGCAGGATATTTAAAGTACTGAAAGGGAAAAATCTACAACCAAGATTACTGTACCCAGAAAGGATCTCATTCAGAATTGATGAAGAAATAAAAAGCTTTTCATACAAGCAAAAGTTAAGAGAATTTAGTACCACCAAACCAGCTTTACAACAAATGTTAAAGGGACTTATATAGTCAACAAATGCAACAGAAAAAAAAAAATCTACAAAATCAACCTCAAACAATTAGAAAATTGCAATAGGAACATATATATCAGTAATTACTTTAAATGTAAATGGATTAAATGCTCCAACCAAAAGACACAGAGTGGCTGAAAACAAAAACAAGACCCATATATATGCTGTCTGCAAGAAACTCACTTCAGACCTAAAGACACATATAGACTGAAAGTGAGAGGATGGAGAAATATATTCCATGCAAATGGGAAGCAAAAGAAAGTTGGAGTAGTAATCTTCATATCACACAAAATAGACCTTAAAATAAAGAAGATTACAATAGATAAGGAAGGGCACTACATAATGATAAAGGAATCAATCCAAGAGGAAGACATAACAATTGTAAATATTTATACACCCAACATAGAAGCACCTCAATACATAAGACAAACACTAACAGACATAAAAGGAGAAATTGACAGTAACACAATCATAGTAGGAGACTTTAACACCCCACTCACACCAATGGACAGATCATCAATACAGAAAATAAATAAGGAAACATAAGTCTTAAATGATACATTAAATGAGATGGATCTCATTGATGTCTTCAGAATATTCCTTCCAAATGCAGAAGAATACACCTTCTTCTCAAGTGAACATGGAACATTCTCCAGGATAGACCACATCTTAGGTCATAACTCAGACCTCAGTAAATTTAAGAAAATTGTAATTTTATCAAGCATCTTCTCTGACTACAATGCTGTGAGACTAGATATAAATTACAAGGAAAAAAAAACTGTAAGAAACACAAACACATGGAGATTAAACAACACGTTTCTAAATTCAACAAGTTATTGAAGAAATCAAAAGGAAAATAAAAAAAAAATTCTAGAAACAAATGACAATGAAAACACGACAACTCAAAACCTGTGTGATGCAGCAAAAGCAGTTCTAAGAGGGAAGTTTATAGCAATACAATCCTACCTCAAGAAACAGTAAATTTAAGAAAATTGTAATTTTATCAAGCATCTTCTCTGACTACAATGCTGTGAGACTAGATATAAATTACAAGGAAAAAAAAAACTGTAAGAAACACAAACACATGGAGATTAAACAACACGTTTCTAAATTCAACAAGTTATTGAAGAAATCAAAAGGAAAATAAAAAAAAAATTCTAGAAACAAATGACAATGAAAACACGACAACTCAAAACCTGTGTGATGCAGCAAAAGCAGTTCTAAGAGGGAAGTTTATAGCAATACAATCCTACCTCAAGAAACAAGAAAAACATCAAATAGACAAGCTAACTTTACACCTAAAGCAACTGGAAAAAGAAGGAAAAAACTCCAAAATTAGTAGAAGAAAAGAAATCATATAGATCCGAGCAGAAATAAATGAAATAGAAATGAAAGAAACAATAGTAAAGATTAATAAAACTAAAAGCTGGTTCTTTGAGAAGATAAACAAAATTGACAAGCCCTTAGCCAACTCATCATGATAAAAAGAGAAGAATCAAATCAACAAAATTAGAAACAAAAAGGGGGAGGTTACAACAGACAATGAAGAAATACCAAGGGTTATAACAGACTATTATGAACAACTATATGGCAATAAAATAGATAACCTGGAAGAAATGGACAGATTCTTAGAAAAGTTCAATCCTCCAAGACTGAACTTGGAAGAAATAGAAATTATGAACAGTCCAATTACAAGCACTGAAATCGAAGCTGTGATCAAAAATCTCCCAAAAAACAAAATTCCAGGACCAGATGGCTTCAGAGGAGAATTCTATAAAACATTTAGAGAAGATCTAATTTCTATCCTTCTAAAATTCTTTCAAAAATTTGCAGAGGAAGGAACACTTCCAAACTCATTCTACAAGGTCACCATCACCCTGACACCAAAACCAGACAAAGATAAAACACACAAAAAAGAAAACTACAGGCCAATATCACTGATGAACATAGATGCAAAAATCTGCAACAAAATTTTAGCTAACAATTCAGCAACACATCAAAAAGCTCACATACCATGATCAAGTTGGGTTTATTCCAGGGATGCAAGGATTCTTCAATATACAGAAATCAATCAATATGATATACCATATTAAAAAATTGAAAGATAAAAACCTTATGATCATCTCAATAGATGCAGAAAAAGTATTTGACAAAATTCAGCACCCATTTATGATTACAACTCTTCAAAAAATGGGCATAGAAGGAACATACCTCAACAAAGTAAAGGCCATATATGACAAGCCTACAGCAAACATTATTCTCAATGGTGAAAAACTGAAAGCATTCCACCTAAGATCAGGAACAAGACAAGGGTGTCCATTTCACCACTATTATTCATTTTAGTTCTGGAAGTCCTAGCTACAGCAATCAGAAAAGAAAAAGAAATAAAATGCATCTAGATCAGAAAAGAAGAAGCAGAGTTCTCACTGTTTGCAGATGACATGATACTGTTCATAGAAAACCCTAAAGGTAGTATCAGAAAATTCCTAGAACTAATCAGTGAATTTAGCAAAGTTGCAGAATACAAAATCAATACACTGAAATTATTTGCATTTTTATATACTAACAATGAAAAATCAGAAAGAGCAATTAAGGAATCAATCCCATTTACCATTTCAACAAACAGAATTAAATATCTAGGAATAAACTTACCTAAGGAGACAAAAGACCTCTACACAGAAAATTATAAGGCACTAATGAAATAAATCAAAAATGGCATAAACAGATGGAGAAATATTCCATGTTCCTGAGTAGGAAGAATGACTATACTGCCAAATGCAATCTACAGATTTAATGAAATCCATATCAAATTACCAATGACATTTTTCACACTACTAGAACAAAAAATTTCAAAATTCATATAGAAACACAAAAGACCCAGAATAGCCAAAGCAGTCTTGAGAAAGAAGAAGAGAGCTGGAGGAATCAAGCTTCCTGACTTCAGGTTATACTACAGAACTACAGTCATCAATACAGTATGGTACTGATACAAAAACAGAAATATAGACCAATGGAACAAGATAGAAAGCCCAGAAATAAACCCATAAACCTATGGCTACCTTATTTTTGAAAAAGGAAGCAAGAATATGCAATGGGGCAAAGACAGCCTCTTCAGTAAATGGGGCTGGGAAAACTGGAAAGCTACATGTAAAAGAATGAAATAAGAACACTTCCTAACAGCATAAACAAAGTTAAACTCAAAATGGATTAAAGACCTAAATGTAAGACCAGAAAGTATAAAACTCTTAGAGAAAAACATAGTCGGAAAACTCTGTGACATAAATCAAAGCAAGATCCTTTATGACCCACCTCCTAGAACAATGGAAATAAAAACAAAAGTAAACAAGTAGTACCTGATTAAACTTAAAAGCTTTTTCACTGCAAAGGAAAATATAAACAAAGGTGAAAAGACAACCCTCAAAATGGGAGAAAATAATAGCAAATGAAAAAACTGACAAAGGATTAATTTACAAAATATATAAGCAGCTCATACAACTCAATGCCAGAGAAACAAATAACCCAATCAAAAAATGAGGAAAAGATCTATATAGACATTTCTCCAAAGAAGACATGCAGATAGCTAACAAACACTTGCAAAGATACTCAACAACACTCATTATTAGAGAAATACAAATCAAAACTACAATGAAATATCACCTCACACCGGTCAGAATGGCCACATCACTATGCTAACAGTGACTAACACACACACACACACACACACACACACACACACATACAAAGAGTTTGACAATAAAGGTCCTTATAGTCAAAGCAATGGTTTTTCCAATAGTCATGCACAGGTGTGAGAGTTGGACCATAAACAAGGCTGAGCACCAAAGAATTAATGCTTTTGAACTGTGGTGCTGGAGAAGACTCTAAGACCCATGGACAGCAAGGAGATCAAACCAGTCAACCTTAATAGAAATCAACCCTGAATATTCATTGGAAGGACTGATGCTGAAGCTGAAGCTCCCATACTTTGGTCACCTGATCGGAAGAGCTAACTCATTGGAAAAGACCCTGATGCTGGGAAAGATCAAGGGCAAGAGGAGAAGGGGGCGATGGAAGATGAGATTCTTGGATGGCATCATTGATTCAATAGACTTGAGTTTGAGCAAACTCTTGGAAAAAATGAAGTACAGGGAAGTCTGGCATGCTGCAGTTTATGAGATTGCAAAGATTCAGACACAGCTTAGCAACTGAAGAGCAACAAATATTTAAGCCAAAGGGCTCAAATATTATTTTACGCACCCATTCTCTAATCACAATGCATAAAGTATGGGTAACAGTCAAGAGAATAGTAAGGGTGGCAATGTAATGAGCTGGCTCATAGAATAATGAGTTTTGGAGTAAGGTCAGAGGACTAGGAAGAATAATTATGACTAGTTACTTTAGCATTGGTATTGTGGTCAGGTTTAGACTTGGGCTTTTAGGAATTTCAGAATTACAATTTGGAAAGGAGCTGGCACCCAGGTATAAGACCAGCCAAATCTCTGTACCTGAAGAACACAGATTCAGCTGTCTTAGGGAGAAGAGGGTCACTTAGATAGGGGGTATCATAGGCATAACCACCAAGGAACAGGATAATGATTTCTTTGGGAGGATGAACTTAGCTCCTTTCCCTTCCAGTGGTCATTTCTTTGCTTTGCCCTTATATTGGAATGTCTACCTCATCTATAAGCATCTCAATAGCTGTCTCTTCCCTGTACATATCACTGAAATAACTATACTATGAATATTTTTAATTTAAATCTGGCCTCTGCAGGCCATCAGGAAATCTGGATGGATCTCTAAGGAGATCTAGACAACCCCTGACCTTGAGGAAAAAGGAAAACTTTGCTCTCAGTTTAGAGAGTCCTTCTATCCCTCTGATAAGTCTTCATGACTTCTTTATTTCAGATATTTTCCTTGCATTATGCAAACGGCTCAGAGGAGCACAACAGCACTTTAACATCAATCTCATTAATACTCAGAACAATGTTATAAAATTCCCATTGCAAAATAAAGGTAGAACAAAAAAAGTATCAATTAATATAAAGATGTCTTGTGTCCCTTTATCATTAGCCTTAAAAATGTTGTTCTAGTCATGCTGCTGCTACTGCTGCTAAGTTGCTTCAGTCGTGTCCGACTCTGTGTGACCCCATGGACAGCAGCCCACCAGGCTCCCCCATCCCTGGGATTCTCCAGGCAAGAACACCGGAGTGGGTCTCCATTTCCTTCTCCAATGCATGAAAGTGAAAAGTGAAAGTGAAGTCGTTCAGTCGTGTCGGACTCTAGTGACCCCATGGACTGCAGCCTACCAGGCTCCTCTGTCCATGGGATTTGCTAGGAAAAAGTACTGGAGTGGGGTGCCATTGCCTTCTTCATGTTCTAGTCATAATATTTCACAATAATACATTTAATAAATTAAAAAAACATTTAAAACCTAAAAATAAAATTATGCTCTCATAATGATATATTTTATGAGCATGTGTGAGAAAAACAGTATATGAAAATACAGTGTCACATATGCCATAGTAGCAGTATGTGTGGGAGTATTCAGGAAATTCAGAAGAGAATAAACTCAACTCAGGCAGAGAATCAAGAAAGGTTGCACAAGGCAGGTGATCTGATCTAGGATCACTGTCTTGAAAACTGACTAGAAATTATCCATGATAAGATTCTAGGCAGAAGAAACAATATAAGAAAAGTCAAAAGAATATGTAGAAATGTGTGTCTGTGTGTGTGGTAGATGAAGAGGTGTGTGAGAATTCCACTATCCCCCTTGCTTCTGAAGTCAGTGCAATCAGTTATATATACTACCTGATAAATTAGTATAAATTTCACATTTTTTCTGTACAGTGGTCTTGCACTTTAAGCCTAACTTCCAGCTATAGAACCAAGTTTTTGTTCTTCAATAAAGGAATCTCAACTACCCATGTCACAGGGATGCCATATATTTAGTGGGAAAACTTAAAATAGACCTTAGAGAATCACCTCCTATGCATGCAAGCAGGCCTGTTCTTAGCCTTGGCAATAATGCCAGCTACCAAGATGGTACACAGCTAGGAGGCTATTTTTTGCTGCAGTGAGAACATCCAGTATTTACCAACCATGTGGTTCCTCCCCTATCCTGGCCAGGCTCCAGGTTATTTCCATCTGTGAGACTTACTACTTGTGATATAATTGGGTCATACCACACCATGTATGATACTTCTGGGGATCAAGCCAATTTCTTTCTATCCCCAACCCATTCACTGCTCAGTGGGTCAGTAAGCCTTACGGTAAGTGACAAGAAGTGCAGCCAAGCAACAGCGAGGTGAGGGGCACTGTGGCAAACCTGAATTTCAACTTCCAGGTGTCCATGGCCTCCAGACCTATAGGCTAATCCTGCTTGGCAACATTTTTTGTCTTTATTTTTCATCAAATAATATCACCCTCTAAGTTGTGCAAGGAAACAGTTACAAATTGTGTTAGTAATGGTGCAAGACAGAATGCGGTTCCAGACATGAAAACTCTAAATTCTAGCCCTCATGGTGTGAGGATTGACTGTCACTTTGGAGAATCCAATAATCTCTGCCCTTGTGCTTCTTCATCAAGCAAATAAGGATTCTCATTGCAAGGAATACCTAGCTATGAGAGAGATAAAAATATTTTCAAAACTTTAAAACATTAAATAATATTGAATTAAGCCAGGTAGTTGTTCATCCAGAACATTAGTTAACACCACTGAGAGCAAGTAGGCCTATTTCCAAGGCAAGTAGGTCAAATGCAGTTATCACACTTTTCTATCCATGTACTATATGCTGCCTAATTTAGAAGGACGTCTGGGATCAGAGAAGTTAAGTTCACGCCACTGAATATTAAATATTCATGAGAGCCTATCATGCACAATGTGCTGTACTATATTTTTTAATTTTAGTGATATGTTCAAGGTCAGAGAGCTGGTTAGTGTAAGGCTACATTAGCCGACCTTACTCCCAACTGCGTTATCTATCATTCCATTCCATCACATGTTCTGGAATCAGTTGTTTTCAATTGGGCAAAGAGAAGAATTTATGTGCTGTAGGTTCACAACTGTTTCACTGAGGTTCTATCTACATAAAGCACTTAGATTTTTTCCAGAAATATTTAATTGGGTTTTGCTTAATTTATGAAAGAAAATATATATTAGTGACACCAGGACTTTTATGAAGAGAAAAAAAAAAAAAAAGAATATCTTGGAAAGACAAGTAAATTCCTAAGTAAAAGCAGTAGGAGCAAAGAGTATGAGATTCCAACACAATCAACACATAAATAATTCTATAATTATTTGCAGTTTTAAGGTTCACTGGCTGTGATTCTTAAGAAAAGGAAGTCAGATCAGCAACGTGAACTAAATGATCACCTGCCACTCTAGTCTTAATCATTGCTGCCAATTGCTGGATATTCTCTCTGGGCTATATCCACTCAACTGTGGCCCTGACCACATGGACATGAAATAAAGAAAGGAAAAGAAATTTGGCTCTTATCACAGAGTATGTCATGCTGATTTATTAACTTCAAATATAGCTTAATCTGCATAAAAATGGAGCCTTACAAACTCACTGGGATTAATAACTCTAGTTCAAGCTCTAATTCCTTCTGGTAGTCTTACTTAAATGTGCTTTTTGTGACTCAGATGGTAAAGAACCTGCCTGCATTGCAGGTTTGATCACTAGAGATGCAGGTTAGATCCCAGGGTCAGGAAGATCCCATGGAGAAGGAAATGGCAATCCATTCCAGTATTCTTGCCTAGAGAATTCCAAGGACAGAGGAGCCTGGTGGGTTTAGTTCATGGGGTCACTGCAGTCCTTAGGGTGTCTATAGTCCATGGGGTTGCAAACAGTCCAACAGGACTGAGTGACTACACTTTCACTTTTCACTTTCAGTCTCATTTAAACAAGTCATTCATCACTGTGACCTCTTTTGATAATCATCTTTCTGTAATACTGAATTTTATGTTAATTCTGTTATAATTTAGCCAATTTTTATTTGCAAAATAATTACTAATGTATTAGCTCTGCTCTCCTGCCCAAGATGGGTCCTTACCAACATTCTCCTGAAGGCCCACACAATTGAAGATAGTCTATTCCATTATCTGCTAAAATGTATTGTTCAAGAATCAATGTATTTGAGTAGGACAGAGCATAAGGAAAAGGAGACATTATCACAGACACTTAACCTGGATTGTGAGGTAGACCACTCATTTTGAGCCAATCAAGACATAAAATATGGCTCAATGACAAAAATTCAGGTCAGTTGGTACACATTAGTTGATTTCTATTTGTGCTAGGATCTGGCAAGTTCACTTATGTTATTATTTTTTATTAACCAGAACATGCCTGATTGTGTTGTTGTTGTTCAGTTGCTAAGTCATGTCCAACTCTTTGAGACCCCATGAACTGTACCACATCATATTTCCTTGTCCTTACTACCTCCTGGAATTTGTTCAAACTCATGTCCATCGAGTCAGTGATGCCATCCAATCATCTCATTCTCTGTCACTTCCTTCTCCTCAGTCTTTCCCAGCATCAGGGTATTTTCCAATGCATCGACTCTTCCCATCTGATGATGACTGGAGCTTTAGCCTCACCATTAGTCCTTCCAGTGAATATTCAGGGTAGATTTCCTTTAGCATTGACAACAAACTGGAAACTTCTTAAAGAAGAACATTATGAATTCTAATAAATTCGGTCTAATTCATTACAATGTAACATATTAATGATTCAAGTACCTCTGTAAAGTACACTTAGTGCATAGGGGCAGATGTATAGGAGACAGATGTGTAAGTGTATGTGTGTGTTTGAACATGTATGTACGTGATCACACATAGTTCCATGGACAGTCAGAGAAACAAGAGAGTGGTCTGGCAAAGACCAAGAATATAAGATTAAAACTGTCCTTCTGGGAAAGAATAACACAGGTACAGAGGTGATTTTTCTGTTTCCCATTTCTGATAGATCTCAAAGTGGATTGGCCATTGCTACCTGAAGGCTACCTGAAGAATCTGGATCTGATAAATGAGCTAGTATGTCATAGGTGTCCTGAGCAAACATCCTGATGAGATGATCTCAACATTTGTGTCAAGATAGATTATAAGTAATATTGTTCCACACTTTATTATAGTTCCTCTTTCTTTAGGTAATCTCCTTAGGTAATATACCCATGATTGATAATGAAATTACTATTTTAAAATTTAGACTTTTATTAAAGATTATCTAATTCAACTCCAGATGAGACAGAGTTTCCCATAAGAATAAGTCATTTGCTCACAATTTGCAGATAAAAAGGTGAGCAGTAACAGGGTCCAGGCCAGAATCCATATCTTTTGATTCCTCTCTCACTGCTGTGTGTGTGTGTGTGTGTGTGTGTTTGTGGTGTGTGTGTATGTGTATGTGTATGTGTATGTGTATGTGTATGTGCGTGCTTAGTCACTCAGTCATATCTGATTCTTTGCAACCCCATAGACTGTAGCCCCACAGGCTCCTCTGTCCATGGGGATTCTCCAGGCAAGAATACTGGACTGGGTTGCCATGCCCTCCTTCAGAGGATCTTCCCAACCCAGGAGTCAAACCCACATCTTCTTCACTGCAGGTGGAATTTTACCATCTGAGCCTCCAGGGAAGTCCTGTCTCACTGCAACTTCCAACTTTAATGTCCCCGATACGCTATGTCCAACATTTCTCACTATAAGCATTCATTTGTATCAGATCTCACTCAAGGAGTGAACCAGGTAGGCAGCTCCCTGGGAGCTAGTTTACCTGATACATAAAAGTATTGAGTTGACAAAAAAATTCTGTTTAAGTTTTTTGTAAGATGTAATGGAAAAATCCAAAGGAATTTTTTGGCCAACCTTCTGCCTCACCTTCACTACTTAGATAAAATCATTTTGAAAGGAAACTTAATCACTAACATATCCAGTGTATCCACATCTCTCAGTCTAGCCCATGCATAGACTGGTGTGTGTGCATGTGTGCCATTGCTTCAGTCTTGTCTCTTTGCAGCCCTATGGAATGCAACCTGCCAGGCTCCTCTGTCCATGGGATTCACCAGGCCAGAATACTTGAGTGATTTTGGAGCCCTCCTAAAGGGGATCTTCCCAACTCAGGGATGGAACCTGCACTTCTTACATCTACTTGCATTGACAGGTGGGTTCTTTACTGCACCACCCAGGAAGCTCCATAGAGAAAGTTAATCCTTACAGTGTGTACCCAAAGACAAAAAGAGGAGGTTTTCTATGGGTTAGCAAGATATTGCACACTATGCTGAGATGCCTAAAGGATCAAAAGAAGAGTCTAGTAAAGTTGGGAATTTATTGATTTTCCTAAATAATCATTTAACATATTTTC
This sequence comes from Bubalus bubalis, assembly GCF_019923935.1. Classification (NCBI taxonomy): domain Eukaryota; kingdom Metazoa; phylum Chordata; class Mammalia; order Artiodactyla; family Bovidae; genus Bubalus; species Bubalus bubalis. The sequence continues at coordinate 48,643,006 of NC_059178.1, read as the reverse complement.
TTTCTTCTAATATCTCATTAATATCACTTCCACACTACAATCTCAGCTCTTGAATATTTCACTGTGGAAAAACAAACAAACAAACAAACAAACAAACAAAAAGCCAAGCAATGAGAAAAGAACTTCCACGTGTACCCACCTTGAAATTACACGTCTGAAATTACACCTGTGCCCATGCATAGCTAGTAATAATGATTACAAATTATATAGATTATGAATAGTAGACTAAAGACTATTTTCCTTGAGGAAACAGTGAGCAAACTGCCTGTGTTTCTTATCTTAGGTGAAGTCAGATGCTCAGGGACGAGGCTCCTGAAATCATTCCTCTCTTTACTATATCAATAATATTTACCTCTCTACTGGATGGTCTCCACCAATAATTCAACATGCTCAATAAGACACCATTTTATAAAACCTTCTCCTAACCCTATATCTCTCTTTTAATGCCTGAATTATCTTCTCTCTTTTCGTAAAACTCATTGGAAGGAATGTCTATACTTTATTTCCTCTTCTTGATGTTCTCTTGAACCATCCTTAGTCTGATTTTTGTCCCCATCCCTTCATAGAAATAGATCCTGTGAACCTCTCCAATGATCTTCATGTTGTTAAATTTCATCTTCAGTTCTCACCTTACATAACCTCTCTGTAGCGTTTGTCACAATACTTCATTTCTTTGTTGAAGCACTTAGTACCTAAGACATCACTCTGTCTTGGTTTACTTCATGTTGGCACTGTATTGGCACTCAATTTCCTCTGCTGGTTTCTCCTAATTTTCCCAATCTCTAAATGTGGGAGAACCCCTTAAAGTTTGGCTCTTTGTGGTAAGGAGAGCCAGAACAAAACTTTAAATTATTTTAATGATATATCTGTTGGAAGGGAGATTTTTAACTATTCCCTTTAGTCTACTATTCATAATCTATATAATTTGTAATCACCAATCACAATATGATCACCCAAGTTCAGACCAATATCATCTCATGCTTAACTAGTGCAATAATATATCATTCTTCTGCTCAGTCTTCCACCTCCTGTTCCTCCAGTCCATCCTATGCGGTATTACAAGTGTATCATCCTTTGGTACAATTTTATACTCATCATTCCATACTCAAAGTTGTATTTCCTCTTTCCTATAACACCCAACTATTACTAGCTGTACCCACTCAGTCTACTAATAGAAAAAATTCCCTTCTTTCCATCACCTTTTAATTCCCTTATTAATATCTTCTCAGTATATGCCAAGACCTTGATTCCTGTATATGAACTTTAACTCAAGTTATGTAACAAGTTTTTTGTCCCTTGAGCACTGTGATATCCATAGCTGAAGCCTTTCAGACCCCCTTAAGGGATTAGAGTTTAGGTCCCGGCCAAAAAATAGGTAAAGCACAGAACTTCTAGGTCACATTTCCAAAATGTACTCAGATTCATACTAATTTTATGAGCTGTTAATATTTATAGCTCGTGCATATTCATACACACACACATGCACACAGCATCTATAGCTAAAGGTTAGTCTGGGAAATGTTGGTTTAATCAAAGTTAAATAGTAATCTTTGTCTTTTATATGGGATTGAATATGTCACTTTACAGTGTATTCTCTACTCCTGCATAGCTCAGTTGGTAAAGCATCTGCCTGCAATGCTGGAGACCTGGGTTCAATTCCTGGGTCAGGAAGATCCCTTGGAGAAGGAAATGGGAACCCTCTCCAGTATTCTTGCCTGGAGAATCCCATGGACAGAGGAGCCTGGTGGGCTACAGTTCATGGGATTGTGAGAGGTGGAAACGACTTAGCGCTATTTTTCTTTCTTTATACAATGCCAGCATATTAAGAAGTAGTGAGTATGTGGGAACTCCTAACAAGATAACTATACCTCAGTCTTAACATTGGTGTCTCTGTCACATCACCTTGCATATATATTTACTGTGAGGCCCTAAATGTACTCTCATTTTCTTGGAACTAGATTCCCATCATTGTTCTCATGCTTTCTTCCAAGAACATAAATCCTGATGGCAGCACCAATCATTCTGAGTACATGCTAAGTTCTCCTCAAAGTCCTTATCTATGGAGACTATCTCTGAATATTTATTGTTGGAACCAAGTTTGGTTCCGATTTATCTATCAGATCAAATCAGATTAGATCAGTCGCTCAGTCGTGTCTGACTCTTTGCGACCCCATGAACAGCAGCACGCCAGGCCTCCCTGTCCATCACCAACTCCCGGAGTTCACTCAGACTCACGTCCATCGAGTCAGTGATGCCATCCAGCCATCTCATCCTCTGTCGTCCCCTTCTCCTCCTGCCCCCAATCCCTCCCAGCATCAGGGTCTTTTCCAATGAGTCAACTGTTCGCATAAGGTGGCCAAAGTACTGGAGTTTCAGCTTTAGTATCATTTCTTCGAAAGAAATCCCAGGGCTGATCTCCTTCAGGATGGACTGGTTGGATCTCCTTGTAGTCCAAGGGACTCTCAAGAGTCTTCTCCAACACAACAGCTTTAAAGCATCAATTCTTTGGCGCTCAGCCTTCTTCACAGTCCAACTCTCACATCCATACATGACCACAGGAAAAACCATAGCATTGACTAGATGGACCTTTGTTGGCAAAGTAATGTCTCTGCTTTTGAATATGCTATCTAGGTTGGTCATAACTTTCCTTCCAAGGAGTAAGCGTCTTTTAATTTCATGGCTGCAGTCACCATCTGTAGTGATTTTGGAGCCCAGAAAAATAAAGTCTGACACTGTTTCCCCTGTTTCCCCATCTATTTCCCATGAAGTGGTCGGACAGGATGCCATGATCTTTGTTTTCTGAATGTTGAGCTTTTAGCCAACTTTTTCACTCTCCACTTTCACTTTCATCAAGAAGCTTTTGAGTTCCTCTTCACTTTCTGCCATAAGGGTGGTGTCATCTGCATATCTGAGGTTATTGATATTTCTCCTGGCAATCTTGATTCCAGCTTGTGCTTCTTCCAGTCCAGCGTTTCTCATGATGTACTCTGCATATAAGTTAAAAAAACAGGGTGATAATATACAGCCTTGATGAACTCCTTTTCCTATTTGGAACCAGTCTGTTGTTCCATGTCCAGTTCTAACTGTTGCTTCCTGACTTGCATACAAATTTCTCAAGAGGCAGATCAGGTGGTCTGGTATTCCCATCTCTTTCAGAATTTTCCACAGTTTATTGTGATCCACACAGTCAAAGGCTTTGGCATAGTCAATAAAGCAGAAATAGATGTTTTTCTGGAACTCTCTTGCTTTTTCCATGATCCAGAGGATGTTGGCAATTTGATCTCTGGTTCCTCAGCCTTTCTATAACCAGCTTGAACATCAGGAAGTTCACGGTTCACATATTGCTGAAGCCTTGCTTGGAGAATTTTGAGCATTACTTTACTAGCGTGTGAGATGAGTGCAATTGTGCGGTAATTTGAGCATTCTTTGGCATTGTCTTTCTCTGGGATTGGAATGAAAACTGACCTCTTCCAGTCCTGTGGCCACTGCTGAGTTTTCCAAATTTGCTGGCATATTGAGTGCAGCACTTTCACAGCATCATCTTTCAGGATTTGGAATAGCTCAACCGGAATTCCATCACTTCCACTAGCTTTGCTCATAGTGAAGCTTTCTAAGGCCCACTTGACTTCACATTCCAGGATGTCTGGCTCTAGGTCAGTGGTCACACCATCGTGATTATCTGGGTCATGAAGATCTTTTTTGTACAGTTCTTCTGTGTATTCTTGCCATCTCTTCTTAATATCTTCTGCTTCTGTTAGGTTCATACCATTTCTGTCCTTTATCGAGCTCATCTTTGCATGAAATGTTCCTTTGGTATCTCTGATTTTCTTGAAGAGATCCCTAGTCTTTCCCATTCTGTTGTTTTCCTCTATTTCTTTGCACTGATCGCTGAAGAAGCCTTTCTTATCTCTTCTTGCTATTCTTTGGAACTCTGCATTCAGATGTTTATATCTTTCCTTGTCTCCTTTGCTTTTTGCTTCTCTTCTTTTCACAGCTATTTGTAAGGCCTCCCCAGACAGCCATTTTGCTTTTGTGCATTTCTTTTCTATGGGAATGATCTTGATCCCTGTCTTTTGTACAATGTCACGAACCTCATTCCATAGTTCATCAGGCACTCTATCTATCAGATCTAGGCCCTTAAATCTATTTCTCACTTCCACTGTATAATCATAAGGGATTTGATTTAGGTCATACCTGAATGGTCTCATGGTTTTCCCTACTTTCTTCAATTTAAGTCTGAATTTGGCAATAAGGAGTTCATGGTCTGAGCCACAGTCAGCTCCTGGTCTTGTTTTTGCTGACTGTATAGAGCTTCTCCATCTTTGGCTGCAAAGAATATAATCAATCTGATTTCAGTGTTGACCATCTGGTGATGTCCATGTATAGAGTCTTCTCTTGTGTTGTTGGAAGAGGGTGTTTGTTATGGCCAGTGCATTTTCTTGGCAAAATTCTATCAGTCTTTGCCCTGCTTCATTCCGTATTCCAAGGCCAAATTTGCCTGTTACTCCAGGTGTTTCTTGACTTCCTACTTTTGCATTCCAGTCCCCTACAATGAAAAGGACATCTTTTGGGGGTTTTAGTTCTAAAAGGTCCTGTAGGTCTTCATAGAAACGTTCAACTTCGGCTTCTTCAGTGTTACTGGTTGGGGCATAGACTCAGATTACTGTGATATTGAATGGTTTGCCTTGTAAATGAACAGAGATCATTCTGTCGTTTTTGAAATTGCATCCAAGTACTGCATTTTGGACTCTTTTGTTGACCATGATGTCCACTCCATTTCTTCTGAGGGATTCCTGCCCGTAGTAGTAGATATAATGGTCATCTGAGTTAAATTCACCCATTCCAGTCTATTTCAGTTTGCTGATTCCTAGAATGTCGACATTCACTCTTGCCATCTATTGTTTGACCACTTCCAATTTGCCTTGATTCATGGACCTTACATTCCAGGTTCCTATGCAGTATTGCTCTTTACAGAATCGGACCTTGCTTCTATCACCAGTCACATCCACAGCTGGGTATTGTTTTTGCTTTGGCTCCATCCCTTCATTCTTTCTGGAGTTATTTCTCCACTGATCTCCAGTAGCATATTGGGCACCTACTTACCTGAGGAGTTTCTCTTTCAGTATCCTATCATTTTGCCTTTTCATACTGTTCATGGAGTTCTCAAGGCAAGAATACTGAAGTGGTTTGCTATTCCCTTCTCCAGTGGACCACATTCTGTCAAACCCTTCTCTATTTTGGCCCTTTTGGAAAAATTTTAATTACTCATTTAAATTTAAGTTATTGATTTAAAAAAACTGGGTAAGAGACTGAGCCTTCCTTAACAGACATTTAACCATCTCCATTATTAGAAAATCAGCTTAAATATGCAAAAATATGCAAAAAAAAACACAAAAATTAACAAGTAGGTCTTCATCAAACTGAAAAGCTTGAAAAGCAAATAAAGCAAAGAAAATCATCAACAAAATGAAAAGACAACCTACTGAATAGAAGAATTTTCATATATCTGATAATAAGTTAATATCCAAAATATACAAAGAACTCATGCAATTCAAAAGCAAAAACCAAACAATCTCATTTTAAAATGTGCATAAATCCCATGGACAGATGAACCTGGTGGGCTATAGTCCATGGGGTCACAAAAGACTTGGACACAACTGAGCATCTAAACAGCAGCAACAAACAACAATATCTGAATAGTCATTTTCTAAAGAAGATATATAGATGATGAGAAGGTACAAGAAAAGATGGTATACACTGTTAATCATCAGAGAAATGCAAATCATACCACAATGAGATATCACCTCACACCTGTTAGAATGCAATGGAACCCACTCCAGTACTCTTGCCTTCTTCAGTGTTACTGGTTGGGGCATAGCCTGGTAGGCTGCAGTCCATGGGGTTGCTAAGAGTCAGACACAGCTGACTGACTTCTCTTTCACTTTTCACTTTCATGCATTTAAGAAGGAAATGGCAACCCACTCCAGTATTCTTACCTGGAGAATCCCAGGGATGGGGAAGCCTGGTAGGCTGCCATCTATGGGGTCGCACAGAGTTGGACACGACTGAAGCAACTTAGCAGCAGCAGCAGCTGTTAGAATGGTTAATATCACAAAGATAAGAGATAACAAGCATTGGTTAAGACATAGACAAAAGAGAACTCTTGTGTACTGTTGATGGAAATATAATTTATGCAGTTACTATGGAAACAATATGGAGGTGCCTCAAATAATTAAGACTAAAATACTATACGATCTAGCAACTCCACTTCTGAGTACTTATTTGAAGAAAACAAAAATAAAAACACTAACTTGAAAAGGTATAAGGATATATGCACCCCCATGTTCTTTGCATCATTATTTATAATAGCCAAGATATGGAAACAACATATTAATGGATAAATGAATAAAGAAATTGTGGTCTACATACACAATGGGAGAGAATGCAGCCATAAAAAAGAACAAAGTCTGCACCTGATTAATAAAGGGCAAATAGATTTTTTTTTCCCCCAAATATGTGAGAGTTTATTCATTCATCATCTCAGGTAGATAGAAAAATAATAACTGCCTCCTCTACTTTTGACAAGGAGAGTGTATGAACTGCCAGTTCTCTGGAACAAACAAGCAATTGCACATTATCATCTATATTTTCAACTTGGGGAATCAGTGAGTCCTACAATATAAATTTCATGAACTGTATAGTCCCATCTCTTCTAGACCATATCACTTCATAAACACTCACATTAAAGCATAAACTGGAGATGGAAATGGCAACCCACTCCAGTACTCTTGCCTGGAAAATCCCATGGACAGAGGAGCCTGGTAGGCTACCTTCCATGGGGTCACAAAGAGTCGTACAAGACTGAACGACTTTACTTACTTACTTAAACCATAAGCAGTAATGTTAATAATAAAGGAAAGACTTGAAGAAGGCAGATATTTAAAAGTAGAATAAATCAAAAGCCTTGTCTGTAAAAGCAAATGCAAAACAAAACAACACCACCAACAAAATTAAGGCACAAATATCTATTGAATCTTTAGCTTATTGGTAGAAATGTTGGAGGAGTGGAAGCACTCAAAAATGAAACATATACAGACTCTCAGAGAAAATATCAGAGATGAGGATACACATTAAGAAAAATAAGTCTGGTCATGTAAGACAGGGTTGGATTATTGAGGCTGGGAAGTTTCAATTCCAATTTTTTTTTTCTTTTTTTAAAAATATTTATTTGGCTGCACTGGGTGTGGGTCTTAGTTGCAGCACATTGTCTCAGTATTTGTGGTGCACAGGCTCAGTAGCTGTGGTACATGGGGTTTAGTTGTGCTGTGGTATGTGGGATCTTATTTCCCCAACCAGGGGATTTAATCTGCATCCCCTGTATTGCAATGTGAATTCTTAGTCACTGGACTACCAGCGAAGTCCCAAATTTCCTTTTACTTTTGTCCTTAAAATCTCCTTTTGCTAAGAAAATATAGTCTGTCACCATACACAGAATTTTCATTCCTAGCCAAAGTTCTTTTGAAAGTCCAACATACTCGCTGCCCTCTCTTGACATCTGCAATGTTTAACTTCAATGTCTCTGCCCCTGAGGATGGGATGAACACATTTTGGCCTGAAGAACTATCTTATTGGTAGGGTATCAGCAGGTGACCTTTCCTAAAAATATTGTCCTCAGGGAGGCTCAACCCCATAGACAGGAATAAATTCCTTTCCAAGCTAAGCCTCAGATCAATAATGGGAAATTGTACACACATAATAAGGAGAAAGACTTTCCATGGCAAAAAGAGTGAAAACCATAAAAAAAAAAAAAAGATCCAGAGAGTGTATCTTCTCCACCAGTTGTGGCCCCACCTGGGAGAAAGCCGTAGGGTTTGAGATGCAGTTGTCTGCCAAATCAAAATTGGGATCTGGGTGAATGAGTTTTCTTCCTGTCAGCCCTGCTGAGCCTCATTTTCAGAGCTCCAAGGCCAATCTGCCATGAAACTGTAATTTGGAAAAGTTCTTCATCTGCAACACTTTGATCTTCTATACTTTTAACAATATTTTGGCATGACAAATTAAATTTGAATTAAATTAAAATATTGAACTGTTTATTTGTGAGTGGCTTGTGGTGAAAGACTGGGGAATATTATGAGGTTTAAAGCTTTAAAGATTGAGTAGATCAACATTTTAAACATTTTAAACTATATAGTTTATTTTTAAACCCCAAAGAACCTCAGTCTATAAGACAAACAAAAGTACAGCTTCTCTGGTTAAAGAGGTTAATGATAAAAGAGCTCTAATTCTTCCCCCAAAACAATTCATAGCCACAATATATGCAATCTTGGACCTCTGGGGATGATATTGAAAAAGGTTGCCTGGTGCAGAGGGGTTGCTCTAAACACAGGTTTTTGTCATCAGGATAAAAGATCTAATTCTTGGAAGAAATAATAGACATGTGAATCATTCAAAAGACATTTCTATTTAGTTTTCCCAACATCATTTATTGCAAACTATCCTTTCCTATTTAAATACTCTTAACTCTGAGCTCTTGATTTTCTTCCATTAATCTGTGTGTCTTTTTTTAATGCCAGTGCCATACTGTTTTGATGACTATAACTTTGTAATGTAGTTTTAAATCTGGACATAGGATGCCTCCAGTTCTTATTTCTCAGGATTGCACTGGAAGTTCAGAGTCTTTTGTGATTTCATACAATTTTTTTTTTCTATTTCTGTAAAAAGTGTCATTGGAGAAATAATACAATTTTCAGTATTATAAAAAAAGGCAGTTATATTTATATGTTTAGTACATTCAGTGATTTTGAAAAAATAATTAACCTCAATTGAAAGTTATGTTCCATTTTTATAGTCCATAATTGTAACAAGTAACTTTACCTGCTAAAGTTCCTCAGGCTCACGAATCCTTATAGCCATTGGAAGGATTAAATATAAATATAAGTAAAACACCTGGGGCAGTATTTATCCTAAATCTGTCTCCTCCCAACTTCCACCCCACTGTTCTCAGTGACTTTATAATGTTGAGTGGAGGAAGGCGAGTATATACATAAATAACCAACCAAGAACACTTTAGTGTGTTCAGTGTCATATTAGAAACATACATAAAGTGCTGTGGGAACATTAATAAGCAAAAGGCTCCATACACTTTGATCACAGGAAAGGCTTCACAATTAAGAGGCTACCTGAATAGGTGGAAAGAAGGAAGGATGGAGTAGTTGGAACTTATTATAAGGATGAGTACACATTCACTAGACATACAAAGGAGGCAAATGAACGTTCCAAACAGAAGGAGACTTGAGCTAAAAGCAGAGGCAAGAGAGCATGTTAGGATTCAAGGCAGTCACAGCACAGGATGCAGGCTTCTTACAGACCATGGGTCTTGCCTGTCATGTGCCCATGTTAGCATCATCTATGGTTCAAAGTTGGCTATTATCTGACTAAGGCTGTTATATAATATCAATAATTCCCATTAGTCTACACAGCTTTGTGAGGAGTCTAGACTTTGTTCTTTTCATAATGGGGAGGTTTTTAAATCATAGTAGCCAATTAGAATCTGATTTTACAGGGATAATTCTGGTTTCTCTCAGGAAGAACAGTTGCATTCCAAACATTGATCCCAAGGAGATGATAAATGAAGGTATTTTAAATAGCCCAGCAAATGATGATAATATAATCACAGCTGGCATTTACCTTAATACATGCCAGGGAAATTGCTAACTCTATTATTGTATTATCTCATCTTTTCCTCATCATAATCTAAAGGAAAAGGTACTACAGCCATCCCTATTTTAGAGATGAGGAAGCCAGGGCACTAAGTTAAGTAATTTAGCAAAGTCTGGAACTATTTAGCAGTGGAATTTACTTCTGACTATAGAGGATTTCACTAATGATACTTAGACCTAAAATCAGTAGAATCTGATGGCAATTTAACAAGAAATAAAGTGACCAAAGCAAACGACAAGGTTTCTAGCTTGAAAGACTGGTAGATCATGCATGATGTCATCAACTGAAAGGGAAATTTTAGTGAAACGAACATATATGCTGAAAAGTATGGGAAATGGTTAAGAAGACAGATGACTAGAAAACTGGATGGGGAGCCAAATATTTAATAACAAATTGCTTCAGAGTTTTAAAAATGTTGATCAACAAGTAAGAATCATAAGATGTATCTATGTATGTCAGATGGATAGATAGATAAAGTGATGGAGCCTATCTTATTCATTTAAAAGACAAAGTCATTTTGAATTTGGAGTTATGCCTTACCATTATTTTGAACTCTGAGTGGTTAGATTATTACCACAGTTGGTATCTTCTGGATCTTTCAGAATTTTCTGCCTAAGAGACAGAGAAGGTTGAGAATATCTATAATCACAAAATACATGAATGGATTAAAAAAAAAACTGAAAAAACTTTACAGCATTTGCATAATGAGATTTTAAAATACATGAGATTTTAAAAGAAGAAATATTGATTGTGAATGGAATTTAGATATTATCTGGTATAAATTCCTTATTTTTCTGACCAAGGGGCATAAAGACAAGAAGATAATGTAACTAGGTCAAATTTTCTTTCATACCACATCTTGGATTCCTATCAGAGATACAGCAAGTAAAATTGATGGAGATAGGCCAAGAACAATTTTCAGCTGATATTCATTTTTTAAAAAGCTACTGAAAATGAAAAATATTTGCAATTTTTTAAAAAATCGGATGATTGCATGCATCTTCCAAATCAACATTTTTCAGGAAGGATACTTTTATACGCAAATAGTGGAAAGTAATTGTGTGATCCTCCTAGGAGCCTGGGACCATTGCTGTAAGGGCTATATTTGTACCTCTCCTTGTCTCTTGTAGAGAGATGGGCTGGTACATTTAATACTACACTACAGTAACATTAAGGGCTTCCCTTGTGGCTCAGATAGTAAAGAATCTGCCTGCAATGCAGGAGACTCAGGTTCAATCCCTGGGTCTGAAAGATCCCATGCAAAAGAAAATGGCAATCTACTCCAATATTCTTCCCTGGAGAATTCCATGGACTGAGGAACTTTGTGGGCTATAATCCATGGGGTTGCAGAGAGTCAGACACGACTGAGCGACTAACACACAGTAACTTTGTTCCTACCTTCAGTTCAGTTCAGTTCAGTCTCTCAGTTGTGTCTGACTCTTTGTGACCCCATGGACTGTAGCATGCCAGGCCTCCCTGTCCATTCAACTCCTGGAGTTTACTCAAACTCATGTCCATTGAGTCGGTGATGCCATCCAACCATCTCATCCTCTGCCATCCCCTTCTCCTCCTGCCTTCAATCTTTTCCAGCATCAGGATATTTTCAAATGAGTCAGTTCTTCGCATCAGGTGGCCAAAGTATTGGAGTTCCTACCTTAGTGTTTTTCTAAGACCTTGAATGGTACTTGGGACAAATATGATTCCCAGCAACTGTAAAATTCTAGAGCATTTGAAGGCTTTAAAAAAAAAAAAAAAAAAAAAAAACAAAAAAAAAACCTCTAGCATTTGATACCACTCTGTCTTGTTTTATAGACGTTGTTTCTTTTTGAAACAGCAGATTCCTTCAAAGCAAAAAAAAAAAATATTTTTATCCCTCTTGCATTTTCTTGTGGTCACAGTTCATTAAGAAACTCTCTATTTTCTATATCCAAATAGAGCACTTCCATTTTTTTCCTCTTTCTTTAAGTCAGCTTCTTTGAAATGAAGGTTTGTGCTAGTATTTTCTTCTCATTATTTATTATAATGTATACATAAACCATTAAGTGTTGATATTTCAAGTGTCAATTTATGGCTAGAACAGGGGTAATTTCTAAATGTGAATGGCATTAAGGCTTAGAAATGTAGCTGGTACAATTGCTGGGTCACTGAGCTTCTAAGAACTTTGGATTTCTGTCAAGGAAAGATTTAACATGTTTGGAAAGTGGAGGGAGATACAAATGTCCACACAATCCCAACCGATACAATAAGCATGTTATTAGGGGTCAGTTAAGCTTAAATAAAAGCATTTTATAAGCTCAAAAGACCAAAAGGTCTTAGTTCTCACAGTTTATTTTTCTACTGGTAAATGAACAAAGCTTTATATAAGCTAGTTAAAGCAATACATATTAACCTGGAAGTTTCATTAGAGTGTATTTTTTTTTTTTTCTTATATAAATGCTCAGCTTCTTCCTTTCTAGTCACAATTGAAGGCTTAATTGGGAATAAAGGAAGGGAGTTGAGATGGGAAAGCCAAGTTGAAGGGCTGCTTGTGGAATTCTCTTTGCGTTCTGGTTTGATCACTATTCATATATGAATTATGTTAAACCAAAAATTTCCTCCATGTTGAGCATCTAGAATTTCATTTAATTTTTTTGCAAAATACAGTATTAAGTAGCCTCCTACTGTCCCCCTGGACATTTCTTAAATCATGAGCACTGACCTTTTCTATCAGAGAAGTATGTGCTAGTCATTGATATTCAGTACTACCTCTTGGTTTAAAAAAAAAAAAAAAGGATTAAAGTGCTATATTTCAAAGGGGTTGTATTAGGGTAGTTACACAATTTGATTTATAAAGTCACTCTGATTCTACTAAAAATGGATTCTAAGGGGAAATGAATAGAAATAGAAAGATCAGACAAGAGATTACACAGTAATAATTCTGGTGATTGAGAGAGTGGTTTCATTTAGAATGGTGGATGGAAATGGAGAAAAGTAAACAGATTTAGAACATATTTTTAGGGTGTGGACTTAAATAAGAGAATGAGAACAGAAGAGGATGATATCTGCCCAAGGGATTTAAGAGATAATTTCTACAGTCAGTTCTTTCCTTGGGATTCTTCGCTGATTCATCATATTAAATATCATCTCACTTATTCTGAAGGACTAATAGTGCAACTAGTACTTCCTATTCTTGGTTCATTTTTGACTTTTACAAAAACTTTTTGATTTATCTATAGCCTTCTATATTCAATCTGACCTGTACACATAAAGAAAACTACATGTCTGCACTTAACATACAGATATGCCCTTAAGAGGGAAAGCAGAACATCTATTTACCTATATGTCTGTCTGTCTATTTATCTTAGACACTTTGTAGCTAGAAATAATTTAGCTGTTGCATGCCAAATTTTTTGCTCTTTCCTCTATACTGCACCATCTCCTCATAGGTGTGATAGCTTACTGGAGAGGACAGCCAATATAAATATATATGAGGGATATACTTCTCTTGAATAATTTACAATCTTTGTGGGAGAAAGGAATTTTGTTTTTACTTAGCAACATGAATCAGTAAAGGGCAAACAAATGATTAGTCTTCCAAGTCCTGAAGAAATATAAAGACCTTTCTGGGCAGAGATAAAAGATATATGGAAATATTGCCAGACAAAAAGGATGTAGTAAGTCTAACTTAATCTTTGAAAATTGATAAGAATCTGGTTGACAGAGAGAAATTGGGTGAATATTGTAAACACTGGGACCAATGAGTATGGTAGAAGTAAGAAATTTGTATGAGGAATGCCAAGGAAAAGTAGATCCTAGCACTTGTTAAGGGGCAGCTGTGTCAATCCACATGCATTACATATTATCTAATTTAATACTTGTAATGGTGAAACAGGAGAATATCAGTATCCCAGTTTAATAGATGTGAGAACTGAGACTCTGAATATATGAGACACTTTTTCTAAGGCCATGGAAAAGTACGAGGCAGAGCTAGGTTTTGCTTCTACATTTTCTACAGTTCTAGAGTTAACTTCACTGTGCTGAAACTGCTTAGTGAATAGTAAGAGACAGAAGGTGACTTGAGGCTCACTTGAGAGGTGCCTTAATTGGTAAGCTATTAATGGATATAGAAGACTTAAATAGAGTGATGCTTGCTAAATTTGTTTCATTTTGTTTTGCTTTGATTTTACTATGAGTTCAACATGTTAAGCAATGGTTTCTAAAACTGTTGAATAGTCTTCTGCGGTAAAAATTTTGGAACATTTGGAAAATTTGAAAAATTCTGGCAAGTTTGTTTAGCTGGTCCAATTATTTTATAGTCTCCCTTTTTAGAGGTGATATTATAACATTAAGGAGCTGTGAATCACAGATTCCACAACATGAGGGTTTTCAATTTATAATGTTGCAAAATAAATCATCATTTGCTCTGTTCACTCCTTTTTTGGAAATAAGATGACTATAATTCAACATTTTGGTAATTTTCCAAAAGAATAATGCCTCCTGTCTGACCTCCAATATGTATTTGTTAGTTTTCTGCTATGTTCACAGCTTTATGGTGTTGGGAAAGTCTGCATTTAAAGTATCTTCTGCTAAATGTTTTCTGGGCTTTTCCTCTGAATTATATCTTGAGATCTCCATGATAGTCATGCTCTGCTAGGCCTACTGCCAGCCTGGGGCAGCCAGTGTGCAGCCAGTGTGCAGCCAGTGTACAGCCATGGGACTGAAAAGCAGCAGCTGGAGAAGCATTTAGGACCAGACTTCTCTGGGCAAGTGTACAACTAGTGAGGCTCACTGCATCTAATATCTGCATCAGGCCAAATGTATTCACTTGTGTCTCACCTTGTCAGCCTGCAGAATGCCAAGGTTCCCCATGTTCCAGCAAAAGGGGAAGCAGATTAGCTCTGAGCCAGATAAGGAAGGGAAAATATAAGACATTTGTTAAAGTTAGTGAAAACTTAAATTCTGGACCATTTATGCAAGGGTCTCAAATGCTCTATGGAATTGTACCTAAGTCAAAGGAGAAAATAAAAGAAACACACAACCATCATAATAGTTGTCAAAATGTCTAAATAACTCTTTGAAAGTCATGGGGTGAAAAGGCAGAGGCTTCTCTTTTACAGTGTTCAGACAGGATCATGAGGAACTAAATGTCTTCTCAAGGAAATTAAAATAAGTATGTTAGTAACATGATATAGTATAAAGCAAGATTGTAGAGAGAGTGCAGACAGAAGAGAAGCAAAACATAATATGGATAGTACATTGATCTACATTCAGGCTTGTAAACCAGTAGTCATAGTATAATTCTGAATCTGGAGGAGAGGTCAAAGTAGGGAGAATCACTTATTGTGATAAAGAGTATACCCCATCAGTTCAGTTCAGTTCAGTCGCTCAGTCGTGTCCGACTCTTTGTGAACCCATGAATCGCAGCACGCCAGGCCTCCCTGTCCATCACCAACTCCTGGAGTTCACTCAGACTCACGTCCATCGAGTCAGTGATGCCATCCAGCCATCTCATCCTCTGTCATTCCCTTCTCCCCCTGCCCCCAATTCCTCCCAGCATCAGAGTCTTTTCCAATGACTCAACTCTTCACATGAGGAGGCCAAAGTACTGGAGTTTCAGCTTTAGCATCATTCCTTCCAAAGAAATCCCAGGGCTTATCTCCTTCAGAATGGACTGGTTGGATCTCCTTGCGGTCCAAGGGACTCTCAAGAGTCTTCTCCAACACAACAGCTCTAAAGCATCAATTCTTTGGTGCTCAGCCTTCTTCACAGTCCAACTCTCACATCCATACATGACCACAGAAAAAACAATAGCCTTGACTAGACGGACTTTTGTTGGCAAAGTAATGTCTCTGCTTTTGAATATGCTATCTAGGTTGGTCATAACTTTCCTTCCAAGGAGTAAGCGTCTTTTAATTTCATGGCTGCAGTCACCATCTGTAGTCATTTTGGAGCCCAGAAAAATAAAGTCTGACACTGTTTCCACTGTTTCTCCATCTATTTCCCATGAAGCAATGGGACCGGATGCCATGATCTTCATATTTTGAATGTTGAGCTTTAAGCCAACTTTTTCACTCTCCACTTTCACTTTCATCAAGAGGCTTTTTAGTTCCTCTTCACTTTCTGCCATAATGGTGGTGTCATCTGCATATGTGAGGTTATTGGTATTTCTCCCGTCAATCTTGATTCCAGCTTGTGCTTCTTCCAGTCCAGCGTTTCTCATAATGTATACCCCATGCTATGCTAGGTCACTTCAGTCGTGTCTGACTCTGTGTGACCCCATAGACAGCAGCCCACCAGTCTCCACTGTCCCTGGGATTCTCCAGGCAAGAATACTGGAGTGGGTTGCCATTTCCTTCTCCATTGCATGAAAGAGAAAAGTGAAAGTGAAGTCGCTCAGTCGTATCCGACTCTTAGCAACCCCATGGACTGCAGCCTACGAGGCTCCTCTGTCCATGGAGTTTCCAGGCAAGAGTACTGGAGTGGGGTGCCATTGCCTTCTCCATGTATACCCCATAGGTTAAAGCAAAACTATGGATGATAACAATATTAGTTGGGCAGCAGGAATTCAAAACTACTCAAGAACGCTAAAGGAAGGTATAGGTAAAAAGGCATTAGAGGTTTCAGCTGGACAAAATAGAGAGATACAAAATGTTATTTTTAAAAAGAGAGAAGAAAAGATAGATAAAGCTGGACACTCAATAAAAATATAGAGATTAGAACAGGCAAAGGATCATCTTTTTTTTTTCATCTGATGGTAGCATATTTGGTAACTTTATTCAGATCAAAAAATGGGTGCCCACCCACAAAAGGAGTAATAGATTAATAGAAATAAAGTAAAACTTGACCTTACAAAGACTCTCTAGATAGACTGAGGTATTTCAGTCTGATAAAAGAAGTCTCAGAGAGGAAAATGAAGGTTGCCTTCAGATATTTGAAAGACTATTGTCCCAGATTAAAAATTATTACTTTCTATAGTTTCATAATCTTTTCATTCAGATTTCATCTGCTTAACATTTCCCTGCAACTTCCTTCAGTTCCCTAATCCCCTGAATTCTGGAATTTTTGATGTAAATTAAAGTCAGAAATCAATGCAACAAAAGGTAACAAGAGAAAAGGGAAAGAATGAGGACGATGAAATTAGACTGGCAACTTCTGAGGGAAAAAGTTGCTTGATCTGAAGACAAACTACTGATTCATGAGGAACAAGATGAAGCAGTGACAAAGTGGATGAAGGATAGCAAGGCTCTTTTGACACACTGGGTTTGTGGAGCCACTGAGCCTAGATAATGTCTAGCCTAAGTTCTCTTTACCACCTGATATTCCTAAGTCTCAACTCTAGCCTCTGGCCAATAGTACCATTCAGAGTTACTGGGGAGTAGTGTTTTCATAGAATCAATGTTCAATAATTCCAAATAGTAGGCATTTCCTAGTCAAGGCATAATTAGCTTTGAATTTGTAAAAGGTCTATCCCAACCAACTCCACTATTCTTGCCTGGAGAGTCTGCATGGACAGAGGAGCTTGGCAGGCTACAATCCATGGGTCATGAAGAGGAAATGACTGGGTGACTAAGCAGAGTACAAGAGGAAATTTAAAGTAAATACTTGGAAAGTTATATACAAGAAACTTCTTTAAGCATGCAAACTTCCCTCTTCCTCACATGGTGTTAGGTCATGTTTCTGAGTTGCTGGAATCAATTGTCTACAGTGTTGATTCAAATCAGCCTTCTATTTATTAATCCTGAGTTATTGCTTTCAGGTGTACAGATCAAGTAGAAAGTCCATCTGTTTCAGTTCTAGGAAACACATGATTAATTAGCCATTATCAAAATTTCAAGTAGATAAAATTATTCTGATTACCAGTTATGCCCTGATGCTTTCAATGGTAATCTTGTTTCTGTGTATTAATAACTCATACATGCCTCTGCTGTTCTGAGTATCCAGAATTCTCATTGAAATCAGGAATCCATCTAAATGGTTGAATTTCCACTTATAGTCTAGACACAGCCAGTGAAGTGCTCTCTAAGGTCTTGGGTATTCCCTTATCAATAGGGAACAACATTTAGGCTGCTTGCAGAACATGTTTTGGGAGAATAACCAATTATACATGATAAAGCTACTCTAAATATCTCATGTTTTCTTAAGCTTTTGGATTTATTTGGTTCAGTTCTGTTCAGTTTAGTCACTTAGTCATGTCCAACTCTTTGCAACCCCATGGACCACAGCACCCCAGACTTCCCTGCCTGTCCATCACCAACTCCAGGAGCTTGCTCAAACTCATCAAGTCTGAGATGCCATCCAACCATCTCATCCTCTGTTATCCCCTTATCATTCTGCCTTTAATCTTTCCAAGCATCAGGGTCTTTGTCAATGAGCCAGTTCTTTGCATCAAGGTGGCCAAAGTATTGGAGTTTCAGCTTCAGCATCAGTCCTTCCAATGAATATTCAGGACTGATTTCCTTTAGGATTGACTGATTGGATCTCCTTGCAGGCCAAGGGATTCTCAAGAGTCATCTCCAACAACACAGTTCAAAAGCATCAATTCTCTGATGCTCAGTTTTCTTTATAGTCCAACTCTCACATCCATACATGAATACTGGAAAAATCATAACCTGGACTAGATGCAACTTTGTTGGCAAAGTAATGTCTCTGCTTTTTAATATGCTGAGTGGATCATAGTTTTTCTTCCAAGCAGCAATAATTTTTTAATTCCATGCCTGCAATCACTATCTGCAGTAATTTTGGAGCCCCCCAAAATAAAGTTTGTTACTGTTTTCATTATTTCCCCATTAATTTGCCATGAAATGATGAGACTGGATGCCATGATCTTAGTTTTCTGAATGTTGAGTTTTAAGCCAACAATTTCACTCTCTTCTTTCACTTACATCAAGAGGCTCTTTAGTTTTTCTTTGCTTTCTGCCACAAGGGTGGTGTCATCTGCATATTTGAAGTTATTTATATTTCTCCTGGCAATCTTCATTCCAGACTGTGATCCATCCAGCCCAGCATTTCGCATGATGTACTCTGCATATAACTTAAATAAACAGGGTTACAGTATATAGCTTTGACTTACTCCTTTCCCAATTTGGAACCAGTCTGTTGTTCCATGTCCAGCTCTAACTGTTGCTTCTTGACCTGCATACAAATTTCTCAGGAGGCAGGTTAGTTGGTCTGTATTCCCATCTCTTGAAAATTTTTCCACAGTTTGCTCTGATCCACAGTCAATGGCTTTGGTAGAGTCAGTAAGGCATAAGTAGATGCTTTTCTGGAACTCTCTTGCTTTTTCTATGATCCAACAGATGTTGACAATTTGACCTCTGGTTCCTCTGCCTTTTCTAAAACCAGCTTGAACATCTGGAAGTTAGTTCATGTACTGTTGAAGCCTGGCATGGAGACTTTTGAGCATTACTTTGCTAGCATGTGAGATGAGTGCAATTGTGCAGTAGTTTGAACATTTATTGGCATTGTCTTTCTTTTGGATTCAAATGAAAATTGACCTGTTCCAATCCTGTGGTCACTGCTGAGTTTTCCTAATTTGCTGGCATATTTGACAGAGTGCCTGAAGAACTATGGATGGAGGTTCATGACATTGTATAGGAGGCAGTTATTAAGATCATCCCCAAGAAAAAGAAATGCGAAAAGGTAAAATGGTTGTCTGAGGAGGCCTTACAAATAGCTGAGAAAAGAAGAGAAGCAAAAAGCAAAGGATAAAAGGAAAGATATACCCATTTGAATGAAGAGTTCCAAAGAGCAGCAAGAAGAGATAAGAAAGCCTACCTCAGTGACCAATGGAAAGAAATAGAGGAAAACAAGAGAATGGGAAAGACTGGAGATCTCTTCAAGAAAATTAGAGATACCAAGGGAATATTTCATGCAAAGATGGGCACAATAAAGGACAGAAATGGTATGGACCTAACAGAAGCAGAAGATATTAAGAAGAAGTGGCAAGAATACACAGAAGAACTGTACAAAAAAGATCTTCATGACCCAGATAACCACGATGGTGTGATCACTCACCTAGAGCCAGACATCCTGGAATGCGAAGTCTAGAGGGCATTACGAAGCATCACAACAAACAAAGCTAGTGAAGTGATGGAATTCCAGTTGAGCTATTTCACCCTAAAAGATGACTCTGTGAAAGTGCTGCACTCAATATGCCAGCAAATTTTGAAAACCCAGCAGTAGCCACAGGACTGGAAAAGATCAGTTTTCATTCCAATCCCAAGGAAAGGCAATACAAAGAATGTTCAAAGTGAAAGTGAAGTCGCTCAGTCCTGTTCGACTCTTTGCGACCCTGTGGACTATATAGCCCACCAGGCTCCTCTGTCCGTGGGATTCTCCAGGCAAGAACACTGGAGTGGGTTGCCATTTCCTTCTCCGGAGGATCTTCCCAACCCAGGGATCGAACCCGGGTCTCCTGCGTTGCCGGCAGACGCTTTAATGGTTGAGCTACCAGGGAAGCCTAAGAATGTTCAAACTACCACACAATTGCACTCATCTCACACACAATGGAAACCCACTCCAGAACTCTTGCCTGGAAAATCCCATGGATGGAAGAGCCTGGTAGGCTGCAGTCTATGCGGTCACTAAGAGTCAGACACGACTGAGCGACTTCACTTTCACTTTTCACTTTCATGCATTGGAGAAGGAAATGGCAACCCACTCCAGTGTTCTTTCCTGGAGAATCCCAGGGAGAGCAGAGCCT
Organism: Bubalus bubalis; assembly: GCF_019923935.1. Lineage (NCBI taxonomy): Eukaryota > Metazoa > Chordata > Mammalia > Artiodactyla > Bovidae > Bubalus > Bubalus bubalis. The sequence goes on along the minus strand of NC_059178.1, from coordinate 48,622,605 downwards.
GGTGGGCTGCTGTCTATGGGGTTGCACAGAGTTGGACATGACTGAAGCGACTTAGCAGCAGCAGCAGCAGCAGATGCCAGAAAAGTAATGGTTAAAATTCTCCAAGCCAGGCTTCAACAGTATGTGAACTATGAACTTCCAGATGTTCAAGCTGGATTTAGAAAAGGAGAGGAACCAGAGATCAAATTGCCAACATCCAGTAGATCATATAAAAAACAAGAGAGTTCCAGAAAAACATCTACTCCTGCTTTATTGAATACAACAAAGCTTTTGACTGGATGACAACAAACTGTGAAAAATTCTTAAAGAGATGGGAATATTGGACCACCTTACCTGGCTCCTGAGAAACCTGTGTATAGCACAAGAAGCAACAGTTAGAAATAGACATGGAACAACAGACTGGTTCCAAATTGTGACAGGAGTACATCAAGGCTGTATATTGTCACCCTGCTTATTTAACTTATATGCAGAGTACATCTTGAGAAATGCCGGGCTGGATCAAACACAATCTGGCATCAAGATTGCAGGGAGAAATAGCAATAACTTCAGATATGCAGATGATACCACCCCTATGGCAGAAAGCAAAGAAGAACTAAAGATCCTCTTGATCAAAGTGAAAGAGGAGAATGAAAAAGTTTGCTTAAAACTCAGCATTCAGAAAACTAAGATCACGACATTCAGTCCCATCGCTTTATGGCAAATATATGGGGAAATAATTGAAACAGTGACAGACATTATTTTGGGTGGCTCCAAAATCACTGCAGATGGTGAATACAGTCATGAAATTAAAAGACACTTGCTCCTTGGAAGGAAAGTTATGACCAACCTAGACAGCATATTAAAAAGCAGAGACATTACTTTGCCAACAAAAATTCATCTCGTCAAAGTTATGGTTTTTCCATAAGTCATGTATGGATGTGAGAGTTGGACTATGAAGAAAGCTGAGTGCCAAAGAATTGATGATTTTGAACTGTGGTGTTGGAGAAGACTCTTGAGAGTCCCTTGGATTGCAAGGAGATCCAACCAGTCCATCCTAAAGGAAATCAGTCCTAAATATTCATTGGAAGGACTGATGCTGAAGCTGAAACTCCGATGCTTTGTCCACCTGATGGGAAGAACTGACTCACTGGAAAGGACCCAGATGCTGGGAAAGATTGAAAGCAGGAGGAGAAGAGGACGAGAGAAGATGAGATGGTTGGATGGCATCACTGACTCTATGGGCATGAATTTGGGTAAAGTCCGGGAGCTGGTGATAGACAGGGAGGCCTGGCGTACTGCAGTCCATGGGGTCACAAAGAGTCAGACACGACTGAGTGACTGAACTGAACTGAACTGAGTGCAGCATTTTCATAGCATCATTGTGGGATTTGAAATAGCTCAGCTGGAATTCCATCACCTCCACTAGCTTTGTTCATAGTGATTCCTCCTAAGGCTGACTTGATTTCACATTCCAGGATGCCTGGGTCTAGGTGAGTGATCACACCATCATAGTTATCTGGGTTATGGTGATCTTTTTTTATACAGTTTTTCTGTGTATTGGTGTCACCTTTTCTTAATATCTTCTGCTTCTGTTAGGTCCATAATGTTTCTGTTCTTTATTGTGCCCATTTTTACATGAAATATTCCCTTGGTATTTCTAATTTTCTTGAAGAGATCACTAGTCTTTCCCATTCTCTTGTTTTCCTCTATTTCTTTCCATTGATCACCAAATAAAGTTTTCTTATCTCTCCTTGCTATTCTTTGGAACTCTGCATTCCTTGGTTGAATTGAATTTGGATTCCTTGAAATACATTAAACTAAGACATTTCTGGTATCTTCACTTTTTTTGGCTTAGGTTACTCCTGTATCTAGTTTTAGTTAACAATCCATGAAAAGAATTAAATCCACTTTCTGTTACTTGAGTTAGTTTGTTCTAGTACATCAAATCCATACTCTCTTGTAATTACACCAAAACTGACAAATTCAACTTGATCTAAAGTATGTCACTCTTTCCCTGGTCTAGCACCCTTGGGACCAATTCCTATATGTTTATTCCAAGAGTTTTTTTGTAGATATAGACTGTGGAAATGTATAAGTCAACATTTAGGTTAGATTTTTAATTAATGCTCAAGAGCATACTGGGATCTAACTCCAGATACCACATGGAACAATCCAGTGGGGCAGGAGGAGACCGGGCATACTTTTTGTCAAAATCATCACAATCTCTTCAAGCATCACAGTTGGCCTCATCTCACAGGAAAGACAGAATATTTCTGATATGTTAGTATATTTAGAGGAGTTGATGTTGTTCAAATTCTCTCAAATGTTCCAATTCCAGTCCTTCTGGGTCCAACTCTTCACCAAACAATATCTCATCTTTTATCTGATGATCTAAAGGAAATTGTGAATTTAATCCATGTTTTAATTCAACAACACACATAATAAGATCCTATAACTGTTTTTGCACACATCAGCCTTGGAATCATAAGAGATTTTTTTTAAGCAGGACATTTAAATGTCTTTATTCTCTAATGTAGTTAGAAGTATACAGTATTTTCCATTATAACTCTGCTCTCTATAATGTTCTATTACAGGGTTCTTTCAGCCTATCCAAATCATTCTTTCATCTCTGATGAAATGAAATGGCCACAAATGATGACATCAATATAACAGTTTGCACTGGATGGCACAGATAATACTAGTGCCCTCCCTATAACAGTAAATGGATCCTTCCCCACCCAAATCAAAGAGCCCATTCCAGACTGCCTTTTCTTTTCAATCTGTGTTATGCAACTACTTCTGCTCCCAATTATTCTGTGAGTCAGTGTTCTTACAGAATCTATTCTTACTTTAATTTAATAAAAAGAGATATGCATCCACACCACAGAGGTGTTTGATGAAAATCCTACAGATAGAGCCATCTACTGCTTAACAGCTAAAACATTAGAATCTCCAATATAACTGCTGCAAAACAAACAACAACAACAAGAGATTCTACCAATATATTTTACACAAAAATTGCATATCATTATATCCTGATGTCTACATATACCTTCCAGGTTTCATTCAGGTACACCTACTTGACTGAATCAGATCACAACAATCTGAGCTCCAGGGAATCCAGCAAATGAAGCAGTTAGCTTCAGGAAACACATGCTACAAGGAGATTGGGGTGGTATTTTATGAACCTATCTCAGGAGATGTCACAGTCACATTTACCAGTATCCAGTGATACTTTGATTTGAGATAGTTTTGGGGAAAATTCTCCTTACTATTTGAACCTGGAGTATTAGGTTTATTATCATGACTGCTATCTTCCACTGAAAGGAGAAAAATACCTCCAGATGAAAATTTCCATATGCAAAATAAAACTTGCTTTATTTGTTTATGTCCAATACCCAAATTTACATCAGCATAGAATGTTAAAAAATATCTTATTCAATGTCAGTTCCTACCTTCAGGGATCTGCAGTCAGGTAAGGAGAAAGACACATAAGTAAATAATGATAAAATATTATGGTAAGTACAAAGGTTGAAATGTGCACAGGGAAATCTTGTTGATATACAATAACAACAATGATGCTGGAAGTTAAAATTGATTGAATGTGTCCAGCTGTGTTCTTGGTTTATTTCCATGTGTGTAATATCATACCAATATCTTATGATTGAAAATCAATCATAGCTTTGCAATCTTAACATCCTGTGACTCATAAATTCTTTTGGTCCAGAAAGGATCTTACCATTACCTCTTATATCATCCAACAGAGGAAAAGCCTGGTTTCATTTATACCTTAAAAGTGGTAACGCTCGTCATAGGCTCTGGCACCCTGCCCCTTTTAGGCTAAACAATATTATTGCTGCTTAGATTTGTGTCAGTTTTCTCTTACTGAAGTTGACAAAATATAATTTGAAAAGCTTCCTTATAGTATTCTATGACTTTAGATAAGTATACTTTCCAACAAAGAAATTTGTTTTAATAACTTTGAACCTAGTGGAGTGGAAGAGGGAATATCTAATTTGTTCTGAGTCATTCCATTTCACCCTCCTAAAATTTGGGTGATGCCCAAATAAAACAGGATAATTTTGTCATATAGCTGCACTGTCATCTGTTGTAAAGAATGACACTTTATAGCAGTTCCACAAAGCCATATCCAGTGAACAAATTTAGAATCAGCTCTGCCCAAAGTACTGAGTGAGAATGTCACCACCTCAGGTGTGCTGTGGGGAATATCTCCTTGTAACTATCCTTGAATAAGACATCTTTTTCTCTCACATGGAGTAGTTTACACTAGGGAAAGTTCACAAAGGTTTTTATGTACACTATCATTCTCATTCTCGAACTTATTTCCCTGAATGCATAGAACACCAAAAGAAAAGAGATCATTCTGAAGTGCTAGATTTGAATTCATCCATTCTAACTTCCACTTTGAATCAACAAGGAAGTATTATTTCTAAAGTAACTCAGCTAGTCAGAGAAAAGGCCCAGGATAGCAATCTAAGTATACTTTAACACGTATGCTGTCCCTGCATGCAGCTGGCACTCTTGATCTGCTATCAGTGTTTTGTTTTCTTTACCCCAGGGGAAGAAATAGTACAGCCAGGTGAGACGTAAGCCTGTCAACAATTTGATTTATGGGGCCCTAGTCCTGATTTCTCTCTTAAAACATTAACCAAAGAGGCTTTTATTCAGTCATTACAGTTTTATTCCTTTGAGGTTTGGGGCACTTAATCCTCAAGACATTGATTAAACCTCTGTTAGCAGTCAGAATTGTGTTATTACCAGTATCTTTTGCAGAAATTTCTAAGATTGGGCCATCTGATAAAGACTTGAGAGAAGAAGACATTGGGTGGAAAGATGGGGAAAATCTAAGAGTTCCGCTGACATCCTAATTTATCAAAGAGATGCCTATGGTGACATGGCATATCAATACTACTCTGCAATCCTCTTGGTTCCAAAGGTATTTATTTGGAGTAAGCTGGCTTAGGTTATAAGAATTCTAAAGCAATAGATCAGGAATAAGGAAATCAATGTCTCTCACTTGAGAATGAATCTCATGACCTTGGGTTGGGGTGGTTTCCTCCAAACACCCCACACCTTGAAGCAGACAACTAGAGCCAACACCTTGTATATAATATTGCCTACACTGTAAGTGGAAATAGCTCTCTATTTCACATCCAATTTCAAAGTGTAAATTATTTTCCAGGAATGACCTTTAGGGATTTTCACCCAGGAGACTAACCTTTTAAAATCCATAATAAAAGCCTGTCAGATTCTATGTGACAGTCTAATATATTATTCTTGTATTAGGATCAATCACAGCCCAGGGCCTGAGATTCAATATATCTTGTTGAAAGAATGCAAAGTTTTCAGAATACATTACAGTGAAATTTACAAATCCCATGGACATAAATTAGTAAATCTGTTTAATATACTTTTATGTCACTGAATCTTTGCTGGGTGCCTTGTTGGTGTGGAGACTGAGCAGGGCTCTTTCTGAGGCAGAAAATATAGCAGCTCCCTGGACATGCTCCCTACCTCCTCTACCCCCACGACACTCTTGGGTTATCAAATCTAGATGCCACATAGCACATTATAATAACCCTTATAATCATAAAAGAAGAAATGGTGGAAGATAGAAAAGGAAGAAACATCAAGGAATAAGCAGAAACAGAAGTGTATTTGTTAGTCCGGTGAAAGAAAGTAGGAATAAAAAATGTTTTGCTGTGGAAATTTTGATTCATTTTTAAATATTAAGCTATCTTTTAATAGCAATTGGTCTTGTTTCTGATAAGATTTGATAACCCATAAACTGCCCTTTCAGACAGCATGGCTGAGTGAGACCAGACTTCTCTCTTTCAGAGTCCAGGTCTGTTATTAAATTTTCCCCTGTTGACCTGGAAGGACATTGTTGCAAGGTTGCTAATCCTTTGCCTCAGTAAGAAATGTCTCTGGAATTGGAGGGTGGCAGAAGCAGAAGAAACCAAGCAGGAGCTAACACTACCTGACTTTTGAGAAGTATTCATTCCCTTAAGAAATCCAGCCCTGTAACTTCTCTGACTTTAATGCTCACACCTTTTAAAATGTTTTACCCATCAGTTATTTGGTGAATGAAGTCAGAGAAATTAAATCATGAAACTCAACAGAGGACAAGACTTTGTGTCCCATTTGTGATGAATACTTCTCTTCTGGTCTTTAGAAAGTTCAAAGTAGAGACATGATAACCCTTGTAAAGATGTTCTGTACTTCTGTGTTTTAATATTCAATTTCAAAAGAACTTCCGAAGTGAAGATTGTCAAATAAGCAACTATATCCCTCCAGCAACTAGAGCAGTGACACGCAACACTTTGGAGCAGCAAGTTCTATATTTGTGGTACCTTATTTCACTATCAACATGAATAAGGTAAAAATATAGATGGAGCCATGAGGCTGACATCCTTCATGCAGAATGGATTATGTCTGAGGCCAAGAAAAAAGTCAAATTCTTCACAAGAAAATGTAATCAGAATTCATGCTATGCATGCATATTGAAACAGTTTTCTCTAAGTTACTCAAGTAACCAAGAGGTCTTTAGTAAGAACACATCAAAATATAGACTTCTTGGCAGCAGTCACTAAGTCAAAGATTAATACATTTCTCTTTTACATGTAAGTCTGTTAATCCAGGCCTAGCACTGTGACACTACTGAGCTGGGGACTCCTGTGGCTCTGCTATTTCTAGGGTTCTGCCTTGTCCTCATCGTCCAAGAGAACTCATCATCACACCTCATTCAGCCCACAGGAAAGGGGAACAAGAGGATGTAGAGGTCATGCCCGCTCTCTATTAAGGGCATGACCTATAAATTTAACAGGTGAATTTGCTTACATCCATTGTCCGAAACTTATATAAATGGCTGCACCTAAGTGCAAGGAAATCTGCAAATTTTATCTTTATTTTAGGAAGTCACATATTGAGCTAAAATTTAGAGGTTCTAGTTCTAAAAGGAAAAGACAGACTATAGAAACTGGGAGGCTAACAGCTATCTTCTATGTACATAGAAGTACATAGATAGTACTATGTACATAGATAGTGTTCTATGTTCTATCTATGTTCTATGTACATAGATAGTGAACAGCCAGAGCCTGTCATAAAGTATTGAGTAAGGAGTTGTCAGTCTTCTACAGCCTGAGTCTTTCTTCTTGTCCAACTACATGACCTAACTGTCTTCAAACACTGTTTGCCTTCAGCACTATACCTTGCTGCTGCTGCTGCTGCTAAGTCGCTTCAGTCGTGTCCGACTCTGTGCAATCCCATAGACAGAAGCCCACCAGGCTCCGCCGTCCCTGGAGTTCTCCAGGCAAGAACAATGGAGTGGGTTGCCATTTCCTTCTCCAATGCATGAAAGTGAAAAGTGAAAGTGAAGTCGCTCTGTCGTGTCCGACTCGTTGCAACCCCATGGCCTGCAGCCCACCAGCCTCCTCCATCCATGGGATTTTCCAGGCAACAGTACTGGAGTGGGGTGCCATTGCCTTCTCCATCAGCACTACACCTTAATTTACCTTAAAATTGTCCTCCCTGGCCCCTTTCTGTTGGGATTTTCCTTGGCATAGCAACCCTGTGTCATCAAGAGAAATGCATTAACAGACACTATATCATGAGTACTCACCTTGAATTTTTTCAGAAAACAGTGCCCTCTGTGGCAACTATGCTCAGGTTATTGTCTTTTTTAACATACCTGATCACCCCTAAAATTCTCTGTTGTTTCATAAGAAACTTTGGGAAGCTTCTTTAGCTCATAATGCTTCTATGGATTCTCTCATTCAATCTTTCATTTATTTCAAGTAATCAAGTCTATCATGATGGTCCAGGTTTAATCTCAACTGCTTTCTGAAGTTTCCCCTGACTACTGGGATCTCATTGACTATATTCTCCTTTGAACTTCTCTTGGCTCTTACAGAAATTTTAACCCACAATTTACATTTATATGCTCTCTTACATGACTCATTCATATCATGTAATGTCATAGGTATTAATATTCAGTCAGTCAGTTCAGTTGATCAGTCATGTCCAGCTCTTTGCAACCCCATGGAATGTAGCATGTCAGGCTTCCCTGTCCATCACCAAATCCTGGAGCTTGCTCAAACTCATGTACGTCGAGTCAGTGATGCCATCCAACCATCTCATCCTCTGTCATCCCCTTCTCCTGCCTTCAATCATTCCCAGAATCAGGGTCTTATCCAAGGAGTCAGTTCTTCACATCAGGGGGCCAAAGTATTGGAGTTTCAGCTTCAGCATCAGTCCTTCCAATGAATATTCAGGGCTGATTTCCTTTAGGATGGACTGATTGGATCCCCTTGCAGTCCAAGGGACTCTCAAGAGTCTTCTCCAACATTACAGTTCAAAAGCATCAATTCTCCAGTGCTCTGCTGTCTTTATGGTCCAACTCTTACATCCATACATGACTACTGGGAAAACCACAGCCTTGACAAGATGGACCTTTGTCGGCAAAGTAATGTCTCTGCTTTTAATATGCTGTCTAGGTTGGCCATAGCTTTTCTTTCATGGAGGAAGTGTCTTTTAATTTCATGACTGCAGTCACCATCTGCAGTGATTTCGGAACCTCCCAAAATAAAGTCTGTCACTGTTTCCACTGTTTCTCCATCTGTTTGCCTTGAAGTGATGGGACTGGATGCCATAATTTTAGTTTTTTGAATGTTGAATTTTAAGACAGATTTTTATTAACATTGCCTTCTATCAGTTCCCTGAAGACAGTGACCATTTATTATGCTCAGTACCAGTTCAAAACTTCAAACTTGATGAATTGATTAAGTATTTAAAAAGTGCTCATTTTATGATTATCACTACAATCAAAACTAATATCCATGAAAAATAATAAGGAACTTTTGGAGATGATGGACATGTTTACACATATATAATTTTTCTACTGATGGTTTCACAAATGTGTGAAGTGAAGTGAAGTCGCTCAGTCGTGTCCTACTCTTTGCGACCCCATGGACTATAGCCTACTAGGCTTCTCCATCCATGGGGTTCTCCAGGCAAGGGTATTGGAGTGGGTTGCCATTTCCTTCTCCAGGGGATCTTCCTGACCCAGGAATCAAACCCAGGTCTTCTGCATTGCAGGCCAATGCTTTACCCTCTGAGCCACCAGGGAAGGACTTTTGTCCAAACTTAACATGATATATATATATATATCTTTTGATAAGTCAGTCATACCTCAATCAAGTGGTTAAAAATAATCAAGAACTAAAATATATTCTGAAACACTAAGTCTAAAAGATGAGCAAGGTAAAGAGAGCAAGGTATGAGGTAAGGAGCAGGCTTCATGGAAGCACCAAGAATACAGACTTCCCCTCAGTTTGGCTGTACAGATGGGTAGACATTTTGACAGAAATACTGTAGGATGATACAAGAAGGGACCATTATCAGCAGTAATGTTTCCCTGTTCTTCTACCAGTTCTACAACCTACAGTTTCTACTTCAGATGTCATTTGGATCTAACTTTTTCAAAACTGTTTCCTCAGCAATGCTTCAATGTTTTTTTTAATATCAAAACTTTACAAAGATCACAAAGGAATTACTTGAACATACCATGATATAAATAGATTATTTTTTAGCTAAAGTTATGTACAGAGATAGAGAGGTAGAAGATAGTTGATAGATAGATATGCACACATATTATATACATAGGTAATACAAAGTATTATTGATGCATACAATATGGTTATGGTATTAACTATAATTCTTCCTCAGAATGGACCAAGAAAAGCCCTAATCCACCTATCCAAATAGATGATCCCTCAATCTTCTTTTGTCCTATGATTCTATGTCATCATTACTTCTTTTGATCACAGATCATTCCATGCCATATGGTGATTCACAGGAATGACCATTTTCTTATATTAAGTTTGAAATACCAATTACATAGCACTTCAGTTCTTCTTCCTCCTCCTTTCCTTCTTTTCTCTGTCCTCCTTTTTTTTCTCCTATTCCTTCTTCTGGCACTAGCTTCTTTCCTTTGCTCTAGCTGCAGCATGAGTGATATCAGAAATATTCTTTTGGGCAGGAATTAAGTAACTGTCAAGAGAAGTGACATACTATAACATGTTTACTAAAATTAATATTCTTAAAAATCCATTATTGCTATTTTCTATCTCAAACTACTAAACTTGTTTATGCTCATGTGTGTATGACCATAGTTCTACCCTTAGCAAATTATATTTGCTTTGTCACATTTATACAGTCAAAATGATCCATATAATGAATGTAAAACTTTATCCATTTCACACATTTTGAAACATGAAGACTCTGACATAGAAGAAAATCATTCTTTTTTCTTTTTCTTTTTATTGTTCCACATTTGTATTCTGTCCTATAGTGCAACTTCTCTAATCACTCCTGCTTTGGAGTGATACAATGCATTAAAGTGGCTTTATGATTGATTAAAAGCTCCAGCTCTGCTCCTACATTTAATCAATGGCAGCAACCCTAGCTGTCTCCATTGGCTACAAGGCATTACAGATGAAGAGCACACATTTTTTTCTATTTCAGAACAAATTATGATTTATGTAACTACAATATTTTTGAGCTTCAGAAAATGACAATTACTTCTAGGAAAATAGCATATTCATTTTAATTATAATTAGTTAGAATGCTCAATGTTATTGTAACATATATTTCATTACTACCTGTTCTGCAAAGGCTATGATAATGTTGGTTCCATATTTATTTCAACAGTTTGTAGATGACTCATATTAAATGATTATTAAAGAAAACCTGACACTTTAGCCACCAGACACCACACTTTTCAAGCCTTGGAGAATATTTATGAAGAAATTTTCATCTGCTTTAATATTAGATGATAAGCAAATCTTCCTTGGTTCTGGTGACACAGGAGATACTTATCATCATATATATGTATATATATATATATATATATATATATATATATATATATTTTTTTTTTTCTAGAATGAAGCGAAAGACACCTTTCCCCCTGTCTGAGGTAATATTTCTTCCCTAAATGACTGGCCCAGATATTGATGCTGATTAAGATTGTTAGTTTATAGTTAGCTTATAGTTTATAGGCTTTTGGCCACAACTATAAAAGGAACCTAAGAATCACTGTTTACTGTCCTCTGAAAGTTAGCCCAGTGTTTTGTTTTTCTTGAGAGCAGAGAGTATATCATATCATCTTTGTGTCCATCATAAGAAGCACAATTCCATACTCATAATAAGTTTAATATACATTCCTTGAGTGAGATATTTGTGAACTAAAATTTTTTTAGACAGTCCTGAAAACCTTCACTGGAAATAAGACAAAAATTAATTAAGATAGCATTTGTTTTATTTATAAGACTAAAAATATCCTCTAAGTGAACTCTTATACCGTGTTGATTGCCACCCTTTTGTAAACAAAAATGTCTCCAGATTACTACCCAAGATGTCAAGAACACTGAAAAACCTACACTTGTGAATATACCAAAAATAGTGAATACAGCTTTGACTAATGATCATGAAAAATAAACATCAGCATTTTCCAAAAGTGTCAAGATATTGAAAGACAGAGACTAAGGAACTGTTCAAGATTGGAAGAAACTAAAGAGAAATTGTAACTAAATGGAGTATGTAATCTTGGGTAGGATCCTGGGACAGAAAAACATATTAGTGGAAAAACTTATAGAATTCAAATAAGGTCTGTATGTTATCAAATAAATTGGGACACACTGCTCATCCCCTACAAAAGCAATTGCATGCTCACAAATGGTAGAAAAGAAAGGCACCTTAATCAGAATGCCAGCAATCTAAGGAGATGGTGGAATCAGCATCCCCCAAGAACCACCTCTGAAGATTCTTCTCATCCATGAAATTTAGAAGAGAAGGAAGGAAGTAATCTCAGTTAATCACTGAGAGAACCATCAGAGTTGTCACCATCCCCCTCTGTGTGCAGGCTTGTTGACTCCTGGTGAACTTCCTGTAGATGTTATCTTGTTCACACAGTTTGCTCACAGTTTGGGAGACTACTGAAGAGGAAGCTAAGGAAAAGATCTGGTTATCTGTTCATCCTAGAGGATCAGGTAATCACTTAGGATTTTTTTCAGATGCATGCAATAGAAATTAGCTTAAACAGGAACCTTATGGGCTTCTTGAAAATTCAGAGGTAAGTGACCTTCTAATTTGGCCCAACCAGGACAGTGGGAGCTTGGCAGCTCCAGCTCCATTTCTATTACTCTTTCCTTCTCCAACTATGGACCGTCTTCAAGCTAGATTTCTTCATGGCCTTATGATGGATACCAGCAGTCACTGAGACCAAGCTTCGTCATTTGCTTTCTGAGAGAGAAACAAATCCTTGTTTTCCTTTCTCATCAGGGCAAGACTCTTCACAAAGGCCTTTAACCATTTTCCTCTTGAGTCTCACTGGCCAGAATTTAATCATATGTACTTTCATATACCAATGACTGCCAAGAGGTCACATGATTAGTTTAATCAGAGCTCATCTTTGAGACAGAGGGTAGAGTTAGACAGAAACCTGAGTATAATCAGATCTCTTTAAGGAAAAAGGAAATGAATATTTGGGAGGCAACAAAAAAAAACAATACTCATTACGATTATAATTTGAAAGGGATCACTGTTGAATATTTATGATGAAGTACTGCTCTACACCAAATAGGGAAAGGAGTACATCAAGGCTGTATATTGTTACCCTGGTTATCTAACTTGTATGCAGAGTGCATCATGAGAAAAGTTGGGCTGGATGAAGCACAAGCTGGGATCAAGGTGGCTGGGAGAAATATCAATAACCTCCAATATGCAGATGACACCACCTTTGTGGCAGAAAGCAAAGAACTAAAGAGCTTCTTGATGAAAGTGAAAGAGGAAAGAGAAAAAGCTGGCTTAAAACTCAGCATTCAGAAATCTAAGATGATGGCATCTGGTCCCATCACTTCATGGCAAGTAGATGGGGAAACAGTGGAAACAGTGACAGGCTTTATTTTGGGGGGCTCCAAAATCACTGCACATGGTGACTGCAGCCATGAAATTAAAAGACACGTGCTCTTTGGAAGAAAAATTATAACCAACCTAGACAGCATATTAAAAAGCAGAGACATTACTTTGCCAACAAAGGTCTGTCTAGTCAATGTTATGGTTTTTCCAGTAGTCACGTATGGATGTGAGATTTGGACTATAAAGAAAGCTGAGTGCCGAAGAGTTTATGCTTTTGAACTGTGGTGTTTTTTTTGGAAATTAACAAAACATGTGTTTAAATTATTTTATTATTTTTAATATAAATTTATTTATTTTAATTGGAGGCTAATTGCATTACAATATTGTATTGGTTTTGCCATACATCGACATAAATCCACCACAGGTGTACTCGTGCTCCCCATCCTGAACCCCCTTCCCACCTCCCTCCCAATACCATCCCTCTGGGTCATCCCAGTGCACCAGTCCCGAGCATCCTGTGTCATGCATTGAACCTGGACTGGGGATCCATTTCACATATGATAATTATACATGTTTCAATGCCATCCTCCCAAATCATCCCACCTTCTCCCTCTCCCACAGAGTCCAAAAGACTGTTCTATGTATCTGTGTCTCTTTTGCTGTCTATTCTACAGGGTTATTGTTACCATCTTTCTAAATTCCATATATATGCGTTAGTATACTGTATTGGTGTTTTCCTTTCTGGCTTACTTCACTGTGTATAATAGGCTCCAGTTTCATCCACCTCATTAGAACTGATTCAAATGTATTCTTTTAAATGGCTGAGTAATACTCCATTGTGTATATGTACCACAGCTTTCTTATCCATTCGTCTGCTGATGGACATTTAGGTTGCTTCCATGTCCTGGCTATTATAAACAGTGCTGCGATGAACATTGGGGTACACGTGTCTCTTTCAATCCTGGTTTCCTCGGTGTGTATGCCCAGAAGTGGGATTGCTGGGTCATATAGCAGTTCTATTTCCAGTTTTTTAAGGAATCTCCACACTGTTCTCCATAGTGGCTGTACTAGTTTGCATTCCCACCAACAGTGTAAGAGGGTTCCCTTTTATCCACACCCTCTCCAGCATTTATTGCTTGTAGACTTTTGGATAGCAGCCATTCTGACTGAAGTGAAACAGTACCTCATTGTGGTTTTGATTTGCATTTCTCTGATAATGAGTGATGTGGTGCATCTTTTCATGTGTTTGTTAGCCATCTGTATGTCTTCTTTGGAGAAATGTCCGTTTTGGTCTTTGGCCCATTTTTTGATTGGGTCATTTATTTTTCTGGAATTGAGCTGCAGGAGTTGCTTGTATATTTTTGAGATTAGTTGTTTGTCAGTTGCTTTATTTGCTTTATTCTCTTCCATTCTGAAGGCTGTCTTTTCACCTTGCCTATAGTTTCTTTTGTTGTGCAAAATCTTTTAAGGTTAATTAGGTCCCATTTGTTTATTTTTGCTTTTATTTCCAATATTCTGGGAGGTAGGTCATAGAGGATCCTGCTGTGATTTATGTTGGAGAGTGTTTTGGCTGTGTTTTCCTCTAGGAGTTTTATAGTTTCTGGTCTTACATTTAGATCTTTAATCCATTTTGAGTTTATTTTTGTGTATGGTGTTAGAAAGTGTTCTAGTTTTATTCCTTTACAAGTGGTTGACCAGTTTTCCCAGCACCACTTGTTAAAGAGATTGTCTTTAATCCATTGTATATTCTTGCCTCCTTTGTCAAAGATAAGGTGTCCATATGTGTGTGGATTTATCTCTGGGTTTTCTATTTTGTTCCATTGATCTATATTTCTGTCTTTGTGCCAGCACCATACTGTCTTGATGACTGTGGCTTTGTAATAGAGCCTGAAGTCAGGCAGGTTGATTCCTCCAGTTCCATTCTTTCTCAAGATTGCTTTGGCTATTTGAGGTTTTTTGTATTCCCATACAAATTGTGAAATTATTTGTTCTAGCTCTGTGAGAAATACCGTTGGTACCTTGATAGGGGTTGTATTGAATCTATAGATTGCTTTGGGTAGTATACTCATTTTCACTATATTGATTCTTCCAATCCATGAACACGGTATATTTCTCCATCTATTAGTGTCCTCTTTGATTTCTTTGACCAATGTTTTATAGTTTTCTATATTTAGGTCTTTTGTTTCTTTAGGTAAATATATTTCTATGTATTTTATTCTTTTCGTTGCAATGGTGAATGAAATTGTTTCCTTAATTTCTCTTTCTGTTTTCTCATTGTTAGTATATAGGAATGCAAGGGATTTCTGTGTGTTGATTTTATATCCTGCAACTTTACTATATTCACTGATTAGCTCTAGTAATTTTCTGATGGAGCCCCTTGGACCGTAAGGAGATCCAACCAGTCCATCCTAAAAGAAATCAGTCCTTAATATTCATTGGAAGGACTAATGATGAAGCTAAAACTTGAATACTTTGGCCACCTGATGTGAAAAGCTGACTCATTTAAAGAGACCCTGATTCTGGGAAAGATTGAAGGCAGGAGGAAAAGGGGATGACAGAGAATGAGATGGTTGGATGGCATCACTGACTCAATGGACACAAGTTTGAGCAAACTCTGGAAGTTGGTGATGGACAGGGAGGCCCGGCATGCTGCAGTCCATGGGCTCGCAAAGAGTTGGACACAACCGAGCGACTGATCTGAACCTAACTGAACTACTCTACACAGTAGAAAGTATGTATGTATATACAGAACAGTAACCTAACATTGTAACAAGCAAGTGCTACATGTTTAAGTGCATTTCTAGCTGAGGAGAACTAGATACCCTCAGGTTAATATACAAAACACAGACCACCACAGAATCCTAGATTTAAAGGTTTCTTACAGATCTGCACTGCTACTGCTAAGTCACTTCAGTCATGTCCGACTCTGTGCAACCCCATAGATGGCAGCCCACCAGGTCCCCCCGTCCCTGGAATTCTCCAGGGAAAAACACTGGCGTGGGTTGCCATTTCCTTCTCCAATGCATGAAAGTGAAAAGTGAAAGTGAAGTTGCTCAATCGTGCCCGACTCTCAGCGACCCCATGGACTGCAGCCTACTAGGCTCCACCGTCCATGGGGTTTTCCAGGCAAGAGTACTGGAGTGGGGTGCCATTGCCTTCTCCACAGATCTGCACTAACCCAGTGCAAAACTCCTCCATCCTAATAACCAGCATCTTCTAAAACACCTCTCATATGCATTGGCTGCTCTCAGGTCTACTAGCCTGGAAGTTATGTTTTACATTGCTTTCATTGTGTCTTCTGGATCCTCACTCATATTCAATCCTTTTCTCCATGGGAAACTTTCTGAATCTAGAAGATAACTTTCACATTTTGCTTTTTCTTCACACTGAACAAGGTTGTTTTAGACATCTTCTATGCCTATTCAGTCTCCAGATCACCATGTTACCTCTCATACTGTAGCTCTCACCCCCTCCCCCACATGTTTGATTTCATTAAAAGAAGCACAGTTGTACCACAAGTTACAGGAAAGCTGGATATTATATTAATTAATGCACCCTCACATTATGTGATTAATATGTTAATATTATTTCACTTTAAGTTCCTTGGGGAGTGTGGAGAAATGAGTTTCCACATAATAAACTGCCTAAATGTGCTGAATAATGATACAAATGTCACTTCCATTCTTCTTCCCACGAACTCCTGCTTAGTGGCCTCCTGAGGGTAATAACAATAAAGCAAAGTTAAGGCGAAAGTTGGGGAAGAACTTAGCAGATGTTTAGCTTATTTGAGCCAGGGGACATACTTTCCTACCAAGGCCCCAGCCAGCCTTCAAACTACAATAAAATAAACCTTGCTATTGCAGTGGAAGGCATCACGCCTGAGTTATTACCTTGTATTAGAATATGCATCAATTTATTTGGTGGCCTTGAAAGCAGTTCTAACTCAACATACCAGAGTAAAGGTGAGAGGAAGAGACTGGAAAATCATATTTAGCAAATCCTCATCTTCCACTCAATGCACTAACATGTCATTCACATAAAACATGGCTTCTGGACAGAGCTGCTTTAAACTGGAGAATAAAATTCTCAGTTTCACAAAGCCAAACAATCTGTTCTTGTGTAGACAAAGAATTATTTCTCCTTCCCCCAAAACACAGTTCTAGTGATGGTCTGGCCTGCCCTCACTGGGATGACCAAGCAGCTTGATTAGCTAGTATAGCCCCCGTTGATAATAACTGTTTTGATGTAAATATTAGCAAAGGTCCCTTTCATTCTCAGGTGTCTGGATTTAAACAATAAATTATTTGGTCATTTGATAACAGAATATCACAGATTTAAACCAGGGATATTGGAAGTCCATATGAAGTTAGTGATAGTGAAATCGCTCAGTCGTGTCCAACTCTTTGTGACCCCGTGGACTGTAGGCCACCAGGCTCCTGCGTCCATGGGATTTCCCAGGCAAGAATACTGGAGTGGATTGCCATTTCCTTCTCCAGGGGAACTTCCTGACCCAGGGATCAAACCTGGGTCTCCTACATTGCAGGCAGACGCTTTAACCTCTGAGCTACCAGGGAAGTCCTATATGAAGTTATTATCACCTCAAAAAAGGGTCTTTCTGAAGTATGAGGCTATCATAATACAACCCCCATTTGGTATATTAGAGAGTAAGTGACACATATTGTCATATAACTTGGTCTTAAAGGACCAGCTACAGAACTACTCATTTCAAATGTTTCACTAGAAAATGTCATTGGAAGTCATTTATTCTCTTCATCTCCTTTCTTGCAGTCAGACTGATGGGGAGAGAAGGGCGGCTAAGAAGACCTCATTTTTTCTTCTGTGCATATGATTTTGCTGTTTTTTTTTTTTTATTTTATTTTGGATGAAAGAAACAATATGATGTAAAAAAATATAGAACATGTCTTTCCCCTCTTCTTCACAAAATATATATTATTTATTTTATTTTTAAAAAGCAATATATTATTACTAAAACATTTGGAGCATACACAAATGTAGAAAGAAAAAGAAATGTTCAGTTCTCAGAACACTGCAAGTGCAGAGTCTACAAAGAAAAAATAAAAATTTTATTTAGAATTGTACTTTTACTTTATTTACTCCTTTCAGACTGCCCTTTCTACTTTTCCCCCTTAATGTAGTCTTTGCATATTCTATTTTTTTAATTTTATTTTATTTAACTTTATAATATTGTACTGGTTTTGCCATATATCAAAATGCATCTGCCACAGGTATACATGTGTTCCCCATTCTGAACCCTCCTCTCTCCTCCCTCCCCATACCATCCCTCTGGGTCGTCCCAGTGCATGTTCTTATGTCCTTTTCATTATAGGTGACTGGACTGCAAAAATGGGAAGTCAAGAAACACCTGGAGTAACAGGCAAATTTGGCCTTGGAGTACGGAATGAAGCAGGGCAAAGGCTAATAGAGTTTTGCCAAGAGAACACAATGGTCATAGCAAACATTCTCTTCCAAAAACACAAGAGAAGACTCTATACATGGACGTCACCAAATGGTCAACACTGAAATCAGATTGATTATATTCTTTTCAGCCAAGGATGGAGAAGCTCTATACAGTCAGCAAAAACAAGACCAGGAGCTGACTGTGGCTCAGATCATGAACTCCTTATTACCAAATTCAAACTTAAATTGAAGAAAGTAGGGAAAACCACTAGACCATTCAGGTATGACCTAAATCAAATCCCTTATGATTATACAGTGGAAGTGAGAAATAGATTTAAAGGCCTAGATCTGATAGATAGAGTGCCTGATGAACTATGGATGGAGGTTCGTGACATTGTACAGGAGACAGGGATCAAGACCATAGAAAAGAAATGCAAAAAAAGCAAAATGGCTGTCTGAGGAGGCCTTACAAATAGCTGTGAAAAAAAAGAGAAGCAAAAAGCAAAGGAGAAAAGGAAAGATATACTATCTGAATGCAGAGTTCCAAAGAATAGCAAGAAGAGATAAGAAAGCCTTCCTCAGCGATCAATGCAAAGAAATAGAGGAAAACAACAGAATGGGAAAGACTAGAGATCTCTTCAAGAAAATTAGAGATACCAAGGGAACATTTCATGCAAAGATGGGTTCAATAAAGGACAGAAATGGTATGGACCTAACCAAAGCAGAAGATATTAAGAAGAGGTGGCAAGAATACACAAAAGAACTGTACAAAAAAGATCTTCACAACCTAGATAATCACAATGCTGTGCTCACTCATCTAGAGCCAGCCATCCTGGAATGTGAAGTCAAGTGGGCCTTAGAAAGCATCACTATGAACAAAGCTAGTGGAGGTGATGGAATTCCATTGAGTTATTTCAAATCCTGAAAGATGATGCTGTGAAAGTCCTGCACTCAATATGTCAGCAAATTTGGAAAACTCAGCAGTGGCCACAGGACTGGAAAAGGTCAGTTTTCGTTCCAATCCCAAAGAAAGGCAATGCCAAAGAATGCTCAAACTACCGCACAATTGCACTCATCTCACACGCTAGTAAAGTAATGCTTAAAATTCTTCAAGCCAGGCCTCAGCAATACATGAACTGTGAACTTCCAGATGTTCAAGCTGGTTTTAGAAAAGGCAGAGGAACCGGAGATTAAATTTCCAACATCCGCTAGATCATGGGAAAAGCAAGAGAGTTCCAGAAAAACATCTATTTTTGCTTTATTGACTATGCCAAAGCCTTTGACTGTGTGGATCACAATAAACTGTGGAAAATTCTGAAAGAGATGGAATACCAGACCACCTGACCTGCCTCTTGAGAAACCTATATGCAGGTCAGGAAGCAACAGTTAGAACTGGACATGGAATAACAGACTGGTTCCAAATAGGAAAAGGAGTACGTCAGGGCTGTATATTGTCACCCTGCTTATTTAACTTATATGCAGAGTTCATCATGAGAAATGCTGGGCTGGAAGAAGAACAAGCTGGAATCCAGATTGCTGGGAGAAATATCAATAACCTCAGATTTGCAGATGACACCACTCTTATGGCAGAAAGTGAAGAGGAACCAAAAAGCCTCTTGATGAAAGTGAAAGAGGAGAGTGAAAATGTTGGCTTAAAGCTCAATATTCAGAAAACTAAGATCATGACATCTGGTCCCATCACTTCATGGGAAATAGTTGGGGAAACAGTAGAAACAGTGTCAAGCTTCATTTTTGGGGGGCTCCGAAATTACTGCAGATGATGATTGCAGGCATGAAATTAAAAGATGCTTACTCCTTGGAAGGAAAGTTATTTCTAACCCAGATAGCATATTGAATAGCAGAGATATATTGCTTTGCGAAAAAAGGTCTGTCTAGTCAGGGCTATGGTTTTTCCAGTGGTCATGTATGGATGTGAGAGTTGAACTGTGAAGAAAGGTGAGCACAGAATTGATGCTTTTGAACTGTGGTGTTGGAGAAGACTCTTGAGAGTCCCTTGGACTGCAAGGAGACCCAACCAGTCCTTTCTAAAGGAAATCAGTCCTGGGTGTTCGTTGGAAGGACTGATGCTAAAGCTGAAACTCCAATACTTTGGCCACCTCATGCAAAGTGTTGACTCATTGGAAAAGACCCTGATGCTTGGAGGGATTGGGGGCAGGGGGAGAAGGGGATGACGGAGGATGAGATGGCTGGATGGCATCACCAACTCGATGGACATGAGTTTGAGTGAACTCTGGGAGTTGGTGATGGACAGGGAGGCTTGGCATGCTGTGATTCATGGGGTTGCAAAGATTCGGGCACAACTGAGTGACTGATCTGAACTGGAGACCTCTCTGAAGTATTTCCTAAGGTTGCTGGTCCACAGTAGTTCCTCTTCCCCCACTGTTTCTCAACCACCTATTTCACACAGGGTATATATTCCTTTGTAGCTTTCTATTATTTATTTTATTAACAATTTTTTCTTCAACTGAGCTCACACCTTTTCATTCAATGAAAACTCCTTTCTTTTTTTTTTTTTGAAGAAACAAGGGAAATGTTCATTTATATTTATATTCAATATAAACATTCATTACTTGTTTAATATTTTAGTGCTTTGAGATTTGCATGGTACAGGTTGACTGCCCCACCAAAATGCGTCATTATTTTTTTTCACCAATAGTCATGGTACTTTACGTTCAGTTCAGTTCAGTCGCTCAGTCGCGTCTTTTCTTATACCTCTTCATATCCTTAGAACCTAATATACACATGATAAGAGCTTAAGAGCTATCTGTCTTTTGAGTTGAAGTTATGATGATGATGATAATGATGAAAAAGGTACTGTCAAATGTGTTTCTAATTCATTTAGTCTTTGCACTCTGCTCTCTCTGATTATTAGCCTTGATCAGATATCTTAAAGGACTTTTAAATCCTGTCAATAATATCTGTGTCCCCTCATACAAAATTACATTCAGATCTAGAGCTTCTCAGATATAGAATGATGTTAACAAATTGCTGCAAATTCAGGGGATAGTTGCTGGATTGAATTAGGGAATGCAGGACTTGATTTATGAGGAAACATTTAAAGAACTAAATATGCATAGCTGGTTTCCAAAGAGATTTAGAACCAGGCTGGGGGATCTGACAACTATATATTAGTAGCTAGTGGCTGAAAATAACATTGCGAGAAGAGCAGTTTAAATTAGGGAAAACAGCCTTTGGAGACACTCACCAGGGATGTTAATTATTAGTGAATTAAACATACCAATACATGAATCCAGTGCTTTCTCAGTGCTTTGTGTGCACAGAAATCGCCTAGGAAAAGTGTTACAATGCAGATTCTGATACACTGGGTCTGAAGCAAGCCAGGATTCTACATTTGTAGCAAGTTTCCAAGTGGTCCAGAGACTAAACATACTTAGCCAAGCCCCTTCTCTTTACGAATTGTGCAATTCTGCTTAATTATAAAGTGTAATAAGCTTCAAATATGGGATATTTAAATGAAATAAAGTATCCTGGAGCCTACAGTGAGGAAATAGGAAAAAGCTAATCAAGCAGGGCACGAAGATGAGTTATTTCCTCCAAATGTTCATCTGCCTTTTTTTGGCATCCATATAGGGCCTGCACACTGCGATTAGCCACACTATGATTAGCCTCATTGGTTCTCTCATCTTCTTATTCATCTTTTCACTTGTGCCAGATGACATTACAGGAAGAAAGCAGAGATACCTACAAATGATGATGGTAGGCTGTTGTGAAGCTCCTCTTAGCTTCCAAAATAACTCCCCCACCTTTTGATTAATGCCTAGAAATCTACAGCTGGTGCTTCACCCCTTTAGCTTAAAATATCCATCCTCTTTATAGAGGACATGTGCATCTTAGTGTGAGTAGCTTTAAATTTTATTTTTTTGGAAGATTTTAATAGAGAGCAATAAGATACTATAAAGTATATATACTGGGGGAGTAGATAAGGACAGATAATGGTGAGGACCACCTGTCTATTTTACACATAACAATGAGGTCTGAAGAAAAGAGGACACTTCGCCAATGTCACCTGCTTACCTCTTTCTTAAATTCACATTTCTATATCAGCTTTCTTTTTTTTTTTTTTCCAGTACACCAAATCTTCCTCTCTCTACTCCTGGAAATCTGCACAGCTCTGATCTTCATCTATTTCAGGCTAAAATCCTAACTGAGCTTCCTCCAGCCCTTGGAACAAGTCACTGATAGACATTGCCTCTCACCTGAGTTAGGCTTAATCAGATAACTTAAAGATAATGTTTCCCTTGTGAGGTATAAGTCTTAAGCTGGTGAGTTTCCATTCCTTTATTATAATCAAAGCAATTGGGATAAAAATTGGGAAGATGAGCCTATCTGCTTCATATCAAATAGCTCAAAGATACTTTAAATAACTTGCTAGTTACTTAAAGATATATCATCTGGTTAGTCAAATGAGCACAGAGTAAGGACATTATGCCCTATCCCATCCCAACCCACCTCCTCCTGAACTCATGTTTTTGGTTTTTTTTTTCCCCCTTTGATACCCAGATATAAACATCTCCCATTCTCATAAGGTTTCATAGGTCACACACAATTTTTAATATATCTTCTAATTTGATTATACTGATAACCTTTAAGATAGTAAGTAGTATTGTTACTATTTCTCATATGGAGGCTGAAGAAATTTGTTCATGAAACAAGTTAACGTTATACTCAATGTCATACATAATTTGAAATTTGGACTTTGGCCTTTGGACTGCAAATCTCATTTTATTTTCTTAACAATATACTTTTGGCCAAGTCAATTCTTTCAGTCCCAGCATATGTTCAGGATTTGTTGCTTTTACTTAATGAAGTGAACTTCAGTTCAGTTCAGTTGCTCAGTTGTGTCTGACTCTTTGCTTCCCCCATGGACTGCAGCACGTCACGCCTCCCAGCCCAACATCAACTCCCAGAGTTTACTCAAACTCATGTACATTGAGTCGGTGATGCCATCCAACCATCTCATCCTCTGTAGTTCCCTTCTCCTCTCGCCTTCAATCTTTCGCAGAAACAGGATCTTTTCCAATGAGTCAGTTCTTTGCATTAGATGGCCAAAATATTGGAGTTTCAACTTCAGCATCAGTCCTTCCAATGAATATTCAGGACTGATTTCCTTTAGGATGGACTGGTTGGATATACTTGCAATCTAAGGGACTCTCAAGAGTCTTCTCCAACACCACAGTTCAAAAGCATCAATTCTTCAGTGCTCAGTTTTCTTTATAGTCCAACTCTCACATCCATACATGACTTATGGAAAAACCGGAGCTTCGACTACATGGACCTTTGTTGGCAAAGTAATGCCTCTGCTTTTTAATACGCTGTCTAGGTTGGTCATAACTTTTCTTCCAAGGAGCAAGCTTCTTTTAATTTAATGGCTGCAGTCACCATCGGCAGTGATTTTGGAGCCCCTCAAAATAAAGTTTGCCACTGTTTCCACTGTTTCCCCATCTATTTGCCATGAAATTATGGGACCAGATGCCATTATCTTAGTTTTCTGAATGTTGAGATTTAAGCCAACTTTTTAACTCTCCTTTTTCACTTTCATTAAGAGGCTCTTTAGTTCTTCTTTGCTTTCTGCCATAAGTGTTGTGTCATCTACATACCTGAGGTTATTGATATTTCTCCTGGCAATCTTGATTCCAGCTTGTGCTTCATCCATGAGTGTTTCTAATGATGTACTCTGCAAATAAATTAAATAAGCACTGTGATAAATAAGTACAGACTTGATGTATTCCTTTCCCAATTTGGAAACATTCTCTTGTTCCATATCCAGTTCTAACTGTTGCTTCCTGACCTGCATACAGATTTCTCAAGAGGCAGGTCAGGTGGTCTGGTATTCCTATCTCTCTAAGAATTTTCCACAGTTTGTTGTGATCCACACAGTCAAAAGCTTTGGCATACTCAATAAAACAGAAGTAGATATTTTTCTGGAACTCTCTTGCTTTTTTGATGATCCAACAGATGTTGGCAATTTGATCTCTGGTTCTTCTGCCTTTTCTAAATCCAGCTTGAACATCTGGAAGTTCACAGTTCATGTACTGTTGAAGCCTGTCTTGTAGAATTTTGAGCATTACTTTGCTAGCGTGTGAGGTGAGTGCAATTGTGCGGTAGTTTGAGCATTCTTTGGCATTGCCTTTCTTTGGGATTGAAATGAAAACTGACCTTTTTCAGTCCTGTGGTCACTGCTAAGTTTTCCAAATTTGCTGGCATATTGAGTGCAGCACTTTCACAGCATCATCTTCTAGGATTTGAAATAGCTCAACTGGAATTCCATCAACTCTGCTAGCTTTGTTCATAGTGATGCTTTCTAAGCCCAAGAACTTAAGTAAGTCATGATAAAATATCAATTTTGTGTTTTCTTGTGTAATATTTATTATTTTCATCTATGTTCTCCCAGTCTACCTCCTCCTTTGGGAAAATACAACTATTTGCAAGTTTTGATTATTAGAACTGTAATAATCAGAGTTGACATACTTAGTATTTTCTTCAGTTCAATTCGTAAGAGAAAGAAGCAGAAGGCAACTAAGCCAAATGGTGCAATTTTACTTCAGAAATCCAATGCAAACCTTCAAGTCATTATAAATTCAGTGTGAACTCATTTTCTGTCTCTGTTTTTAGTACAGAACATTGAAAATTCATGACCATTAAGATGTAGCCAAGGCTGTTTAAGATCCCCAGTCTGCAGAGACAAAATCAATCACGTTCATTAGGCTCTCCTTAGTGAAATGTAAAACAAATGTGAACATAAAGACAATGCTGCACAGGAGTTTGACAAGTATGTGTTAAAATGGTTTAGATTCTTGATTCATCATGAACTATAATTGATGAAACTTGTGGTGGTGGTTTAGTCACTAAGTTGTGTCCAACTCTTGCTACCCCATGGACTGTAGTCTTCCAGACTCCTCTGTCCATGGGATTCTCCAGGCAAGAATACTGGAGTGCGTTGCCATTTCCTTTCTCCAAGGGGTCTTACAAATTGAATCTGGGTCTCCTGCTTTGCAGGTAGATTCTTTACCAACTGAGCTGGGAGGGAAGCTTGATGAAACTTCCCACTCCCTGTATCTCCTGCTTAGCTTAGTTTTTATGCAATTTCTATTTTTTTCTAACTTGGTGACCAGAGCTGAAAATACTAAAGTATTCCCACCTCCCTTCATTGGGATAAGCATTTGGATCAGTAGCACAAAGCCTAGCCCTCATTTGAGGACCACCTCCTATTCTACTTAGCTCTGTTTAAATAATATCAGCTTAACTCTTTCTAGTGATATCAAATTGGCAGTATCGAGAGCAGATGGTACTGGCAATGAAGACATACTTTTTTCTCTCTCTGTCTTTTTCCTCTAAACTGTTGCCCCCCGCCCCATATCTAAGCGTTCTGCATCTGGGAATTCAACCAACTGCAGATTGAAAATATTTTTTAAAATTCCAGAAAGTTCCAAAAAGCAAAACTTGAACATGTCATGCCTCAGCAATGATTTACATAGCATTTACATTGTATTTACAACTATTTACATAGCATTTGCATTGTATTAGATATTGTAAGTAAATCATCTAGAAATGATTTAAAGTATATGGAAGGATGTGCATAGGTTATATACAAATGCTATGCTTTTATATAAAAGACTTGAACATCTGTGAATTTTGATATCTGCAGGGGTCTTAGAACCTATCCCCAATAGTTACTGAGGAATGACTATATTTTTCTATGTAAATTACATGATATTTTAATTAAAGAAGTGAATAGTGATGTTTATGATTTTTATACATTTTAGTTTTCCTATCTTATTTTTTTAGGTATATCCAGTTAACTAAAGGATTTTTGTACCTTTTATTTTTTAGGCATTAACTTGTGTCTGACTCTTGGCCATATGGACTGTAGCCCACCAGGCTCTTCTGTCCATGAGAATTCCAAGGCAAGAATACTGGAGTGCGTAGCCATTTTCTTCTCAAGGGAATCTTCCAGACCCAGGGATCAAACTCGTGTTTCCTGTGTTGCAAGTGGATTCTTTACCACTGAGACACCAGGGAAACCTTTTGTGCCTAGAAAGAGAATAATAAAAATGAAGCCACTGTCATATAGTAAGTAGAATGTTGTTCCAAATAAACATACACTGGAGCACATTGGAAAAGAGCCATCAAAGAGGGTGGCCAGACCAGATGTGAAAATAGCTAAATAAAATGCTAAATTTGAGGATTAAAATGAGATAGTCATAGACCATGTGAAAATCAAAAGTCAAAAGTTACTCCCTAAAGCCCTTTATCTATACGCCAAAATAGCTAACATTAAAATGACTGTCAATATCAAATATTGTCAAGGACTGAAGTAACTAGGACTCTCACATATTGCCTACATGGATGGAAAATGGTATAACTATTTATATTCCCAAGGACAAAGTAGCCTGATGGGCTGCAGTCCATGAGGTCACAAAGAGTCAGACACGACTGAGTGACTAAACACACAGTACATTTTTATTTTTATAGACTGTCAGTATCTATTAAACTAAATGTTAACTTACCCTTTGTCATAGAAATTCCACTCCTAAATATATATCCAAGAGAAATGAATATATTCAGCCACCAAAAGACATGTACAATAATGTTCATAATAGCGTCATTTTAAATAACCAAAAACCAGGAAGTAATCCAACTGTCAATCAATAAAAAAATGGACAAATGGTAACATTTCCATAGAACTGAATACTATATAACAATAAAAAAAAAAGCCCTAACTGACACATTCAACATGAATAAATTTTATAGATAGTGTGCTGAAAGAGAGAAGGTAGATAGAAAAGATGTATAATGAATGAATTTATTATATGAAAAAAGGATGCTAGCTATGGATGGGAATGGGGTGGGCTAAGAGGGCTTACCAAATGGAAGGGAGTATGAAAGAGGCTTCTAGAACATTAGAGAAGTTCCTTATCTTCTGGTGATAGATACATGGGTGTGTATATATAAAAATTCATTGAGTTTTATTCCTAGTATTAGTATACCTTATGGACTTTACTATGCATACCACATACTATTATGCTACAATTTTATTTTAAGTACCTGAAAGTAACAGTAAGTCTAGGCACAGAAACTGAGTAAAATCACCACCTCCATCTTTGCTTCAGGGCTTCCTTCACAGGCCCAAGTCCCAGAGAGAATTAATTTCAACTCTTTTAAAGACACACACTCTAGTCACACCGCCTTAGTACATACCTAATCCTCAAAATGTTCTCATTTGGCTAATGAGCCAGGTTGTTCACAGAACCTGTGAGCATATCATAAAAGTGCCCACTGGCCAATAAGTAACACTGCAGTAATTGTCTTTTTTATGGGTATTATGCATATGTATAACTTTCATCATTAACACAAATGTTCCTTTACTCACGTCATCTCCATTTCTGTTTTAAAACTGAAAAATTTGGTAATTTGCCATGAGATTTCAGGATATTTGTGAAAATGAATAATATTCCATTATATTTTAATCACCTCTTATATGAGTTTTTATTTCTCACTTGTGGATTGATAGTCTATTAAAAACTAGCCTAGAAGAAAATTAAAAAGCCTTAGAAAGCCATACTGCTGGAATCAGATAATTTTTAAAATGCATTTTAAAGTACAGTGGAAACCTACAACCTTCCCCTCCTACCATTTTAAGGTAAAGCTGAACTGACAGCAATCTTTGTCCTAATCCTGGGCAAGGTAGCAAATTGAATGAATAAATGAGTCTTAGAGGATGGAAATAGCTTGATAATCATTTTCTCATGGAAAAAAAATTTGTTCAGCTAGACAGATCACGATGATTTTTGGACACTGCTGTTGCTTAAAGCATTATACCATTAATTATAGCACTACTGATTCAATACTAAGATCTTTCTAACAATAATTCTGAGAATCTACTATAAATGACAATCAAAGTAGTATTATCAGTTACATTTTAAAAGACAGAAGCTATTTTCATTATACAGAGAAGGCAATGGCAACCCACTCCAGTACTCTTGCCTGGAAAATCCCATGGACAGAGGAGCCTGGTAGGCTGCGGTCCATGGGGTCACTAGCATTCGGACATGACTAAGTGACTTCCCTATCACTTTTCACTGTCATGCATTAGAGAAGGAAATGGCAACCCACTCCAGTGTTCTTGCATGGAGAATCCCAGGGATGGGGGAGCCTGGTGGGCTGCCGTCTATGGGGTCGCACAGAGTCGGACATGACTGAAGCGACTTAGCAGCAGCAGCATTTTCGTTATAAACTTTATTTTAGGTTGATAAGATGGAGAAGGGATGGTGGATGTGGAGTACATCTCTCTTCATGGATGCATCAGTAATGCATCTACAAATGCAGAAGTTCTCACAGAGCACCAGCTATGTCTTGGCAGCTAACCACAAGAATTCTTGACCACAAGAAAGGAACATATGGATCCATGCATAACTCAATAGAACAAAAGAAAGAAGGGAGAAAGAGGAGGAGAGAAAGAAGGACAAGACCAGTACCTAAGGGTGATGGGGAGCTAAAGAGGGGATGAGATACCTGCATCTGGTACAATTGATTGGAACAGAAGAGAAGTATTTGAAGTTGTCAGAGAGTGAAACAGTTATTCTGTAACAGTCCAAATGGAGTGAGAACCACACAGTCCATGCCACAGCCTTACATACCCTGGAAATGGACTGTTCCACCAGAACACAAGGTGGCTGGGAGCTGGAGCATGGAGACTAGATAGCAATCCTAGGTCAAGGACTGCTGTTGACTGCAGGGAGATGGTCCAAGGGGACAAAAGAGAGGAAATCCACAATGAGGAATGCCTTTGGAGGAAAGCCAGCTGGTCATAGAGGCAGGGTGCTACTGTTGAGTTACATGCAGGGGGTAAAGCTAACCCTGTAGTCTCTCTCTCCCCACATGCCAGTACCAGCAGCTGAGCAATAGAGAAAGATGCCAGTGAGTGTGGCTCTTTGATGCCTGATGTGCCAAGCAATAGAGAAGGACCCCAGCTAGGGATGCCCTTTCTGCCTGCTGTGCCAAACAAAAGAGAAGGACCAGCCAGGGAGGACTTTTGAGCACCAGCTGCCAGAGGCTAGAAAAGAATCGACTAGAGCCAAATCTCCTGTGCTCATGGCCGCCCGCTTCCCTACATACCTGGTGTCCCTGTAATCCAAGCAGCTGTATCACCTCCATGCCCAGTCCTCACTGGGGCAGACCCAAGTCCTCCAGGGCAGGCTTGGGAGCAAACTCCTGTGGGTGACCCACAGGCAGAGGTGGGGATAAAAGCATAATTAAGTTCCAGGGGTGAAGTGACTAAGGAAGAGGATCAAACATCTTTCCATGAGCTGTCCTAGGTAGGTGAGGTGGGTTGAGGCTCACAGACAGGGAAAAGATGCTGACAGCTGAAACCTGAGAAAAGCATTCATTATTATTATTATTTTTAATTTTATTTTTAAACTTTACAATATTGTATTGGTTTTGCCAAATATCGAAATGAATCCGCCACAGGTATACATGTGTTCCCCATCCTGAACCCTCCTCCCTCCTCCCTCCCCATACCATCCCTCTGGGTCGTCCCAGTGCACCAGCCCCCAGCATCCCAGTATCGTGCATCGAACCTGGACTGGTGACTCATTTCATATATGATATTATACGTATTTCAATGCCATTCTCCCAAATCATCCCACCCTCTCCCTCTCCCACAGGGTCCAAAAGACTGTTCTATACATGAGTGTCTCTTTTGCTGTCTCATATACAGGGTTATTGTTACCATCTTTCTAAATTCCATATATATGAGTTAGTATACTGTATTGGTGTTTTTCTTTCTGGCTTACTTCACTCTGTATAATAGGCTCCAGTTTCATCCACCTCATTAGAACTGATTCAAATGTATTCTTTTTAATGGCTGAGTAATTTCATTATTATTATGTTTCATTCATTCTATAGTTGGGTCTGGATTATTTCCTAAATTTGTTGTTGTTGTTGTTCTCTCTACTTTTTTCTCTGTTGTTATGGTGGATGTTTTCATTACTATTATTTCTATTTAGCTTTTGGGGACCTTTCTTAAGTCACATTTTTATTTCTTTCACATATATCTACTTCTACTTTGTCTTTCTGTGATTCTGTGGTTTTCTTTTTATTCTTGTTGTACTTTTTCTTTAATATATCAATCTTTTTTATATATACATCTAACTTTGTTTTCCTATTTTTTTCTTTTTCTTCTTTCTTTTCACCATGTTTGTTTATTTTTTTTTTTCTCTGCTTTACTCCTCAGTTGTAACTCTGATTTGGTCTTGTTTTTCTGTTTTAGCTACTTTGCTTTTAATTGGTTGATATCATTTTTGACTTTCTTTTTCTCACTGGGTGACACTTCCACATTGTTTTTGGGTTTGTTTTGACTTTGTTTGTAGATGTTTGTGTGTGTGTGTTCCTTTGTTTTTCTTTATATTTGTCTGATTTTGCTTTTTGATTTGTCTTGGTTTTGGTTTTAATTTCCTTTGTTGTTATTGTCATTAAAAACAAATTGAAGGATTTTGATTCCCCAACCAGAAGCTGGCCTTGAGCCTGTGTGTTGGGAGTGTGATGTCCAAGACACTAGACTATCATAAAACCTCTGACCTCAGGGAGTTTTAATCAGTGAGAACTCCCATGAAAGCCCACATCTGGATCCAAGATCTGGCATCACACAACTGCAGGCAACACTGACTATTGGAAACCTCACTCAAAAAACAAGCAAGTTAAAGTCACTTAGTCAGGTCTGACTCTTTGCGACCCCATGTAGTCCATGGAATTCTCTAGGCCAGAATACTGGAGTGGGTAGCCATTTCATTCTCCAATGGATCTTTCTAGCCCAGAAATCAAATCCAGGTCTCCCCCATTGCAGGCAGATTCTTTACCAGCTGAGCCACTAGGGAAGCTGAACAAGAGAAGAATACAAACCTAATAATCAGCAGACAGGCTGCCCTCAGACAACCCAGAACACACCACCTCAAACAGCCCTGCTGATTAGAAAGAGAGAGGGAAACCTCACTTCAACCCACCAGAATACAATCAAAAGTTTCTCTCAACACAAAGTGTACACAGCCATTGGTCCCACTTCACCCACCAGGGTCTGAGATCAAAAGCAAAAAGAACTACAGCACTATAGCCTGGAGAAATATGATCTCAAACACAGTAAGTTAGGCAAAATAAAAAGACAAATATTGTGCAGATGAAGGAACAAGATAAAAATCCTAGTGAGAAAATAAATAAAGAGGATATAGGCAAACCACTTGAAAAATAATTTACAGTAATGATACCCAAAAAGATGACCCCAAAATTTCAAAAATAAGATGAAGAAAATGTAAGAATCACTTTACACATTTAGCAAGGACCTAGAAGAAATGAGTAATAAGTAAACAGTGATGAACAACAGAATTACTGAAATTAAAAATACTCTAGAAGGAATCAATAGAAGAATAACTGAGGCAGAAGAATGGATAAGTGAGGTGAAAGATAGAATGGTGGAAATAACTGCTAAGGAGCAGAATAAAGAAAAAAGAAAAGAATTGTGGAAAATACCAGAAACCTCTAGGATAATACTAAATGAAAAAACATCCAAATTATAGGGGTTGCAAAAGAAGAAGACAAAAAGGGTTTGAGAAAATTTTTGAAGAGACTATAGTTGAAAACTTTCCTAACATGGTGAAAGGTTGCAGCTGTGAGCAGTGAACGATGCCAAGATTCATGGCCTCTGAAGGAGAGGAATTTGATCCAAAGCCAGAGACAAGGCTTGATCACTTGAAACTTTTTGTGTAGCAAAGAAGCTTCTGACATAGACATCAGAAGGGAAGAGAAAGAGTTCCCCCTTGCTAGTTTTTAGCAAGGCATTTTATACCTGTTAGCAAGTTGCTAATCAGATAAAGAAATACCTCAAAACTAAGAGAGTTTCCACAGGCATCTTTCCTACAACATGCATCTCAAGATAGAATAGCACAAAGGGAGTCTCATATCCAGGAATAAAACAATTGACATGAATCTTGAAGAAAGGTAAATTTTCAGCCAAATACATAGTTTCATTAATACAGCTTAAGAGAACATTTTCATGAGTAAGAAATGCAAAAAGGCAAAATGGTTGTCTGAGGAGGCCTTACAAATAGCTGAGAAAAGAAGAGAAGCTAAAGCAAAAGGAGAAAAGGAAAGCTATGCCCATCTGAATGCAGAGTTCCAAAAAATAGCAAGGAGAGATAAGAAAGGCTCCCTCAGTGATCAATGCAAAGAAATAGATGAAAATAATAGAATGGTGAAGAGATTCCTACAATAAAATTAGTTAGAGATACCAAGGGAACATTTTATGCAATGATGGGCACAACAAAGGATAGAAATAGTCAGGACCTAACAGAAGAAGAATATTAAGAAGAAGTGGCAGCAATACATAGAAGAACTGTACAAAAAAGATCTTAATGACTGACATAACCATGACGGTGTGATCACTCATCTAGAGACAGACACATTGGAATGCAAAGTCAAGTGGGCCTTAGGAAACATCACTATGAACAAAGCTAGTTGGGGTGATGGAATTCCAGTTGAGCTATTTCAAACCCTAAAAGATGATGCTGTGAAAGTGCTGCACTCAACATGCCAGCAAATTTGGAAAATTCAACAGTGGCCACGAGATTGGAAAAGGTCAATTTTTATTTCAATGCAGAGGAAAGGAAATGCCAAAGAATGTTCAAGCTACTTCAAATTGCACTCATCTCACAGGTTAGCAAAATAATGCTCAAAATTCTCCAAGCAAAGCTTCAACAGTACATGAACCATGAAATTCCAGATGTTCAAGCTGGTTTTAGAAAAGGCAAAGGAACCAGGGATCAAATTGCCAAGATCCATTGGATCATAGAAAAAGCAAGAGGGTTCCAGAAAAACATCTACTTCAGCTTTATTGACTATGCCAAATCATTTGACTGTGTGGATCACAACAAACTGTGGAAAATTCTTAAAGAGATGGGAATACCAGACCACCTTATCTGCCTCCTGACAAATCTGTACGCAAGTCAAGAAGCAACAGTTATAACTGGACATGAAACAACAGACTGGTTCCAAATTGGGAAAGGAGTACATCAAGTCTGTACATTGTCACCCTGCTTATTTAACTTATATACAGAGTATATCATGCTAAATGCCAGAGTACATGAAAAACAAGGTGGAAATAAGACTGCTGGGGAAAATATCAATAACCTCAGATGTGCAGATGACACCACCCTTATGGCAGAAAGTGAAGAGGAACTAAAGAGGCTCTTGATGAAAATGAAAGAGGAGAGTGAAAAAGCTGGCTTAAAACTCAATATTCAAAAAACTAAGATCATGGCATCTGGTCCCATCACTTCATGGCAAATAGAAGGGGAAACAATGGAAACAGTGACAGACTTTATTTTGGGGGGCTCCAAAATCACTGCAGATGGTGACTGCAGCTGTGAATTTAAAAGATGCTTGCTCCTTGGAAGAAAAGCTATGGACAACCTAGACAGCATTTTAAAAAGCAGAGACATTACTTTGCCAACAAAGGTCCATCTAGTCAAAGCTTTGGTTTTTCCAGTAGTCATGTATGGATGTGAGAGTTTAAAAAAAAAAAAAAACAAAGAAAGAAAGCTGACCACCAAAGAACTGATGCTTTTGAACTGTGTTGTTGGAGAAGACTCTTGTGAGTCCCTTGGACTGCAAGGAGATCCAACCAGTCCATCCTAAAGGAAATCAGTCCTGAATGTTCTTTGGAAGGACTGATGTTGAAACTGAAGCCAATACTTTGGCCACTTTTTGTGAAGAACTGACTCATTGGAAAAGACCCCGATGCTGGGAAAGATTGAAGGCAGGAGGAGAAGGGGACAACAGAGGATGAGATGGTTGGATGGCATTACCATCTCGATGGACATGAGTTTGAGTAAGCTCTGGGAGTTGGCGAAGGGCAGGGAAGCCTGGAGTGCTACAGTCATGGGTTCTCAAAGAGCCAGACATGACTGAGTGTACTGAAAATAACATTTTCATGAGTAAGATATACTGGTTTTCCAAGTCATTATTGGTTCAAGGTTTGAGTCTTTAGGCAGAACCAATTTGAAGAAAGAGAGATTCCAAGGCAAATACAAAGTTTCATTAACATAGTGTAAGAAAAACATTTCCACAAGAAAAACGCATTAGTTAGCTCAAGGTTTGTGAAATGTTAAGTTCAAGTGTCATCATGACAACACAGGATTAGAAAAGGAAAAAAAAAAAAAAAATCTGCGACTTGCAGTTTATTTCCTCCAGTCACTTGGGGACCTTGGCCTTCCTACCAAGGCTGTAAACCTTCTCAATGGGAAAAGAAACAGTCAACCAATTCCAAATGTACAACCAAATGTACAGAGAGTTTCATATAGGATAGCCCAAGGAAAAACACAGCAAGGCACATGTTAATCAAACTAATAATATTTCAACACAAAGGAACAAAATATTAAAAGCAGCAAGGGAAAAGTAATAAGTCATATACAAGAGAATTCTTATAAGGTTAACAGCTGAACTTTCAGCAGAAACTCTGCAGGCCAGAAGGGAGTAGCAGGATATATTTAAAGTAATGAAAGGGGAAAACCTACAACCAGGATTACTCTACCCAGCAAGAATCTAATTCAAAATTGATGGAGAAATTAAAAGCTTTACAGACAAGCAAAACAAGGTAATTTAGTACCAATAAGACAGTTTTACAACAAATGTCAAAGAGACTTCTCTAGGCAAGAAACATAAGAGAAGTAAAAGACCTACAAAGGCAAATGCAAACAATTGACTATTGGAAAAACCATAGCCTTGACTAGACAGACATTTGTTGGTAAAGTAATGTCTCTGCTTTTTAATATACAGTCTAGGTTGGTCATAACT